>NC_053039.3:349983554-350589021 GCF_002575655.3 Aegilops tauschii subsp. strangulata
AGGAAGCTGTCGGTTTGCATACGGGTGTTCTAACTAAAACATTTGCGATGAGTGTTTTATATTTAAAAACTGTATTAAACTGTGCTTAGGTGCCATTAATGGAGAGGATACGAGCAAGGCGGGCGACCATGGAAGTCAAAGTGCTCGCTTCCAGGTGAGCCAGCGCGGCGTACAGCTCACACGCTTCCCGGTGAGCCTCCGCATTGGAGTACAGCTCGCACGCCTCCCGTTTAGTCAAGCACTCAAGCACCTGTCCGCACGACACCTCCTAGCCATTACAATAGTGAGGTGTGGCATCACGTGAATGGTTAACAGAACGCACACAATTTAAATTATACAAAACGTTTGTGATGTTATAGTGGCAACTATTTGTTTCAAAATGCCTTTGTTGGCTGTTATTCGAGTGCGCCTTCTCTCAAAATGGGCACGAAAAATACCACAGCATGTCGCGAGCCATTCCATGATAGCATGCCAAGTTTCATGAATTTCAGACGAGTTTTGGATTTACTAGAATTTAAAAACAAAGTATCTTAACACTTTGCCGACAATCAACAGTGCCCTGGTGTTTGAAATTCATTCCCATTTCTTGCATGGGACCTAAGCCTGCACCCAAGGATACAGATTTGATTTTTCAACCAATTTATATGCTGAAAGGATCGATATAGTTGACTAGAGGGGGGTGAATAGGCAACTAACAAACATTTAGCTTTTCTTTACCAATTTAAACTTTGCATCAAAGTAGGTTGTCTAGATATGCAACTAGGTGAACAACCTATATGATGCAACAACAACAAGCACACAAGCAAGCAAGGGATATAACACAAATAAGCTTGCGCAAGAAAAGGCACGATAACCAAGAGTGGAGCCGGTGAAGACGAGGATGTGTTACCGAAGTTCCTCCCCTTTGAGGGGAAGTACGTCTCCGTTGGAGCGGTGTGGAGGCACAATGCTCCCCAAGAAGCCACTAGGGCCACCGTATTGTCCTCATGCCCTAACACAATGCGAGATGTCGTGATTCCACTATTGGTGCCCTTGGAGGCGGCGACCGAACCTTTACAAACAAGGTTGGGGCAATCTCCACAACTTGATTGGAGGCTCCCAACGACACCACGAAGCTTCACCACAATGGACTATGGCTCCGCGGTGACCTCAATCATCTAGGGTGCTCAAACACCCAAGAGTAACAAGATCTGCTAGGGATTTGTGGGGGAATCAAATTTCTCTTGGTGGAAGTGTAGATCGGGGCCTTCTCAACCACTCCCGAGCAAATCAACAAGTTTGATGGCTAGGGAGAGAGATCGGGCGAAAATGAAGCTTGGAGCAACAATGGAGCTTGGGGTTGGAAGAGGTGGTCAACTAGAGGAAGAAGACACCCCTTATATAGTGGAGAACCAAATCCAACCGTTATCCACTTAACCAGCCCGCAACCTGCGGTACTACCGCCCCTCACAAGCGGTACTACTGCAAGGCCACACGGTACTACCGCAAGTGACCGCGGTACTACCGCTGCTACGGCAGGAACTAGGTCAGGCCTGAAGCATAGAGGCTGAGGGCGGTACTGCCGCAGGCGCGGTACTACCGCTCCCCCTTGCGGTACTACCGCAAGGCAAGATTGGCCTAGCCTGGGAAGGGTGCGGATGAATAAATATACATACGTGCCAACTTCCGCTGAAAGTCAATTAATGCAGAAGTTCGACACGGTACTACCGCACATGGCATGCGGTACTACCGCGCAGGGAGCGGATGTAAAAAATTACATCCGCCCCTACTTCTGCTCAGGTAGCTGTGCCAGACCAGGACTCACGGTACTACCGCGCGCATGGGGCGGTAGTACCGCGTAGGGCGCGGACGTAAAAAATTACGTCCGCTCCTACAGCCGCACGAGCAGCGGAGTATGGTCTGAGGCCACGGTAGTACGGCTCCGTAGGAGCGGTACTACCGCGGGCGCCTACGGTACTACCGCAAGGGCTTGCGGTACTACCGCTCCGTAGAGCAGTACTACCGCATGCCCGAGAACAGCAATACTTAGGAAACTTCTTTTTGCATAGAAATGAGGTAAACGGAGAATGCTCCAAGGTGCAAGGGGAAATGTGGTGTCGAGGAAGAAAACGTGTACGTGATGATTCCACCCGAACCTTTCCGAAGCGGACCCCCTCTTAATAGTACGGCTTTCCTACGACTCAAATCCGCCGAAAAGAAACGTAGAAAAATGCCGTCTTCAACAGTCTTCGAGGGGCACCAAACCGTCTTGTGCCTAGCAATGAAACGTCTGAGAAACTCAAGGCAAACGATTAGTCCACAAAAGCATTGTCATCAATCACCAAAACACCTTAGAGATAAATATGCCCTTACAATCTCCCCCTTTTTGGTGGATTGATGACAATACGGGATTTGCACAAAGGGAAATAATATAGAGCAAATGCAAACCCCTCCTCTCTAAAATATAGACGGGCTCCCCCTAGATGTGTGCAATCTCGATAGGTGATTTGGACTGCACGACACACATACTAGGATCAACACTCCCCCTATATTTTATAGACAAGGCATAACTTGCAATAGTAAGGCTAACACTAAGCAAGATAGCGAACGAGAGCATAACAAAGTAGCACAATATACCATAAGCTCGCTAAGATAAGATAGAGTGCATATGTCTTACACCATATGAAGGATAAGTCTCACAAGCGCAAACCAAACCAAAACAAGCGAGGTTCAACTGAACAAACACAAATGAAGCAAAACGATAAAACGACTCGCAAATCACAAATCCTACACTCTCTCCCCCTTTGGCATCGAGATGCCAAAAAGGCAGAGAGGACACCGACACACAAGTGGTGGCTCAAGCTGAGTAATCACTCGCATGCTCCTCGTCAGACTCGGCAGCGGGGACGGTCTCCTCGAAATCCTCCTCAGAATCAGTCCACTTGAAGCCTTGCTTCTCCATCCACTCAGCCTCTGGAGTGATCATCTCCTCAGAACCGCCAGAGACTTCCTTGCCAAAGACCTTCATAATCTTCTTGTCGCGGTGACTCTCCTTGGAGGCAACGTGAGTCCTGTACTGTCCCTTTGCCTGCATGCAGAACAGAATCTTCATATTGGCCTTCAGCTTCTTGGCCCACGAGGGCTCAGAGGAGCGAGGGGCAAACCCAGCAGTGCGGTCCTCACCAGCATCCTCCGCCTCAGCCTCCTCCCCATCAACAGCCCTCTTAGCAGCCGCCTCAGCACGAGTAGTAGTGTTGGCCCACTTGGGCTTGACACGGAGACTGATGGACTCATGACAAATCCAGTCTGGAGCAAGGAACTCATCACCGGAGAACAGCTTCTCCCAAGTCCTGGAGATCAACAGAAACAGGTACGGTCCATAGATGGGTACCTTGCGGTTGAACACCGTGAACCGAAGCTCACACCACATGATATGTGAGACATCAAGTGGTTGAGACAGAGACACACGCGCCTCCTCGCACAGGAGCATCATATCTACCAGATAGGCATGCACCTTGTCCTTGTCACCAATGCGAGGGAAAAGAGAGTTGCGGAAAATGCGATGCATGATGTCTAGAAATGGGTTCAACACCCACGTCGTCTTGCCACTGGGAAGCGTCTTCGCAACATAATACTGTTGTAGCCTGTTCTTGCTGGCTGACTCGGGGTTGGCATGAGGCCGAACCCCAACGGGTGTGTTGAGCCCCTCATCAGGTACGTGGAGCAGATCCATGAAGTCCTTCCAGGTAGCAGTCAACTGACGTCCATTGGTCATCCAAGTCATCCTTCGGTCCTCCCCATGGTGAAAGTGAACTGAGGCAAAGAACTAGCAAATAATCTCAGGGTCATAGTCCAGGTGAAAGGAGATCACATCTTCAATGCCAAACTGCTCCACCAAGTCCAGAGCCTCTCCAAAGTAATCACGGTGCTTGTCCTGCCTCATATGATTCACGTCAATCCACTTGACATCCACATAGGTGTTTTGCTTGGCCTTGATCACATCCAGATAGATGAGAGTCTGCTGCTTGGTCCAAAACAAGTCATTTCCTCTGAAGATAGCACGGGCATTCACATACGGGTTGATCTGCCTTCGAGAGATAAACTCAGAAAGTGGTATCTCGTCCATGCCCTTGGCGGGTTCCTTGTACTTGCTGGCAGAGGACTTGATATTGCGCTTGGGGGCACTGGAGCCCTCTGGAGCTTCATCTTGATTGCGTAGACGCTTGGAGCTAGTGTCACGACTGGGATTGGAACGGCGAGCGGGAGCACCGGAGCCACCACCTAAGACACAAAGCACAAAACACACACGACAAGCGAGAAGAATCAATGCAAAGACCTCAGCAAAACAAGGGAAACATGTAGGAAGCATACGTGGTAATTGCCAAGAAGAAGATTGGACAACAACGGTAGTACTGCCAGTTCGCGTGGTACTAAAATTTTAGTACCGCTCCTAGTCGCGGTAGTACCGCGTGAGGACACGGTAGTACCGGGGCTCGGAGCGGTAGTAGGACCTTAGTACTGCAGCACGTGCGATAGTACCGCACCTGACGGGCGGTAGTACCGGACAAGCGGTAGTACCGCACCAGAGGGGCGGTAGTACCGCACGGCGTCAGATCCGAACCACTTTGAATCTAAGAAGAACCATGAAAACGCGACGGTACTACGGTTGATCAAATCTACCATGGGACAACATATAAAGTATAATTTCTACGCAACACTACTCTCCTACATCCTACTCTTGCATAGATTTGGCCTAAAATCTCAAGAACACGTGCATCTCCCCAAAAACCTAGAGGCAAAAGAACAAACAAGAGAGAGAGGGATTTGGGGAGAAACCTTGTTCCATGTCAAGAGGAAGTGGTGGGGAACGATCCCACCGGCCGGAATCCGAGGAGAGTGGCCGGAGACGGAGATCCGACGAGGGTCTCCGGCGCCATTCTTGAGCTGGAGAGAGAGAGGCGGCGGGGAGAGAGACAAATGAATGGGTATGGGGGAGTTGGAACTCCCCCTACCCGGGTCATAACCCCCACGTGCACTCGTCAGCATGGTAGTGTCGCGCTTCATCGCGGTAGTACCGCTCGGGCAGAAGTGCCGCACCTAAGCAGTAGTACTGCTCCCCCAGGCGATAGTAAAAAATTACTGCCGCGCTGGGTGCGGTAGTACCGTGCGCTCCACATGCGGTAGTACCATGCCAGGCCGCGGTAGTACCATGAGCTCAAGAAGATGCATGTATCAAACACAAGAAAAATGGTCTTCGCACGGAATCTTCAAGCAAACGAGACACCACAAGAACACGCTCAACACGAATAAAGAAAGGAAAAAGACAACAAGGATCAACCACGGGACACAACCTCTCCAAGGAGAGGGCGGTGGCCGGAGCCACCTATGTTTGAGTCAATTGGTATGGCACCGCGAAGAATTATCCTTGGGCCCATGACCAAAACTCGTCTTTGAAGCACAAGTACCATCAAAAATGGCTAATGTGGAAGAGTTGATCAATATATGCATAATGGGGGGAGGGAGAGTTCATTGAGAGAACAACAATCCCCCTATGTACATGCCTACATCTAAACAAGACAACAAGTTGAATATGGTGGGGTGTGCAAGGGTTCAAGCAACATTGCTCGAATCAATGATATTTAGCTCATGCCTTAACTCGCGAAATCTTGCTTCATCCAATGGCTTCGTGAAAATGTCTGCAAGGTTATCATGAGTGTTGACGTAGTTGAGCTCGATCTCCCCTCGCCTAATGTGATCCCGGATGAAGTGATACCGAATCTCAATATGCTTCGTCTTGAAGTGTTGCACCGGGTTGAGAGAAATCTTGATGGCACTTTCATTGTCACACCACAGAGGCACTTTGTCACAAGTGACACCATAATCCTTTAAAGTTTGCCTCATCTAAAGAAGTTGTGCACAACAACTACCGGCGGCCACATACTCCGCTTCGGTGGACGAGAGAGACACACAACTTTGCTTCTTGGAAGACCAACTCACCAAAGAGCAACCAAGAAATTGGTACCCTCCGGAAGTGGACTTCCTATCCACTTTGTCTCCCGCCCAATCCGAGTCCGAATATCCTACAAGCTTGAAGTTTGCTCCCCTTGGGTACCATAAGCCAAAGTTTGGGGTATGAGCCAAATATCGAAAGATTCGCTTGACCGCCACAAAGTGGCTTTCCTTAGGTGCGGCTTGAAACCATGCACAAATTCCCACACTCAACATGATATCCGGTCTAGATGCACAAAGGTAAAGCAAGGATCCAATCATGGAACGATATACCTTTTGATCCACCGCTTTACCATTGGGATCAATGTCGAGTTGGCACTTGGTGGGCATTGGAGTGGAAGCCGGCTTGACATCACGTAGCTTGAATCTCTTGAGCATGTCTTGAGTGTATTTGGCTTGGTTGATGAAGGTTCCTTCTCTTCTTTGCTTCACTTCGAAACCGAGAAAGAACTTCAACTCTCCCATGGAAGACATCTTGAACTTTGAGGTCATGAGTGCGGCAAATTCCTCATTGAAAGCTTGGTTAGGGGAACCAAAGATAATATCATCAACATATAGTTGGCACACAAACAACTCCCATTTGACCTTCTTAGTAAAAATAGTGGGGTCGATTAGCCCAACTTCAAATCCACGGTCTTGTAACAACTCGGTAAGGTGGTCATACCACGCATGTGGGGCTTGTTTAAGGCCATAGAGTACCTTATCGAGTTGATACACATGATCAGGAAAGTAGGGAACCTCGAACCCGGGGGGTTGCTTGACATATACCAACTCATTAATAGGACCATTAAGAAAAGCACTCTCCACATCAATTTGTTGCAACTTAAAGTTGTGATGAGAAGCTTAAGCAATCAATAAACGAATGGATTCAAGGCGAGCAACGGGAGCAAAGGTTTCACCGTAGTCAATACCCTCGACTTGGGAGTAGCCTTGTGCCACCAATCTTGCCTTGTTGCGAACGATGGTCCCATGAGCATCTTGCTTGTTCTTGAATATCCACTTGGTTCCAATGACATTGTGGTTCCCCGTTGCCCTTGGCACCAATCTCCACACCTTGTTGTACTCGAAGTTGTTGAGTTCTTCGTGCATGGCATTAAGCCAATCCGGATCTTCAAGTGCTTCATATACCTTTTGGGGTTCAACACAAGAGACAAACGCGTGATGTTCACAAAAGTTTGCCAATTGTCTACGGGTGCTTACCCCCTTTTGAATGCTTCCAAGCACATTTTTCATGAGATGGCCCTTGGTGGAGAGCTTGGATGCAATCTTGGCGGCACGACGCTCCAATTCCTCCTCGGTGGTGAGTTGAGGTGCGGTCACTTGATCATCTTGAGCGCCGTCTTGAGCTTGTTCTTGATCTAGAACTTGCTCGGAGGAGAGAACTTGACCTTGGGCATCACTTGGTGTTTCAACACCGTCTTGAGCATGATCTTGCCCTTGGTCTTGTTCATGAGGTTGAGGGCCTTCACTTTGTTCTTCGGAAGCGTGTGGGCCTTGGGTTGGTGATGGCTCCACTTGAGTGGAGCATTGTCCTTCCCCTTCGGCCACAAGGGGTTCCTCAATGGGTAGGATAAAACCAACACCCATTCTTCTTATGGCTTGAGGAGGAATTTCACCACCTACATCACAAGTGCCACTTTGCTCCACTTGGGAGCCATTATTCTCATCAAACTCCACGTTACACGTCTCCTCAATAAGCCCCGTGGACTTATTGAGGACACGGTAAGTGTCGGTGTCAAAACCGGCGGATCTCGGGTAGGGGGTCCCGAACTGTGCGTCTAAGGCGGATGGTAACAGGAGGCGGGGGACACGATGTTTACCCAAGTTTGGGCCCTCTCGATGGAGGTAATGCCCTACTTCCTGCTTGATTTATCTTGATGATATGAGTATTACAAGAGTTGATGTACCACGAGATTGTAGAGGCTAAACCCTAGAAGCTAGCCTATGGTATGATTGTTGTTGTCCTACGGACTAAACCCTCCGGTTTATATAGACACCGGAGGGGGCTAGGGTTACACAGAGTCGGTTACAAGGGAGGAGATCTACATATCCGTATTGCCAAGCTTGCCTTCCACGCCAAGGAGAGTCCCATCCGGACACGGGACGAAGTCTTCAATCTTGTATCTTCATAGTCCAATAGTCCAGCTAAAGGATATAGTCCGGCTGTCCGAGGACCCCCTAATCCAGGACTCCCTCAGTAGCCCCCGAACCAGGCTTCAATGACGATGAGTCCGGCGCGCAGATTGTCTTCGGCATTGCAAGGCGGGTTCTTCTCCAAATTCTGAGTACCTGTTGAGTAGTGTCCGGCTTCCCATAGATGTTTGCACTCCTTGGCTTCCGCGCCTAATAAATGCTATCTTCCACGTGTCGAGCGAATGCGAGAAGCCAGGGCATTTTTACATTTGCCACCCTAGCCATGCGAGTAAACCGTCTATTAAAGAGACGGGGATCCTTAGATCCAGATCAGACCATCCTCCCACAGCGAGTATCCATCGGAGCGCGCCTGGAAAAATCCATTCCAACATGGCCGGCCATCGCAGCTCCTCCTCTCACTCCCGTAGCCCTAAGCCCGGCGATTGGAAGAAGTGTTCTGTCCCTCACAGCAAATTAGTAGAGTTACAGACCCAGGGATTTCTCCCTCCAGCGTAATGGTCCCCGTTCGAGCCGGGTTCGCCACCTACAATGGCGGGGAGCAAGCGGAGAGCTTCCCCAACCCATCCAGGGGGGAGCGAGTATGCCTTGTCCCTTACTTATTATGGGGACTTGGATTTCCAATCCATCCGTTCCTCCGCGGGCTCCTGGAGTTCTACGGCCTCCAGTTGCATAACTTTACCCCCACTTCCATATTACACATCACTGGCTATGTCTGCCTCGTGCCCCGTACACATAAGGGGTCAATATATCAAGTGGGCGGAGCCGAAATATGGCGCATCGCCGGGACCGGATACCTGTCCGGTACGCTGAAGAAGACGTCCGAAGACTGGCCTTCGGAGTGGTTTTATATGGAGGACGTCCCCCTTCCGGATCCTATTCGGATGGGCCTTCCTGAGTTTGACAACGCCCCTTTGAAGAAACGCCGCAGCTGGCGCCCTCGGAGCCCCCAGGAGGAAGATAACGGAGAAGTCCTTTACCTGATGGGTCGGATAGAGATGCTGGCCAAATCAGGATTGACAATAACCGAGGTTATGTCCATATGTATAATGCGGGGGGTGCAGCCACTTCAATATCGGGGATAACCCATGTGGCACTTCAATGGAGAAGACGATGCCACCCGCTGCGGTCGTAAAGGTCCGGACTCTGTCGCTGCCCTAGCGAAGATACTGTCCGATTTGTATAAAGGAGAAGAATAGGAGTTCACCCGTATTAAGCCACGGGATGGATTCTCCATGTACAACCCCCCAAGCTGGGTGAGCTGCTACTTTCCACTCCAAGCTGGGTGAGCTGCTACTTTCCACTCCAGTCCCTCCGCATTCTTTGTCATAGGAACTGCGAAAAGCTGTGAGGGAGGTCCACAGCCCGTCTCCACAACCAGAGGACCATCACCGGGCCCTCGACCCCGGACTCGAAGAAGATCCGGACATATTTGTGGAGCTCATCGACATAATGTTCTATAAGTTGAGCTGTGACGGTACCTTAGTGGCCATCATAGCCGACTATCCTGGACTGCTCCCCGCATCGCATGTAAGTAAAACCAGAGCCCTAACTTCCAAGAAGGATCCCTTTTTCTGCACTTCACCTACCGCACACATATGGTGTTTTACAGGGAAGGCCCTCAGGACGCCATGCCGAACCCGCAGTGACTCGCCAACAAGGGGCACCAAAGCTGGGTAGGCTTAAAAGGAAGGCGGTCAGGACTGAGACACCGTCGCAGAGGTACGAAAGAGAAGCTCCGTGGTGGTCGTCTTTTAAAATATAATAATGCCCATGTTTCTTGGTAGGAAAAACGCTCACCGGACTATATGCGGAGAGGTTGCCGGTCACGCCTCCACCAGTCGAGCTCCAGAGCCGGACATAGAGGCGGACGCTAACATGGGGCAACCGCCAGATGTTCCTCCTACAGAGGATGCAGATAGGCTATCCGCTACAAATTCCGAAGTGGAGAGCTCCATGAATCACAGGCGTCGTCGGGCGGTACTCCGTGACGCTTGTTTCTCCCAAGAGGCGTTCGATGCCTTCAACTCAGGAGACGCGTACATCCGAGCTGCTCAAAATGGTCTTGCCAGAGGCACGGACCAGTATGTGAAAGATATACGGGTAAGGAAATCTAATAATTATGTATATCAGTAGCCCCTGAGACTTGAAGCAGTTGGCACAACTGATTTAAGGATCATTGTTTGCATAGGTTCTTACAGAGAAGAATACCCAGTTGTCTCTAGAACTGGACGAGTGCAAAGCCCAGCTTTAGGCCGCAGTTGCTGCGGTGAAGAAGTCCGAGAAGGCCCCATCTGGTAACACTTGTTTTCATTGCAAAGAATGTCATGTACCAGGTAGTATGCGGCATGCGTGCAAATCTAACAACAGATTATGCAGATGGTCCCGGAGTGAATCTGGATGAGCAACACGCTCTATGACAGCTAAAGGCTGGCGAGCGCGTGCTTACGCAAGTTAGGCGGGAGAAAAACGATCTCCAAGATGCCAATATCCAGCTGGGCGTGGAACTGAAAGATGTTCGAGCCCAGCTTGCTGACTCCGTAAAGGAGAATAAGCGGCTTCGACGCGGCATTTTCAGTAAGTGCTTGAACGAACTTTTAAAGAGTTCGGCGAAGAAGCCGGCTAACAGAGTTATGTCTGCAGGTATGCTGACGGGTTGTCCCGCGGAGGAGATGCCCGTGTCTGCGGGTGATCTTCTGCCAGAGCTCTCACAACTGCACGAACAAGTTCGGCAGGTGATGCAGGGTATTGCCCAAGCCTTGTGGCCATCCGCCTCCCCGCCAGGAGGCATGGGGGAGCTTATAGAGAAGCTCAAGGGAGCGCGGCGGCGCTTCCGATTATGGAAGATATCGGCCTGCCGACAAGGTGCGAGGGAAGCCTGGGCCATGTTGAAGACGCGAACCACATGGCCGAGGTCGGACCTGTGGGGCCCGATCGGAAAGAGATCCCCGTCAGTTTGGTGTATGACCAAGTAGAATTAGCCGCGAAGTATTCCCAACAGGATTGTAGGTTAGACAGCCTGTTGGATGGTATAGAAGAAGAATTTAGTCAGTCTAAGTGACTGTGTACTTCAAGTGACACATATTGTCCCTAGCCGGATTGTAAATCTTTTGTCATGGCGGACCTTTTCGCTTCGACCTCTGGACCCGATAGTCCGGAGTGTATCCGAATACCCGCTCAGTTATAAAAAAAACCGGGATACATGTGGAAACCAGGCATAGGGGTCATAAGTGCTTGAACAGACAAGTACCCAACTAGCTATGTTATATTACATGGATAGTAAGAAACATCTTCCAGGGAGAATAGTTCCGTTAAGGGTTCCTTTCCCTGGGTACGCATGCCCTAATGTGCATGTCCGAGCTGCGAAAGGAGATGCAGGATATAAACATCTGGGGGCATGTATTACAATAAATAAAGATCGTCTTTTGTTCACCGACCGAGTATTCCCTTAAGAACGCTAGCTTTCGGCTTCACCCAGTTTGAGGTACACATCCAGCTGACCCGGCAGTAACAATCGCAGAGGTGCTCCCCTTATGCCCTAGCCGAATTAACGGGAACGTAGGGCATAAACACAAGAGCCAGGCAACCCAGCTTGGCCAAAACTTAAGTCATATCGATGCATATAATGGCAAAAAAATGGTACATGTGGAAGAATAACACATGTGCGGGGCATAGAGCCCGGAAAATAGTTATATTAAGCTTCTGTATAAGAAGCCCCCAGGTATAATGAGCGTAGCTAGCGCGTCAAGATTGTGTAGTCAAGACACATTTTAGCCTTTTAAGGCCTTGAAGAAAAAGGGAAGAAAGAAAGAAATAGAAGACAGATAACGGATATATAAAAAATTGACGGAGGTAAGGAGACGAACATAGAGTCCGGTACTAGGCGTAGAACCTTCGGAGCCTGGCTGCGTTCCATGGGTTTGGCTCGAGTCGATTGTCCGATGCATCCCGCAGACGGTACGCTCCACCGGTCAGAACTTGGTCAATAATGAAGGGACCTTCCCATTTGGGCTTGAGCTTGTTCTTTTTCTTCTCCAGTAAGCGTAGAACGAGTTCGCCAATGTTATAAGTTTTGGCCCGTACTTCTCTGCTGTGGTACCTTCGAGCCTGTTGCTGATAGAATGCGGAACGGGCTTTCGCCACATCACGCTCCTCCTCCAGGGCGTCCAAACTGTCCTGCCGATCAAGCTCGGCTTCTTTCTCTTCATACATGCGCACTCGAGGTGAGTCATGAATTATGTCGCAGGGTAGTACCGCCTCTGCGCCGTACACCATAAAAAAAGGTGTGTATCCGGTAGTGCGATTCGGCGTGGTCCGCAGCCCCCATAGTACGGAGTCGAGCTCCTCTACCCAGGTGCATATCGGATTCCTTCAAGGATCGCACTAATCTGGGTTTAATGCCGCTCATGATAAGACCATTTGCTCGCTCGACTTGACCGTTAGTTTGCGGGTGGTAGACAGCAGCATAATCGAGCTTGATGCCCATGTTGCTGCACCAAAGTTTTACCTCGTCGGCTGTAAAGTTCGAGCCGTTATCGGTGATGATGCTGTGGGGGACGCCATAACGATGTACAACCCCGGATAGGAAGTCTATGACTGGTCCGGATTCAGCCGTTTTAACTGGTTTGGCTTCTATCCATTTGGTGAATTTGTCCACCATGACCAATAGGTATTTTTTCTTATGGCTTCCCCTTTAAGGGGTCTGACCATATCAAGCCCCCAGACCGCAAAGGGCCAAGTAATGGGGATTGTTTGGAGAGCGGTAGGCGGCATATGGCTTTGGTTTGCAAAAAGCTGGCAACCGACGCAATGTTGAACGAGGTCTTGTGCGTCTGCTCGGGCCGTCGGCCAGTAGAAACCTGTACGGAAGGCCTTGCTTACAAGGGCCTGAGCTGCGGCGTGGTGGCCTCCAAGTCCAGCATGAATTTCTGCCAAAAGTTGCCGCCCTTCCTCTTCGGAGATGCACCTTTGAAGGACTCCGGTAGCGCTTTTCTTATAAAGCTCTCCCTCGTGGACCTTGTAGGCTTTAGACCGCCGCACAATGCAGCGCGCCTCGTTTGGGTCCTCGGGTAGTTCCTGCCTAGTTAGGTAGGCCAGGAATGGTTCTTTCCACGGGGCGATGATAGCCATTATTATGTGGGCGGAAGGTGTTATTTCGGTGGCAGAGCCTCCGATTGTGTCAGAGTGTTCGGTATCTATTGTTGTGGCCGGGTCCGGACTATTGTTATGGTCTCCCCTTCCCATACCACGGATGGCTTAAACAGCCTTTCCAAGAAGATATTAGGTGGGACAGGGTCGCGCTTAGCGCCGATGCGGGCAAGGATATCCGCCGCCTGATTGTTTTCCCGAGCCACATGGTGGAATTCAAGCCCCTCGAACAGAGCTGACATTTTCAGGACGGCGTTGCGATAAGCGACCATTTTTGGATCCTTGGCGTCAAAGTCTCCATTTATTTGATATTGCGAGGTTCGAGTCTCCACGCACCTCCAGGCGTTGAATGCCCATGGAGACTGCCATCCGGAGACCTTGTAACAGGGCCTCATATTCTGCTGCGTTGTTGGAGTCTGTGTATGGTATTTGGAGTATGTATTGGACTGTATCTCCGGTGGGGGATGTCAGGACGATGCCAGCCCCCAGGCCAGCCAGCATTTTAGAGCCGTCAAAGTGCATAATCCAATTGGAGTACGCGCCGTACTCTTTAGGGAGTTCAGCTTCTGTCCATTCGGCGACGAAATCGGCCAGTACTTGTGAATTAATGGCTCGCCGTGGTTTGTATATTATGTCGAACCTGAGGAGCTCAATAGCCCATTTAGCAATCCGGCCCGTGGCCTCACGGTTGTTTATTTTGTCGTTGAGTGGCACTTCAGAGGCCACCGTAATTGAACACTCTTGAAAGTAGTGTTGAAGTTTCCGGGATGCCATGAAGACCGCATATGCTATCTTTTGATAATGTGGGTACCGTGATTTGCATGGAGTGAGGATAGTGGATACATAGTATACCGGCTTTTGAAGCGCGAACTTATGTCCGTCCATCTCTCGTTCGACGACGAGCACTGCGCTTACAACTTGGTGTGTTGCCGCTATATGTAGCAGCATCGGTTCGCCGACGTTAGGTGCGGCCAAGATTGGGTTTGTGGCCAAAACGGCTTTTATTTCTTCTAATCCGGTCGTGGCCGCATCCGTCCACTCGAAGTGTTCGGTGCGTCGCAGAAGGCGATAAAGAGGCAGTGCCTTTTCTCCTAATCGGGAGATGAAGCGGCTTAAGGCAGCCACACATCGGTTAGTTTCTGGATTTGCTTGAGGTCTGTTGGGATGGCCAACTATGACAGAGCTTGGATTTTAGCCGGATTTCCTTCGATTCCTCTATTGGATACGATGGAGCCTAAGAGCTTTCCGGCGGGCACGCCGAAGACGCATTTTTCCGGGTTGAGCTTAATGTCGTATGTTCAGAGATTGTCGAACATGAGCCTCAAGTCGTCTATTAAGGATTCAACGTGTCTGGTTTTAATGACCACATCGTCTATGTATGCCTCCACTATTTTGCCAATCTATGTCTCCAAGCATGTCTGAATCATGCATTGATAGGTTGCACCGGCATTTTTGAGCCCGAAAGGCATGGTGTTAAAACAGAAGGGGCCGTATGGAGTGATAAATGTCGTTGCGGCTTGATCGGACTCCGCCATCTTAATTTGATGGTATCTGGAGTATGCGTCGAGGAAACACAATGAGTCGTGTCCTGCGGTAGCGTCGATAATTTGATCGATGTGAGGGAGGGGGAAGGGATCCTTTGGGCAAGCCTTATTAAGGTCCTTGAAGTCGACGCATAGGCGCCAGGATTTGTCCTTCTTTGGTACCATCACCAAGTTTGCTAGCCAGTCCGAATGTTTTATTTCTCGAATGAATCCGGCCTCCAGTAACTTGGCTAGCTCCTCTCCCATGGCTTGTCGCTTAGGCTCAGAGAAGCGCCGAAGAGTTTGCTTGACCGGCTTGAATCCCTTCAGGATGTTAAGGCTATGTTCGGCCAGCCTGCGTGGGATTCCTGGCATGTCTGAAGGATGCCAGGCGAAGATGTCCCAATTCTCGCGCAAGAACTCCCGTAGTGCGGCGTCTACTGTGGGGTTTAACTGTGCCCCGATGGATGCTGTTTTTGTAGGGTCCGTTGGATGGACTTGGAATTTGACTATTTCATCCGCTGGTTTAAAAGAGGTGGACTTGGATCTTTTATCGAGTATCACGCCCTCCCTGTCCACTGTGGAGCGTAGCGCAGTTAATTCCTCGGCCGCGCGGGCCTCGGATAACGCCTCGAGGGCTAGTGCGGCTATTTTATTTTCGGCGCAGAGTGCTATGTCCGGATCACTAGCTAGAGTGATGATTCCATTGGGCCCGGGCATTTTGAGCTTCATGTACCCGTAATGGGGTATAGCCTGGAAGATCGTGAATGCCTCCCGCCCTAGAAGGGCGTGGTATACGCTATAGAACGGGGCCACTTGGAATGTGATTTCTTCGGACCTATAATTCTCCGGCGTGCCGAATACCACATCTAGTGTGATTTTGCCAGCACATCGTGCCTCCCGACTATGGATGATTCCTCTGAAGGTCGTGCTGCTTTGCTCAATGCGGCTTCTGTCTATTTCCATTTTTCGAAGAGTTTCCTCATAAATGAGGTTTAATCCGCTGCCGCCGTCCATGAGCACTTTAGTAAGCCGGAAGCCGTCCACAATTGGACTAAGGACCAAGGCGGCTGGTGCTCGGGCTGTTCGAAATTTAGGTTTGTCACTCGCATTGAAGGTGATAACCCTATCGCTCCATGGATTTATTGCTGCTACGTGGCAGACTTCGGCAAGGTTGCGGAGTGCTCGCTTACGCCTATTATTTGAGGCGAATGTCTTGAAGACTGTCAATACTGTATTGTTGTTCTCCACGGGATGGTGCTCTGCGGTATTGTTGATGAGGATATCCTCACCGCTCTTGGCCACCTGCCGGAGTACCCAACATGCTCTAAGGCTGTGTGTTGGTATGGTATCCGCTGTATTGTGAATTTTCCATGGCCGGTTGAGCCATCCCTCCAATACGGTTACACGCCCTGTAGTGGGCTTTTGTTTCTCTGTAATTGGGTCGGGTGACTTATGAGAGTACACCCTTTTAATTCGGACGTGAGGTTTAGTGAGAGGCGGAGGATCCTAGAATTTTGGTTGGGTTTTCCAGGCGCTTTCCATCGCATAGTACTTCTGTACTATGGCCGCCAAGTCAGCGAAGTGTGCTATGTCACGGCGAGTTATGGCGTTGAGGATTCCCTTGTCCGTGCAATTTTTGCAAAAGAGTGAAATTGCGTCTTCCCCGCGACAGTCCTTGACCTTGCTCATTACAAGGAGGAATCTGGCCCAATAGTGAGGTACTGTCTCTTGGGGCTCTTGTCTAATGTGGGAAAGATCGCCTATATCTGGGTGGGTGGGTAGATTTAGGTCCGAACCCTGACCCGATCTGAGACCCAGGAGCGGCGGAGTTTCCGATCTTGAAAGTTCGGGTTCCGGTTTGCTGCCCAATAGGTCTGGCACGCTGTCTGATTCTAGGTTCAGAGCTTGGGCCATGTCCTCCCGTAGACAGGTATCCGGCTTGGAGAGCTCGGGAATCCGGACATAGCTTGTCCTCAAGATAGAGAAAGAATCACTGCGTTGCTCCTCCACCACCGCTATCTGATGGGTGACCGGCGGAGAGTTAATCTCCCTTTGGTCAGGTGTAAGCCCAATCCGATCATAGTCCGTAGCGACTCCCAAGGCGGTGATGCGATCCAAGAGCTCGTTCAAAGATAAGAGCTCCATTGGGTCCATCTGCTCGGCGAATTCCGAGCCGACGTGGAGACTGTTTTTGATGACCCGAGAAGTCATCGTCGGCGCAGCGGCCGAACGGGCGGTCATGACGAAGCCGCCTAGTCGGAGAGTTTGGCCTATAGTCAGGGCTCCCCCAGAGGTGATATTGTCCTTGACAACGAGACGAGCCATCCAGCCTTATGATGACGGCACAGTGGAACTCTCAATGAAAGCACCAATGTCGGTGTCAAAACCGGCGGATCTCGGGTTGGGGGTCCCGAACTGTGCGTCTAAGGCGGATGGTAACAGGAGGCGGGGGACACGATGTTTACCCAGGTTCGGGCCCTCTCGATGGAGGTAATACCCTACTTCTTGCTTGATTTATCTTGATGATATGATTATTACAAGAGTTGATCTACCACGAGATCGTAGAGGCTAAACCCTAGAAGCTAGCCTATGGTATGATTGTTGTTGTCCTACGGACTAAACCCTCCGATTTATATAGACACCGGAGGGGGCTAGGGTTACACAGAGTCGGTTACAAGGGAGGAGATCTACATATCCGTATTGCCAAGCTTGCCTTCCACGCCAAGGACAGTCCCATCCGGACATGGGACGAAGTCTTCAATCTTGTATCTTCATAGTCCAACAGTCCGGCTAAAGGATATAGTCCGCCTGTCCGAGGACCCCCTAATCCAGGACTCCCTCAGTAAGCATGAGAGTTTGTAGCATAACCAACAAATATGCCCTCATAAGCTCTAGCCTCAAATTAGACAACCGAACACCCTTTTTGAGAATGAAACACTTACACCCAAACACCCGGAAGTACTTGAGGTTGGTCTTGTTACCGGTGAGTATCTCATACGGAGTCTTGTTCAAGCCTTTGCGGAGATAGAGACGATTTGAAGCATGACACGCGGTGTTGATGGCTTCGGCCCAAAAGTTGTATGGAGACTTGAACTCCGCCATCATGGTCCTTGCCGCATCCATCAACGTCCGGTTCTTCCTCTCTGCAACACCGTTTGTTGAGGGGTGTAAGGTGCGGAATATTGATGCTTGATCCCCTCATCACTAAGAAACTCATCCAAGGTGTAGTTCTTGAACTCGGTGCCGTTGTCACTTCTTATTGTCAAGATCTTTGCATTGTGTTGACGTTGGGCTTCATTTGCAAAGTCAATGACGGTTTGTGGGGTCTCACTCTTCCTCTTGAAGAAATACACCCAAGTGTATCTTGAGTAGTCATCCACAATCACCAAGCAATACTTCCTACCCCCAAGACTATCAAAGGATGGAGGCCCAAAGAGATCCAAATGAAGGAGCTCCAAAGGCCTCTTCGAGTAAATGGTAGTCGTGGGAGGGTGAGCCTTCTCATGTAGCTTTCCTTTGATACAAGCACTGCAAGCACGATCTTTAGCAAAACTAACATTCGTTAGTCCACGGACATGGTCCCCCTTGAGAAGACTTTGCAAAGATCTCATAATGACATGGGCTAAACGGCGATGCCAAATCCATCCCACGTCAACTTTAGCCATTAGGCATGTCGCGGTCTTAGTGGGTCGCTCCAAAAAGTTAATCACATATAGACCGTTCTCGACAACCCAACAAAGGCTACTTTAAGAGTCTTGCTCCATAAGAGGGCCACGGTAATATCAAAGAAAGTGGCAAAGCCCATGATTGCAAGTTGACGAACGGAAAGTAAATTGTATGCAAGGGACTCAACAAGCATGACCTTCTCGATCGTGAGATCATGAGAAATGACAACCTTGCCGAGTCCCAATACCTTAGAAGACGAGGCATCACCCCACTCGACATTGGTGGGCATAGATGGAATCTTGTGCACGTCCACCACCAAGTCCTTGCTTCCGGTCATATGATTTGTAGCTCCACTATCGAGCAACCATGATCCCCCACCGGAAGCAAACACCTACAAGAGATCAATGCTTGGTTTTAGGTACCCATTTTGTAATGGGTCCTTTGATGTTAGTAACAAGGGTCTTAGGAACCCAAATATACCATTCAATATACTCATGAGGAGAACCAACAAATTTGGCATAAACATGCCCATCACTAGCGCGGCACAAAACATAAGAAGGGTTAAAGTCGCCTGCTTTGTTGGAAGGGGTGGCATTGCCGTTCTTGACACCACCACCCTTCACATTGTTATTCTTCTCCTTGGAAGCACCCTTTCCCTCCTTCATGAAGGTTTGCTTGAGAGGGGGAGGTCGTTTGGTCTTGTCATTCTTCTTCTTGTTCTTGGGCATGGGTGCAAACCCAATCCCTTCCTTGCCCACAACTTCCTTTTGATTGCTCAAAAGGTCGTTGAGGTTCTTCTCACCTTGAATGCACGACACAAGGCCTTTCTCAAGTTGCTCCTTCAACTTAGCATCCTCCTCAACAAGATGCACATGCTCACAACAAGGGTTAGTAGCATTTGCATTATCAATTAACACCATATGAGGAAAGGTGGCTTTCTCCTTGGTAAGCTTCACTTGGAGTTGATCATGAGACTCCTTGAGGCTAGCATGAATACCTTTCAAGGCCTTGTGAGCCTTGTCAAGTATATCAAACTCCTCCTTGAGTCTAGCAAGATCAGCCCCAAGTTTGGCTTTCTCGGAATTGAGCACACGAGAAACAACAAGAGCATGATCAAGATCTTTCTTTAACTTAGCATGATCATCGTTGTGTGACTCCTCAAGAGCCAAACGAAGACCATGCTCTTCCTCAAGAGCATTGGAAAGATCCAAAATCTCGTCGACATAGTCACGACTATGCCCCTACATCTTAGAGATGGTATCTTCGTGAGCCTCGATCATGTCATTGGCTTCACCAAGTTGTTCCAAGAGGGCAACGAAGTGATTCTAGGATTTACCCTTGATTTTACCCATAAAGGTCTCAAACCCATTCTCCTCCACATTTGTTCCCTCATGTTCATCAATGCCATCCGTCAAACAAGGATGATTAATGATGGTAGTTTTGATGTTGGGGGTTACCTTGTTGGTGGCTTTAGCCATGAGGCACTTGGCGGTGATGCTCTCATTGGCTGAGTCAAAGAGAGACACCCGTGGAGTCGTCGCAATGGCAACGGAGGCCATGGCAATCGACTCACCATCTTCATCATCATCCTCATTGTACTCTTCTTGTACCACCAATGCCTTGGGAGGAGTCTTCTTGGTGAAGTTGCTCTTGTTGGGGAAAGACTTGGCCTTGTCCTTTCGGATGAGCTTGCCACCATTGTCTTCCCTCTTCTCATAAGGGCACTCCGCAACAAAGTGGCTCACATTGCCACAATTAAAGCAAGTCCTCACTCGTTGCTTTCCCTTTGCGCCACTTGAATTGCTCTTGTTGAAGTTGGGCCTTGAGTTCTTCTTGCTCCAAAATTGCCTTGAAGCAAGAGCCATGTGTTCATGATAGGCATACTTTGTATCTTCGAGGCTGCTGTCCTCTTCTTCCTCTTCATCCTCTTCCTCCATACTAACCTTGGCCTTTAGTGCAAGGTTGGGCTTATTTACTATTTGAGAGCGTAGTACCGCATTGTCGGCGGTCTTGTCCAAGATGCTCATAGCAACGAACTCATCCAACACTTCACTTGAGGACAAGGTGTGGAAGTCCGGTGTTTGACGAATGACGGAGGACATGGCTTTGTGGTAGGGCATCATTGCCTTGAGAAATTTGCGCTTGATCCAATTGTCATCTGTGTCCTTACTTCCATGATCTCGGAGTGAGACCGCGAGCTTGGTTACCCTCCGATAAAGCTCACGAGGTTCTTCATCTTCTGTCATTGCAAACTCATCGGCTTCATCTTGCACCACTTCATAGTTGGAGCGTTAAATGCTTGCGCTTCCCCGGTAGAGGGAAACAACTTGGTGCCAAGCATCTTTGGCCATGGAGTAGGGCCGGAGATGAGGAAGATCTTCAGGTGGGATTGCTTCTTGGATGATGAAGAGAGCATTCTCATTGAATTGATTATCCACGGCTTCTCTAGGAGTGAAGTTGCTTCGGTCATGTGGATAGAAACCTTCTTCAATGATTCTCCAAAGGTTTGTGTTCACATGATTTAAACGACGCTTAAAGCGATAGACCCAAGAATCAAATTCCACATTCTTCTCAATCTTAGGGGCCGGGCTGGCATGATTCAAATGAGTGGAAGGAAGCGGTCCACCATAGACAAGTGGAGGTTCCACATGGGCAAAGATGTCGGTGCCATTTTTACCACTAGAAGAAGGAGCTTTCGCGCTAGTAGCTTCCCCCTTGTCGGAGGTAGCATCTGTCACCTTGTTAGCGGGATCACCCACTTTCAACGGTGCGGTGGAAAGTTTAAGCCCTTCTATGAATTTATTAAACATGCTTTCGACCTCGGTCGTCATGGAGGTTTTCAATGTGTCCAACGCCACATTGAATTCCTCACGAGCGACCGCGGTTCCCTCATCTCCCGTAGACGAGACCGGATTTGCACCGGAGTGCTCATCCACACCGTCTACGACGTCAACCATACTCTTCGGATGGTAAAGTCCTTGATAAAGAGACGAGGCTTTGAAACCAATTGAAAGGAACAATATAGTTGACTAGAGGGGGGGTGAATAGGCAACTAACAATTTTTAGCTTTTCTTACCAATTTAAACTTTGCATCAAAGTAGGTTGTCTATATATGCAACTAGGTGAACAACCTATATGATGCAACAACAACAAGCACACAAGCAAGCAAGGGATATAACACAAATAAGCTTGCACAAGAAAAGGCACGAGATAACCATGAGTAGAGCCAGTGAAGACGAGGATGTGTTACCGAAGTTCCTTCCCTTTGAGGGGAAATATGTCTCCGTTGGAGTGGTGTGGAGGCACAATGCTCCCCAAGAAGCCACTAGGGCCACCGTATTCTCCTCACGCCCTCACACAATGCGAGATGCCGTGATTCCACTATTGGTGCCCTTGGAGGTGGCGACTGAACCTTTACAAACAAGGTTGGGGCAATCTCCACAACTTGATTGGAGGCTCCCAACGACACCACGAAGCTTCACCACAATGGACTATGGCTCCGCGGTGACCTCAACTGTCTAGGGTGCTCAAACAGCCAAGAGTAACAAGATCCGCTAGGGATTTGTGGGGGAATCAAATTTCTCTTGGTGGAAGTGTAGATCGGGGCCTTCTCAACCACTCCCGAGCAAATCAACAAGTTTGATTGGCTAGGGATAGAGATCGGGCGAAAATGAAGCTTGGAGCAACAATGGAGCTTGGGGTTGGAAGAGGTGGTCAACTAGAGGAAGAAGACACCCCTTATATAGTGGAGAACCGAATCCAACCATTATCCACTTAACCAGCCCGCGACCTGCGGTACTACCGCCCCTGACAAGCGGTACTACCGCAAGGCCGCACGGTACTACTGCAAGTGACCGTGGTACTACCGCTGCTACGGCAGGAACTAGGTCAGGCCTGAAGCACAGAGGCTGAGGGCGGTACTGCCGCAGGCGCGGTACTACCGCTCCCCCTTGCGGTACTACCACAAGGCAGGATTGGCCTAGCCTGGGAAGGGTGCGGATGAATAAAAATACATCCGTGCCAACTTCCGCTGAAAGTCAATCGATACAAAAGTCCGACACGGTACTACCGCACATGGCATGCGGTACTACCGCGCAGGGAGCGGATGTAAAAAATTACATCCGCCCCTACTTCCGCTCAGGGAGCTGTGCCAGACCAGGACTCACGGTACTACCGCACGCATGGGGTGGTAGTACCGCGTAGGGCGCGAACGTAAAAAATTACGTCCGCTCCTACAGCCGCACGAGCAGCTGAGTCTGGTCTGAGGCCACGGTAATACGGCTCCGTAGGAGCGGTACTACCGCGGGTGCCTACGGTACTACCGCAAGGGCTTGCGGTACTACCGCAGGGTCCTGTGGTACTACCGCTCCGTAGAGCAGTACTACCGCATGCCCCAGAACAACAACACTTAGGAAACTTCTTTTTGCAAAGAAGTGAGGTAAACGGAGAAAGCTCCAAGGTGCAAGGGGGAAGGTGGTGTAGAGGAAGAAAACATGTACGTGATGATTCCACACGAACCTTTCCGAAGCGGACCCCCTCTTAATAGTAGGGCTTCCCTACGACTCAAATCCACCGAAAAGAAACGTAGAAAAACGCTGTCTTCAATAGTCTTCGAGGGGCACCAAACCGTCTTGTGCCTAGCGATGAAACGTCTGAGAAACTCAAGGCATACGATTAGTCCGCAAAAGCATTGTCATCAATCACCAAATCACCTTAGAGATAAATATGCCCTTACATATGCACTGGAGCATGTGCATGTAGTTCAAATTTGAATTATTCACGTAAAAAGCCTAGAAAACCCAGTTAATCTATAAAAATGTGCAAACGAACCCCGAATAATTCCAAAATTTAACACAACACTCCTGTTGTTCTATGTTGACACTAGAAATTTTTTGAAAGCAATAAGAGGCAACGAAGATCGTCTCGACCCCAAAGGTGGCACGTTCCCTACCGAAACCATCACGCTTGTTGTGAGAAGCTCTGGTTTGTGAGAAGCTTATACCCAAACCTGCCCCAAATGGGACAAAAAAATTACCACAACATGTTGATGCCGCTCCATGATAGCATGCCAAGTTTCATGAATTTCAGACGAGTTTTGCATTTACTAGAATTGAAAAAACAGGTATCTCAATGTTTGCGGCCGAGTGACGGTGGCAGGGTGTTGACATTCATTCACATTTCTTGCATGCGACCTAAGCATGCAACCAAGGACACATATTTGATTTTTCAACCAATTTATATGCACTGGAGCATGTGCATGTAGTTCAAATTTGAATTATGCACATAAAATGCCTAGAAAACCCAGTTAATGTATAAAAATGACCAAACGAACCCCGAAAAATTCCAAAAATTTAACACAACACTCCTGTTGTTCTATGTTGACACTAGAAATTTTTTGAAAGCAATAAGAGGCAACAGATATCGTTTTGTCCCCAAAGGTGGCACGTTCCCTACAGAAACCATCACGCTTGTTGTGAGAAGCTCTGGTTTGTGAGAAGCTTATACCCAAACCTGCCCCAAATGGGACAAAAAATTTGCCACGGCATGTTGATGCCGCTCCATGATAGCATGCCAAGTTTCATGAATTTCAGACGAGTTTTGGATTTACTAGAATTTAAAAACTAGGTATCTCAATGTTTGCGGCCGAGTGACGGTGGCAGGGTGTTTGACATTCATTCCCATTTCTTGCATGGGACCTAAGCATGCAACCAAGGACACCGATTTGATTTTTCAACCAATTTATATGCATTGGAGCATGTGCATGTAGTTCAAATTTGAATTATGCACATAAAATGCGTAGAAAACCCAGTTAATGTATCAAAATGTCCTAATGAACCCCGAAAAATTCCAAAATTTATCACAACACTCATGCTGTTCTATGTTGACACTATACCCATGTGTGCTGTAGTGTCCTTTGTGTAGCCAAATTGTGCAATGACGTGGATGACCACTGTAACTAGGGAAATTCGAACCAAATTTTTTGACTTTCAAACTCATCACACACGGGTTAAGCTATCTGAATCATTTGTGATGTTCACATATCGTACACAGTTCTGAATAAGGGACCGTGTCTGATGACACTTTGCGCGCCAGTGTTTTCGCTGAACCGATTCCAAATTTTCGGCTTCCGCAGAAATATCTACCTCCCCGCCCTCCTCCCTTACCTAAAGCCACATTTCCCCTATTTCCTCCTGCCTTTCCAAGTTGAAACCTTCACTCCTTGCTTGCAGCGCCGCCTCCTCGCCGGCGACCCTCCTTCACGTTGCTCGGCCTTGTCTATCCAGGCAGGTAATCCACACCCAACCCCCATCCTCCTCCTCCTTCCACATCCCACATGCCCCGACCGCCGACGCGACACCTTCCACCCAAATCACCGACCCCTCCACCAAATAAGCGCAGCCCTAAGCCATGGTGCACACAGTATAGCCAAGATCTCAAGGAGCATTTGGCAGCGGAGAAGCAAATCGCGGTCGCATGCGTGGATGAGGTCGTGATGGCTGCCATTCGTGCCGACCCCCAGATCTTGGAGGAGCACCTCGCCGTCGAGGCCACCGTCGACGCCTCGCGCGCTAACGTCGCGACGCGGTTGGCTGCTTTAAACGCCAGTTCATGGCGTTTTCTCGAGGCCACCCTCGGTGCCTTCGATGAAGACTACGAGGTGTTTTCTCAGTGTGCACGCGCTTACCTCATCTCGAGAGCCAGCAGGTTGGTGCCCGGAGCGGCTCAGGCAACTCACCACTACGACGAGGGCACCCACGATGCGGAGGCCTCGCCCTCTTCCATGTCCAAGGAGCCAATCATCATCGATATCTCCGACAATGATGAGTAGCTTGTCTTATTAGCTCACTATAAGGACCCATGTTCAGTTTGCTAGCTACTGCCTTTCCTTAACAAATTCTAGTGAATTGTGCTATCTACTTTTACCATGCAATCTATTGCTCTAGTGTATATGTTCTATATGTCGTGCAATGTGGTGCTCACTTATTAACTGTTAGTTAATTAGTTGTCGTGTTCAGTTAACTGTTTGGTTCAATTCTGCAAATGTGATGTTCAATTCTTCAGGGTGCAATTTTTTATTGTCTTCCATGTGAGAAATAAATTGAATTTTCTTTACAAAATACATGAGAAACAAATACAATTGCTATATTTCCAAGTTGTCAAGCATGCTTGGTTTGGTTAACTGTATGATCTTCTAGTATGTTATACATTGTGCAATGTGGTGCCGAGTTAACGTTTCGTTCATTTGTTGCGGTGTTTAGTTACCTGTTTGGTTCAATTCTGCAATGCGATGTTCAATTGTTGTGGGTGCATTTTGTTATTGTATACCATGTGAGAAATAAATCTAATTTGGTTGTACTAAATACATGAGAAACAAATACAATTGCTATATTTCCCAGTTGTTAAGCATGCTTGGTTTGGTTAACTGTCTGATCTTCTATTAGGAGTATGTTATATTGTGCAATGTGGTGCTCAGTTAACGTTTGGTTCATTTGTTGTGGTGTTTATTAACTTCTTGGTTCAATTCTGCAATGCGATGTTCAATTGTTGTGTGAAAGGATCGAGAAGAGGTGTCTAGAGGGGGGGTGAATAGACTCTTAGCAAGAAAAGTGGCAGTTTTTAATTTCTTCAAGTTGAAGTGGAGTTTTAGCACTTGTTTCACAATTCACAATACATATCAAGCAAGCATGATAAGAGTCTATGAGCAGCGGAAAGTAAAGCATGCAATTTGCAACAATGTAAAGGGATGGGATTGGAGTGTGCAAACGCAATTGGAGACACGGAGATTTTTGGCGTGGTTCCGATAGGTGGTGCTATCGTACATCCACGTTGATTTAGACTTCAACCTACGAAGGGTAACGGTTGCGCGAGTCCACGGAGGGCTCCACCCACGAAAGGTTATAGATGTTGCATGTGAAACTTTGTCCTGGTGCAATTGTGTAATGGGGTAGCCGACTGCTGAAGCTATATGATGTTGTACTCTAATGTATTTCAATTATGAAAATGAAATATATTTTGTGCTTAATATGAAATATCAATTAGATTAATAAATGGATTATTAATAATAGGACAATTAGCCTACTAATTGGGTTTTTCTATTGCAAATGGTTATTGACAAAACACCGTGGGTGATGACCTCAGGCAACGCACACAGTTTCTAGGAATAAACCGTGTTGGATTAATGAACAATCACACACGACATCCTCTTGAAAACTGTTTGTGATGGACAGCCTTTGCCACACAGTTTCTTCTACGCACCATGTGTGATGCATTCAATAACTCAAACGATAAAATTGTTGTCAGATTTTGGGTTCCGGCAAAACCCTTGAGGTTCGAACACTAGGGTGCGCATGAAGATCTCTCTCTCCCTAGATCGCTCTCGCCAAATCGCAAGGCCTAGCCCGACGAACCCGAAGAACGAGAGACACAAGAGTTTATACTGGTTCGGGCCACCGATGTGGTGTAATACCCTACTCCAGTGTGGTGTGGTGGATTGCCTCTTGGGCTGAGGATGAACAGTTACAAGGGAAGAACAACCTCGTGAGGAGAGGTGCTTGGTGAACTTGTGTGGATGAGGGTGATCTGAATGATCCGTCCTCTCTATGGTGGTGGCTAGTCCTATTTATAGAGGCCCTGGTCCTCTCCCCAAATACTGAGCGGGAAGGGATCCAACAACGGCCAAATTCGAAGGGAGACAGCTAGTACAAGCTATCCTGACTAAAGGTGATCTTCACCTGCCAAAGGCTCTGGTGGTGACGCCGTCTTGGGCTCCATGGTGACCTCCGTCTTGCCGTCCTGCTGGTCTTGGTCTCGTTGCACCAATATGGAAACCTTTGCCTAATGCCTCGGGACTCCTCGCCTGCGCTTGCCCCTTTAGCACCAAAGAGAAAACGAGGACACTGTGCGCGCTGGCGCCCGGCTGGCGCCAGTCATCATGGCTTGCATCATAGGAACCTCGCGAGGTATCCCTTGCCTTGATCTCTCCGCCCCTCGCGAGCCAGCCCAGTGAGGCCATCCCGAGGAGGTCTTGTCTCATCCCCCTCGCGAGGCTTGGCCCCTCGTGAGGGTCTTGAGTGTTTGCTGGTGAAGATGGGCCATACAGGGCCGCTGGTGGAGCCACGCTACGGGCCGCAGGCAGGCAAGTCTGGGGACCCCCGCTCCCAGGACGCCGACAATTGTTAATACCGTGTGCAGTGGAAACGCTATCACAAATGATTTAATGGGGAAAATTGTGTGTGATGTACCTGTGAACAGAAACGTTTTCCTTGGAGCGACTGTGTGGGATGTATATACAAACAGAAATGTTTAGCGGGGACTGACTGTGTGGGATGTACTTATGACCGAAAATGATTTCGCCTGTGTAATTGTATTTTTTAGCACTACTGTTCGTATAACCGTATTTGATCGCTCGTCGGCGCACATGACCTCATTTTGCCGAGCATGTGTGCCAGGAAGGCATATCCCCGATGGTTTCTGGGTCATGTGAAAAGGATCCCCCTATCGCCCACACTCACTAGGTGACGGTTCCAAATGTCGTCACGGAAAGGGGTTAAAAACCGTTTGTATAGCACCTCGCTCTACTAGTGACTCTTACTTATTAATTGGACTATGATAGTTCCCTTATACTTGTGGGTCATCAGAATTCAAATCTCCATACAACTTTTGGGCCGAAGCCATCAACACTGCATGTCATGCATCCAATCGGCTCTACCTTCGCAAAGGCCTAAACAAGACTCCATATCAGATACTTATCGGTAACAAGCCTAACCTCAAGTACTTTCGGGTGTTCGGTTGTAAGTTTTTCATTCTCAAGAAAGGTGTTCATTTTTCTAAAATTGAACCTAGCTGATACGTCTCCAACATACCTATATTTTTTTATTGTTCCATGCTGTTATATTATCATTCTTGGATGTTTTACAATCATTTCATAGCAACTTTATATCATTTTTTGGGACTAACCTATTGACATAGTGCCCAGTGCCAGTTGCTGTTTTTTGCTTCTTTTTTACTTCGCATAAAATCAATACCAAACGGAGTCCAAATGCAGCAAAACTTTTTGGTGATTTGTTCTGGACCAGAAGATACACGATGGGCCAAGGAAGTACCAGAGGGGTGCTCGGAGGGGAGCACAACCCACCTGGGCGTGCGTGGGGGCCCAGGCGCGCCTAGGTGGGTTCTGCCCACCTCGGTGGCCTCCCGCACCACCTCTTTGCTCTATAAATACACCAGTATTCAATGGACCCTAGGGGAGTCGACGAAACACAATTCCAGCCGCCAAAAGTTCCAGAAACCATAGATCCAATCTAGACACCATCACGGAGGGGTTCATCATCCTCATTGGTGCCTCTCCGATGATGCGTGAGTAGTTGATTGTAGACCTACGGATCCGTAGTTAGTAGCTAGATGGTTTCCTCTCTCTCTTTTGATTCTCAATACAATGGTCTCTTGGAGATCTATTTGATGTAACTCTTTTTGTGGTGTGTTTGTTGGGATCCGATGAACTTTGAGTTTATGATCAGATCTATGTTTTTATCCATGAAAGTTATTTGAATTCTTTGATCTCTAATATGCATGATTGCTTATAGCCTCGTATTTCTTCTTCGAATCTTTGGTTTAGTTAGGCCGACTAGATCATTTTTTCTTGCCATGGGAAGAGGTGCTTTGTGATGGCTTCGATCTTACGGTGCTCAATCCCAGTGACGGAAGGGGAAATGACACGTATGTATCGTTGCTATTAAGGATAATAAGATGGGATTTATTCCTACATGAATAGATCTTGTCTACATCATGTCATCGTTCTTATTGCATTACTCCGTTTCTCCATTAACTTAATACACTAGATGCATGCTGGATAGCGGTCGATGTGTGGAGTAATAGTAGTAGATGCAGGCAGGAGTCGGTCTACTAATCTTGGACGTGATGCCTATATAATGATCATTGCCTGGATATCGTCATAATTATTTGAAGTTCTATCAATTGCCCAATAGTAATTTGTTTACCCATTGTATGCTATTTTCTCGAGAGAAGCCACTAGTGAAATCTACGACCCCCGGGGCTCTTCTTTATCATATTTGCCTTTGAGATATATTTTTATTTGCTTTTATTTTCAGATCTATTAATCCAAAAACCCAAAAATACCTTTCTGCAATTTATTGTCATCTTGCTTAAAGCGTTACTCTGTTCTTATGAACTTAATACACTAGATGCATGCTGGATAGCGGTCGATGTGTGGAGTAATAGTAGTAGATGCAGGCAGGAGTCGGTCCACTAATCTTGGATGTGATGCCTATATAATGATCATTGTCTGGATATCGTCATAATTATTTGAAGTTCTATCAATTGCCTAGCAGTAATTTGTTTACCCGCGGTATGCTATTTTTCTCGAGAGAAGCCACTAGTGAAATCTACGGCCCCCGGGTCTCTTCTTTATCATATTTTCCTTCAAGATCTATTTTTATTTGCTTTTATTTTCAGATCTGTTAATCCAAAAACCCAAAAATACCTTGCTGCAATATATTTTTATTTATTTTATCTCGCGTTCCCACGAGATCTATTTATCCAATCTACTACAATTTCATCTATCTTTTTACCCGGGAGGGATTGGCAACCCCTCTTTTACGTCTAGTTGCAAGTATTTGTTCTTTGTGTGCAGGTACCGTTCACGTAGTGTTGCGTGGTTCTCCTACTGGTTCGATAACCTTGGTCTCATCACTGAGGGAAATACCTACCGTGGCTGTGCTGTATCATCCCTTCCTCCTTGGGGAAATACCGACGTAGTTCAAGCCGCATCAAAAGGAATTTCTGGCGCCGTGATGTTTGCTTGAACTACGTCGGTATTTCCCCAAAGAGGAAGGGATGATGCAGCACAACAACGGTAGGTATTTCCCTCAGTGATGAGACCAAGGTTATCGAACCAATAGGAGAACCACGCAACACTACGTGAACGGCACCTGTACACAAATAACAAATGCTCGCAACCCGACGTATTAAAAGGGTTGTCAATCCCTTTCGGGCAACGACACCAGAAATTGGCAAATGGACACGAGAAAGTTCTCATAAATTGATAGATAGATCACCAAGTAAAATAAAGTGCAGCAAGGTATTTTGTATTTTTGGTTTAATAGATCTGAAAATAAAAGCAAATAAAAATAGATCGTGAAGGCAAATATAATAAAGAAGAGACCCGGGGGCCGTAGGTTTCACTAGTGGTTTCTCTCGAGAAAAATAGCAAACAGTGGGTAAACGAAATACTGTTGGGCAATTGATAGAACTTCAAATAATCATGACGATATCCAGGTAATGATCATTATATAGGCATCACGTCCAAGATTAGTAGACCGACTCCTGCCTGCACCTACTACTATTACTCCACACATCGAGCGCAATCCAACATGCATCTAGTGTATTAATTTCATGGAGAAACGGAGTAATGCAATAAGAACGATGACATGATGTAGACAAGATCTATTTATGTAGAAATAGACCCCATCTTGTTATCCTTAATGGCAACGATACATACGTGTCGGTTCCCCTTCTGTCACTGGGAACAAGCACCGTAAGATCGAACCCATCACAAAGCACCTCTTCCCATTGCAAGATAAATATATCAAGTTGGACAAACAAAACCAAAATATCGGAGAAGAAATACGAGGCTATAAGCAATCATGCATATAAGAGATCGAAGAAGACTCAAATAACTTTCATGGATAAAAAGATAGATCTGATCATAAACTCAAAGTTCATCAGATCCCAACAAACACACCGCAAAAAGAGTTACATCATATGGATCTCCAAGAGACCATTGTACTGAGAATCAAAAGAGAGAGAGAGGAAGCCATCTAGCTACTAACTACGGACCCGTAGGTCTACAAAGAACTACTCATCCATCATCGGAGAGGCACCAATGGACATGATGAACCCCTCCGTGATGGTGTCTAGATTGGATCTGGTGGTTCTGGAACTTGCGGCGGCTGGAATTGATTTTCGTCGACTCCCCTAGGGTTTCTGGAATATTGGGGTATTTATAGAGCAAAGAGGCGGTTCGGGAGGCCACCGAGGTGGGCACAACCCACCAGGGTGCGCCTGGGCCTCCAGGCGCACCCTGGTGTCTTGTGCTCACCTCGGTCTCCCTCTTCTGTACTTCTTTGGCCCACTGGATGTCTTCTGGTCCAAAAAATCCACAAAAATTTTCGCTGCGTTTGGACTCCGTTTGTTATTGATTTCCTACGATGTAAAAAACATGCAGAAAACAACAACTGGCACTGGGCACTATGTCAATAGGTTAGTACGAAAAAATGATATAAAATGACTATAAAATGATTGTAAAACATCCAAGAATGATAATATAACAACATGGAACAATAAAAAATTATAGATACGTTGGAGACGTATCAGCAGCCCCAAGCTTAATTCCTGCTCGTCCTCGAGTAGGTAAATGATAAAAACAGAATTTTTGATGTGGAATGTTGCCTAAGATGCTCATCACATATTGTTTTCTTTGTAGCATGGACATTTGGACTTTTATATGGTTCAAAGCAATAGTCTAGTTTTGACATGAGACTTAAATACTCAAGCATATCAACAAGCAACCATGTCTTTCAAAATATCAACGCTAGAATAAGTTATCCCTTACCCATTATGCTCAGTCATTGATCCATTCATGAAACACACCCGCATATTAGCTACACCCACTGCTCAAGTACGATCATAGTGCCCCTTAGTTGGTGCTTTATAAGAGCAGATGGAGACTCAAATTAAAAATAAAAATTGCATAAAGTAAAATAAAGGCCCTTCGCGGAGGGAAGTAGGGATTTGTAGAGGTGCCAGAGCTCAAAGTGAAAAAGATAGAGATAGAAACATTTTGGGAGGCATGCTTTTTCTGTCAACGAGAACAATCGAGTAGTTCCCAATACTTTCCATGCTAGATATATCATAGGCGGTTCCCAAATAGAAATAAAAGTTTATTCCTTTTTCAACCATACTTTCACTTTCCATGGCTAGCCGTATCCACGGGTGCCTTCCATACCAACACTTTCCAAGGGATTTATTATTTGACAACATAAAGTAAATTCATTTTTCATTTCGGGACTGGGCATCCCTAATACCTTTGCCTTACTCTCGTGCAATGACAACTGAATAAACACTCATCATGAGAATAACATATCTAGCATGGAAATATATGAGCCACCACCTACCGTTTCATGAGTGGTACGAGCACACAAAAGAGAAATTTATTTTGAAAATTAGATATGGCACATACAAATTTGCTTAGAACGCCAAAAGAATACCGCATATAGGTAGGTATGGTGGACTCATGTGGTAAAACCAGTTTAAAGGATTTTGGATGCACAAGTAGTGATCATACTTAGTGCAAAATGAAGGCTAGCAAAAGATTGAAAAGCGACCAACCAAGAAACGAAAAATCTCATAAGCGAGCATTAAGCATAATTAACACCGAATAATGCACCACAAGTAGGATGTAATTTCATTGCATAACTATTGACTTTCGTGCTTGCATAGGGAATCACAAACCTTAACACCAATATTCTTACTAAAGCATAATTACTCATCAACATGACTCACATATCACATCATCATATCTCAAAACTATTACAAGGAATCAAGTTTATTTTGTCCAATGATCTTCATGAAAGTTTTTATTATATCCTCCTTGGATATCTATCACTTTGGAACTAATTTTCATGTGTTGCTTTTGATAAGCTCAAATAAATATAAGTGATGATCATGAGCATAATATTTCTTTCTCTCAAATTAATTTAAGTGAAGCAAGAGAGAATTTCTTAAAAAAACTAACTCTCAAATAGATCTAAGTCAAGCATGAGAGAATTTATTCAAAAATAACAAAGCACACCATGCTCAAAAAAGATATAAGTGTAGCACTAGTGCAATTCCATAGCTCATAAAGATTTAAGTGAAGCATCGAGAGCAATTCTAGCAAGTCATGGCATAATTTTGGCTCTCTCAAATAGGTGTGTCCAGCAAGGATTCATGACTTAAAATAAAAAGCAAAACAAGCAAAGAATCATATCATACAAGACGCTCCAAGCAAAACTCATAATATGTGACGAATAAATATATAGTTCCGAGTAAAATACCGATGGTCGTTAGAAGAAAGAAGGGATGCCACTTGGGCATCCCCAAGCTTAGTTGCTTGCTTCTCTTTGGATAATAGCTTGGGATGCCATGGGAATCCCCAAGCTTAGGCTCTTCTTACTCCTTATTCCTTCATCCATCATAACATCACCCAAAACTTGAAAACTTTCACACAAAACTCAACAAAACCTTCGTGAGATCCGTTAGTATAAGAAAGCAAATCACTACTATAAGAACTGTTGCAAACCCATTCATATTTTATTATTGAATTATATCTACTGTATTCCAACTTTTCTATGGCATAAACTCTTCAAAGTAAATCATAGAATCATCAAAACAAGCACACAACGCAAAGAAAACATAATCTATCAAAAACAGAACAATCTGTAGCAATCTGGATATTTCGAATACTTCTGTCACTCAAAAAATTCTGAAAAATTAGGACCACGTGAGAAATTTGTATATTAATATTCTTCAAAAACAATTGGTATTTTATCACGCTTCTGTTAAAAGTGAGAATTATTTTCGTGAGCGCAAAAGTTTCTGTTTTTCAGCAAGATCAAATCAACTATCACCCAACATGATCCTAAAGGCTTTGCTTGGCACAAATACTAATTAAAATACAAAAATCACAATCATAACATTAGAATAATTGTGTAAACACTCAAGAACAGAAAGCAAAAGACAAAAATAAATTTTATTCATTGGGTTGCCTCCCAACAAGCGCTGTCGTTTTACGCCCCTAGCTAGGCATAAAGCAAGGATCTACGTTTTGTCATCTTTGTTTCTAGATCCATAAGATGCCCTCATGATTGATTCGTATGGTGGCCTAATTCTTGTTCTAGGGAAGTGTTCCATACCCTTCCTTAGTGGAAATTTAAATTTAATATTGCCTTCTTTCATATCAATCACGGCACCAATAATGCGTAAAAACGGTCTACCAAGAATAATTGGACAAGACGGATTGCAATCAATATCAAGAACAATAAAATATATGGGCACATAATTCCTATTTGCAAGAATAAGAACATCATTAATTCTTCCCATAGGCTTTTTAATAGTAGAATCTGCCAAGTGCAAATTTAAAGAACATTCTTCGATATCGGTAAGACCAAGCACATCACATAAAGATTTCGGAATTGTAGAAACACTAGCACCCAAGTCACATAAAGCAAAACACTCATAATTTTTAATCTTGACTTTGATAGTAGGTTCCCACTCATCATGTAATTTTCTAGGAATTGAAACTTCTAATTCCAATTTTTCTTCCAAAGCTTTCATCAAAGCATCAACAATATTTAGTAAAAGCTTTATTTTCTACATAAGCATGGGGTGAATTCATCATGGATTGCAACAAAGAAATACAATCAATCAAAGATCAACTATCATAATTAAAGTCTTTGTAATCCAAAAGAGTGGGCACATCACTAGTTAAAGTTTTGACCTTTTCAAACCCACTTATCAATTTTCTTAACAAGATTTTCACCCTCCAAATTATCAGGACGCCTTCTAACTAAAGTTGACTCTTCTTCAGTCCCTTTATTATCAATCTTAATTTTAGTAAACAAGGAATCAATAGAAGAAACACCAATCATTTTAAGATCTTCATCATTTTTATGAAAGCAATCACTAGAAAACGCTTTTTCTAAAAATTCTCTTCTAGCTCTAAGCATAGTTCTTTTCTTACTTTCATCCATAGAAACATAAAGAGCTTTAATTTATTCCTCAATCTTAGGCACAAAAATTTTCATCTTGAGATTTTCCACATCATGAGAAATTCTATCAACACTTCTAGACAAATCATCAATCTTATTCAACTTTTCTTCCATTGTAGCATTGAAAACCTTTTGAGTGTTGATGAATTCTTTAATATTATTATCAATATCAGAGGTGTCCCTATTATTATTAAAAGAAGGATTACCATAGGAATTACCATAATTATTAGAAGAATTACTAGGAAAAGGCCTATGCTTAAAATTACCTCTATAAGCATTGTTATTGAAATTGTTTCCCAAGATAAAATTCATATCTATGGCATCACTATTTTGCTCAATCAAAGTAGACAAAGTCACATCATTAAAATCAATAGGAGCACTTTTATTAGCAACCAATTTCATAAGAGCATCAACTTTTTCACTCAAAGAAGAAATTTCTTCAACTGAAATAACTTTTTTACTAGTAGGAGCTCTTTCGGTATGCCATTGTGAATAATTTGCCATGATATTATCAAGCAATTTGGTGGCTTCACCCAAAGTAATTTCCATAAAAGTACCACCCGCAGCGGAATCTAGAAGATTACGAGGAACAAAATTCAACCCCACGTAAAAAAATTGTATGATCATCCAAAGATTTAACCCATGAGTTGGGCAATTCCTTACCATCAATTTCATCCTTTCCCAAGATTGTGCAACATGCTCATGTTCAAGTTGGTTGAAATTCATGATCTGGGTTCTAAGGGAAATAATTTTCGCGGGCGGAAAATACTTAGTAATAAAAGCATCCTTGCACTTATCCCAAGAATTGAAACTATTGTGAGGCAAAGAAGAAAACCAAATTTTTCCACGATCTCGCAAAGAAAACGGAAATAATTTCAACTTCACAACATCATTGTCTACATCTTTTTTCTTTTGCATATCGCATAATTCCATGAATGTGTTAAGATGGGACGCGGCATCCTCATTAGGAGTACTGGAAAATTGATCTTTCATAACAAGATTCAGCAAAGCGGTATTAATATCATAAGACTCCGCACTAGTGGCGGGAGGAGCAATCGGAGTGCTAATAAAATCATTGTTGTTGGTATTGGAGAAATCACACAACTTGGTGTTCTCTTGAGTCATTGTGACTACGTAACAAGATTGCACTAAAAACAGATCTGACGAGAAAACAGCGAACGAAAAAGAGGGCGAATAAAACGGCAATTTTTTGTGAAGTGGGGAGAGGAAAATGAGAGGCAAATGGCAAATAATGTAAATTGCAAGGAGATGAGATTTGTGATTAGGAACCTGGTAGATGTTGATGATGTCTCCCCGGCAATGGCGCCAGAAATTCCTTTTGATGTTTGCTTGAACTACGTCGGTATTTCCCCAAAGAGGAAGGGATGATGCAGCACATCAACGGTAGGTATTTCCCTCAGTGATGAGACCAAGGTTATCGAACCAGTAGGAGAACCACGCAACACTACGTGAACGGCACCTGCACACAAATAACAAATACTCGCAACTCGATGTATTAAATGGGTTGTCAATCCCTTTCGGGCAATGGCGCCAGAAATTGGCAAATGGACATGAGAAAGTTGTAATAAATTGATAGATAGATCGCCAAATAAGATAAAGTGCAGCAAGGTATTTTTGTATTTTTGGTTTAATAGGTTTGAAAATAAAAGCAAGTAAAAATAGATCGCGAAGGAAAATATAATAAAGAAGAGACCTGGGGGCCGTAGGTTTCACTAGTGGCTTCTCTTGAGGAAAATAGCAAACATTGGGTAAACGAATTACTGTTGGGCAATTGATAGAACTTCAAATAATCTTGACGATATCCAGGAAATGATCATTATATAGGCATCATGTCCAAGATTAGTAGACCGACTCCTGCCTACATCTACTACTATTTCACCACACATCGACCGCTATCCAGCATGCATCTAGTGTATTAAGTTCATGGAGAAACGGAGTAATGCAATAAGAACGATGACATGATGTAGACCAAATCTATTTATGTAGAAATAGACCCCATCTTGTTATCCTTAATGGCAACGATACATACGTGTCGGTTCCCCTTCTGTCACTCGGATCAAGCACCGTAAGATCGAACCCATCACAAAGCACCTCTTCCCATTGCAAGATAAATAGATCAAGTTGGCCAAACAAAACCCAAATATCAGAGAAGAAATACGAGGCTATAAGCAATCATGCATATAAGAGATCAAAGAAGACTCAAATAACTTTCATGGATAAAAAGATAGATCTGATCATAAACTCAAAGTTCATCGGATCCCAACAAACACACCGCAAAAAGAGTTACATCATATGGATCTCCAAGAGACCATTGTATTGAGAATCAAAAGAGAGAGAGGAAGCCATCTAGCTACTAACTACGGACCCGTAGGTCTACAAAGAACTACTCACGCATCATCGGAGAGGCACCAATGGACATGATGAACCCCTCCGTGATGGTGTCTAGATTGGATCTGGTGGTTCTGGAACTTGCGGCGGCTGGATATTATTTTCGTCGACTCCCCTAGGGTATCTGGAATATGGTGACGCCCGGATAATTAAGCTATAGTAACTCCCTGCTAATGATGCCATGTCATCATGATTACTGTTGTTAAACTCGCATTGGTTCGAATCCGGTGCAAATTCAAAGTCAAGTCAAACTCAAAAGTTTTCAAATGTCTAAAATAAAATGTTCATCATGTGGAAATATTTCATTTGTTAATATTGGTGGTGAACTAACATTTTTGCAAAGTGGTTTAATGCCCTAATCTAAAGAAAACAGAAAGGGTTAAAGAGAAAGCATAAATAAAAGGAAACCCCTCCCCACTAATTCCCCTGGGCCTTGGCCACTGGACAGGCCCAGCAAACCCACCTAACCCCCCATGATCGCCCCTCCCTTCCTGTTCCCCTGGCGCGGTCGCAACAGGGGCGAGGCCCCGCCGAATCACCTCGTCGGCGTCGAGGGCGGGGGGATAAGGCCGCCCCCCTGGCGCCTCGGTTCCCTCCTGGCCTCACTCCTCTGCCACCCCACTCCCCTCTCCCTCGTCGCTCTCTCTCCCACACCCAGATCCACCTTCTCTCTCCCCTCGCCCTCCCCGCACGACCGAGCTCCGTTGTCGCCGACATCCATCACTACTGCCGTGGCCACGGTCCGCCCCACGCTGCGCCATGCTGCGCCACCAGGCCCCCTCGCTCCGCCGGCCTCGACTACGCCTCATCGACGAGCCCCAAGACCCCGGGGACTGCCTACACCTCTGCCCCGGATCGTCTTCTTCCTCGGCTCGCCGTCGTCTTCTTCAACGCCGGCGCACACTGCGGCTACTAAACCCCCCACCGGGCCATCGTGCGCCTCCCCGGTGAGCACCGCACGTCTTCCCCCTCTTCCCTGTTGCTTTCGTCCCCGTAGCCCCGCTAGCCACCATGGCCGTAGGTCGTCTTCGCCGCTCCGATTCGTCGCCTCCGAGCCGTCCCCGCCCCCCCCCCCGACTTCACCATCGAGCTCGTGGGGAGCCTCTCGTCCGATTCCTGCTTTTCCCGGTCTCGATCCGTGCCCCTCTGCACCGTTGCTCGCCGTGGCCGAAGCTCGTCGTAGCCGCGCCCGGTGTCCGCCGTCGTCACGCCCGGGCCACACCATACTAGCCCTGGCCGCACCCTTGGCCGCCACGCGTGCGCCCGCTGCGGCCCAGCCAAGCGCCGGCCGCGCGGACGCGTCCCTGCCCGCACCCACATGCGCGCATGGCCTCGCGGCCGACGCTGACCTGCTACTGCGTGATGCGCTGCTGCTGTTGTCAAGCTGCTGCTGCTTGCAAGTTTGCTCTGCTCCTTGCCGCTACTGCTCTCTGCTCCTTGCCGCTACTTACAAGCTGTTGCTGCTCCCTCCTCCTCCTTGTAGCGCTGCTGCTTGCTGCTGCTACTGCCTACTATTGTGTTGCCGCTGCTGCTCTACGCTTCTGTTGGCCATGGCCTTGCCATGGTCGTGCGTGTGTGCAGAACGTGCAGAACCAGATGTGCTTCTGGCCGCTTATTTAACTAGTGTTAGATTAGTCTAGGAATACATTAGATTAGTTTATTTGTTTAATTAGTCAAATGTGCAAATGACGTGTGGCCCCCCACTTGTAGTTGAAAGATAAATAAGTTTTAAAATATCTAAGCTATGACAGGTGGACCCCCCTCCTCTAAATATTCACTTAAAAAGAAAATGCTAAAATATGTGTCAATGACACCTGGGTCCCACTTGTCCCATTGACCAGTCAAACTGCTGACTGGGATAACCCAGTCAATGACGTGCGGGTCCCTTGGGCCCTTTGACTAGCGAACGGTCTCAGTTGACTGCTGACTAGGCAGTCAACTGGACCCCACCTGTCAGCAACTAACGCCACTGCTGTGTACACTTCAGTGTGTACACATAGCAATCTGTTGTTTAATTTCCAATTAAAAGAAATCAAGGAAATATTTTAAATCTTTAAAAAAATCATAGAAAATAATCTGTAACTCGGATGAAAAAGTTTTCTACAGGAAAGTTGCTCAGATCGACGAGACGAATCCGAATACGCGATCCGATCGTCCGCCACACAGCCCTAGCATAGCGAACATGCAACCTTTCCCCCTCCGTTTCATTTGTCTGAAAATGCCTAACTTCGGGAAAGCATTCCTGGATGTTTTCCCCCTTCGCCGGTATCGCGTAGTACCGCGTTAGAACACGTCTAGCTCTGCATGTTATCCTGTTATGCACTTGCTTGCTATGTATTTACTGTTTCTTCCCCCTCTTCTCTTCGGTAGACCCCGTGACGGCTGCCGATGCCGCTGTGATCGACTACGTCACCGACGACCCCCTCCTTCTCGCCTGAGCAACCAGGCAAGCCCCCCCTTTGATCATCCCGATATCGCCCTTTCCATTCTCTCATGCTTGCACTAGATTTTGCTACTGTTATTGATTGCTCCTATTCTGATGCATAGCCTGCTTTTGTACCTGCTATTGTTACCTACCTGCTTATCCTAAACTGCTTAGTATAGGTTGGATAGTGATCCATCAGTGACCTCCACCTTGTACTTGTTTCCCCTGCTTCATCATCGACGACTCGATCAACGTGATCGACGACCAGAGCCCGACACCTCACATCACATCACGCCCCTTTTGTTGCTCGACTCTGCAGAGCTACTATCGAGTGCCGAGGGTGATCCCTCATAACGCACTCCTGATGATAATTCTATAGTGTAGCTATTCGGTCGTGGTCATCGAGGGTGATTTCCTCTTTCACCATTCCCGATACGGCTCTGTCGTGCAACACCTCAAGTGTGAACCTCGAGGGTGGTCCCTCTTACGTTCACCTTGATGATTACATTGAGTGGAATTCACCGGGGGTGATTCCTCGGGTTTTCCCCTTGATGTCTGGACACACGGTTACCTTGACTTTACTTGAGACCCTTGGGAAAGTCGGGCGGGCCCGGAGAGCACCCGCAAGATGGTTACGAGGCATGGCCGGGCCGGCAGGCCGCCCCCGAGTTGGCTGGGCTAGCCCATGCCGTATTTCCCTGAGACGGGGTGACGGGGTCACATTATCATGAGTCTCTGATCGTCTCCGCAAACTAATAATATGCTATGGTTTGGGTATTTGTTCTGAATTGGCCTTTGGCCTTTACGCACTAACCACCACGCGAGAATAGTTATGGGCCTCGACGTCGCAGTATCAGCCGAAGCTTTGTCACACGTCCAGTTCAGCATTGCGGCACGGCTGGGCTGGCGCCATCCGGGCAGCCTGGATCCGCCCTGCGCGCAACGATCCGGAGTGCAACGGGCGATGGGCCCAGACCCCGGAGACTTAGGATGTAGATCGGCGGGGACCTCTCTGCTGAGCCTATGTAGGGCTACGACGTGTTGATCTTCCGAGGCCGGGCATTGACCCCAGAAAGGTGTGTCCGGCCAGAGTGATCGAGCGTGTTAGAAAACATGGTGCACCCCTGCAGGGAAGATTATCAATTAATAGCCGTGTCCACGGTAACAGACATTCAGACTTATATCCTGATCTATTACAACTAGAAATGGATACTTTGGATATGTGGCTCCGGGATTGCTTTCTCGCAGGGAGTCGAGGAAGGATCTCTGGGCATTAATGTTACAACATGCTTGTTAATTAAACTGCTATTCTTTACTCTTCTACATGCTGCAAGATGCTTGGAGCTGCTTGAAGATGCTAGTCTTCGATAGGCTAGGCCTTCCCCCTCTATTCTGGCATTCTGTAGTTCAGTCTACAGATACAACCCTTCCATTTGATACCAATGCATACTTAGTATAGATCTGATGCTTGCGAGTACTTTGGATGAGTACTCACGGTTGCTTTGCTTCCCCTTTTCCCCCTTCTTTCTTCTTTCTGGTTGTTGCAACCAGATGGTGGATCCCTGGAGCCAGATGCCACCGCCGACAGATACTACTACATGGAGGCCGACGAAGATCAGGAGTAGCTAGGAGGTCCCAGACAGGAGGCCTTGCATCTTCGATCGTTGATGTTTGTGCTAGCCTTCTTAAGGCATCCTTGTTTAACTCATGTCTGTACTCATATATTGTTGCTTCCGATGACTCTTGTGTATCGAGCTTGTATTCGAGCCCTCGAGGCCCCTGGCTTGTAATATGAAGCTTGTATTATTTTGATTTGTGTCTAGAGTTGTGTTGTGATATCTTCCCGTGAGTCCCTGATCTTGATCGTACACATTTGCGTGCATGATTAGTGTACGGTTGATTCGGGGGCGTCACAAATATTGGGGGTATTTATAGAGAAAAGAGGCGGTTCGGGAGGCCACCGAGGTGGGCACAAGCCACCAGGGCGCGCCTGGGCCTCCAGGCGCGCCCTGGTGTCGTGTGCTCACCTCGGGCTCCCTCTTCGATACTTCTTTGGCCCACTAGATGTATTCTAGTCCAAAAAAATCCACAAAATATTTCGCTGCGTTTGGACTCCGTTTGATATTGATTTCCTGTGATGTAAAAACATGCATAAAACAACAACTAGCACTGGGCACTATGTCAATAGGTTACCAAAAAATGATATAAAATGACTATAAAATGGTTGGAAAACATCCAAGAATGATAATATAACAGCATGGAACATTCAAAAAAATTCCAACGTATCACGCCGTTGCTGGGGAGATATCATCAACATCTACCAGGTTCCTAATCACACCCTCATCTCCTTGCAATTTACATTATTTGCCATTTGCCTCTCATTTTCATCTCCCCCACTTCACAAAAATTTGTCATTTTATTCGCCCTCTTTTTCGTTCGCCGTTTTTCGTCAGATCTGTTTTTGTTTGCAATCTTGTTTGCGTAGTTGCGATGTCTCAAAAAAATACCGAGTTGATTTTCCAATACCAATAATAATGATTTTATTAGCACTCCGATTGCTCCCCCTGGCACTAGGGCGGAGTCTTGTGATATTAATGTTGCTTTGTTGAATCTTGTTATGAAAGATCAATTTTTCGGTACTCCTAATGAGGATGTCGCGTCCCAACTTAACACATTCGTGGAATTATGCGATATGCAAAAGAAAAAATATGTCGATAATGATATTGTGTAGTTGAAATTATTCCCGTTTTCTTTGCGAGATCGTGCAAAAATTTGGTTTTCTTGTTTGCCTCGCAATAGTATCGATTCTTGGGATAAGTACAAAGATGCTTTTATTACTAAGTATTTTCCGCGCGCGAAAATTATTTCCCTTAGGACACAAATCATGAATTTTAAGCAACTTGAGCATGAACATGTTGTGCAATCTTGGGAAAGAATGAAATTGATGCTAAGAAATTGTCCTACTCATGGTTTAAATCTTTGGATGATCATACAAAAAATTTATGTCGGATTGAATTTTTTTCTAGAAATCTTTTTGATTCTGATGCGGATGGTACTTTTATGGAAATTACTTTGGGTGAATCTTCCAAATTGCTTGATAATATTATGGCAAATTATTCACAATGGCATACCGAAAGAGCTCCTACTAGTAAAAAGGTTAATTCGGTAGAAGAAATAAATTCTTTGAGTGAAAAAGTTGATGCTCTTATGAAGTTGGTTTCTAATAAAAATGCTCCTATTGATCTTAATGATGTGCCTTTGTCTACTTTGATTGAGCAAAATAGTTATGCTGTAGATGTGAATTTTGTTTCGTGAAACAATTTTAATAACAATGCTTATAGAGGTAATTTTAATTCTAGACCTTTTCCTGGAAATTCCTCTAATAATTATGGTAATCCTTCTTATAATAATAATAATAATAATAATAATAGGAACACCTCTGATCTTGAGAATAATATTAAAGAATTTATCAATGCTCAAAAGAATTTTAATACTATGATAGAAGAAAAGTTGAGTAAGATTGATGATATGTCTAGAAGCATTCATAGAAATTCACATGATGTAGAAAATCTCAAGATGAGAATTTTTGTGCCTAAGTTTTAAGAATCAATTAGAGATTTATATTTTTCTATGGATGAAATTAAGAAAAGAACCGCTATGCTTAGAGCTAAAATAGTTTTTTTAGAGAAAGCGTTTTCTAGTGATTGTTTTCATAAAAATGATGAAGATCTCAAAATGATTAGTGTTTCTTCTATTTATTCCTTGTTTAGTAAAATTAAAATTGATGGAAAAGGGACTGAAGATGAGTCAACTTTAGTTCGAAGGCGTCCCGATAATTTGGAGGGTGAGAATCTTGTTGAGAAAATTCATAAAAGTGGGTTTGGAGAGGTCAAAACTTTAACTAGTGATGTGCCCACTCTTTTGGATTACAAAGACTTTAATTATGATAATTGCTCTTTGGTTGATTGTATTTCTTTTTTGCAATCCATGATAAATTTACCTCATGCTTATGAACAAAATAAAGCTTTTACTAAACATATCGTTGATGCTATGATGAAAGCATTGGAAGAAAAATTGGAATTAGAAATTTCAATTCCTAGAAAATTACATGATGAATGGGAACCCACCATTAAAGTCAAATTAAAAATTATGAGTGTTTTTCTTTATGTGACTTGGGTGTTAGTGTTTCTACAATTCCGAAATCTTTATGTGATGTGCTTGGTCTTACCGATATTGAAGAATGTTCTTTAAATTTGCACTTGGCGGATTCTACTATTTAAAAGCCTTTGGGAAGAATTAATGATGTTCTTATTCTTGCAAATAGGTTCCCATAGATTTTATTGTTCTTGATATTGATTGCAATAAATCTTGTCCAATTATACTTGGTAGACCGTTCTTACGTACTATTGGTGCCGTGATTGATAAGGCAATATTAAATTTCAATTTCCACTAAGGAAGGGTATGGAACACTTCCCTAGAACAAGAATTAAGCCACCATATGAATCAATCATGAGGCCATCTTATGGATCTAGAACTAAAGATGACAACACTTAGATCTATGCATTATGCCTAGCTAGGGGCGTAAAGCGATAGAGCTTGGTGGGAGGCAACCCAATGAATAAAATTTATTTTTGTCTTTTTTTTCTGTTCTTGAGTGTTTGCACAATTATACTATTGTTATGATTGTGTTCTTTATGTTTTAATTAGTGTTTTTTCCAAGTAAAGCCTTTAGGATCATGTTGGGTGATAGTTGATTTGATCTTGCTGAAAAACAGAAACTTTTGGAGTTACAGAAGTATACAAAGTTTTCATATTGCTACAAACTGTTCTATTTTTGACAGATTCTGTTTCCTTTGCGTTGTGTGCTTATTTTAATGAATCTATGGTTTGTATTGGAGGGTATAAGCTATAGTAAAGTTGGAATATAGTGGATATAATGCAAAAATAAAATATGAATGGGTTTGCAACAGTACTTAGACTAGTGATTTGCTTTGTTATACTAACGGATCTCGCAAAGGTTTTGTTGAGTTTTGTGTGATTGAAGTTTTCAAGTTTTGGGTGAGATAACGATGGATGAAGGAATAAAGAGTAAGAAGAGCCTAAGCTTGGGGATGCCCCATGGCACCCCAAGTTATTATCCAAAGAGAAGCAAGCAACTAAGCTTGGGGATGCCCGAGTGGCATCCCCTCTTTCTTCTAACGACCATCGGTATTTTACTTGGAACTATATTTGTATTCGTCACATATCATGAGTTTTGCTTGGAGCGTCTTGTATGATATGAGTCTTTGCTTGTTTTGCTTTTTATTTTGTGTCATCTATCCTTGCTAGACACACCTATTTGAGAGAGCCAAAATTATGCCATGATTTGTTAGAATTGCTCTCTATGCTTCACTTAAATCTTTTTGAGCTATCGAATTGCTCTAGTGATTCACTTATATATTCTTAGTGCGGTGTGCTTTAGTATTCTTGAAGAAATGCTCTCATGCTTCACTTAGATTTATTTAAGTGTTAGTAATTTTTTAAAGAAATTCTCTCATGCTTCACTTAAATTATTTTGAGAGAAGAAAATTTTTATGCTCATGTTCTTCACTTAGATTGGTTTGAGCTATCAAAAACAACTTATGAAATTAGTCCCAAAGTGATAGATATTCAAGAGGGATATAATAAAAACTTTCATGAAGATCATTGGACAAAATAAATGTGATTCCTTGCAATAGTTTTGCGATATGATGATATAATATTTGAGTCATGTCGATGAGTAATTATGGTTTAGTAAGAATATTGATGTTAAGGTTTGTGATTCCCTATATGCAAGCAAATATGTGAGTCATTGGAATTAAGCTTGGGGATGCTGATACGTCTCCAACGTATCTATAATTTTTTATTGTTCCATGCTGTTATATTATCATTCTTGGATGTTTTACCATCATTTTATAGCAACTTTATATCATTTTTGGGGACTAACCAATTGACATAGTGCCCAGTGCCAGTGAATACATAAACAAATATTGTGTCCCTAGTAAGCCTCTACTAGACTAGCTCATTGATCAAAGATGGTTAAGGTTTCCTAACCATACACATGAGCTTTCATTTGATAACGGGATCACATCATTAGGAGAATGATGTGATGGACAAGACCCATCCGTTAGCTTAGCATGTGATCGTTCAGTTTATTGCTACTGCTTTCTTGTATGTCAAATACATGTTCCTTCGACCATGAGATCATGTAACCCCCGGATACCGGAGGAATACCTTGTGTGCTATCAAATGTCACAACATAACTGGGTGATCATAAAGATGCTCTACGGGTATCTCCAAAGGTGTCATGTTGAGTTGGCATGGATCGAGATTGGAATTTGTCACTCTGAGTATCGGAGAGGTATCTCCGGGCCCTCTCGGTAATACACACCATAAGAAGCCTTGCAAGCAAATGACTAATGAGTTAGTTACGAGATGATGTATTATGGAATGAGTAAAGAGACTTGCCGGTAACGAGATTGAACTAGGTATAGAGATACCGACGATCGAATCTCGGGCAAGTAACATACCTACGGACAAAGGGAATTACGTATGTTGTCAGAATAGTTTGACCGATAAAGATCTTCGTAGAATATGTGGAACCAATATGGGCATCTAGGTTCCGCTATTGGTTATTGACCGGAGAGGTGTCTCGGTCATGTCTACATAGTTCTCGAAGCCGTAGGGTCCGCACGCTTAACATTCGATGACGATATAGTGTTATATGAGTTATGTGATTTGGTGACCGAATGTTGTTCGGAGTCCCAGATGAGATCACAAACATGACGAGGAGCTCCGGAATGGTCTGGAGGTAAATATTGATATATAGGACGACGGTATTTGGACACCACAAGTGTTTCAGGTGGTACCGGGTACTTATCGGGTCACGGGAAGGGGTTCCGGACAACCCCGGTAGGTTATTGGGCCTTCTGGGCTAAAAGGGGAAGAGCACACTAGCCCAAAAGGGGCTGGTGCGCCTGAGAGCTCCTATTTGCCGCCCGTGCGCGGCAAATTGTTGAGGCTTCGCCGAAGCCAGCCACGAATGGGCCGGCCCATTTGGATCTGTTGAACTTCAGGTGCGCAAAAAGTTCAGAAAAAGTGCTACGCGACCGGGACTCGATCTAGTGACCTCCTTCTCGTTATCTAGTAGAACTAGCCAACAGAACTAGTGAGCTCAACTATTGATTCACAGCGTGAAACTTTAAGTACCGAACTTCCTTTGAAAAATCAAATACAACACATTTAACGTTTTGTAAATATCAGTTGAACATTTTCTTAATATAAAATGAATAATTTAAATTATACACAATGAACATTTTTTAATATATGATGAAAAATTTGAAAAAAACATAAATATATGTGTTGAACAATTTTCGAAAATGCATTGAACATTTGTAATATTCGTTGAACAATTTTGGAATACACATTGAACATTTGTGTAATATAACACTGAACAAAATTTTATAAACATAGGGAATACTATATATTCATTGGACAATTTCTGAATATACGATGAATATTTTATAACGCATGATGAACTTTTCGTAATATACCGTGAACATTTCCTAAATATACAATCAACATTTTGGTAACACGCAATGAACTTTGTAATATAGGGAAAAAGAAACAGTAAAAAGAGAAAAGAAATAATCAAAACAGAAAAATAATATAAAAAATAAATAGAAACAGAAAAGAAAAAGAAAAACGAAAAGAAAAAAGAACCCGAAAATAAAAAAAGAACGAAAAAACTGAAGCAGCAACGCGCAGCACGCCAACTGGGCCGGCCCACCCGCGGGAGCTGCGGGCTTTCCTCGACGATCTGCCGCTCACGGGCGGCAAATAGGAATTGCCAGTGCGCCCCTCTACCCCCTGCCCACGCACCAAAGGAGGGAGGTAAGGAAAGGGGAGGCGCCCTAAGGCAGCCATCTCCCTTTCCTTTCCCCCTCATGTTCAAATAAGGAAAGGGGGACGCGGCTAGGCAGGTACCCTAGGGCAGCCGCCGGCCACTTGGGGCGACCTAGGGGCTGCCTCTCCTCCCCTATATATATATATATATATATATATATATATATATATATATATAGGGTCGCGCTATTTGTCACCCTGGGTGAGGAATAGTTATTCTTCACCCTCTCTCTATTTTGACATCAATGCACCGTATTTTTACGTTTCGTAAATTTTGTCTTATTTCATACATAAAAAGAAAAACGTAAGAAAATATGTACTCGCCGTAAAAAAAATTATGTTACGTAAAATTACGAATGTAAAAACATAGTGTAAAAACATACATAAAATGTGATTTTTCTGGTCTTATAACTTATATTTTCGTTTTTTACACCAAATTTTACATATTGAATCAATATGCATGTAACTATTTATATTCTAAACATAATTTATTTACAAAGTGATCGTAAGATTACCTCGGGTGAAGAATAACTTATTCTGCATCCTGGATATATATATATATATATATATATATATATATATGAGGGAGGGGGTGCCACAACACCAGAGAACATTGTCTTAGCCTTGTGCGGCGCCCCTCTCGACAGTTTCGTCCCTCGGTCATATTTTCGTAGTGCTTAGGCGAAGCCCTGCGGAAATAGCTTCACCATCACCGTCAGCACGCCGTCGTGCTGCCGAAACTCATCTACTACTTCGCTTGTCTTGATGGATCAAGAAGGCGAGGACGTCATCGAGGTGAACGTGTGCTGAACACGGAGGTGCCGTACGGTCGATACTTGATCGGTTGGATGCGAAGAAGTTCGACTACATCAACCACATTATTAAGCGCTTCCGCTTACGGTCTACGAGGGTACGTAGACACACTCTCCCCCTCTCATTGCTATGCATCTCCTTGATAGATCTTGCGTGTGCGTAGAATTTTTTTTGTTTCCAATGCAACGTTTCCCAACAGGGTTTGCATGCTATCTTATCTCATATTTGTGCAAATCCCGCATTGTCATCAATCCACCGAAAAGGGGGGATTGCTAGGGCATATTTCTCCCTTAGTGGTTTTGGTGATTGATGACAATGCATTTGCGGACTAATCGTGTGCGTTGAGCATTTCAGATAAGTTACCTTGTTGCACAAGACGATTTGAACCCCTCTGGAGATTTATAAAGACGGTGCTTTCTTCGTTTCTTTTTCGATGTACTTGAGTCGTAGGAACACCATACTATTAGGAGGGGGTCCGCTTCGGAAAGGTTTGGGTGGAATCATCACGTACACTTCCCTTGCACCCTCCTTTCTTTCCCGACAATTGAGCTTGTTCTTCCTTTGTGCTTGAACTTTGTCAGAACAGGATAGGCGGTAGTACCGCTCTGCTCAACGGTAGTACCGCTCCAGCAGTACTGGTGCTGAGTAGTGCGGCTCCCACTTCCGCCTAATTTCTAGGTTCTGTAAACATGCGATAGTAGAGAGGTAATTTTCCACGATAGTACCGCTCATGCGGTACTATGGAGCTAACTGCCACTCAACTACCGCGGGTTTACCAGACACCCATAGGCTAAGCGGAAGTACCGCTGCTAGCCACGGTAGTACCGCTCCAGTGGAACTACCACTGGCTAGTACCGCGGGAAGTACCGCTTATTTCGTCTGTTCTGGAATGTTCCGTCCTTAGGGCGGAAGTAGGGCGGCAGTTCGTGGCGGAAGTACCGCTCCTAGCAGCACTACCGCCCCGCCCACCCCTACTACCGCTGGTATCATGTATAGCTTAACTCCATGTGGTAGTACCGCTGGAGGGCGCGGTAGTACCGCTCCGGCGGCACTACCGTTCCCCTGACTTGCTCAGGTTGAACTATGCGGCCAGTACTTTCGTGCCAACAGAAGTACCGCTCACCCGAGCGGTACTACCGCTTGTGCACGGACTATGGGAGCATAACGGTTGGATTCCCTCTCCCACTATAAAAAGGAGTCTTCTTTATCTAAGTTGACTACCTCTTCCTTCCCCAAGCTCCATTGTTGCTCACAAGCTCATTCTTGCCCGATCTCTCTCCCTAGCCAATCAAACATGTTGATTCTTTAGGGATTGCTTGAGCCTAGATCTACACTTTCACCAAGATAAATTTGATTGCCCCCACTAATCCCTTGCGGATCTTGTTACTCTTGGGTGTTTGAGCACCCTAGATGGTTGAGGTCACCTCAGAGCCACATTCCATTGTGGTGAAGCTTCGTGGTGTCGTTGGGAGCCTTCAATTCGGTTGTGGAGAGAGCCCCACCTTTGTTTGTAAAGGTTCGATTGGCGCCTTCAAGGGCACCACTAGTGGAATCACGGCATCTCGCATTATGTGAGGGCGTGAGGAGAATACGGTGGCCCTAGTGGCTTCTTGGGGAGCATTGTGCTTCCATGCCGCTCCAACGGAGTCGTACTTCCTCTCAAAAGGAAGGAACTTCGGTAACAAATCCTCGTCTTCACTGTCTCCACTTGTGATTATCTCTTACCTTTACATTGTGCAATCTTTACTTGTGTTGTATCCTTTGCTTGCTTGTGTTGCTAGCATCATAAAGGTTGCTCACCTAGTTGCAAATAAAGACAACCTATTTGTTGCTAACCCTAATTTGTTAAGAAAAGTTAAAAAGTGGTAGTTGCCTATTCACCCCCTCTAGTCAACCATATCGATTCTTTCACTTTTTTTAACACAGTACATACGCAAGCACTCATGTATACGCGAATACACTCACTCCCTATGGACGCACGCATACACACCGGCATATTATCTTGAGATTTTTCCTTTTCTTGGTGAAGGGACATCGCTTGACACCAAAGTTATTATTATTTTCAACATTGTACAAGATATCTTTTTTCTTGCATGTTCTCTTTATCTATTTAATGTGTCTTGTGTTTTACAGTAATTTATGGACACCATGAGAAAACCCATTGTACAAAAAATTGTTTTTTTGTTATATGTGATGTGGAGAACACCACAACACTCTGCTCTGCTGCTAGAGATACAATTTCATTAGTTTTAAAGATAATCTGCAACATATCAAACTTCATAATTTTTTACAAAATTGAACATATCAAGCTTTTGTTGTTTCTTTTCCTTCATTTTTTTCGGGAATACGCTTAAGAGCGTATCTTTATTGATAGGGGGAAGAACATACAGATTCACGCCACGTTCACGTACACTAATAGGCGTGTCCATGGCAATCCAGCGAGCAGAAAGAGAAGAGGATGCTCAGCCACGCAAACAAAGTCAGGTTGTAGAGGATAAAATCTTTCAGTCCTTTGGCTCCGGCACTTGCCCAGGAGCGAGCCTCTTCCTTGATAGCATCAACGACCATTGATGTGGCGTGAGAGATCTTGTCGAAGATGACGGAGTTGCGATGGCGCCAAATTGTCCATGTCGTGAGGCCTGCCATGGTGGAGAAGCCTCGACGATCAGCAACCGGTATGGTCTGGAGGGTGGTGGACACCGGGTGAAGAAGGAGGAAGAGCCATCCGGTGGATGTGCTATCGTTCGGCACCAAGAGAGCACCTCGTGCCAAGTAACTCTTGCGAAGATGCAGCCCACGAGGATGTGATGAAGGGTCTCGGGCTCTTGCATGCAGAGCATGCATGTCGGCACGTGCGGCAAGCCCCGACGGGCAAGCCTGTCGGCAGACCAGCAGCGATTTAAGGAGGCCAGGTATAGGAAGAACTTCACCGACAGGGTGGCACCAGATTTCCACACGAGCCACCAATGATCGGAGGCCGTGGACCCCTTGTCGGTGTCAAAACCGGCAGATCTCGGGTAGGGGGTCCCAAGCTGTGTGTCATGGATCGGTGGGTAACAGGAGACAGGGGAAACGATGTTTACCCAGGTTCGGGCCCTCTTAATGGAGGTACTGTTGGAAATATGCCCTAGAGGCAATAATAAAATGGTTATTATTGTATTTCCTTGTTCATGATAATTGTCTGTTTTTCATGCTATAATTGTATTAACTGGAAACCGTAATACATGTGTGAATACATAGACCACAACATGTCCCTAGTAAGCCTCTAGTTGACTAGCTCGTTGATCAATAGATGGTTACGGTTTCCAGACCATGGACATTGGATGTCATTGATAACGGGATCACATCATTAGGAGAATGATGTGATGGACAAGACCCAATCCTAAGCATAGCACAAGATCGTGTAGTTCGTTTGCTAGAGCTTTTCTAATGTCAAGTATCATTTCCTTAGACCATGAGATTGTGCAACTCCCGGATACCGTAGGAATGCTTTGGGTGTACCAAACGTCACAACGTAACTGGGTGGCTATAAAGGTGCACTACAGGTATCTCCGAAAGTGTCTGTTGGGTTGGCACGAATCGAGACTGGGATTTGTCACTCCGTATGACAGAGAGGTATCTCTGGGCCCACTCGGTAATGCATCATCATAATGAGCTCAATGTGACCAAGTGTTTGGTCACGGGATCATGCATTACGGTACGAGTAAAGTGACTTGCCGGTAACGAGATTGAACAAGGTATTGGGATACCGACGATCGAATCTCGGGCAAGTAACGTACCGATTGACAAAGGGAATTGTATACGGGATTGATTGAATTCTTGACATCGTGGTTCATCCGATGAGATCATCGTGGAACATGTGGGAGCCAACATGGGTATCCAGATCCCGCTGTTGGTTATTGACCGGAGAGTCGTCTCGGTCATGTCTGCATGTCTCCCGAACGCGTAGCGTCTACACACTTAAGGTTCGGTGACGCTAGGGTTGTAGAGATATTAGTATGCGGAAATCCGAAAGTCGTTCGGAGTCCCGGATGAGATCCCGGATGTCACGAGGAGTTCCGGAATGGTCCGGAGGTAAAGATTTATATGTGGGAAGTCCTATTTTGGCCACCGAAAAATGTTCGGGATTTTTCGGTATTGTACCGGGAAGGTTCTAGAAGGTTCCGAAGTGGGGCCCACCTGCATGGGGGGACCCACATGAACGTGGGTAGTGGGGGCAAGGCCCCACACCCCTGGTCAAGGCGCACCAAGATCCCACCTTAGAAGGAATAAGATCATATCCCGAAGGGATAAGATCAAGATCCCTAAAAAAGGGGATAACAATCGGTGGGGAAGGGAAATGATGGGATTTCTTTCCCCCACCTTTGCCAACGCCCCAATGGACTTGGAGGGCAAGAAACCAGCCCCCTCCACTCCTATATATAGTGGGGAGGCGCATGGGAGCAGCACCCCAAGCCCTGGCGCCTCCCTCCCTCCCGTGACACCTCTTCCTCCCCGCTTGCGCTTGGCGAAGCCCTGCCGGGATCCCGCTACTTCCACCACCACGCCGTCGTGCTGCTGGATCTCCATCAACTTCTCCTCCCCCCTTGCTGGATCAAGAAGGAGGAGACGTCCCCGCTCCGTACGTGTGTTGAACGCGGAGGTGCCGTCCGTTCGGCGCTAGGATCATCGGTGATTTGGATCATGACGAGTACGACTCCATCAACCCGGTTCTCTTGAACGCTTCCGCGCGCGATCTACAAGGGTATGTAGATGCACTCCCCTATCTCTCGTTGCTAGATGACTCCATAGATTGATCTTGGTGATGCATAGAAAATTTTAAATTTCTGCTACGATCCCCAACATTGGCATCATGAGCCAGGTCTATGCGTAGATTCTATGCACGAGTAGAACACAAAGTAGTTGTGGGCGATGATTTGTTCAATTTGCTTGCCGTTACTAGTCTTATCTTGATTCGGCGGCATTGTGGGATGAAGCAGCCCGGACGGACATTACACGTACTCTTACGTGAGACAGGTTCCACCGACTGACATGCACTTGATGCATAAGGTGGCTAGCGGGTGTCTGTTTCTCCCACTTTAGTTGGATCAGATTCGATGAAAAGGGTCCTTATGAAGGGTAAATAGAAATTGACATATCACCATTGTGGCTTTTGCGTAGGTAAGAAACGTTCTTGCTAGAAACCCATAGCAGCCACGTAAAACATGCAACAACAATTAGAAGACGTCTAACTTGTTTTTGCAGGGTATGCTATGTGATGTGATATGGCCAAAAGGATGTGATGAATTATATATGTGATGTATGAGATTGATCATGTTCTTGTAATAGGAATCACGACTTGCATGTCGATGAGTAGGACAACCGGCAGGAGCCATAGGAGTTGTCTTAATTTATTGTATGACCTGCGTGTCAATGAAAACGCCATGTAATTACTTTACTTTATTACTAACCGTTAGCCATAGTAGTAGAAGTAATGGTTGGCGAGACAACTTCATGAAGACACGATGATGGAGATCGTGATGATGGAGATCATGGTGTCATGCCGGTGACGAAGGTGATCATGCCGCGCCTCGAAGATGGAGATCAAAGGCGCAAGATGATATTGGCCATATCATGTCACTTTATGATTTGCATGTGATGTTTGTCATGTTTACATCTTATTTGCTTAGAACGGCGGTAGCATAAATAAGATGATACCTCACTAAAATTTCAAGAGATGTGTTCCCCCTAACTGTGCACCGTTGTGAAGGTTCGTTGTTTCGAAGCACCACGTGATGATCGGGTGTGATAGATTCTAACGTTCGCATACAACGGGTGTTGACGAGCCTAGCATGTACAGACATGGCCTCGGAACACAAGCAAAACACTTAGGTTGACTTGACAAGCCTAGCATGTACAGACATGGCCTCGGAACACAAGAGACCGAAAGGTCGAACATGAGTCGTATAGTAGATACGATCAACATGGAGATGTTCACCGATGATGACTAGTCCGTCTCACGTGATGATCGGACACGGCCGAGTCGATTCGGATCATGTATCACTTAGATGACTAGAGGGATGTCTATCTAAGTGGGAGTTCATTAAATAATTAGATGAACTTAATTATCATGAACATAGTCAAAAGGTCTTTGCAAATTATGTCGTAGCTTACGCTTTAGTTCTACCGTTTAAGATATGTTCCTAGAGAAAGACTAAGTTGAAAGTTATTGTGAGCAATTGTGCGGACTAGGGCCGTAGTCTGAGGATTGTCCTCACTGCTACACAGAAGGCTTCTGTCCTTGATGCACCGCTCGGTGTGCCAACCCCTCTAGCGTCGTCTGTGGATGTTGTGAACATCTGGCAGACACGTTCTGATGACTACTTGATAGTTTAGTGCGCCATCCTTTACGGCTTAGAGTCGGGGCTCCAAAAGCGTTTTGAACGCCATGGAACATATGAGATATTCCAAGAGCTGAAATTGGTATTTCAGGCTCATGCCCATGTTAAGAGGTTTGAGACCTCTGACAAGATCTTTGCCTACAAGATGGAGGAGAATAGCTCAGCCAGTGAGCATGTGCTCAGAATGTCTGGGTACTTCAATCGCTTGAATCAAGTGGGAGTTAATCTTCTAGATAAGAGGTTGATTGACAAAGTTCTCAAGTCGCTATCACCAAGCTACTAGAACTTCGTGATGAACTATAACATGCAAGGGATGGAGATGATCCCGGAGCAGTTCGCGGTAGGCCGCGGAAGTAGAAATGAAGAAGGAGCATCAAGTGTTGATGGTTAACAAGACCACTAGTTTCAAAGAAGGGAAAGGGCAAGTAGGGAAACTTCATGAATGGCAAGCCAGTTGCCGCTCCAATGAAGAAACCCAAACCCGAGACGAAGTGCTTCTATTAGGGGAACTGTCACTGGTAGCGGAACTGCCTCAAATACTTGGTAGAAAAGAAGGATGGCAACTTCAACAAAAGTATATTTGATATATGTGTTATTGATGTGTACCTTACTAGTACTCCTAGTAGCACATGGGTATTAGATACCGGTTCAGTTGCTAAGATTGGTAACTCGAAACAAAAGCTACGAAATAAACGGAGACTAGCTAGGGGCGAGGTGACGATGCGTGTTGGAAGTGTTTCCAAGGTTGATGTGATCACCATCGCACGCTCCCTCTACCTTCGAGATTAGTGTTGAACCTAGATAAATGTTGTTTGCATTGGTGTCTGCGTTGAGCATGAACATGATTAGATCATGTTTATTGCAATGCGGTTATCCATTTAAGTCAGAGAATAATGGTTATTCTGTTTACATGAATAACACCTTCTATGGTCATGCACCCCATGTGAATGGTTTATTGAATCTCGATCGTGGTGATACACATGTTCATAACATTGATGCCAAAGGATGTAGAGTTGATAATGATAGTACCACTTTTGTGGCACTGCCGCTTAAGGTCATATTGGTGTAAAGCGCATGAAGAACCTCCATGCCGATGGAGTTTTGGAGTCACTTGATTTTGAATCACTTGACACATGCGAGCCATGCCTCATTGGCAAGATGACTAAAACCCCGTTTTCTGGAACAATGGAACGGGCAAGTGACTTGTTGGAAATCATACATGCTGATGTGTGCGATCCGATGAGTGTTGACGCGTGCGGTGGATATCGTTATTTTCTCACCTTCACCAATGAATTGAGTAGATATGGGTATATTTACTTAATGAAGCATAAGTCTGAAACGTTTGAAAAGTTCAAGCAATTTCAGAGTGAAGTTGAGAATCATCATAACAAGAAGATCAAGTTCCTGCGATCTGATCAAGGGAAAAGTATCTGAGTTGTGAGTTTGGCAATCACTAAAGACAAGGTGGAATCGTTTCACAGTTGACGCCACCTGGAACACCATAGCGTAATGGTGTGTCCGAGCATCGTAGTCGCACCCTATTGGTTATGGTGCAATCTATGATATCTCTTACCGATCTACCGCTATTGTTTTGAGGTTATGCATTAGAGACAGCTACATTCACTTTAAATAGGGCACCATCTAAGTCTGTGGAGACGACACCGTATGAACTATGGTTTGGCAAGAAACCTAAGTTGTTGTTTCTTAAGGTTTGGGGCTACGATGCTTATGTCGATAGGCTTTGGCCAGAAAAGCTCGAACCCAAAGCGGAAAATTGTGTCTTCATAGAATACCCAAACAAGACGATTGGGTATACCTTCTATCTCAGATCTGAGGGCAAATTGTTTGTCGCTATGAACAGGTCCTTTGTCGAGAAAGAGTTTCTCTCGAAAGAATTGAGTGGGAGGAAGATAGAACTTGATGAGGTTGTTGAACCTTCACTTCAATCAGACAGTAGCGCAGCACAGAAAGATGTTTCTGTGGCACTTGCCTCAGTTGAAGAGAAAGCTAATGATGATGATCATGGAGCTTCAGATCAAGTTACTATCAAACCTCGTAGGTCGACAAGGGTGTATACAACTTCTGAGTGGTCACCCTGTCTTAAAGGTCATGTTGTTGGACAATGATGAACCTATGAGCTATGGAGAAGCGATGGTGGGCCCAGATTCCAACAAATGGCTAGGAGCCATGAAATCCGAGATAGGATCCATGTATGAGAACAAAGTATGGACTTTGGTGGACTTGCCCAATGATCGGCAAGCCATTAAGAATAAATGGATCTTTAAGAAGAAGACATACGCTGATGGTAATGTCACCATTTATGAAGCTCGACTTGTCTCAAAGAAGTTTCCGACAAGTTCAAGGAGTTGACTGCGATGAGACTTTCTCACTCGTAGCGATGCTAAGAGTCTGTCAGAATTATATTAGCAGTTACTACATTATTTATGAAATCTTGCAGATAGGATGTCAAAACATTGTTTCCTCGATGATTTTCTTGAGGAAAGGTTGTATGTGATACAACCAGAAGGTTTTGTCAATCTTGAAAGATGCTAACAAGTATGCAAAGCTCCAGCAATCCTTCTAAGGATTGGAGTAAGCATCTCGGAGTTGGAATGAACGCTTTGATGAGATGATCAAAGATTTTGGGTTTATACAAAGTTCATGAGAAACTTGTATTTCCAAAGAAGTGAGTGGGGGCACTATAGAATTTTTGATGAGTATATGTTGTTAACATATTGTTGATCAGAAATGATGTAGAATTTCTGGAAAGCATCCACGGTTATTTGAAAAGTGTTTTTTAATGGAAAACCTGGATTAAGCTACTTGAACATTGAGCATCAAGATCTATAAGGATAGATAAAAAACGCTTAATAGTACTTTCAAATGAATACATACCGTGATAAGATTTTGAAGGAGTTCAAAATAGATCAGCAAAGAAGGAGTTCTTGGCTGTGTTACAAGGTGTGAGTATTGAGTAAGACTCAAGACCTGACCATGGCAGAAGAGAGAGAAAGGACGAAGGTCGTCCCCTATGCTTTAGACGTAGGCTCTACAGTATGCTATGCTGTGTACCGCACCTGAAGTGTGCCTTGCCATGAGTTAGTCAAGGGGTACAATAGTGATCCGGGAATGGATCACATGACAGCGGTCGAACTTATCCTTAGTATCTAGTGGACTAAGGAATTTTCTCGATTATGGAGGTGCTAAAACAGTTCGTCGTAAAGGGTTACGTCGATGCAAACTTTGACACTAATCCGGATGACTCTGAGTAGTAAACCGGATTCGTATAGTAGAGCAGTTATTTGGAATAGCTCCAAGTAGCGCGTGGTAGCTACATCTACAAGATGACATAGATATTTGTAAAGCACACACGGATCTGAATGTTGCAGACCCGTTGACTAAAACCTCTATCGTAAGCATAACATGATCAAACCCTAGAACTCATTGAGTGTTAATCACATGGTGATGTGGACTAGATTATTGACTCTAGTGAACTTTGAGTGTTAATCACACGGTGATGTGAACTAGATTATTGACTCTAGTGCAAGTGGGAGACTGTTGGAAATATGCCCTAGAGGCAATAATAAAATGGTTATTATTGTATTTCCTTGTTCATGATAATTGTCTGTTGTATAATTGTATTAACTGGAAACCGTAATACATGTGTGAATACATAGACCACAACATGTCCCTAGCAAGCCTCTAGTTGACTAGCTCGTTGATCAATAGATGGTTATGGTTTCCTGACCATGGACATTGGATGTCATTGATAACGGGATCACATCATTAGGAGAATGATGTGATGGACAAGACCCAATCCTAAGCTGTCAGAGTAAATGGCCACGGGTAGCCTAACCGACTACCCCTGGTTCTTCAGAAAAATTATCAGGCCTTTGGGCCTCCAAGCACTCCAAGCATTGGACCACCTGCCCTGGCCGGCTACCCCTGAAGCCGACTCACGGGAGGCGGCCCAGCCTCAGCAACCTCCCCCCCCCCAGGATACCCGCGGGGTGGCTGACTCCAGGAAGCCGGCCTCGAAGAGCGCCGACTCCAAGAAGCCGGCCGAGACCACAGCCACCAAAGCTACACCCACATAACGGTGACAAGACAGGGTGTGGCCACAGTGCGGCCCACTACCCCCGAAGCCCGAGGCGGGCATGGCTACAGGAGGCCGTACGGGACGGCCGTCTCCCGTGCGGCTCGGCACTGTAGCCATGCTAGCCTCAACGTCATCCATGACAGACTCCCGTACGGCCCATGGGCGGCGGGCCCCTTCAGCCAGAGAGAGGCATGAAGGCGGCCCGGCCTCCCCCAGTCGGCCAAGGGCGTAGCCGGCCCCCAGAAGCCGGCTACCCCCTCCCTCGAAGCATGTGCCCCATTAAGAAGACAAGACGAGGTAAGGCTACAGTGAGAGCCCCCGAGGCGGCCCACTGTAGCCACGCTTACCTCAACGAAGCCCTCATCATCAAGGGCGAGGCTACAGTAAACAGCCGCCGACAAGACCCTAGGCGGTGGGGTCGGCCTGTCGACCAAGAAGCCGGCAGCCGGCGGGACCCACCAGTCGGCGGGACCCAACAGCCGGCGGAGAAGCCAGCGAGCGTAGACACTGACGGCTGGGACCAGTGCCCAGCCAGATTACCATTGTACCCCCGGGGGGTAGGCCTATATAAACCCCCCGGAGCACCCATGCAAAGGGTTGGCTTCTAAGCATAGCACACACACCATAGATAGCGAGAAGTGAGAGCTAGCCTTGTTCTTCCTCTCCCTTGAACCCAACAGCTCTAGGAGCGATTGTAGCTACCTTTCCTGATCTAGTGATCATGCGGAGACCCCGCAGAGCAGGACTAGGGGTGTTATCTCCTCGGAGAGCCCCGAACCTGGGTAAGATCCGTCGGCGTGCATGTCTTCGCCTCATCCCGTTTCCAGGCACCGGCGACGTCTTATTGGCACCCACAATGATAAGCCACCCATTGGCATATGTCGCACCAACCACCCGACATTTGGCGCCCACCATGGGGCCAGGTGCATCGTCGTCCGGAGACCTGTTCTGGACGGGAACCCTCTTCCTCCCCCGCGAGCGCAGCCAGCCTGCTGCGCCCGATGGCGTTTGCCTCGACGCGCTGCAAGGCGTCGACGACGCCTGCGCTGCGAGCTGCCTCGCCGATCTGCTCTGCGAGACTCGCATTTCTGACGAGCCTGCGTCCGACGCAGGCACGGACTACCCCGAGAGCCGCCTCGTCAGCCTCCTCGACCAGCTTCACGTCTCCAGCGAGCCTGCTGCAGATGTGGAGTCGGTCGGCTCCATCGACCCAATGCTTGTCGACTCCGACACAGCATCGCTTGACGCCTACCCCTCCGACGTGGTGGTCTTCGACGATCCCCTCCCTCGAGCTGACAGCGGCAGCAGCGCTGTCACCGAAGTGCTGGTCATCAGCCACGTCACCAATTCGGGCGAAAATGCCCACGACGCCCTGCAAGCGGCGATGCACGACCTCTCCGTCCCCATCCCGGCCGATGCCGACGCCGAGACCCTGGAGGCACGCCGCCTTGCCCTCATCGCGGAGGGCCAGAAGATAGCCTCCATGAGACGCCTCACCGAGGCCCACCAGCGCGAAGTCGACCGCGCCGCCTTCGGTACGCCGCCGCCTAGCGGCCCGAGCCGAGCCGGCTTCGTCCAGAAGCGCGGCGCGGCCGTCGCCAGCATGCTGGGGGCAGATCGCCCCGTCTACGCCACCCCGCTCGAGAATCTGCGAGCCGCTCAGGCGGCTGCAGAAGAGCTCAATGGGTTGGGAGCCGATGAGCTCCCTTACATGACAAGATGGATTCAGCAGCTGATCAACGCGGCTACAGAACGGCACGAAGCCGGTGCCCGTGCTGATAGTCATCCCCCGCGCCGGGAGCACGCCGCGACGTCCCGCTCGCTGACTGCGAGCGGCGCACGCCAGAAGAAAGACAAGGAGCCGGCTGCCAGCCGCAGCCGGACTCGCATCACCATCGAGCGCGACGCGGAGGGCCGCCCTCGAGCAGTAGAGCACCAAGGAAATCTGCCTCCTCCCCCGCCTCGAAGAGAAAGACGCCTCACTCCGCCGCCTTTCACACACCGGACTCTTGGCGACCGACTCGGCCGCCGAGAAGGAGTCGGCAAGAACGACGCCCGCCACAGGATCGACCACCTTGCTTGATCCTTGGCGTTAGAAGAAGAAGACGATGTCGGCCCGCCATGCTTTGGCCCCCGCATCCGCGACGAGCCCTTCCCCACTCGCTCCCCAGAGACACGCCCAAGTACAACGGCTCAGTGAAGCCGGAAGATTGGCTCATCGACTACTCCACGGCCGTCAGCATAGCCAACGGCAATCGGCGCGTCACCGTGAAGTACGTCCCCCTCATGCTGCAAGGCACGGCGCGCACATGGCTCAACAGCCTCAACCCCTACAGCATCAATAGTTGGCTAGACTTCACAGAAGTCTTCATCCGCAACTTCACCAGCACCTACAAGCGGCCTCCCAAGCCTCGCCAGCTCTCCCTCTGCGTCCAAGGGCCCAACGAGTCGACCCGCGACTACCTCACGCGGTGGGCCGAGCTCCGCAACCCCTGCGAGGGGGTGCATGAGGTCCAGGCCATCGAGTACTTCACCGCCGGGTGCCGAGAGGGCACCCTCCTCAAGCACCGACTCCTCTGCGATGAGCCGGCTACCCTCGACGAATTACTGGTCATCGCTGACAAGTACGCCACAGCCGACTCCTCAATGAAGACCGAGCTCCGAGTAGACGCCTCGGGGAAGGTGATTGCTCCGGCTCCTAAGACGCCGGCTGGCGACCCTAATCGGCGCCCCTACCAGAATGACCACAAGCGCAAGGCCCCCATGCCGACTTCCACCAGTCGGCAGGTGGCCACCGTTGAAGATGAGCAGCCCGAAGAACGGCCCGCTCCCAAGAAGAAGGGCGGCAGGCCGCCTTGGCAGCCGGCTTTCTCCTACGAGCAGGCTCTTGATGCCCCCAGCAAATTCCACAGCGGCGCGAAGCCGTCCAATCACACAACTCGGAAATGCCATTGGCTCACCCGCATCACCAAGGGCGAGGGGATGTTGCCGCCTCCGCCTCCCGGTCCGCCGCCTCCAGCCCCCCAGCAGCCGGCGGCTCGGCCGGCAGTCGGCGCCATCCAAGATGAATTCCCCGAAGAGCACGCCGCCTACATCGTCTTCACTAGTCAAGCCGACGACAAGCGTAGTCGACACCGACAGCATCAAGAAGTCAATGCAGTCGCCTCCAGCACCTCCGAGTTCATGCACTGGTCAGAAAAGCCAATCAGCTGGAGCCAGGCCGACCACCCAGAGGTGATGCCCTCTCCTGGCTCCTATGCAATGGTCTTGGATGTCACCCTCGCGACGGAAAGGCGAGCTGCCCGATTCTCCCGCGTCCTGATAGATGGCGGAAGTAGTATCAATACTGTACCGCGATACCATGGAGAAGCTGAACATCAAAGCGAAGCAGCTCATGCCGAGCCGCACCGTCTTCCATGGTATCGTCCCCGGCTTGTCTTGCTCCCCAATCGGCAAGATCAAAATGGATGTTCTCTTCGGAGACAAAGATCATTTTCGCCGAGAAGCGATCTGGTTCGAGGTGGTGGATTTGGAAAGCCCCTATCATGCTCTGCTTGGCCGACCTGCTCTGGCCAAGTTCATGGCCGTGCCCCACTACGCCTACCTGAAGATGAAGATGCCGAGCTCGAAGGGGATCATCACGGTAGCCGGTGATTACAAGAAGTCCATCGAGTGCGCCATGGCCAGCAGCCGGCTGGCCGAGTCCCTCGTGGTGGCAGAAGAAAAGAAGATGTTGGAACGGGTTGTGGCCATGGCCGGCAAGCAGCCGGCCCTGTCCCCCAACCCCAAGGATTGTGATGCGCAGGGCTCCTTCCAGCCTGCCAAAGAGACGAAGAAGATACCTCTGGACCCGGAGAACCCGGAGAGGTTCGCTGTCATTGGGGCGAACTTGAACAGTAAATAGGAAGGCGAGCTCATCGACTTCCTCCGTGAGAATCGAGAAATTTTCGCATGGTCCCCAAAGGACATGACGGGTGTCCCGAAGGATTTCGCCGAGCACAAATTACATGTCCGCACCGACGCGAAGCCGGTCAAGCAACCCCTCCGCTGACTGTCAGAAGAGAAGCGAAGAATTGTGGGAGAAGAGATAGCCCGGCTCCTTGCCGCTGGCTTTATCATGGAACTGTTCTTTCCAGAATGGCTTGCCAACCCAGTTCTGGTTCTGAAGAAGAATAACAAGTGGCGAATGTGTATAGACTACACCAGTCTGAACAAGGCCTGCCCAAAGGATCCGTTCGCTCTGCCACGGATTGACCAAGTGATAGACTCCACAGCCGGATGCGAGCTGTTAAGTTTTTTGGATGCGTACTCAGGGTACCATCAGATCAAGTTGGACCCAACTGACCGCCTGAAGACTGCCTTCATCACACCCTTTGGAGCTTTCTGCTACCTGACTATGACATTCGGCTTGAGGAATGCCGGTGCCACTTTTCAGCGTTGCATGCAGAAATGCCTCTTGAAACAACTCGGCAGAAATGCCCACGTCTATGTAGACGACATTGTGGTGAAGACAGAGAAGCGCGGTACCTTGCTGGAAGACCTGAAAGAAACATTCGCCAACTTGCGCCGATTCCAAATCAAGCTCAACCCCGAGAAGTGCGTGTTCGGAGTGCCAGCCGGCCAGCTGCTAGGCTTCCTGGTCTCCGAACGCGGCATCGAATGCAACCCTGTCAAGATCAAGGCCATCGAGAGGATGGAGATTCCCACCAAGCTACGAGATGCGCAGAAGTTCACTGGCTGCTTAGCCTCCCTGAATCGTTTTATCAGCCGACTAGGAGAGAAGGCTCTCCCCCTGTACCGACTCATGAAGAAGTCCACTCACTTCGAGTGGAACGACCAAGCCAACCAAGCCTTCCATGAGTTGAAGAAAATGCTGACCACTCCGCCTGTCCTGGCGGCGCCGACTGAGAAGGAGCCCATGCTCCTCTACATCGCCGCGACTAGCCGAGTTGTCAGCACTGTTGTTGTGGTCCAACGCCCGGAGGAAGGCCGAGCCCAGCTAGTCCAGAGGCCGGTGTACTATCTCAGCGAAGTGCTATCCAGCTCAAAGCAAAACTACCCGCACTACCAGAAGATGTGCTATGGGGTATACTTCGCTGCCAAGAAACTGAAGCCCTACTTCCAAGAGCACCCCATCACGGTCGTGTGCACTGCCCCGCTCGCCGAGATCATAGGCAGCCGGGATGCATCCGGCCGGGTGGCTAAATGGGCCATTGCATTGGCACCCTACACAATCTTCTACCAACCCCGCACCACCATCAAGTCGCAAGCATTGGCCGACTTCCTCGTCGACTGGGCCGAGACCCAGTACCTACCGCCGGCTCCCGACTCTACCCATTGGCGGATGCACTTTGACGGGTCCAAGATGCGCACCGGCTTGGGAGCCGGCATCGTCCTCACCTCTCCCAAAGGCGACAAGCTCAAGTACACGCTGCAGATCCACTTCGCCGCCTCCAACAACGTGGCCGAGTACGAGGCGCTCGTACATGGGCTCCGGCTAGCCAAAGAGCTCGGCATACGCCGGATCCTGTGCTACGGCGACTCAGACTTGGTGGTCTAGCAATCGTCTGGCGACTGGGACGCCAAGGACGCGAACATGGCGAGCTATCGATTCCTCGTCCAGCAGATCAGCGGATACTTCGAGGGGTGCGAGTTCCTTCACGCGCCAAGGGCCGACAACGACCAAGCAGATGCCCTAGCACGGATCGGCTCCACCCGACAAGCCATACCGACTGGCGTCTCCCTCCAGCGCCTCCTCAAGCCGTCCATCAAGCCGTCTCCAGAGTCGGATTCCATCTTCGTACCGCCTACGCCAGATACAGCCGGATCCAACTGGAGAAACCCCGCAGGCGGCACGGGGACTTCGACAACTGGCCCGGGGACTGCCGTAGTCGCACCCGGCCCGGGGACTTCAGAACCCGGCCCGGGGACTGCAGCAGTCGGCCCGGGGACTGCAACGACACAAGAAGCGATGACCGACTCCAATTCCGCGCCACCCAACCCACCCACCCGAGTCATGGTGGCTACACTAACAGAAGAAGAAGTCACAGCTCCGTCATGGGCCCAGCCCATCCTCAAGTTCCTAGTCAGCAGAGAGCTGCCGGCTGATGAGATCTCAGCAAGACTAGTGCAACGACGAGCCGCAGCATACACAATAATCAACAGAGAGCTTGTGAAGCGCAGCGTCACTGGAGTCTTCCAGCGTTGTGTTGAGCCAGAAAAAGGAGTGGCAATCCTCAAAGACATCCACCAAGGCGAATGCGGGCACCACGCAGCCTCAAGATCACTCGTGGCCAAGGCTTTCCGCCATGGTTTCTTCTGGCCGACTGCCTTGGAGGATGCTAAAGAAATAGTCAAGAGCTGCAGAGGATGCCAAGTTTTTAGTTCCAAGCAACACCTGCCGGCTTCTGCCCTCAAGACCATTCCCCTCACCTGGCCTTTTGCCGTCTGGGGACTGGACATGGTGGGCCCTTTCAAGACAGCCCGCGGCGGCTTGACGCATCTACTTGTCGCTGTGGACAAGTTCACAAAGTGGATCGAAGCAAAGCCGATTAAGAAGCTGAACGGGCCGACTGCCGTGACATTCATCACCGACATCACTACTCGGTACGGCGTGCCGCACAGCATCATCACCGACAACGGCACGAACTTCGCCAAAGGAGCACTGGCATGTTTCTGCGCGACACAGGGCATCCGACTGGACTTAGCGTCCATTGCCCACCCGCAGTCAAATGGCCAGGTCGAGCGAGCAAATGGACTCATCCTCTCCGGCATCAAGCCCCGACTGGTTGTACCACTGGAGCGATCGGCCGGCTGCTGGCTCGATGAGCTGTCGGCTGTCCTCTGGAGCCTGCGCACTACACCCAACAAGTCAACCGGCTTCACTCCATTTTTCCTTGTGTACGGTGCCGAGGCTGTCATCCCAACAGACATCGAGTTCGACTCACCTCGGATCACCATGTACACGGAGGAGGAGGCCAAGGAAGCAACAGAAGACGGCGTCGACCTCCTGGAAGAAGGCCGGCTGTTAGCACTCAGCCGGTCCGCCATCTACCAGCAAGGGTTGCGCCGCTACTACAACCGCAAGGTCAAGCCAAGATCTTTCCAAGAGGGCGACCTTGTGCTCTGGCTGATCCAGCGAACAGCCGGCCAGCACAAGCTCTCGGCCCCTTGGGAAGGCCCCTTCGTCGTCAGCAAGGCACTCGGCAACGACTCCTACTACTTGATCGACGCGCAAAAACCAAGAGCACGCAAGGGAGATGACTCCGGCAAGGAGTCGGAGCGACCATGGAACGCAAACCTCCTGAGACGATTTTGCAGTTGAAAGCAGTATGTATCACGCTACCCTTTTGTATTAAGTACAAACCAACAGGCCCCCCGAACAGTACTCGGGGACTGCCTTTGTTTATCTATGAATGACAAGTGTCATATCCATGAATGTATTATTACATTTGAATTCTTGTCTGGCACCGGGTTCGACTAGTCGGCCCGGGGACTGGCCGCCTTGAGCTATATTGAAAGTTCTACCTGAAGTCAGAAAAGTAGTGTGCCGGCTCCCGAGTCCCCTCTTGTTGAAAGTCGCAGCTCGAAGAACCGACTGTCCGACTAGCAAGAGGGAAGGCAGAAAGGATGCCCACACGAAAAATGGCTAAGGAACAACGAACCTATATAGCAAAGAGACGGCCTCCAAACATGCCTGCCGGCTGGCCGGCTTCCTAAACACTTACTTTAGTCCAGCAAAGCTAAAGTACTCCCCCCCCCCCCAATTGGCCAAGCACTCCTCCAGCTACAGATTGCAGAGCAACTGTTGGACTGGGGAGGCGGCAACCAAGGGAGGGCGGCAAAGGAAACAGCGGAAGGATAAAAAGCAAAGTACAAGGAAAGGCCAAATGCATGCATAAGTTATATATACATATAAAGCCCCCAACAGGCTGGCAACAGACATAAGTTCGAATACACCTAGTGGGTGGAATTGTGCAGACTTAACCAAACATTGTTCCAAAAGTAACAAGACAGGAAAACAAAAGATGGCAGACTAGGGTGCGGCACGGAAGCCGAGCTGGTCGGTGAAGGCGGCCTCGCCGGCTGAAGGAGTGGCCGCCTAGCGAGTCTCGGCTTGATCACCACCAACGGCAGGCGACGCACTCGCGCGCGACGTAGTGCTGGAGGTGCGGTCAGGCTGAGGCTGGCGTGCTCCACCAGCCGGCTCGGCGTCTTCACCCTCCTCCTCCTCTTCTTCACCCTCGTCGCTGGAGTCGATCTCCTCCGCCGAGTCTTCACCGTCCGCCGGGTTCAGCCCGGACCACTCCTCCGGCTGGGCGACACCGTTGTCGTCTACTTCGGGGGTGAAGATGCTGGTGTCGGTGTAGTCGGCGATTGCCGAAGCCCGCCGGATGATAGCCGGCCGCGCCGGCTCCAGCTCTGTGTCGGCTTGCTGCCACCAGGTAGCCAGCTGATCCAGGCTCAGGCCGGGATACCAGGCCTTGACAAACTCCAGCGCCCGCCTGGCGCCGGAGCGAGCCGCCGAGGCCTTCCAAGCTTCGAAGCGGCCGACTGCCACCTCCAGCCAGTCCGCAGTCCGACTGGGGGTGCGAGGAACCACTTGGCCGGGCCAGAGGGCGGCCAAGACTTGCGCCCCGGCACGCTGAAGACGGCGGAGCAGTCGGTGAGCCGGCTGGATGCGGGCCTGAGTCGCCAGGAGCTGCTCCTCCAGCGAACGGCCGGCGGTTGGCGAAATCTCGAAGCCAGCCTGCCTCCGCGCCTGGCGGCGGGCCTCGATGGTCTGGTTGGGGCGGTAAAATAGCCAGGGAAATATTCTGCGCAGGAAAGAAGAAGAAAAGAGCACCAAATCAGAAAACGAGCCAAAAGTGGCGGATGGCAAGAAAGGACGAAGAGGCAGGCGGCTTACCGTCAACCAGATCTTCGATCTGACCGTAGCCAGAGATCAAAGTTTGCCTGGCTTCAGCCCAGCCAGCCGCCTCCGTCTCGTACTCGCCCTGGAGGGCGGCTTCGCGGTCCTGCACCGCCTTCAGAGCCGCCTTGTGGCCTTCCTCCTGGTCGGCCAACTTCTTGGCCAGGCGGTCGCGTTCCTGCACCAAGGCGGCGAGCTCGGCATCCTTGGCACGAAGGGCAGTCTGGGACTCCCCCAGCTGTGCCCTCGGACTGGCGTTGGCCGCTGCGGAGATGGCAGAAAAAGAAAGAACAGTAAGAGGAAGTCGTCAAGGAAGATCCGACCCGACTGCTCAGCAGTCGGCCCGAATCTCGGGGACTACACCCAGTGGGTGCGCTGACGCGCCCCCACATGAGATAAAGAACAAAGCACGTACCTCGGCTCTCAGTAAGGTCGGCGGTCTTCTGGGTCAGCTCCCGAGCCTGGGAGTTGAAGGCGGCCGCACGAAGATTGTGGTAGTCCTGCAAGATAGACAGAAGATCGAAGTAAGAACAAGAATAGCAAAGACAAATCCACTAAGAAGTTCCAAGCCGCCTGCTCAGCAGCCGACTCGGAACTCGGGGACTACACCCAGTGGGTGCGCTGACGCGCCCCCACGGAAGAAATCAAGATCAAGAAGAAGCAAGATGGGAAGACTAACCCGGATGGCCGCCCGCGTCGCGAGGAACTCGTCGGTGAACTGCCTCAGCGCCGCAGCTTGGCCCTGGAGCCGGGCTCGGACGTCCTGCGCAGCCACGTTCATCACGACCGTCCCTCCGCCTGGCGTCCACCCCGAGGTAGCGCTGGCCGCCTCCGCATCCTGGGCCGATGAGCTGGAGCCCACGGCCGGCTGTGGCTCTGACGCGGCCTTCTGTGGCTCCGACGCAGCCTTCCCCGCGCGCCGGCTCGGCGGCATCCGGACCGCCATCTCAGTCCTCGCGGCCGGCTCGCCCCCCGCCGACTGCGCAGGCGGCTGATCAGGCCGGCCGCCTTGAGCCGCCCCAGTTGGCGGGGTCGGCACCGGCGCCCTCTCCAGGATGATGACGTCGTCGTCTCTCCCCAGCCCTGGTTGGTCGCCGCTGGCTCCCTCTGGCGAGGGCTCCATATCCCCAGGCGCCATGACACACAGCGGGGTGACCATCAAAACCTCCTCCGCCGCCGCCGCGGCTGCAGCCTCCGCTTGGGCTCTGGCAGCGGCGTCAGCGAGCGCCTTCGCCGCCTCCTCCTCCCGCGCCGCCTGAGCGGCGGCCGCCTTCCGTGCCTCCGCCTCTCGCGCCTCTCGCTCCGCCCGCGCCTCCCGCGCGTTCCGTTCTGTCGCTTCCTGGAGGTCGGCACGGGGATCCACGCGGCGGGTGGTGCTCCCGGACCCCCTCGACGACTCGACGACGGAGGCGGCAGCCGCCCGGTCAAGCGACAGTGGAGCTCTGATCGTTTGGAGAAAAAGACAAGGGTTCAGAAACCACCAAAGAAAAGAAAGAAAAAGAGTATACAAAAAATTCGAACTTACGCCGACACGGTCTGCGGTTGCTTCACCGCCTTGCGGAAGCGAGCCGCCTTCGCGGCCGCCTCCTCCCGCCTGGTTGCCGCCGCCCCGCCCCTGGGTTTCTTCGTCCGACTGCCGAACAAACCCTGGGCGGCGCGACACTTTTGCCCTCCGCCCCGAGCAGGCGGTGCAGCGGAGGAACCCGCGCTGCGTCCAGATGCCGGCTGGCGGCGCGGGGCGACTTCGGCCTCATCATCGTCCGGCCAGTCGTCGAAGGTGACTCCGAGCCCGGAGCCGCCTGCTTCGCCGCCGGCCTGGCCACCACCCGGCTCGATGTTGTCGTCCATGCCGGCCGCCCCCAAGTCAGGGTCCTCCAGATCGTGTTCCGTCCGGTCGGGGACGAATCGACGCTCCGCGTCTGACCCGTCGGCCGGCCGAAGAAGAGGGCTCTGTCGAAAAACATGCCGACTAAGTTAGAGTCGGCCAAGAGGAACTCGGCAATGAAGTTAAGAGAAAAAGAAGAAACAAGGAGAGCATACCGTGGGCGGTGGATTGGCTCGGCTGTATGGCTCCTTGCCGAACTGCCACTCTTCGGAGAGTTTGCAGTTCGCGAGGTAGTTCACCATATAGGCGACCTCCTCACGCGGCATGTCCTTGGTGCACATCCGGCTCGGATCGAGCTGGCCGCTCATCTGACAGATCAGATGAGGACGGCTCTGGACCGGAAGAACCCGGCGCGTGACGAAGGCGGCCAGAAGGTCGGGCCCCGTCAGGCCCTCCGACTGGGTCATCACTCGCACTCGGGCGACGGCTGCGGACCCGGCCGGCGTCAGAGTCACGGCACGGAAGGACCACTGGGGCCGCCTGCCCGCCGTTGGGCCGGCTACGTAAGCCGGCAGGTTGATGTAGTCACCCCGTGGGGCGATGTTCCGCACGTAGAAGTACGACTTCTGCCACTTCTTCACCGATTGGATCAGCGGGATGACGGGGAAGGGGTTGTCGGCGACCGACCTCCGCGACGCGATGAAGGCGCCAGTCTGAGCCGGCACGCCTTGCATGCGCGTGCCCAGCTTGGACTGGAAGAACTCCCCCCAGAGCTCGAGGGTGGGGAGGACGCCGAGGTAGCCCTCGCACAGGGTGACGAAGGCTGACAGCAGCACCACCGCGTTCGGGGTGAGATGGTGCGGCTGGAGCTGGTAGAAATCGAGCCAGGAGCGGAAGAAGGCACTCGCTGGCAGGCCGATGCCGCGCAAGAAATGCGAGCGGAAGACCACCCGCTCGCCCTCCTGCGGCTCCGGCGTAATTTCCTTCGTCGGCGCAAGACGGACCTCCACCTTGTCCGCGCTGGGCAGCCGCCGCGCATTGCGGAGGAACTCGACGTGATCATCGTGGACGTTGGAGCCGTCCCAATCCCCGCCATACTGCTCCGCCGCGGGAGGCATGGCGAAAACAAGCACGGCGGCGGAGGAGCGTGCGGTGGAAGAGCGCGGCGGCGAAGCGCTGTTGCAAGAAACGGCGAGCGAAGGAAGATGGCGGAAGGAGGAGGAGCGTGCGAGAGCCTGCCGCTCTCCCTCTCCCCCTACTTATAGCCTCGCGAGGTGAGGCCAGGGAGGCCGGACGTGGGGGGAGACGTGGGATTAACTGCACCCACTCCCCCCACGCCTCGCGATTATTGCGCATAAAGGCGAGCCGAAACTGCCGCAATGAGACGTGCGGGCGGTTTCGGATGCAGACAATCCGCGCCTGGGCCCGGGCGCGGATGTGGCGGGCCCCCGCCCTGCGGTGACGTCCCGTCGCGCGCGTGGGCTGGCAGGCTTTCCGTCCAAGAGGGGCCACGTGGTTCGCAGACGGCCAGTGGCCGGCCCGCGGCCCGGTGCATGCACTAGCGAGCTCCCGCCCCCCGACTCCGGAAGTTTTCGACCCAGGCGGCACGCCTAACCAAAGCCGGCTCCCAGCTGCCGGCTTGTTAAGATGGGAAGCTGATCGAGCTTCTCAACTCCTACTCAACCTCGAAGCCCAATCAGCTTCGGGGACTACTGTCGGAGTAAATGGCCACGGGTAGCCTAACCGATTACCCCTGGTTCTTCAGAAAAATTATCAGGCCTTTGGGCCTCCAAGCACTCCAAGCATTGGACCACCTCCCTGGCCGGCTACCCCCGAAGCCGACTCACGGGAGGCGGCCCAGCCTCAGCAACCTCCCCCCCCAGGATACCCGCGGGGTGGCTGACTCCAGGAAGCCGGCCTCGAAGAGCGCCGACTCCAAGAAGCCGGCCGAGACCACAGCCACCAAAGCTACACCCACATAACGGTGACAAGACAGGGTGTGGCCACAGTGCGGCCCACTACCCCCGAAGCCCGAGGCGGGCATGGCTACAGGAGGCCGTACGGGACGGCCGTCTCCCGTGCGGCTCGGCACTGTAGCCATGCTAGCCTCAACGTCATCCACGACAGACTCCCGTACGGCCCATGGGCGGCGGGCCCCTTCAGCCAGAGAGAGGCGTGAAGGCGGCCCGGCCTCCCCCAGTCGGCCAACGGCGTAGCCGGCCCCCAGAAGCCGGCTACCCCCTCCCTCGAAGCATGTGCCCCATTAAGAAGACAAGATGAGGTAAGGCTACAGTGAGAGCCCTCGAGGCGGCCCACTGTAGCCACGCTTACCTCAACGAAGCCCTCATCATCAAGGGCGAGGCTACAGTAAACAGCCGCCGACAAGACCTAGGCGGTGGGGTCGGCCTGTCGACCAAGAAGCCGGCAGCCAGCGGGACCCACCAGTCGGCGGGACCCAACAGCTGGCGGAGAAGCCGGCGAGCGTAGACACTGACGGCTGGGACCAGTGCCCAGCCGGATTACCATTGTACCCCCGGGGGGTAGGCCTATATAAACCCCCCGGAGCACCCATGCAAAGGGTTGGCTTCTAAGCATAGCACACACACCATAGATAGAGAGAAGTGAGAGCTAGCCTTGTTCTTCCTCTCCCTTGAACCCAACAGCTCTAGGAGCGATTGTAGCTACCTTTCCTGATCTAGTGATCATGCGGAGACCCCGCAGAGCAGGACTAGGGGTGTTATCTCCTCGGAGAGCCCCGAACCTGGGTAAGATCCGCCGGCGTGCATGTCTTCGCCTCATCCCGTTTCCAGGCACCGGCGACGTCTTATTGGCACCCACAATGATAAGCCACCCGTTGGCATATGTCGCACCAACCACCCGACATAAGCATAGCACAAGATCGTGTAGTTCGTTTGCTAGAGCTTTTCTAATGTCAAGTATCATTTCCTTAGACCATGAGATTGTGCAACTCCTGGATACCAAACATCACAACGTAACTGGGTGGCTATAAAGGTGCACTACAGGTATCTCCGAAAGTGTCTGTTGGGTTGGCACGAATCGAGACTGGGATTTGTCACTCCGTATGACGGAGAGGTATCTCTGGGCCCACTCGGTAATGCATCATCATAATGAGCTCAATGTGACCAAGTGTTTGGTCACGGGATCATGCATTACGGTACGAGTAAAGTGACTTGCCGGTAACGAGATTGAACAAGGTATTGGGATACCGACGATCGAATCTCGGGCAAGTAACGTACCGATTGACAAAGGGAATTGTATACGGGATTGATTGAATCCTCGACATCGTGGTTCATCCGATGAGATCATCGTGGAACATGTGGGAGCCAACATGGGTATCCAGATCCCGCTGTTGGTTATTGACCGGAGAGTCGTCTCGGTCATGTCTGCATGTCTCCCGAACCCGTAGGGTCTACACACTTAAGGTTCGGTGACGCTAGGGTTGTAGAGATATTAGTATGCGGAAATCTGAAAGTCGTTCGGAGTCCCGGATGAGATCTCGGACGTCACGAGGAGTTCCGGAATGGTCCGGAGGTAAAGATTTATATGTGGGAAGTCCTATTTTGGCCACCGAAAAATGTTCGGGATTTTTCGGTATTGTACCGGGAAGGTTCTAGAAGGTTCCGAAGTGGGGCCCACCTGCATGGGGGGACCCACATGAACGTGGGTAGTGGGGGCAAGGCCCCACACCCCTGGTCAAGGCGCACCAAGATCCCACCTTAGAAGGAATAAGATCATATCCCGAAGGGATAAGATCAAGATCCCTAAAAAAGGGGGATAACAATCGGTGGGGAAGGGAAATGATGGGATTTCTTTCCCCCACCTTTGCCAACGCCCCAATGGACTTGGAGGGCAAGAAACCAGCCCCCTCCACTCCTATATATAGTGGGGAGGCGCATGGGAGCAGCACCCCAAGCCCTGGCGCCTCCCTCCCTCCCGTGACACCTCTTCCTCCCCGCTTGCGCTTGGCGAAGCCCTGCCGGGATCCCGCTACTTCCACCACCACGCCGTCGTGCTGCTGGATCTCCATCAACTTCTCCTCCCCCCTTGCTGGATCAAGATGGAGGAGACGTCCCCGCTCCGTATGTGTGTTGAACGTGGAGGTGTCGCCCGTTCGGCGCTAGGATCATCGGTGATTTGGATCACGACGAGTACGACTCCATCAACCCGGTTCTCTTGAACGCTTCCGCGCGCGATCTACAAGGGTATGTAGATGCACTCCCCTCTCTCTCGTTGCTAGATGACTCCATAGATTGATCTTGGTGATGCGTAGAAAATTTTAAATTTCTGCTACGATCCCCAACAGGTAATACCCTACTTCCTGCTTGATTGATCTTAATGAATATAGAGATTACAAGAGTTGATCTACCCCGAGATCATATGCTGTGGTCTAAACCCTAGGGGGTATGATGATTCATGTCATAATGATCTATCGACTAGCCTGGCCTTGGCTTATATAATGCACCAGAGGCCTAGGATAACAAGAGTCCTAGCCGAATACGTTGGTGGAGAGGAGTCCTTGTCTTGATCACCAAGTCTTGTGGAATACTCCTTGTATGCGGCATGGGATGCCCGAAGTGGCCCATGATTGAACCGCGATGGGGGTCCTCGGCCCGATCCACCTGGTCGGGAGACGATGTGGTGAGTACCCCCTAGTCCAGGACACCGTCAGTAGCCCCCTAAACCGGTCTTCAAGTTGGGGACGCTCCTCGATTCTTCCGAACTGTTCTTCATCTTTGGTCGTCGGTCTTGAAAACTGGTTCAACAAATCATCTCATCTTCGATCTTGAGGATCGCCAAAGTGGATCCGAAGAGTTTACACGTCGGGTATCCAAGGAGCACCTGTAAGTTCTCGGCCTTTATCAATGCCTTGTTATTATCTTTTACGCCACACCTCGGGTTTGAAGTTGTTCCTGTCGTGGAATTGTCACGGCAGATGTCCTAGTGTGAGGACTTAGTCGTGAGGCCAACGCATCTATGTGGTAGCTTGAGAGGGGTTGAGCGGAATCGAGAGACGCAACATAAGACAAGGATTTAGACAACTTCGGGCCCCGGGAAACATCATCCGGTAACAACTCTACATGTTGTTTGAGGCTAGGTCTCATTATGATCACAAGGGAGTCACCGGTAAACCGACTCTTTGTGTCTAGCCCTAGATATTGTTTCTTCTTGCTTGCTTCTCCCTCTTTGGGGAGCCCTACCCCTCCTTATATAAGTTAGAGGGGCAGGTTACATGTGGAGTCCTATTAGGATTAGGACTAGTCTACCTTCTAATACAAACCGGATACAAGTCCGGGTCTTCACTCCTTGTAAGGGAAATATTCCTCACACCTTCCTCATAAACCGGCCCACCATTAACATGAACCGGCCTTATGGGCCTTGAGCCTTGTCCTTTATCTGACCCGTCGTCGGGGTCATTCGTGAATCGCCAGGCTCGTAAATCGTCAGACCAGTGAACCGTCAGACCCATGAATCGCCAGTCCTCTGGCGGGTTATGATGAAGCACCAAGTCCGGCCGGTTTATACTTCTGGTCGGGTTACGCCGCGGGGTATATCCCCGACATTAGCCCCTAGTTTAATTTGGATTTATCCATGTTACACTGATCGGCAACATAAACACAAGAACAAATTTGGCGGGTTGTGCTTCGGTTTAAATATTCTTATAAACTGGCACTTGATCATCCTTAAGTCCTTGTCATTTCTTCCTTCTGAAAAATCCGAGTCAATAGACCAGCTTCATAATCAATTTGCTTGCAGAAGATATTTTGTAAATAAAGAATCCATTTGAATCGGCCTTGAATGCTCTGATTTGACAAAAAATATTGGTCTTCTAATATTCAACTAATATCAGTCGATTTGAAAATTTAGAACTTCCCGGTTTATCATTGCCAAAATTGCTGGGCTATAAAAACTAATGATCCCGGGTCATGACCTTTTATAGACACCGGGTTATGATTGTTGCCAACGCCGGATCACACAATTAATCTTCCTGATTTGCCCAAACTTGAGAATTTGAAGATGTTCCTCCTTTATATGCATATCACCTATAGCCCCCAAGTCTTAAGAGGAGAACATAGTGATAGCTTAAGACTTGTGTCAATATAAATGTTGCAACCTTGAAGAAATTCAGATTGTTCATCTCAGTTACTAGTCACAACTGAATATTCCACATATGTAGCCCCCAAGTGTCGGGTTGTTATGCTTGCAGCAACCTGGGACTTGTAATTGCCTTATAAAAACTTCAACCAATGTAGCCCCCAAGGGCCGGGTCATTATGCAATAATGAGCAGGGACTTTCTAAATATGATCATGCTTCATTGAAAATAACATCATATGATGTAACTCCACCATGGGCTTGAACCCACGTCCACAAGGTTAAGAGCTTTGTGCTTTACTAACTGAGCAGTGGACCCTTGAATATAATGGATTAAGACTTGTGTACCTTGAATCATTGATAGGAGCCATTGGTAGCCCCCAAGGGCTGGCTCATTATGATGTGATGAGCCGGGTCTTCAATAAGGCCAATAAAAATGACTTTGCATTAGCCCCCAAGTGTCATGGTGCATGCTTGCAGCGACATGAGACTTGCATATTTGATATAATATCAACTTGAATAATGTAGCCCCCAAGTGCCGGGTCGTAAGCCTGCAGCATACTCGGGACTATTCCCTCCATTGTAGAATAAATTATATCCATTCATAAAATAATAGCCATTGCGCTAAAGCGACTTTGAAAACCTCAATCATAATACTGGTTATTGATAACCATAATAAAAATCCAGCCATGTTGGCTATTAAAGATTTGAATAATATAACCCGATTTAAAAACCGGTTCCTGCAATATAAACCAGTATATCCATGCAGATATGATGTATGCTATGATGATATAATTATAATGCAATATATGATGATGTATGTGTATGATAACAGAATCCTTCAATGAAACTAGCATGATAGCCACTGGAGTATCCTCGCTTTCTGTAAGCCGGCTCTCACATGACCCAATCGATGTTTTAACCTGGATAAGTTCAGGGTCTTGTTTAAAGATTGACTTATCGAGAGTACACGAGGTCGGAGTAGCATCATGCAAACAGGCAGGTTTAACCAAGTTTCAATGAAGGCGGCTTAGTAGCCTGGGTTCATCCTCGCTATCTGTAAGCCGTGCCCTCACATGACAAACCGGCGTTTTAACCCTAACGAGCTCAGGGTCTTGTTTAAAGATTGACTGTTAAGAGTTCGCCAGTCCAATCAGGATTACCTGATGAAGAAGCAGCTGGCATACAGGCAGGGTGAACCCGGAAGGGTTATGTCCTCTTTGGTGAATACACCTATGTTTGAACAAGATAACCCATTCAAAAGGGTAGTAACGCTATGTTCTCTTTGGTGAATACACCTATGTTTGAACAGGAAGCCCCCAAGTGACATATTCGTGAGCTGTGCTCGTCGGGTACCTATGTTTGAGTTGTGCTGTGCATCCAACTCTCTTTGGTCCCTGTAATTTTTCTTAGAACTCGAACTTGTGAGCGATCATTCTTCTAAACCGGAAATTCTTAAACCGGATATTGAGAGCTTCAAAGCTTTGTGGGAGATAGCTTTCCTTTGAGCCGGGTTTTAAACCGGAATCCTTCTTTTTAAGCCGGAAATTTCTGACGGCCTTGAAATTTGCACCAATATGGCGGTTTAGGGTCCTGCATTAGACAACTTTGCAAGAGATAAATTATTCTTGAACCAGAATTTTGAACCAGATATTGAGAGCTTCAAAGCTTTGTGGGAGACATCTTTCCCTTGAACCGGATTTTAAACCTGAATCTTCATTTTCAGTCGGAAATTTTCTGACGGCCTTTAAACTCGAACTTGCGAGAAGTTAATTCCTTTTTAAACCGGACATTTTTAAACCGGATTTGAGAGCTTTAGTGAGACTGACTTCCCTTGAGCCGGATTTTAAACTGGAATCCTTTCTGATGACCCGGAACTTCTTCATTGAGCCGGGACTTTGTAACTGTCATATACTTTCTAAGCCGGAAATTTTCTGACGGCCTTTAAATTTTCATCAATATAACAGTAGCCTCCGGGACCGGGTTATCTTTCCCTCCAACGTCCTGGGGTTCTTGACTTCACTGAAAACCGGCAACATTTGCTGAGTCATATCATTGTAGCCCCCGAGTCTCAAGGTGACTCGAGGAGTTGGCTTGAGATTCTCCATATTTGACCGTGATATAAACCGGCATAAGTTGTATATCATTGGTGTTGATAGCACGATGTGAATCCACAGAATGTTGAGGTGACTGCGGCGGGTTATAAATGATCCCATATGAGCCGTGTCAGCAACTCGGCCAATGGTTCCTTCCAACTGGCTGTTTGAAGTTAACCGAACTGTAGTGGCAGCGATTTTTGCACATGTCCATTGAACCATCCAGCGCAGATAGCGGCAGATGATAATTTGCCTCCAATTTGTTGGAAGAAATCCGGGCTACCCAAGCAGTGACTGGCTTTTTATTCAATAAATAGCTCATGCAAACAGGTGCGGCCCGGTATGTTGATGTAGACCAGGCCGCGAGAGAAGGACAACAAAGATGACCGCAGCATCAGAGGCGGCTGGGACAGATAAGTCGGCTGCGGCATTATAAGCCGGTGCGGACGGGAGGGTCGGCACCGGCGGTGTAAACCGGCACGGACGGGCGAGTCGGCCACAGGGACGGTCCCGGTGAGTTTGAAGTAGTCCGGGCTGCAAGGGCGGTGTCTTGCGCACATATTCTTTGATCATTATGGCACGGTCATATGCTAGCGCATGACAATAATTGTGCAATTTATATAATTTATATATCCATGATCCGGCCATCGTCTTTGCAGTGACCAATTGTCCTGCATATAAAATACAAAGACCAAAGTAATTGTTCTTTGATGAAAACAATATGTGTTAATAAAATATAGTTAGAGGGATATCACCTGATTCGTCCTTGATGAGTCGTATATAACACCCATGTATCTCCAGTTATTTTGATGGGGTTTGAGACCATGATCATCATAGTGACGGTTTAACAATGAGCAAGTGCAACTCGCTAGCGGTTTATGACAGCAGCAGAGGGGCCCGGTGGCGTGTAACAGTGGCAAGGCCGGTTCACGGCTGCAGGACGACCCCAACTGTTTTGGTTGGGTTGACAAGTCCACACCTATATAAAGTAGTATCCCGTGCTTCATTGACATGTGGCGCGCGTGTCCGTTCAATGGCACCTTGCAGCTGGACGCTTGGGTTGTCTCCGATATGTTGATATAAACCGGACCATAGGGATGGCGGGCTGCGCGTGCATCCACCGGGCCACTCGTTGCGGACGGATGTTGGTACAACCGCCAGCATCTTTGAATATCAAATTGGAATTTAGAACATCTGGACAATACCCCAGCTCCTTGGATTTCATGTATGGCCATCCATTAGACCTAGTGATTGTCAAACCTGGATGCTTGTGCCAATAAACAACGGATGTGGTAGAGCTATTTTGCCTTTCCTGTCTTCCATGCATGCGCGACCAAAGCGCTCTTTGTTTATCTCTTCCAACTGCATCCATCAGTCAACTCGAAAGCAAGGGTCACAGGCAATTTGGCAGTTCGGGAGCGAGGGCACAATCGGAGGCAACCCGGCGGGGTCTCGCAGGGGCGGCCGAGGCGGCTCAGCGGCAACACGGGCTGAGTTGGAGCAGCGCAGAAACAAGACACTCTTCGGTGGCTCGGTGAGATGACAAACGGTGGCGACTTGACCCCGGCCATGAAGGCTGGCGGTTTAAAGTGCGAGACAGAGGAGGAGGGCAGAGCCAGCCACGGAGGCGGGTCAAGCGGAGCAACAGTAACATGCCACAGAAGGTGACCCGGCGCGGCGGCGGTTCATAAGTGCAGCGGCGGCGGCGGCAGGGCTCAGGCCGGCCGTAATGATTTGGAGGCGAGTCACGGCAGCAGTTCAGCAACGCAGGCTGGCGATGCAGTGAGTCATAATAGCAGTGGAGGTGACCCGGCCGGGGCGATTCGTAAACCGGCCGTGGGCAACGTGAGTCGATGAAGCGGGGGACCGCGACGGCGGTTTGAGGCAAGGCGACAGTGATCGACTTGCAGCAGGTACAAGCAGCGTGGTAAAAGCGGAGAGCAGCAGTGCACCCCGGCGGGTCAATGGCGCAGGCGAACCCGGCGGGTCCACGGCGAAGGTGAGCTGCTGGCTTGGAGGTATCCCAAAAGCGAGGGACGTCTGCGGCAGTGGCAGGCCGTCAACTCGGAGGTACCTCAAAGCGGTTTGGAGATGGCTTGGCCACTTAAAAGAACAGCGCTTGGAGCGGTGGGTTAAAGCCATGGCGGGTCGACGGGGGGGCGTTTTGATAAGGCGGAGGTGAATCGCGGTGAACCTCGGCAGAAGAGCAGACCGGCCCCGTGATAAGGCAGGCCCGGCTCGGAACGGCTTCGGGTGTAACTTGATGCTGACCTCCACAGGGGCGATTTGCGGCGGCTGCTTGACACGGCCATAGGGGCGGCGGAGGCAGCACAAAAAAGGAGTCAGCAGCTCAACGAGAACAGCGGCGGCTCGGACTAGTTTGAGAGAGGCAGAGGCGTAGAACGGCAGACTGGCGCCGGCGAGGCATGCCTCAGTAGAGCCACAGTGCGGTGGTGTCCTCTTGCATCCGAGCTCCAACACCGGACTGCATTCGAGATATCTTTTGCAGCCGAGCACCAACGCCGGATTATATCCGAGCTCCAACGCCGGACTATATCCGAGGTGTCATAGATCACCTTGGCTTGAAAAAGTTTGACAGAGGTTATCCGAGTTTAACGCTGAAAAGTTCTCTATGGAACGAGCCATTCGAATCCGAGCTTTATGTCGGACCACTTCCGAACTCCAACAATGGTCAGCGTCCGAGGTGTCGTAAACTACCTCGGTCTGTTAAAAGATTGAACGAATTCAGCCGAGCTTAATGCCAGAAATGCCCTCTATGGAGCCAGCCACTTGCGCCCGAGCTTTATGCCGGACTGCTTCTGAGGTGGTGCACCACCCCGACCGCAGGCTGATTTTTTGTGAATATTTTTGATTGGTGCGATTTATTCTCTGCCGAGATATATAGCCAGTATATGTATATCCAGTAGTCCTCAAGGTGTGTGTCGGTCTAAAACCCGAGATGCACCTCAAGGAAGACATAAAACTGCTAATCCTAGTAGCCCCTGAGACTCAGGTCAATTTGCAAAATCGGCGTGAGGATCAACTCCTAGCTCGGCATCATACGTAGGAATAGAAACGGAGTGTAATATATTAGAAATAATGATCGGCGGACAGGCCCCTGAGAGAGGGTTGTGAGAAGTCGTCGTGATATATTAGCTTGATGCCAAATAAATCCCAGATGGTACTTATTGTTGTCCGAAGACGCGCTTGCCCATAGTTCGGTCATGTCGAACACTGAGCACTTTGAATTCTCTGCATTGAATAAGCAATGCAGTAGCCCCCGAGACACTGGTCGGGTGGCAACACCAGATCAGGGGATCGATGTGCCCCTTTAATATTAGTAAATGATAAGCCCGAAGCCCAGTAGCCCCCGAGCCTTAATGCGGGCACGGGTGGCCGAATTAAGGATCGATATCCAGAGTAAAATCACAAATTATGTGTAATGATTCTATGTATCCAAGTACTTTACATCATTAATGCTCAGATCTGCATTGTACAAAACTTTGTTGACCGACCATCGGCTTCCACCTCCTCGGTCAGCAACCGAGGAGTGTTTGTCCTACTTTATAAAGCCTTTATGAGGGCGAAGATTTACGACAAACAAGGCAATCCGGCTATACGGTTTTATAAACAAAGGTACGCAGAGAGATATGTTATATTACTGTCTAATATAAGAAATGTCTTCCAAAGAAAATAGTCCCACTATCGGTTCCTTTCTTTGGGTTGTCATGCTAAGCATGATCACGAAACCTCACCTCCGATCAATGTGGGATAGTTTGGGAAAGTTCCCGAACTATGTGGTCTTTAGCGAACCCAAATTTTCACTTCCGTCGTTGCCGACCAATTATATCCTTTAAGATGGCTAGCTTTCGGCTTCACCCTGTCTGAGGTACTAACCCGGATGACCCGGTAGTAACAATCACAGAGGTGCTCCCTTTACCGCCTAGCCGAACAATCGGGAACGTAGGGGTAAGCACAGGAGCCAGGCAACCCAGCTTGGCCAAAATCTTAAGTCAAATTGATGCATATGTATGGCTTTGTAACGATGATTACGGAAGGCAGCCCTTGTATATTAAATACAAATGCCGATGATATGTTTATTTTGACTCCGTTGTGACCATTTATCAGTTGAAAGTGGCCCATCGTCGGCTTCTACCCCATTGTAGATACTACGCAGGGTGTTTCCGCAATAACAAGACAACCCTTCGCCGACGTCTCGGTGCCCGGAGGCAGTTGTGTTAGCGGAAACGAGGCAATCAGATATGCGGGCTTTATAACTTTCACTTAGTCATTGTCGGATGTGGGGCTCCGGCAAACCCTTAAGGTTCGAACACTGGGGTGCACGCGAAGTCTTTCCCTCCTACCGATCTACGCCCTAGCTCGCTAAGATCTCGCGGACGAACTCAACGAACTCGCAACACAGAAAGACTATTGGTTCGGGCCACCGTTGTGGTGTAATACCCTACTCCAGTGTGGTGGTGGTGGATTGCCTCTAGGGGCTGATGATGAACAGTACAAGGGAAGAACAGCCTCCTGAGGTTGAGGTGTTCTTGTGGCTAGGGTAGGCTCTCGATCGGGTTGGATCAAGCTAAGTTGAGATGCCCCTTCTATGGTGGCTAGCTCTCCTTATATAGGCCCTGGTCCTCTTCCCAAATATCGAGCGGGAAGGGAGCCAACAACGGCGGGCAAATTTGAAGGGGGGCAGCTAGTACAAGCTATCCTGACAAAAGCGGTCTTCGCCTGCGAAAAGCTCTGGTGGTGATGTCGTCTTGGGCTCCACGATGACCTCCATCTTGCCGTCCTCCTAGTCTTGGTCTTGTTGCACCAATATAGCAACCTTTGCCTGATGCCTCGGTACTCTTCGCCCGCGCTGGCCTCCTTAGCACCAAAGAGGAAATAAGCACGCTACGCGTGCTGGCGCCCGCCTGGTGTCGTTCGTCATGGCTCATGTCATGAGAGCCTCATGAGGTTTGCCCCGCCTTGATATCTCCGCTCCTCGTGAGCCTGCCTGGCTAGGCCACTCCATAGGAGGTCTTGCATCGTCCGCCTCGTGAGGCTTGCACCCTCGCGAGGGTCTTGGATGCCTTGTTGATGAAGATGGGTCGTACGACCTGCTAGCTTAGCCACGCTGTGGGCCGCAGGCAGGCAAGTCCGGGGACCCCCGTTCCCAGAACACGGACAGTAGCCCCCGGGCCCAAGGTGCGCTCGGGCTTGGCTTCGCGACGAAGCCAAGGGTCAAGTTCGGAGCACCGCGGGCTCCAAAAGCCTGCGGCCTCGGTTGACGCGTGGCGGTTGATTGGACGTGGGCGTCTCCGCTTCCCCACGCTACCTCGGCAACTGCACGACTTGACAAGTCCCTGCGACATGCAAGGAAAACCATCATTACCTGCGATTGTGGGAGACGCCGGTTGGCCTTCTCTTGCTATAAATGGGGAGGGGGCGGAGCCCCCGTCGCCCATCTCTTCCTCGCTTGCTTGCTTCTTCCTCCCCGCTCCACTGCTGACAACAATGGCGCCTATCAGAAGGTTTTCTGCCGAAGAGAAAGGAAAGGCTCCCCGTGATGATCCGGGGCCACTTCCGCCGAAGAAGAGATCGATCCATCGCCGTGATGGAGCGGCGATGCAGGTGGTGTCGAGGCCCTGGTGCGAGTGGCCTCCTCCCGGGTACCCGCTACCCTTGTACGCCCGAGCCGAGGGCTCGGGAGGACGGAGTGAAGAGCAGCGCCGCCCGCTCCGTGTTCGGGGTCGCCGCGCCGCGGCGATGCGTGCCGCCGCCCCTGGGATCCACGCCGCGGACTCCTCGCGCGAGTTGGTGCTGTGGGCGCCGATGCCTCCAAGCTCCTGGATCCGCTTCCCACGGTTCTTCTCCGACGTGATGCCGCCGAGGGGGCCTCTCGAGCTCTGGTTGCAGCACGCCGACTGCAGCGCTCCGGCGACCGGAGCGGAGATCGAAGCGGTTCCCACCGGCAAGATCTTCATGACCCGCGGCTGGGGGGAGATCGCACGGGTCTGCCGTGCGAGGGGCGCCCTCGCGATCCACTTCGAGTACGACGGCGCTTCCACACTCTTCTTCAAGGTCTTCGACGCCGAGGGCCGCCATCTGGAGTGCTGCTCCGGAGGGGAGCGCCAAACTGACGCACGCTCCGCTCGCGGCTACTCCAGCAGCAGCAGCCCTTGGGAGCCTAGCAGCTCTCCTGAGCTTTACGAAACTCCGGAGACAAGTGACGACAGCTACGTGCCCCCGAGCTCTCGTCGCGCTCGGAGCAGTGCCGCGGCGTCCAGCCGTCACCGCCGCTGATCTGGATGGGGTTGGCGCCGGCCCTCTGTGGCCCACTGTTGATGATGGCATCCGCCACGGAAGGGTGTAGATAGGATTCCCCTTAGTATCAGCCTTTGTTTCCTGTGAAGAATCATGGATCACCCCATGGGGGCATGTAAGGATCTGCAATGTCTTTTGTACTTATCTTCCTTGTTATGAAAACTTAGCGAATGCGTGTCTTGTTAAGGCTCGGTCCCCCCTTTCTTTCCCCGCGACGGCTTGTTGCTCTGCGCTGACAGGTCCCGGTCCCCAGGCGGCTACAGCCGTCGCTGGTATGCCAGGTCACGTCCCGTGGTCAAGGCCAGGAGGTGTGCAGCCCGAGGTCTAGCAGCCCCTGAGACGCGATGCTCAGGAGGTCCCCCTTAGCGCTTAAGCAGCCATGGTAAGGCAAGAGAGGGAGTTGACGTGGCCGCAACGGGGTCGCGGCAAGGCGAGGGTGACCATCAGGCCCCAGCATTTGGCCGATCCGAGAGCGGGACTTATCTTTTCGACTTCGCGGCGACTCCTGACGTTGCGCTGGAGCTGCGCGCCTATTCGCGCGGCATAGCTAGGCCGGCCCGTATGAGTTTCCCTCCCCTCATGCTCTCCTTAGTGCTCTACGTCCTCAGGTCCCGGCCCTCGAGCGAGATCAGCCGCCGCTGGTATGCCAGGTCGCGATGCTATGGTCAAGGCCAGGGGGTGAGGGCTGGAGAGCTAGTAAGAGCTCCTGAGTCGTGATGCTCAGGAGCGCCCCTTTTAACGCGCAAGCGAATTGCACGAGAGAAAAGGAGACTCGCGGTGCCGCCTGCCATCCTTCTCACGGGATCCCTGTGAACTGGCACAAGAAGAAACACGGTTTGCCGTTACAGCTGTCAGCCTGCCGCTGGTTGCTCTGGATGAGGTGAAGGCACTGAGGGCCTAGTGAGGTTGCGTGCGCGGGGCGTGCCGCGAGCCAGAGCTCGACCGCTCAGGTTTATCGACGTGACAGGGACGGACCCAGGCACTAGCGCCGTGCCTGTGTGGAGGCCCCGGGGGAGCCGATGATCGAGCAGGTGATAACAGTTGGCAGGTTAAGCATGGAGAGCAGATCAACTTGGATAAATGCAGGAAGATACATGCCACCGGGTCCGGCTCGAGCGGCTTGGGGATGATGCAGCCCGAGGGGCGCCCCCAGCAAGGTAAGCTAAAGACGTAAGCAAAAGGGGGACATGCCACAGGGATGGACCCACGCGGCCTGGGAATAATGCAGCCCGAGGGGCGCTCCCAGCTAAACGAGCTTGGAAGATGTCACCTGGTTCTGTAGACGAAGTAGAGTTGGTGCAGCTGAAGGCGTGCGTTGAAGAAATGACTCCTCATGAGCCGCCGGAGCCCTGAGCCTCGGGAGGCTCTGGGGGCTTGGGAGGTTCCCTAAAGACCGTCTCCATCTCCTCCAGGACGGTGTGGTACTTGGCCTCCTGGGCCGCCAGGACACGCCGTATGTTGCGCTGATAGGCCGACCCCATGCTCGGCAAGCCGAAGGGCATGCGAACGTAGTTGTGCGGCGGGCCCTCGCAGCAGCCCACACGCGAAGGCCAGAAGCGCTCCTGAGACGCAGCCCTGTTGAGCTCTCAGACGTCGATGCAGACACGCAGCCCAGCATCCTCGCCGGGATGGGGGGCTGCGCCTCGTGAGTGGCGGTCGCCGCGCATGGCTCTTGCGTCTTGCAGTTCCTGGGTGGTCTTGGTGATGAACTCCTGGGTGGTGGGCACTCCTTGCCCCGTGCTCTCCTGAGGGACACGTGCCGTGAAGCACGCCACCAAGTGGTGCCCAAGCGCCTCCCTCGTGAGGTTGGCAAGGTCTGAGGCCCTCCAGAAGAGAGCCCCCGAGCCCTGCCCGAGGAGGGTGCCGGGCGCGCTTTCCTATGCGGCGGAGGGAGGCGCCCCTGGGACGGGCGCTGATCCTGATGAGGCTCCTGCCGCGACGCCATCCTCCTGAGGTCCTGCATGGCGCAGCTGCTTCTTCTTGGGGATGGCTTCCAGAGGGCCCTCGCTTCTGCTGTCGGAGTCATCGATTGCTGCAGCCTGGAAGGCGCGCTCGAGGGAGCACACCACATCCCTCTCTTGACATGGGACCGTGATGATCCCTCTGCTTCCTGGCATCTTGAGAATGTTGTAGCCGTGATGGGTGACTGCCATGAACTTGGCCAGGGCTGGATACCCGAGGATGGCATTGTACGACAGGCGGATGTGCACGACGTCGAAGTCGATGAGCTCTGTGCGGTAGTTCTTGCGCTCCCCGAAGGTGACAAGAAGGCGGACCTGCCCTATCGGTGTGGTGGAACCGTCGGTCACTCCTGAGAAAGGCTTGGTGGGCTGGAGCTGTTCATATGGCACTTGGAGGTTGTCGAACGTGTCGACGAACAGGATGTTGAGCCCTGCGCCGCCGTCGATCAGGGTCTTGGTAACCTGTACATTGCTGATGACTGGGGAACACAGCATTGGGAGGGCGCCAGCGGTGGCTGCGCATTTGAGCTGATTTGCCGAGTTGAAAGTGATGGTGCATTGGGACCAATTGAGCGGGCGCGTGGCCTCGAGCTTGGGGAGCACCGCATTAACCTCGCGAGCGAACTGTTTGAAGATGCGCTGAGAGGCTGGGGCTTGGGTGCCGCCCAAGATGCAGGCGATCGCACGCGGCTCCTGGAAGCCCCCAGCCCCTCGTCCTGGTGGTGGAAGTCATTCCTTCTTGGTGGCGGCAGCGGGGGAAGACCAGTGTTGCCTTGGGGGCGATCCTCACGAGGCGGGTCCCTCCAGGTGCCCTCGCGAGGTTGGTCCTGCCAGCGGTCATCACGAGGCCGGTCGCGCCACTCCTGGCACGGGCCACGGTCGTCCCAGCGTCCGCCTCCGCATCCTCCTCCACGGTCGTAGCCCCGGTCACTGCGCTCGGGGCGTCGACCGAAGCGTCCTTCTCGTATGGCTCTGAGCTCTTGACAGTCGAGGGTGTTGTGGGTGTTCAGGTTGTGGAAAGCGCAGAACGGTCGGCTGTTCTTGGAAGACTCGGGCTGATCTCTGCCAGGCTTGGTGTCGGGCTCCGCTGCGAGCACAGCTCCCTCCTTGCGCTTCACATCCTTGCCCTTGGTTTTCTTCTCCTCCGCGCCCACGGCTGGCAGCTCAAGAAGAGAGAGGCGCCCCTCCTCAGCTCTTGAAAGTGCGTTATATCGACTAGAGGGGGGTGAATAGGCGATTTTTATGAATTCTTCACTGAGGAATTTGCCAGTGAGGAAATTCCTTGGCGAAGAACTACTTGCAGCGGAATAAGTACTCAAAAGTATGCATAGCAGAACACAAGCATGGTCATCATGATGAAATGAAGACAAGCACAGAGTACAGAAGCGTAAACACAGGATAGCACAGGATGAAGACAAACAGACTGAAGAAATTGAACTGAGGAAATTGAGAAAGTCTTCAGTCAAAGTCTTCAAACACAGATATGAACAAGTGCACAACACAGTTATGAGGAAATGAAAGAGTTGAGGAAATAGAACTAGTAAGCTTGGTGAAGACAATGATTTGGTAGACCAGTTCCAACTGCTGTCTCAGTTGTACGTCTGGTTGGAGCGGCTAGGTATTTAAACCTGAGGACACACAGTCCCGGACACCCAGTCCTGAACACTTAGTCCAGGACACCTAGTCCTCACCGTATTCTCCTTGAGCTAAGGTCACACAGACCTCGCCCAATCACTCATGGTAAGTCTTCAGGTGACTTCCGAACCTTCACAAACTCGGTCACTCGGCGATCCACAATTCCTCTTGGATGCTCTAGACCATGACGCCTAACCGTCTAGAAGAAGCACAGTCTTCAAAGGTAACAAGCGTCGGATCCACGCAGGATCAATCTCTTCAGTGATGCTCAATCACTTTGGGTTTGTAGGTGTTTGGGTTTGGGTTTTTCCTCACTTGATGATTTTCGCTCAAAGTCCTCAGAGGATGGGATGCTCTCAAATGACAAGTGTCAGTTTCTCTCGGAGCAGCCAACCAGCTAGTGGTTGTAGGGGGCGGCTATTTATAGCCTAGGGAGCAGCCCGTCATGATAAGACATAAATGCCCTTCAATGATATGACCGTTAGTTGGGTAGATATTTTGGGATAGCTGGCGCATAGCACAGCAACGGTCGGAAATTTGAGTATCAAATTCCTCAGGGCTATCATGTTCCTCACTGTGTAGGCAATCCGCACCGGCGAATTCCCAACTCCTTAGTCAGAACAAATTCCTCAGAGACCAGAAGAACTTAGGCTCTGTCACTAAAGAATATGACTGGACTGTATGAGATTTCCAATGGCTTCACTCGAAGGGATTGGTAGGTGTAGGATTTTGAGTTGAGCATCACATGGAAATTTTCCCTTAGTATTTCCTCGACCCCCTTTAACAATACAGTGTTTCCTATGACTCAAGAAAGAGAAAATGAAACTACGAAAACAAAAGTCTTCACGCTTCATGTTCCTCAAACGAATACCAAGTCTTCAAGGTCACACCAATTTCTTCACTTTCAAAGTCTTCAGTCGAAGAACTTCATTTTTAGGGGTCGACTTTACCTGTAAATATCAAACTCCTCATAGACTTATAGACCTGTGTACACTCATAAACACATTAGTCCCTTAACCTATAAGTCTTCAATACACCAAAATCACTAAGGGGCACTAGATGCACTTACAATCTCCCCCTTTTTGGTGATTGATGACAATATAGGTTAAGTTTTCAACGGGGATAAACATATGAAGTGTAAATACTGATATTGAGGAATTTTATTGCAAGATATAGAAGAACTCCCCCTGAAGATGTGCATAGTGAGGAATTTTCTTTTGAAGCAATGCACACTTGAAGAGTTGAATCATGGAGATCTCCCCCTATATCTTGTAATTCATACACGAATTTGAAATGCATGATGAAATATGGTGACTGATGTAGTTCAGCATGCATGCAATAACATTAACGAGGAATAAGCATGCAGAAGAAACAGCAAAAGTATTAGGCCACCATAGAGTTTTAAGTTTACAACTCGATCCAACAAAGTCATCAGAAGAACGAGAGTTGTAACTTAGAAAAAAACGCCCATATAAGATAGACCCGCTTGAAGACTAACTCAAATTTCTCCCCCTTTGTCATCGAATGACCAAAAGGTTTGAAAATGAGGACTAACGCCCCTAAAGAATATCAAGTTGATGAAGGAGCGTCAGCGTTGTTTGGGTCGTTTGTTGTAGCAGGGCCTGCCGCAGTGTCGTCCAAGTCTTCATGTTCATCAGTGTCACGTGATGAAGAATAGGAGCTGGCCACCAAAGAAGGAACCTTGACCTTCTTGTACTTCTTCGGAGGAGGTGCAGCCCAGTCAAAATCTTCCTTGAGAACCATTTTCTTCAGATCTTCTTCACCATATATGTGCGACAGAATAGCCTAGGTGCGGTTGAGGGTTTCATGAAGGTGGTAATGGTTTTTCTTCACTGCATTGTGGGTAGCAGTCATGTTGTGAAGAATTGAACCAAACTGATGCTTGACTCATTTGTGATTACGATCAACCTTCTGGTGAAGACTGAGGAGAAGCTCACGGTCGGTCATCACCCTGGGAGCTGTGCCTTGAGGATTTGGCTTGGTTGCGTTGGCGGCAGAGTCATGGGTGGCAGAGTCATCATTGGTGGAGTAGGATGCAGCCTTGCGAAATTGACCATCCAATGGACGAATGCCTTCATCAATAACAGCAGTAGCCTTGCCCTTTTCATCAGCTGAGGAAAATGTCCGTTTGAGGACTTCAATCGGGGGCAAGTAGCTGCAATGGTTCAGTGTATCAGCTTTGTAGTTGAGTGAAGACCTTGTTCTGATGAATCTCATAATCCACAGAGCATAAGGCTTCAACTCAAATGGTGACATTGCGACATTGGCCAGAGTCCTCATGAAGAAATCAAGGAAGTTGACAGGAACGCCATGAATGATATTGAAAAGCAGATTCTTCATGATGCCAACGACTTCTTCTTCATTCGAGTCGTGGCCCTTGATAGGACTCAATGTCTTCGTCAGAATGTGATAGACAGTCCGAGGCACATATAACAATTCCTTCACAAGGAATTTTGTTCTTGGGGCCTGACCTGGCTTCAAAGGCTTCATCAGCACTTGCATATAGTGATCTGTAAGCTCAGGTTCACTGTAGACGCAACGAGCAGCTTCAAGGGGAGGACTGAGAGGCAAAGCACGAAGCAATTCAGTAGCTAGTGCCTTGTAGTGAGTATTTTCAGACATATAGTCCAGCACCCATGAATTCACATCTTCAGAGTCTCCGGTGATGTGCAGAGTTGCATAAAATTGAAGAATGAGCTCTTCATTCCAATCACATATATCAGTGCAGAAATTTAACAGTCTCGCGTCGTAAAGAACACTGAGGACTGGCCCGAAGCACGGCAGAGATTCCATATCCACGTGAGGAATGTGCTCATGATCGAAGACTTTGTCTTTGTTGAACAGCACTGAGGAATAAAAATTTGCCTGGCTGGCAGTCCAGAAACGCCTCTTCCTAATGCGAGCAGAGTCATAGGGGTTGTAGTCAGTGAAGAATACGTGCTCGCCGAAGAAATCATTAGCCTTGAATTTTTGCTTCCTTGAGAATGGATCCTTTGGCTTGGGCAGAGGAGTGTCAGTCAGTTGCATGACAACCTCAGGAATCGCAATCTTAGGTTCTTCAGGCTAAGGAATTTCTGGTTCCTCTTCAGTGGCAGTATGGGTCTTCAATTCTTCATTTTCATTTTCTTCAGCACTAGTGGCTGGAACTTGTTCATGAGCTTCATCAGATCCCATTTGAACTGTTGTTGCCGGGGACTGAGGAATTTGTTGCAATGGAGTGAAGACTGGAGAGTTGGGGTGCTGACTTTCCCAGAAGTCATCATTCATCACTGGTGTGGTACAGCCAATGTCCACATCTTCATCTTACATTTCTTCAACGCCAGCCTCTTCAGCAGTAAACTGAGGCATAGGCGAGGAAACTGTGGGGGTTGAAGGGATTTTATCCACTTCAATTTCTTCATCCATCTGCTCTGACGAAGCAGCAGAAGGATTTTCTTCATCAGATCTGCTAGGGATCACATATTCTTCATCAAAAGGGACGATTTCCTTTGATGGCATGGAGGAAACTGGAACAGCATCAAATGGATTAGCCAATGAGCTTGTCAATTTCTTCATCTTCTTCGATGCTGAAGAATCTGAAGGAGCTGATGCTTTCCTTTTCTTCACTGCTGCACGCTCTGCAGCCTTGGTCTTCTTCACATCTGATGCAGATGGAAGGATTGGAGTTGGGGTAGGCGCAGGAGGAGCAGAGGAATGTGGTTGATTTTCTTCAGGCACAACTGATGCAGTTGCCCTGACTTCTTCATTTTCTTCAGGCGCACCACTAGTGGATGCCCTGGCAATTTCATCAGCAATTGGAATGCAGTCATCAGCCCTGGAATTCACATTTTCTTCAATAGCCTGATTGTCATCAGCGGTGCTGGCATGTTCTTCAGTGGGCTGAGCAGATGCTTCAGCCTGAGGAATTTCTTGTTGCGATGGGGCTGCAACATTTGAGGTGAACATCTTAGTCAGTTTGACAAACCTGACCTTGGCTCCTTTCCAATCAGCATAGTAAGCATTGAAATCATCGCTGAGGGTTTCATTTCTGATTGGATCTTCACAAGTTCATCAGTTGTCATAGAGACAACGTTGTTCTTCAGGAATTTCTCCTTCCTGTATTGTGCTTTCTTGAGCTGCCTGGCCTTCTCAAATTTCCATTTCTCTTCTTGGATGAAGGTAGTCAGCATATGACTTTGACCAGGAGTCAGCTTGAAGTCAGGCATAGGAGTGTTTGGGTCCTTGTGCCAGAGATCAATGTAATCGAGGATCAACTTTGGATCCAGAAGCAAAGGCACATTTGTGCCCTTGGCTCTAGCGGCCCTGACTTGCCTATCTCTGATGATTTCAGCAAGTTCTTCATCATCAGCTTCGTCTTCGTCAGACGGCACTTGGAAGGCGACCTGCTTCTTGCGAGGACTTGGGCGAGAGCCTCGTCTAGCAGTGGTCTTTGTCTTCGGCAGAGAGGGTCCTGTTGAAGAATTTGGTGCAGCTGAGGAACTGGCTGAAGCTCCTGAGGCAATAGAGATGCCTGTAGTCCTTCGGCACGTGGCAAGATGCACAGGTGCTGAGGATTTGGTCGGAGCAGCTGAGGACTTTGGAGGGGCAGGAGCAGCGTGAGGAATTTGCCGTGAGGGCTTAGCTGAGGCACTTGGCTTATGCGTAGGCTTCTTTGCCATGGATTTCTTCGGCCTTATAGAGGCCTCAGCAGCAGCAGCAGTAGAGTCTTCGTTGAATTTCCTCACTGCATCTTTTGCCTGTTTGGCCAACTTGGCCTGGCGCTTGGCCCATTCTTCAGGAAAATCCTCACCGCGCTTGATGCTAGTGGGATCTGCTTCTTGGCGAGGTGCCAATGGTGGTCTTGAGCATGGAGGAGTAACAACGAATTTCTTCATGTATTTTGGAGTCACATACATGTAATCCCTCCACTCTTTTGCCCATCTCCTCTCTATCCTCTGAATGCGCACCTTGCGCTGATTTTTATCTTCCTCGGGGGGTGTGCAGTACCCAGGATAAATGTCCTCAGGGATTTCAAAGGCAGTATTGATTTCAGGCCTCTTTCCTCCTTTCTGTGGCTTCTTTCCATCACCCATTTTCTTCAATTGAGGAATTTGAACAATTGAACTCTCTGAAGAAGTATGCAACTTTTCTTCGAGGAACGCTGCAAATGAGTTAAGTTGATGAGAACCTAGTGATTCAGCAGCGGACATGAGTACCTGTGAACAGAGTATAGTTGCGAGGAATTTGGAGAGGTCATATGCGTTCTCAGAAGGTTTTTCAAAAAGAACAAGTTTGAGGAATTTGACCAGATGAGTCTTGAAGAATTTCACTAAGCGTTCTTTATCTTAGGTTCCAAAGTTGTATAGATTGAAGATCCACACAATTGAGGAATCTTGAAGAAAAATGATGCTTAGAGAAACGAATCAAGAACATATGACATGTGAGGTGTTTAGTGTGTGAAGAATTTGAAGAATAAACACCTTTGAAGATTTTGTAGAAATCATTTGAATCAAAGAGGGCAGTAAAAGTAACTTTAAATTACCCTGAACGAAGAACACGACGAACTGTGAAGTAGAGATGAGAAGTTCGTCTGTGCAGATCTTCCACGCCCTAACTCGACGGAGGAAGATGGCTACGGCGGCGGCGGAGTGAAGATTTCCGCGGCCGGCGCGAGTACGACGGCGACGAGGTCGAGGCAGTGAAGCTCTTCCTCACCGGCGACGATGAAGTAGCGGCGGCGCTAGGGTTTGAGAAGCTCGAGCTGGAGAGAGGTCGAGCGGAGTAAAGTGAGGAAGGGAAGAGGGGGTATTTATAGCCACGGTGAAAAACTGTTCGCCCGAAGATTTTGGACAAACGTGCCCCTGACCCTTCTCATTTACTTGACATGTGTCACCCACGTACTGAGAAGTGGAGATCGTGTTAGATCGTGGGTGAATAGATAAGTATTTCGTGGGATGCGGAACCGTTTGAGCGGCAAAGCCGAAAATTTGGATAAGATAAGTTAAAAGTTTCGTTCGCAAATTCTTCAGCTGACAAGGACACAGTGAAGATTTTGAACGAGTTTCAAATAGAACGGACATGAAGAATTTGTGAATAGATTGGGTTGAGTATAGCATAGAGGGGGAAGGGTCCGATCACATTCACTTAGTAGAAAAATCAACTTGAAGAATTAGCCATAAGTGAATGCTGTAGAGGACATAAACTCATATATATATATATATATATATATATATATATATATATATATATAGCCAATGAAGAAAAACGACGGAGAAGGTGAAGACAATGCAAAGTTGAAGAACATGAACAACTGAGGAATTTCAAAAACAGAGGAAAAACTCAAATTGAAGATTTTCAACTTTTGTGGTGGCGTGACCCACCGTATAAGAATGATGATTTCAGACACCGCGTACAATTGTCGTAGGGCTCTGAGAATCAAATTCTTCATTAATTTCTTCACACTTAGAGTGTTATTCTTCATTGATTGAAGAAAAACGCTTCTTCATGTGTTGCACATCTAAGTCATCAATTTTACATAAGTGTTAGGATGAGTGTCTTTTCAAAGAACATTCGAAGATTCTAGGATATTTAGCTCACACCGCAACTTGCTAAATCTCTTCTCATCCAAGGGCTTAGTGAAGATATCGGCTAGTTGTTCTTCAGTCTTCACATGCTCAATAGAAATGTCGCCCTTCAACACATGATCGCGAAGAAAATGATGACGAATCTGAATGTGCTTTGTCTTCGAGTACTGAACTGGGTTGTGAGCAATCTTGATGGCACTCTCATTGTCACAGAAGAGAGGCACATTCTTCACGTTGACGCCATAGTCCTTGAGAGTTTGCTTCATCCACAGCAATTGAGCACAGCAAGAACCAGCAGCAATGTACTCAGCTTCAGCAGTAGACAGTGATACGCAGTTCTGTTTCTTCGAGGACCAACAGACCAAAGATCGTCCGAGGAAATGACATGTACCAGATGTTGACTTGCGGTCCACACAATCACCGGCATAGTCAGAGTCAGAATATCCAATGAGATCAAAAGCCGAGCCCTTGGGGTACCATAATCCAAGTGTTGGTGTGTGAGCTAGATATCGAAGAATATGTTTCACAGCCTTATGGTGTGATTCCTTCGGTGTAGCTTGAAATCGGGCACACATGCAAACACTAAGCATAATATCTGGCCTAGATGCACATAAATACAATAAAGAACCAATCATGGAGTGGTATACCTTTTGATCGAAGTCAATACCATTTTCATCAGTGCACATATGGCCATTTGTGGGCATCGGAATTTTGACGCCTTTGCAATCTTGCATGCCGAATTTCCTCAGTACATCCTTGAGGTATTTCTCCTGAGATAAGAATATGCCATTGCGCTGTTGACGAATTTGAAGACCTAAGAAGAATTTCGATTCTCCCATCATAGACATTTGATATTCTTCACTCATCATATAGGCAAATTCATCACTATAACGTTGGTCAGTACAGCCAAAGATAATATCATCAACATATATTTGGCACACAAACAATTCACCATCATAAGATTTAGTGAAAAGAGTAGGGTTGAGTGAACCGGGTTTGAAGCCTTTCTTCATGAGGAATTCCTTCAAAGTATCATACCATGCCCGAGGGGCCTGCTTGAGGCCATAGAGGGCCTTATTGAGTCTGAAGACTTTGTCAGGATGATTTGGACCTTCAAAACCTGGAGGTTGAGCAACATATACTTCTTCCTCAAGCTTACCATTGAGGAATGCACTTTTCACATCCATTTGATATAAAGTGATATCATGATGGTTAGCATAAGCAAGTAATATGCGAATAGCTTCAAGTCTGGCAACAGGTGCAAAAGTTTCATCGAAATCAATTCCTTCAACCTGTGTGTAGCCTTGAGCTACAAGTCGTGCCTTATTCCTCACCACAAGGCCATTTTCATCTTGCTTGTTGCGGTAGATCCACTTTGTGCCAATGATATTGTGCTTGCTAGGATCTGGACGTTTAACCAGTTCCCAGACGTTGTTGAGTTTGAACTGATGTAATTCTTCTTGCATGGCCTGAATCCACTCAGGCTCCAGAAATGCTTCATCTACCTTAGTGGGCTCTGTGATAGAGACAAAGGCATAGTGCCCACAAAAGTTAGATAAATGTGAAGTTTTTGAGCATGTGAGAGGACCTGGTGCTTTAATGTCATCGATGATCTTTTCAACTTGCACTTCTTTTGCAACGCGAGGATGAGTAGGTTGTCGTCGAGGAATTTGATCAGCATTTTCTTCAGGTGCATTAGCTCGACGTTCTTCACGTTCTGGAATGAATTCTTTAGCAGATTCTTCGGTAGGAATGACATCCTCAGTAGCCTTGAACTTGATAGTTTCCTCAGGTGCTGGTTCATCTATCACAGAGGGTAGGTGCTCTCTTTGCGAGCCATTAGTTTCATCGAACCGCACATCTATAGTTTCAACAACCTTGTGAAGAACGTTGTTGAGGACTCTGTAGGTGTGCGAGTCCTTTCCGTAAACAAGCATAAAACCTTCATGTGCTTTCGGTGAAAATTTAGCATTGTGATGAGGATCTCTAATCCAACATTTAGCACCGAAGACTTTGAAATAACTCACATTGTGTTTCTTGTCAGTGAGGAGTTCATAGGCAGTCTTCTTGAAGAATTTGTGAAGATATACCCTGTTGATGATGTGGCATGCAGTATAAATTGCCTCAATCCAGAAGTGACGAGGCGTCTTGTACTCATCAAGCATAGTGCATGCCATCTCAACGAGAGTTCTGTTCTTGCGCTCCACGACGCCATTCTGCTGAGGAGTGTAAGGAGCAGATAACTCATGAGTAATACCAAGTTCATCAAGATAGTCATCAAGACCAGAATTCTTGAACTCAGTTCCATTGTCACTTCTGATGTGCTTGATCTTCACACCAAAGTTGGTTGAAGCCCTCGAGGAAAATCGTTTGAAGACTTCCTGCACTTCATGTTTGTAAGTGACAATATGTACCCATGTGTAACGAGAGTAATCATCAACAATAACAAAGCCATAGAGAGATGCGTCATTTGAGACTGCTGAGTAATGGTTAGGACCGAAGAGATCCATATGAAGCAATTCAAATGGTCGAGTAGTGGTCATGATAGTCTTCGCTGGATGCTTAGCCTTGGTCATCTTTCCAGCTTCACAGGCTCCGCATAAGTGATCCTTGAGTAATTTGGCATTCTCAATGCCAATGATGTGCTTCTTCTTCGCAAGCATGTGCAAATTCCTCATGCCTGCATGACCAAGTCGTCGATGCCATAGCCAGCCTTTTAAAGCTTTTGCAAGTAGGCACACGGCTGGTTGCGGTCCTGTAGAGAAAATCAACAATATACAAGTCTCCTCTCCTAAAGCCTTCAAAGACTTTGGAATTGTCAGCTTCCATAGCCACAACACAACGATACTTGCCAAAGAGATCACAAAGCATTGAGACAGACATGAGGTTGTATCCTAAGGACTCGACAAGCATGACTTTGTCCTTGTGTCGATCCTTTGTGATCGCAACCTTACCTAGACCCAATACCTGACTTTTGCCTTTGTCAACGAAGATGATATGCTTCAGATGCGATGGTGATAAGGGAGCATCCATCAATAGATTCTTGTCACCAATCATGTGATGTGTACATCCACTATCGAGGACCCACTCAGTGGCTTTGGGTTGATCATCCTGCAGATGAATTAGTGCAGCTTACGAACTTCATATACTTCATCAGTGAAGAATATGACATCACAATTCATCAGACCAATTTCATCAAGCAATGCAACAGTTAAAACAATATGAGGACGTGAGACATGAAAGTTCATTTCTTCATGATTAGCCTGTGTCCTTTCAGGCACTATTTCAGGTCTCCAGCAAATTCTTCAGACGTTTAAGTATGTCTGGAGACCTGACCCTGCATAAAAGATTAGTTCTTTTTCTTCACCACCACATCTGAAGGGGTGGCAAAGAGTTCATCACTCTGCGAGCTCCATACGAGAAAGGTGGCATAGAAGCCAATCCATTTCGTTTCACATAAGAGGAGTTAGGGTAAGCATATGAATAAGCAGAGAAATTCTTCGAAGACTTATGAACATAATGATTAGAGGAATAATGCTCATATTCATAGCCCTTAGCTCTTCCCTACGAAACATAGTTGTTAGCACGATGATGTTCATATGAGGACTTTGATCCTTTTGAGGAATATGATCCACGTGAGGAATTCGATCTGTATGAGGACTTGGATCCATATGAAGAATTTGATCTGGGGTTCCTATTCTTCACAGGTGGTGTCATGAGGACATTCACCTGAAGACTTTCAAGGCACCTTTTGGGAACCCAGATTTTCTTCATAGGAGAACCGTTCCTGCAGTTAGTGCTAACATATCTAGCAAATACTTCACCATTCTGATTTCTAAACACTTTATAGTTGGAGTCAAATGACTCATCAGAAGAATGAGAAGATTCATATGTAAAGCCAGATAAATTAGATGGATCAACTGGAGGTCCCTTTGCAGCAACCCATGAGGTTTTGGGGTACTGCTCAGGCTTCCAATATGTACCATCAGCATTGAGTTTCCTCTCAAAGGCAATACCCTCTTTCCTAGGGTTCCTATCGAGGATCTGCTTTTTAATCACATCACAAAGAGTCTGATGCCCTTTGAGGCTTTTGTACATGCCTGTCATGTACAATTCCTTCAGCCCTGCATCGTCAGTGATACTAGTAATGTCCTCAGATGAGGAATTAGTGATAGTAGAGGCAGTTGAAGAATTTGTAGCATTAGAAGCATTTGAACATTCAGGTGAAGAATTAGCAGGTTCACGTTCAATGCATTTCAAACATGGAGGAACAAATTCTTCCTGAGCAGCGCTGATTTGTTGAGCAAGTAATGAATCGCGCTCCTTCTGAAGATCTTCATAACTCACTCTTAGCTTCTCAAGATCTTGCTTTCTTTGAAGAAATTCATAAGAAAGCTTCTCATGATCAGACAAGAGAGTGTTATGATGACCTTGAAGGTTGTCAAACCTAGTCTGAAGTCTCTGAAGATTTCCAGTCAAGGTTTTAGTGCGATCCATTTCTTCACCCAACATATCATCACTTTTGTCTAGCATGTTTTGAACCTTTTCAAAAGCCCTTTGTTGTTTCACAGCAATCTTAGCAAGTTTAGAATAGCTGGGCTTAAGGTTTTCATCAGATTCATTCTCACTTGATTCAGAGGAGGTATATTTGAGTACCTTGGCACCCTTTGCCATGAAGCAATAGGTGGGAGCGTAGTCATCATTGCCTTCATCAGCCTTGTTGGTGAGGTCATTTTCTTCAGTGTTGAAGATAGACTTGCTGACGAATGCAGTAGCGAGGGCTAGGCTCGCCACACCGGATTCGGAATCCTCAGATGCCTCCTCTTCCTCATTTTCTTCTGATTCAGCCTCAGAGTCCATTTCCTTGCCAATGAATGCCCGAGCCTTCTTGGAGCTTCTCTTCTTGTGAGATGAAGACTTTGAGGATTTTGATGATGAAGATTTTGAGGATTTCTTCTTTTTCTTCGCATCATCAGAACTGTAATCCTTGTATTTCTTCTTCTTTGATTCCTTTTCCCACTGAGGACAATCTTGAATGTAGTGCCCGGGTTTCTTGCATTTGTGACAAAGCCTCTTCTTGTAGTCACTGGATGAGGAATCATTGCTCCTTGAGGGTCTTCCAAAGCGACCACGTCTTGAGAACTTCTGGAATTTCTTCACGAGCAGTGCTAGATCATGGCTCAGTTCTTCAGGATCACCAAGGCCGCTGTCAGAGTCTTCATCTTCATACTCAGAAACTGCCTTGGCCTTCAGTGCACGTGATCTGCCATAGCTCGAACAATAGAGATCTCTCTTTTCAGCAAGCTGGAACTCATGAGTATTTAGCCTCTCGAGGATATCAGCGGGATCAAGTGACTTGTAATCAGCACGTTCTTGTATCATCAATGCCAGAGTATCAAATGAGGAATCAAGCGATCTCAACAATTTCTTCACCACCTCATGGTCCGTGATGTCAGTGGCACCAAGCGCTTGAAGCTCATTTGAGATGTCAGTGAGACGATCGAAGGTTTGTTGAACATTTTCATTGTCGAGTCTTCTAAAGCGGTTGAAGAGATTGCGAAGAACATCAACTCGAGAGTCACGCTGAGTTGAGACTCCTTCATTTACTTTGGACAGCCTATCCCAGATAAGCTTAGCAGTTTCCAAAGCACTCACTCCTCCATACTGTCCTTTGCTCAGATGGCCACATATGATATTCTTCGCTTGAGAATCGAGTTGCTTGAATCTCTTCACATCGGTAGCGTTCAGTGAGGGTGAGACAGAGGGAACACCATTTTCCACAACATACCAGAGATCGTTATCAATTGCCTCAAGATGCATTCGCATCTTGTTCTTCCAGTAGGGGTAGTCCGTCCCATCGAAGGTAGGACACCCAGCAGAGACCTTGATCATACTAGCGGTCGACATAACTAAAACTCCAGGCGGTTAAACCAAAATCACACAGAACAAGGGAGTACCTTGCTCTGATACCAATTGAAAGTGCGTTATATCGACTAGAGGGGGGTGAATAGGCGATTTTTATGAATTCTTCACTGAGGAATTTGCCAGTGAGGAAATTCCTTGGCGAAGAACTACTTGCAGCGGAATAAGTACTCAAAAGTATGCATAGCAGAACACAAGCATGGTCATCATGATGAAATGAAGACAAGCATAGAGTACAAAAGCGTAAACACAGGATAGCACAGGATGAAGACAAACAGACTGAAGAAATTGAACTGAGGAAATTGAGAAAGTCTTCAGTCAAAGTCTTCAAACACAGATATGAACAAGTGCACAACACAGTTATGAGGAAATGAAAGAGTTGAGGAAATAGAACCAGTAAGCTTGGTGAAGACAATGATTTGGTAGGCCAGTTCCAACTGCTGTCTCAGTTGTACGTCTGGTTGGAGCGGCTAGATATTTAAACCTGAGGACACACAGTCCCGGACACCCAGTCCTGAACACTCAGTCCAGGACACCTAGTCCTCACTCGTGGTAAGTCTTCAGGTGACTTCTGAACCTTCACAAACTCGGTCACTCGGCGATCCACAATTCCTCTTGGATGCTCTAGACCATGACGCCTAACCATCTAGAAGAAGCACAGTCTTCAAAGGTAACAAGCGTCGGATCCACGCAGGATCAATCTCTTCAGTGACGCTCAATCACTTTGGGTTTGTAGGTGTTTGGGTTTGGGTTTTTCCTCACTTGATGATTTTCGCTCAAAGTCCTCAGAGGATGGGATGCTCTCAAATGACAAGTGTCAGTTTCTCTCGGAGCAGCCAACTAGCTAGTGGTTGTAGGGGGCGGCTATTTATAGCCTAGGGAGCAGCCCATCATGATAAGACATAAATGCCCTTCAATGATATGACCGTTAGTTGGGTAGATATTTTGGGACAGCTGGCGCATAGCACAGCAACGGCCGGAAATTTGAGTATCAAATTCCTCAGGGCTATCATGTTCCTCACTGTGTAGGCAATCCGCACTGGCGAATTCCTAACTCCTCAGTCAGAACAAATTCCTCAGAGACCAGAAGAACTTAGTCTCTGTCACTGAAGAATATGACTGGACTGTATGAGATTTCCAATGGCTTCACTCGAAGGGATTGGTAGGTGTAGGATTTTGAGTTGAGCATCACATGGAAATTTTTCCTTAGTATTTCCTCGACCCCCTTTAACAGTACGGTGTTTCCTATGACTCAAGAAAGAGAAAATGAAACTACGAAAACAAAAGTCTTCACGCTTCATGTTCCTCAAACGAATACCAAGTCTTCAAGGTCACACCAATCTCTTCACTTTCAAAGTATTCAGTCGAAGAACTTCAGTTTTAGGGGTCGACTTTCTCTGTAAATATCAAACTCCTCATAGACTTATAGACCTGTGTACACTCATAAACACATTAGTCCCTTAACCTATAAGTCTTCAATACACCAAAATCACTAAGGGGCACTAGATGCACTTACAGCTCTTGCGCACTTGGTCGCCAGGTTGAACAACTCCTGAGAGGTGCAGAGCTCCTCGTGGGTGGCGAGCTCTTCCTTCATCTTGACGTCACGGATGCCGTCTGAGAATGCGGAGATGATGGCTTCGTCCGTGACCTTGGGGATCTTGAGGCGGGTGTTGTTGAAGCGCTGGATGTACTTCTGGAGGGTCTCTCCTGGTTGCTGCTTGATGCGACGTAGATCACCCGCGGCCGGCGGGCGGTCGCGAGTGCCCTGGAAGTTGGCGATGAAGCGGTCGCGCATTTCGTCCCAAGAGGAGATCGAGCCGTGCTACAGGTTCAGGAGCCAGGAGCGGGCTCCATCCTTGAGAGCCATGGGAAACCAGTTCGCCATGACTTTTTCGTCGCTGTTGGCCGCTTTGATGCTCAGCTCATAGAGCTGCAGGAACTCTGCAGGGTCGGCGGTACCGTCGTAGCGAGGAGGCAGATCCGGCTTGAACTTGCCTGGCCAGGCGACGCTACGCAGCTCGGGGGTGAAGGCGCGGCAGCCAGCCTGTGTGTCATGGATCGATGGGTAACAGGAGACAGGGGACACGATGTTTACAGGTTCGGGCCCTCTTAATGGAGGTAATACCCTACTTCCTGCTTGATTGATCTTAATGAATATAGAGATTAAAAGAGTTGATCTACCCCGAGATCATATGTTGTGGTCTAAACCCTAGGGGGTATGATGATTCATGGCATAATGATCTATCAACTAGCCTGGCCTTGGCTTATATAATGCACCAGAGGCCTAGGATAACAAGAGTCCTAGCCGAATACGTTGGTGGAGAGGAGTCCTTGTCTTGATCACCAAGTCTTGTGGAATACTCCTTGTATGCGGCATGGGATGCCCGAAGTGGCCCATGATTGAACCGCCATGGGGGTCCTCGGCCCGATCCACCTGGTCGAGAGATGATGTGGTGAGTACCCCCTAGTCCAGGACACCGTCACCCCTCAAACAAGGCCGAGTAAATGCCATTCGCAGTCCAGCGCCAATGGATGGTGTCTGACTGCGAGGAGAGCGCGACGTGATGCAGTCGACGCCAGATGTCCACGTACTCAAGAACGGCGGCCGGCCCTAGCGATCCTTGGATGTCCGCGATCCAAGTGAGGTTTAGGAGAGCCACGGCCACTGTGCGTGTACGCCGCCTCCGTGCTGGGACAAGGGCCGTCAGCGCAGGGGCAAGGGAAGAGATGGAGCTGCCCTCCAGCCACGGGTCGACCCAAAATCTGCAGGAGGTGCCATCGCCCACGGTCCACGACGTGGAGGCCCGGAAAAACTGGAGCACTTGCAGATCGGGAGGTAGCATCAGGTGCGACCAAGGGCGCGTCTGATCAGTGGCCTGCAAGCAAAAACTAGCATATGCAAGGAAGAAGAAAGTGACGATAGCAATCTCAACATGACGAGAGGTAATTTAGTAAGATAAAAATTTCTACAACCATATTTTCCTCTCTCATAATAATTACATGTAGGATCATAAGAAAATTCAACAATATAGCTATCACATAACATATTCTCAACACGATCCACATGCATGCAAAGTTGACACTCTTCCAAAATAGTGGGATTAACATTAACTAAAGTCATGACCTCTCCAAACCCACTTTTATCAAAAACTTCATAAGATTGATCATTCTCCAAATATGTGGGATCTAAAGTTGACACTCTTCCAAACCCACTTTCAATATTATTGCGAACATTATCAATCTCATATTTATCATGGGGCTTAAATAAATTTTCAAGATCATAAGAAGAATCACCCCAATCATGATCATTGCAACAAGTAGAGGACATAGCAAAACTAGCATCCCCAAGCTTAGGGTTTTGCATGTTATTAGCATAATTTACATCAATAGAATTTATAATAAAGTCATTGCAATCATGCTTTTTATTCAAAGATCTATCATGAATCACTTCATAAAGCACTTCATCACAATTTTCAGATTCACGAATTTCAAGCAAAACCTCATAAAGATAATCTAGTGCACTCAACTCACTAGCAATAGGTTCATCATAATTGGATCTCTTAAAGAGATTAGCAAGTGGATGAGGATCCATAGACTCTTAGCAAGCGAAAATGCAAGCAAAAAGAAGGCACATGGTAACACAAGATTGAGCGGAGGAAGGGCGAATAAAACGGCAAAGGTGAAGTGGGGGAGAGGAAAATGAGAGGCAAATGGCAAATAATGTAATGCGAGGGATGAGGGTCTGTGATGGGTACTTGGTATGTTGACTTTTGCGTAGACTCCCCGGCAATGGCGCCAGAAATGGCTCGTTGACGGGAGCTCAAATCTTGACTTGACTTGGCGTAAGCCTCCCCGGCAACGGCGCCAGAAATCCTTCTTGCTACCTCTTGAGCACTGCGTTGGTTTTTCCCTTGAAGAGGAAAGGGTGATGCAGTAAAGTAGCGTAAGTATTTCCCTTAGTTTTTGAGAACCAAGGTATCAATCCAGTAGGAGGCTACGCTCGAGTCCCACGCACCTACACAAAACAAATAAGAACCTCGCAACCAACGCGATAAAGGGGTTGTCAATCCCTTCACGGTCACTTATGAGAGTGAGATCTGATAGATATGATAAGATAATATTTTTGGTATTTTTATGATAAAGAGAAATAAATATGCAAAGTAAAATAAAAGGCAATAGAAATAGCTAAGTGTTGGAAAATTAATATGATGGAGAATAGACCCGGGGGCCATAGGTTTCACTAGTGGCTTCTCTCAAGAGCATAAGTATTACGGTGGGTGAACAAATTACTGTCGAGCAATTGATAGAATTGAGCATAGTTATGAGAATATCTAGGTATGATCATGTATATAGGCATCACGTCCGTGACAAGTAGACCGACTCCTGCCTGCATCTACTACTATTACTCCACACATCGACCGCTATCCAGCATGCATCTAGAGTATTAAGTTCAAAAGAACAGAGTAATGCTTTAAGTATAATGACATGATGTAGAGGGATAAACTCATGCAATATGATATAAACCCCATCTTGTTATCCTCGATGGCAACAATACAATACGTGCCTTGCTGCCCCTGCTGTCACTGGGAAAGGACACCGCAAGATTGAACCCAAAGCTAAGCACTTCTCCCATTGCAAGAAAGATCAATCTAGTAGGCCAAACCAAACTGATAAATCAAAGAGACTTGCAAAGATAACTAATCGTACATAAAAGAATTCAGAGAAGATTCAAATATTGTTCATAGATAATCTTGATCATAAACCCACAATTCATCGGTCCCGGGAAACACACCGCAAAAGAAGATTACATCGAATAGATCTCCACGAGAATCGAGGAGAACTTTGTATTGAGATCCAAAGAGAGAGAAGAAGCCATCTAGCTAATAACTATGGACCCGAAGGTCTGAGGTAAACTACTCACACATCATCGGAGAGGCTATGGTGCTGATGTAGAAGCCCTCCGTGATCAATGCCCCCTCCGGCAGGACGCCGGAAAAGGCCCCAAGATGGGATCTCACGGGTACAGAAGGTTGCGGCGGTGGAATTAGGTTTTCGTGGATGCCTCTGATGGTTTGGGGGTGCGTAGGTATATATAGGAGGAAGAAGTACGTCGGTGGAGCAACGTGGGCCCCACGAGGGTGGAGGGCGCGCCTGGGGGGGTAGGCGCGCCCCCTGCCTCGTGCTCTCCTCGTTGATTACTTTACGTGGACTCCAAGTCCTCTGGATCACGTTTGTTCCGAAAATCATGTTCCCGAAGGTTTCATTCCGTTTGGACTCCGTTTGATATTCTTTTTCTGCGAAACTCTGAAATAGGCAAAAAACCAGCAATTTGGGTTGGGCCTCCGGTTAATAGGTTAGTCCCAAAAATAATATAAAACTGTATAAATAAGCCCATTAAACATCCAAAACAGAATACATAATAGCATGGAACAATCAAAAATTATAGATACGTTGGAGACGTATCAAGCATCCCCAAGCTTAATTCCTGCTCGTCCTCGAGTAGGTAAATGATAAAAAAAGAATTTTTGATGTGGAATGCTTCTTGGCATACTTCTTAATGTAATCCTTTTTATTGTGGCATGAATATTTAGGTCCGAAAGATTCAAGATAAAAGTTTAATGTTGACATAAAAACAATAATACTTCAAACATGCTAATCAAGCAATTATGTGTTATCAAAATAACATAGCCAAAGAAAGCTTATCCCTACAAAATCACATAGTTAGGCTATGTTTCAATATTGTCACACAAACGTTCTCATCATGCATAACCCCGATGACAAGCCGAGCATTTGGTTCATACTTTTAACGCGCTTCAGCCTTTTCAACTCTTACGCAATACATGAGCGCAAGCCATGGATATAGCACTATGGGTGGAGTAAAGTATAATGATGGGGGTTATGAGAGAAGACAAAAAGGTAGAAAGTCTCAAATTGACACGGCTAATCAATAGGCTATGGAGATGCCCATCAATTGATGTCAATGAGAGGAGTAGGGATTGCCATGCAACGGATGCACTAGAGCTATAAATATGTGAAAGCTCAACAAAAGAAACTAAGTGGGTGTGCATCCAACTTGCTTGCCCACGAAGACCTAGGGCATTTTGAGGAAGCCCATCATTGGAATATACAAGCCAAGTTCTATAATGAAAATTCCCACTAGTATATGAAAGTGACAACATAGGAGACTCTCTATCATAAAAATCATGGTGCTACTTTGAAGCACAAGTGTGGAAAAGGATAGTAGCATTGTCCCTTCTCTCTTTTTCTCTCATTTTTTTTGTTTGGGCCTTCTCTCTTTTTTTTCTTTGGCCTCTTTTTTTTAGTCCGGAATCTCATCCCGACTTGTGGGGGAATCATAGTCTCCATCATCCTTTCCTCACATGGGACAATGCTCTAATAATGATGATCATCACACTTTTATTACTTACAACTCAACAATTACAACTCAATACTTAGAACAAGATATGACTCTATGTGAATGCCTTCGGCGGTGTACCGGGATATGCGATGAATCAAGAGTGACATGTATGAAAAAATTATGAATGGTGGCTTTGCCACAAAATACGATGTCAACTACATGATCATGCAAAGCAATATGACAATGATGAAGCGTGTCATAATAAACGGAACGGTGGAAAGTTGCATGGCAATATATCTCGGAATGGCTATGGAAATGCCATAATAGGTAGGTATGGTGGTTGTTTTGAGGAAGATATAAGGAGGTTTATGTGTGATAGAGCGTATCGTATCACGGGGTTTGGATGCACCCGTGAAGTTTGCACCAACTCTCAATGTGAGAAAGGGCAATGCGCGGTACCGTAGAGGCTAGAAAATTGTGGAAGGTTGAGAGTGCGTATAATCCATGGACTCACATTAGTCATAAAGAACTCATATACTTATTGCAAAAGTTTATTAGCCCTCGAAGCAAAGTACTACTATGCATGCCCCTAGAGGGATAGATTGGTAGGAAAAGACCATCGCTTGTCCCCGACCGCCACTCATAAGGAAAGCAATAAAAGAACACCTATGTGTCAAAATTGTTACACAACTTTTACCATACGTGCATGCTACGGGACTTGCCAACTTTAACACAAGTATTTCTCAATTTCACAATTACTCAACTAGCACACTCTAATATTACCACCTTTATATCTCAAAACACTTATCAAGTATCTAACTTCTCATGATATTTAACAGACTCAATATAGAAGATTAATTTCACAATTAAAGCAAATTACCATGCTGTTTAAGACTCTCGAAATAATATAAGTGAAGCATGAGAGTTCAACAATTTCTATAAAATATAACCACCGCCGTGCTCTAAAAGATATAAGTGAAGCACTAGAGCAAAACTATATAGCTCAAAGAATATAAGTGAAGCACATAGAGTATTCTAACAAATTCCAAATCATGTGTGTCTCTCTCAAAAGGTGTGTACAGCAAGGATGATTGTGGCAAACTAGCAAATAAAGACTCAAATCATACAAGACGCTCCAAGAAAAACACATATCATGTGGTAAATAAAAATATAGCTCCAAGTAAATTTACCGATGGATGAGGACGAAAGAGGGGATGCCTTCCGGGGCATCCCCAAGCTTTGGCTTTTTGGTGTCCTTAGATTATCTTGGGGTGCCATGGGCATCCCCAAGCTTAGGCTCTTGCCACTCCTTGTTCCATACTCCATCAAATCTTTACCCAAAACTTGAAAACTTCACAACACAAAACTTAACAGAAAACCTCATGAGCTCCGTTAGCGAAAGAAAACAAAACACCACTTCAAGGTACTGTAATGACCTCATTCTTTATTTATATTGGTGTTAAACCTACTGTATTCCAACTTCTCTATGGTTTATAAACTACTCCCTCTATCCCAAAATATAAGAACGTTTTTAACACTACACTAATGTCAAAATCGTTCTTATATTATGGGACGGAGGGAGTATTTTACTAGCCATAGATTCATCAAAATAAGCAAACAACACACGAAAAACAGAATCTGTCAAAAACAGAACAGTCTGTAGTAATCTGTAACTAACGCAAACTTCTGGAACTCAAAAAATTCTGCCAAAATAGGACGACCTAAATAATTTGTTTATTGATCTGCTGCAATTGGAATCAATATTTTATCATGTTCTGGTGATTTTTAACAATTGTTTTTGTGAACAGAAAGTTTCTGGAATTTACAGCAAGATCAAATAACTATCAACCAAGAAGATCCTATAGGTTTAACTTGGCACAAACACTAATTAAAACATAAAACAAATCTAACCAGAGGCTAGATCAAAGATTTATTCCTAAACAGAAGCAAAAAGCAAAAAACTAAAAATAAAATTGGGTTGCCTCCCAACAAGCGCTATCGTTTAAAGCCTTTTAGCTAAGCATTGATAATTTTAAAGATGCTCACATGAAAGACAAGAATTGAAGCGCAAAGAGAGCATCATAAAACACGTGACAAACACATCTAAGTCTAACATACTTCCTATGCATAGGCATATTATAAGCAAACAATTTTGCAAGGCAAGCAAAAACTAGCGTATGCAAGGAAGAAGAAAGTGACGATAGCAATCACAACATGACAAGAGGTAATTTAGTAAGATAAAAATTTCTACAACCATATTTTCCTCTCTCATAATAATTACATGTAGGATTATAAGAAAATTCAACAATATAGCTATCACATAACATATTATCAACACGATCCACATGCATGCAAAGTTGACACTCTTCCAAAATAGTGGGATTAACATTAACTAAAGTCATGACCTCTCCAAACCCACTTTTATCAAAAACTTCATAAGATTGATCATTCTCCAAATATGTGGGATCTAAAGTTGACACTCTTCCAAACCCACTTTCAATATTATTGCGAACATTATCAATCTCATATTTATCATGGGGCTTAAATAAACTTTCAAGATCATAAGAAGAATCACCCCAATCATGATCATTGCAACAAGTAGAGGACATAGCAAAACTAGCATCCCCAAGCTTAGGGTTTTGCATGTTATTAGCATAATTTACATCAATAGAATTTACAATAAAATCATTGCAATCATGCTTTTTATTCAAAGATCTATCGTGAATCACTTCATAAAGCACTTCATCACAATTTTCAGATTCACGAATTTCAAGCAAAACCTCATAAAGGTAATCTAGTGCACTCAACTCACTAGCAATAGGTTCATCATAATTGGATATCTTAAAGAGATTAGCAAGTGGATGAGGATCCATAGACTCTTAGCAAGCGAAGATGCAAGCAAAAAGAAGGCACATGGTAACACAAGATTGAGCGGAGGAAGGGCGAATAAAACGGCAAAGGTGAAGTGGGGGAGAGGAAAACGAGAGGCAAATGGCAAATAATGTAATGCGAGGGATAAGGTTTTGTGATGGGTACTTGGTATGTTGACTTTTGCATAGACTCCCCGGCAACGGCGCCAGAAATGGCTCGTTGACGGGAGCTCAAATCTTGACTTGACTTGGCGTAAGCCTCCCCGGCAACGGCGCCAGAAATCCTTATTGCTACCTCTTGAGCACTGTGTTGGTTTTTCCCTTGAAGAGGAAAGGGTGATGCAGTAAAGTAGCGTAAGTATTTCCCTCAGTTTTTGAGAACCAAGGTATCAATCCAGTAGGAGGCTACGCTCGAGTCCCACGCACCTACACAAAACAAATAAGAACCTCACAACCAACGCGATAAAGGGTTGTCAATCCCTTCACGGTCACTTACGATAGTGAGATCTGATAGATATGATAAGATAATATTTTTGGTATTTTTATATAAAGAGAAATAAAGATGCAAAGTAAAATAAAAGGCAATAGAAATAGCTAAGTGTTGGAAGATTAATATGATGGAGAATAGACCCAGGGGCCATAGGTTTCACTCGTGGCTTCTCTCAAGAGCATAAGTATTACGGTGGGTGAACAAATTACTGTCGAGCAATTGATAGAATTGAGCATAGTTATGAGAATATCTAGGTATGATCATGTATATAGGCATCACGTCCGTGACAAGTAGACCGACTCTTGCCTGCATCTACTACTATTACTCCACACATCGACCGCTATCCAGCATGCATCTAGAGTATTAACTTCAAAAGAATAGAGTAATGCTTTAAGTATGATGACATGATGTAGAGGGATAAACTCATGCAATATGATATAAACCCCATCTTGTTATCCTCGATGGCAACAATACAATACGTGCCTTGCTGCCCCTGCTGTCACTGGGAAAGGACACCGCAAGATTGAACCCAAAGCTAAGCACTTCTCCCATTGCAAGAAAGATCAATCTAGTAGGCCAAACCAAACTGATAATTCGAAGAGACTTGCAAAGATAACCAATCATACATAACAGAATTTAGAGAAGATTCAAATATTGTTCATAGATAATCTTGATCATAAACCCACAATTCATCGGTCCCGACAAACACACCGCAAAAGAAGATTACATCGAATAGATCTCCACGAGAATCGAGGAGAACTTTCTATTGAGATCCAAAGAGAGAGAAGAAGCCATCTAGCTAATAACTATGGACCCGAAGGTCTATGGTAAACTACTCACACATCATCGGAGAGGCTATGGTGCTGATGTAGAAGCCCTCCGTGATCAATGCCCCCTCCGGCAGGATGCCGGAAAAGGCCCCAAGATGGGATCTCACGGGTACAGAAGGTTGCAGCGGTGGAATTAGGTTTTCGTGGATGCCTCTGATGGTTTGGGGGTACGTAGGTATATATAGGAGGAAGAAGTACGTCGGTGGAGCAACATGGGCCCCATGAGGATGGAGGGCGCGCCTGGGGGGGTAGGCGCGCCCCCTGCCTCGTGCTCTCCTCGTTGATTACTTTACGTGGACTCCAAGTCCTCTGGATCACGTTTGTTTAGAAAATCATGTTCCCGAAGGTTTCATTCCGTTTGGACTCCGTTTGATATTCTTTTTCTGCGAAACTCTGAAATAGGCAAAAAAACAGCAATTTGGGTTGGGCCTCCGGTTAATAGGTTAGTCCCAAAAATAATATATAAGTGTATAAATAAGCCCATTAAACATCCAAAACAGAATATATAATAGCATGGAACAATCAAAAATTATAGATCGTTGGAGACGTATCAGTGCACAGGCATAGCAGTTAGCCCCTGCCGGACCAGGGCCAGGCGCTCGCCACGAGAGAGAAGAGCAGCCTTCCAAGTGGCTAGCTTGCGGAGGAGCTTCCCAATGAGAGGCATGAGGTGGGAGGAGGGGACCTTCCGGAGGGAGAGGGGAAGGCCCAAGTACTACACCGGGAAGGAGGCAGTCGGGCATGCCAGCGCCGTGCCAATGGTGTGCACCACGGGGGCAAAACACTGGATAGGAACGACCAAGCACTTACCAAAATTCATGCAAAGGCCAGAGACATCCCCAAAGAGGTCCAGGAGCTTGCTGACAGTGTTGAGCTCGGCGCTATCGGGTGGCAAAATATAACCACATCGTCCGCGAAGAGGGAGATGGACGCAGCGTGTCAATGAGTGAGTCGTTTGAGGACGCCGGATGCCACAGCATGCTGGAGGAGGGAGTTGAGGGCATCAATCACCAAGAGGAAAAGCATCGGGGAAACAGGATCTCCTTGCCGGAGGCCTTTGCAATGTGCAATAGGTGGGCCTGGGGTGCCGTTGCTCAAGACTCGCGTAGAAGCAGTAGATATGAGGATAGTAACCCACTCGCACAAACGTGGGCCACAACCTAGATGTTGGAGGACCTGGAGAAGAAAGGGCCAGGAGACCGAGTCGAAAGCACGAGCGATGTCGAGCTTGAGGAGAACGTGTGGATGTTTGAGTTGGTGGAGACGCCTCACCTTTTGTTGAACGAGAAGGAAATTGTCATGGATGCTTCTCCCAGCGATGAAGGCGCTCTGATTGGTGGAAACGAGCTCCCCAGGCCATGGGGCAAGGCGAAGGGAAAGGAATTTGGCGAAGAGCTTAGCCACAAGGTGGATGAGACTAATGGGGTGGTAGTCGAAGAGCGTGGCCGCATCGGGCTTCTTTGGCAGAGTGATAAGTGCCTCGTTGAGTCGCTGAAAAGCCCGCCGTTCAGCGAGTACAGCTTGTCAAGACGTCGCAGAGATCTTTCTTAATGATGTCCCAACAAGCACGGAGGAATTCGGCCGTGAACCCGTCCGGGCCCGGCGACTTGCCGGAGGGAAGCTTCTTGATGGCCTCCCAGATCTCGTCCTGGGAGAATGGCTCCTCAAGGGATGATAGATCGAATGCACGTGGGTGACCAATGGCATCAAGGTCGAGAGTACACAATCGGTCCCCGTGCGCGCCCAGGGCCTCGGAGAAGTGGTCGAAAGCGGCCTTGGCCATACCCAGCTCATCGGAGATCAGCACGCCATTGACATTAAGGTCAATCAAGCGGTTCTTGCGTGCGCGATGAGAGGCCTGGATCTTGGACAGCGTAGCCGAAGTCTCGCCCGCCTTCAGCCAGTGCAGGCGGACTCGATGTCTCGCAATGGTGCGCTGAAGGGACGCCAGCCCCAGGTACTTTTGTTTTAGCTCACGGCGCAGCCAGTGTTGGGGAACGTAGTATTTCGAAAAAATGCCTACGATCACGTAAGATCTATCTAGGAGAAGCATAGCAACGAGCGGGGAGAGTGTGTCTACGTACCCTCGTAGACCGAAAGCGGAAGCGTTTAGTAACGCGGTTGATGTGGTCGAACGTCTTCGCGATCCAACCGATCCAAGTACCGAACGTACGACACCTCCGCGATCAGCACACGTTCAGCTCGGTGACATCCCTCGAACTCTTGATCCAGTTGAGGCTGAGGGAGAATTTCGTCAGCACGACAGCGTGGTGACGATGATGATGAAGTTACCGGTGCAGGGCTTCGCCTAAGCACTACGACAATATGACCGAGGTGTGTAACTGTGGAGGGGGGCACCGCACACGACTAAAAGATCAACTTGTGTGTTCTAGGGTGCCCCTCTCCCCACGTATATAAAGGAGGGAAGAGGGCAGGGCCGGCCGGCCCCTAGGGCGCGCCCAAGTGGGGAGTCCTACTAGGACTCCTAGTCCTAGTAGGATTCCACCAAAAGGGAGAGAGGGGAAGGAAGGGGAGGGAGAGAACTAGAAGGAAAGAGGGGGGCGCCGCCCCCTCCCTAGTCCAACTCGGACTAGCCCATGGGGGGGCGTCCTACCCTTGTGGCCCTTCCTCTCTCTCCCCTAAGGCCCATGAAAGCCCATTAGTTCCCCCGGGGGTTCCGATAACCCCCGAACACTCCGATAGTCATCCGGTACCCCTCGGAACTCATCCGGTGTTCGAATAACATCATCCAATATATCATTCTTTATGTCTCGACCATTTCGAGACTCCTTGTCCGTGATCTCATCCGGGACTCCGAACAATCTTCGGTCATCAAAACACATAACTCATAATACAAATCGTCATCGAACGTTAAGCGTGCGGACCCTACGGGTTCGAGAACTATGTAGACATGACCGAGACACATCTCCGGTCAATAACCAATAGCGGAACCTGGATGCTCATATTGGCTCCTCCATATTCTACGAAGATCTTTATCGGTTAAACCGCATAACAACATACATTGTTCCCTTTGTCATCGGTATGTTACTTGCCCGAGATTCGATCGTCGGTATCATCATATCTAGTTCAATCTCGTTACCGGAAAGTCTCTTTACTCATTCCATAATGCATCATCCCGCAACTAACTCCTTAGTCACATTGCTTGCAAGGCTTATAGTGATGAGCATTACCGAGAGGGCCCAGAGATACCTCTCCGATACACCGAGTGACAAATCCTAATCTCGATGTATGCCAACTCAACAAACACCATCGGAGACACCTGTAGAGCATCTTCATAATCACCTAGTTACGTTGTGACGTTTGATAGCACACTAAGTGTTCCTCCGGTATTCGGGAGTTGCATAATCTCATAGTCAGGGGAACATGTATAAGTCATGATGAAAGCAATAGCAATAAAACTAAGCGATCATTAATGCTAAGCTAACGGATGGGTCTTGTCCATCACAGCATTCTCTAATAATGTGATCTCGTTCATCAAATGACAACACATGTCTATGGTCAGGAAACTTAACCATCTTTGATTAACGAGCTAGTCTAGTAGAGGCATACTAGGGACACTCTGTTTGTCTATGTATTCACACATGTACTAAGTTGCCGGTTAATACAATTCTAGCATGAATAATAAACATTTATCATGATATAAGGAAATATAAATAACAACTTTATTATTGCCTCTAGGGCATATTTCCTTCAGTCTCCCACTTGCACTAGAGTCAATAATCTAGATTACATAGTAATGATTCTAACACCCATGGAGTCTTGGTGTTGATCATGTTTTGCTCGTGGAAGAGGCTTAGTCAACGGGTCTGCAACATTCAGATTCGTATGTATTTTGCAAACTTCTATGTCACCCTCCTTGACTAGATCGCGGATGGAATTGAAGCGTCCCTTGATGTGCTTGGTTCTCTTGTGAAATCTGGATTCCTTCGCCAAGGCTATTGCTCCAGTATTGTCACAAAAGGTTTTCATTGGATCCGATGCACTAGGTATGACACCTAGATCGGATATGAAATCCTTCATCCAGACTCCTTCATTTGCTGCTTCTGAAGCAGCTATGTATTCCGCTTCACACGTAGATCCCACCACAACGCTCTGTTTGGAACTGCACCAACTGACAGCTCCACCATTCAGTATAAATACGTATCCGGTTTGTGAATCATCTAGATCAGAGTCAAAGCTTGCATCGACGTAACCATTTACGACGAGCTCATTGTCACCTCCATAAACGAGAAACATATCCTTAGTCCTTTTCAGGTATTTTAGGATGTTCTTGACCGCTGTCCAGTGATCCACTCCTGGATTACTTTGGTACGTCCCTACTATACTTATAGCAAGGCACACATCAGGTCTGGTACACAGCATTGCATACATGATAGAACCCATGGCTGAGGCATAGGGAATGACTTTCATTTTCTCTCTATCTTCTGCATTGGTCGGGCATTGAGTCTCACTCAACTTCACACCTTGTAACACGGGCAAGAGCCCTTTGTTTGACTGGTCCATTTTGAACTTCTTCAAAATCTTATCAAGGTATGTGCTTTGTGGAAGTCCAATTAAGCGTCTTGATCTATCTCTATAGATCTTGATGCCCAATATGTAAGCAGCTTCACCGAGGTCTTTCATTGAAAAATTCTTATTCAAGTATCCTTTTATGCTATTCAGAAATTCAGTATCATTTCCGATCAACAATATGTCATCCACATATAATATCAGAAATGCTACAGAGCTCCCACTCACTTTCTTGTAAATACAGGCTTCTCCAAAAGTCTGTATAAAACCATATGCTTTGATCACACTATCAAAGCGTATATTCCAACTCTTAGAGGCTTGCACCAGTCCATAAATGGATCGCTGGAGCTTGCACACTTTGTTAGCACCCTTTGGATCGACAACACCTTCTGGTTGCATCATATACAACTCTACTTTAAGGTATCCATTAAGGAATGCAGTTTTGACATCCATTTGCCAAATTTCATAATCATAAAATGCGGCAATTGCTAACATGATTCGGACACACTTAAGCATCGCTATGGGTGAGAAGGTCTCATCGTAGTGAACTCCTTGAACTTGTCGAAAACCTTTCGCAACAAGTGGAGCTTTGTAGACAGTAACATTACCGTCAACGTCGGTCTTCTTCTTGAAGATCCATTTATTCTCTATTGCTTGCAGATCATCGGGCAAGTCAACCAAAGTCCATGCTTTGTCCTCATACATGGATCCCATCTCAGATTTCATGGCATCAAGCCATTTCGCGGAATCTGGGCTCATCATCGCTTCCTCATAGTTCGTAGGTTCGTTATGGTCAAGTAACATGACTTCCAGAACAGGATTACCGTACCACTCTGGTGCAGATCTTACTCTGGTTGACCTACGAGGTTCGGTAGTAACTTGATCTGAAGTTTCATGATCATTATCATTAGCTTCCTCACTAATTGGTGTAGGAATCACTGGAACTGATTTCTGTGATGAACTACTTTCCAATAAGGGAGCAGGTACAGTTACCTCGTCAAGTTCTACTTTCCTCCCACTCACTTTTTTCGAGAGAAACTCCTTCTCTAGAAAGGATCCATTTTTAGTAACGAATATCTTGCCTTCGGATCTGTGATAGAAGGTGTACCCAACAATCTCCTTTGGGTATCCTATGAAGACACATTTGTCCGATTTGGGTTCGAGCTTAGGTTGAAGCTTTTTCACATAAGCATCGCAGCCCCAAACTTTAAGAAATGATAACTTCGATTTCTTGCCAAACCACGGTTCATATGGTGTCGTCTCAACGGATTTAGATGGTGCCCTATTTAACGTGAATGCAGCCGTCTCTAAAGCATAACCCCAAAACGATAGCGGTAAATCAGTAAGAGACATCATAGATCGCACCATATCTAATAAAGTACGGTTACGATGTTCGGACACACCATTTCGCTGTGGTGTTCCAGGTGGCGTGAGCTGCGAAACTATTCCGCATTGTTTCAAATGAAGACCAAAATCGTAACTCAAATATTCACCTCCACGATCAGATCATAGAAACTTTATTTTCTTGTTACAATGATTTTCCACTTCACTCTGAAATTCTTTGAACTTTTCAAATGTTTCAGACTTATGTTACATCAAGTAGATATACCCATATCTGCTCAAATCATCTGTGAAGGTTAGAAAATAACGATACCCGCCGCGAGCCTCAACACTCATCGGACTGCATACATCGGTATGTACTATTTCCAACAAGTCTGTTGCTCGCTCCATTGTTCCGGAGAATGGAGTCTTAGTCATCTTGCCCATGAGGCATGGTTCGCAAGCATCAAGTGATTCATAATCAAGTGATTCCAAAAGCCCATCAGCATGGAGTTTCTTCATGCACTTTACACCAATATGACCTAAACGGCAATGCCACAAATAAGTTGCACTATCATTATTAAACTTATATCTTTTGGCTTCAATACTATGAATATGTGTATCACTACTATCGAGATTCAATAAAAATAGACCACTCATCAAGGGTGCATGACCATAAAAGATATTACTCATATAAATAGAACAACCATTATTCTCTGATTTAAATGAATAACCGTCTCGCATCAAACAAGATCTAGATATAATGTTCATGCTTAATGCGGGCACCAGATAACAATTATTCAGGTCTAAAACTAATCCCGAAGGTAGATGTAGAGGTAGCGTGTCGATGACGATCACATCGACTTTGGAACCATTTCCCACACGCATCGTCACCTCGTCCTTAGCCAATCTTCACTTAATCCATAGCCCCTGTTTCGAGTTGCAAATATGAGCAACAGAACTAGTATCAAATACCCAGGCGCTACTACGAGCATTAGTAAGGTACACAACAATAACATGTATATCAAATATACCTTTCACTTTGCCATCCTTCTTATCCACCAAATACTTGGGGCAGTTCCGCTTCCAGTGACCAGTCCCTTTGCAGTAGAAGCACTCAGTCTCAGGCTTAGGTCCAGACTTGGGCTTCTTCACTTGAGCAGCAACTTGCTTGCCGTTCTTATTGAAGTTCCCCTTCTTCCCTTTGCCCTTTTTCTTGAAACTAGTGGTCTTGTTAACCATCAACACTTGATGCTCCTTCTTGATTTCTACCTCCGCAGCTTTTAGCATCGCGAAGAGCTCGGGAATTGCCTTATCCATCCCTTGCATATTATAGTTCATCACGAAGCTTTTGTAGCTTGGTGGCAGTGATTGAAGAACTCTATCAATGACACTATCAACATGAAGATTAACTCCCAGTTGAGTCAAGTGATTGTAGTACCCAGACATTCTGAGTATATGTTCACTGACAGAACTATTCTCCTCCATTTTGCAGCTGTAGAACTTATTGGAGACTTCTTATCTCTCAATCCGTGCATTTGCTTGAAATATTAACTTCAACTCCTGGAACATCTCATATGCTCCATGACATTCAAAACGTCGTTGAAGTCCAGGTTCTAAGCCATAAAGCATGGCACACTGAACTATCGAGTAGTCATCAACTTTGCTCTGCCAGGCGTTCACAACGTCTGGTGTTGCTCCTGCAGTGGGTCTTGCACCTAGCGGTGCTTCCAGGACGTAATTCTTCTGTGCAGCAATGAGGATAATCCTCAAGTTACGGACCCAGTCCGTGTAGTTGCTACCATCATCTTTCAACTTAGCTTTCTCTGGGAACGCATTAAAATTCAAAGGAACAGTAGCATGTGCCATTTATCTAGAACAACATAGACAAGCAAAATACTATCAGGTACTAAGTTCATGATAAATTTATGTTCAATTAATCATATTACTTAAGAACTCCCACTTAGATAGACATCCCTCTAGTCATCTAAGTGATCACGTGATCCATATCAACTAAACCATGTCCGATCATCACGTGAGATGGAGTAGTTTTCAATGGTGAACATCACTATGTTTATCATATCTACTATATGATTTACGCTCAACCTTTCGGACTCAATGTTCCGAGGCCATATCTGCATATTCTAGGCTCGTCAAGTTTAACCCGAGTATTCTGCGTGTGCAAAACTGGCTTGCACCCATTGTATGTGAACGTAGAGCTTATCACACCCGATCATCACGTGGTGTCTCGGCACGACGAACTGTAGCAACGGTGCATACTCAGGGAGAACACTTATACCTTGAAATTTAGTGAGAGATCATCTTATAATGCTACCTCCGTACTAAGCAAACTAAGATGCATAAAAGATAAACATCACATGCGATCAAATAAGTGATGTGATATGATATGGCCATCATCATCTTGTGCCTTTGATCTCCATCTCCAAAGCAACGTCATGATCACCATCGTCACCGGCTTGACACCTTGATCTCCATTGAAGCATCGTTGTCGTCTCGCCAACTATTGCTTCTACGACTATCGCTACCGCTTAGTGATAAAGTAAAGAAATTACATGGCGATTGCATTTCATACAATAAATCGACAACCATATGGCTCCTGCTAGTTGCCGATAACTGTTACAAAACATGATCATCTCATACAACAATTTATATATCATCACGTCTTGACCATATCACATCATAGCAAGCCCCGCAAAAACAAGTTAGACGTCCTCTACTTTGTTGTTGCAAGTTTTACGTGGCTGCTACAGGCTTCTAGCAAGAATCGTTCTTACCTACGCATCAAAACCACAACGATATTTCATCAAGTGTGTTGTTTTAACCTTCAACAAGGACCGGGCGTAGTCAAACTCGATTCAACTAAAGTTGGAGAACAGACACCCGCTAGCCATCTGTGTGCGAAGCATGTCGGTAGAACTAGTCTCATGAACACGGTCATGTAATGTCGGTACGGGCCGCTTCATCCAACAATACCGCCGAATCAAAGTAAGACGTTGCTGGTAAGCAGTATGACTATTATCGCCCACAACTCTTTGTGTTCTACTCATGCATATAACATCTACGCATAGACCTGGCTCTGATACCACTGTTGGGGAATGTTGGGGATATTACTATTGGATATGACCCGCCCAGGAGGGGCCGGGTTATCCCAATGACGGTTCATCCAAACAAAGCCCATGAGTATGTGAAGGTGGCGGTTCATGACGTAGGCTTGTTAAAGGGCCCAAACCGAGAGGCGGCTTAAGGCCCATAAGTATAAACTGCCATGTATATGTAAGCTTGTATTATAAGGCATGTAAGATAAGTCACCGAGTTGGACACATTTGTATGAGCCGGCCGGGACTCTGTAGGTCGCAGGGCGTCAACCCGTGTATATAAGGGGACGACCCGGCGGCGGCTTAGGGCAAGAAACAACAGACCGAAAGCTAGGCAAAGCGTATTCGCTCTCTGGTAATCGAAACCCTAGCAATACCACCTCAAACTGGATTAGGCTTTTACCTTCACCGCAAGGGGCCGAACCAGTATAAAATCCATGTGTCCTTTGTCCCGTTTTAACCCCTTTAAGCTAACCTCGTCGCAATGGCTCCGCAACTAAGTCCTTCCATGAGGACATCTGCCGTGACACTTCCACGATAGTTGGCGCCCACCGTGGGGCCAGCGCATGGTGGTTTTGAGTTCTTAAAGGGCAGCTTCGAAGGGATTAAGGGATACGTTGTGGGCCGGATGACCAACAGTCGTCGCGGCAAGCTCTACATCGACGACGCAAGCTGGGGTCCCGAGGCCGGCTCAATTGAGTACGGGTACCGGGTCCCCTTCAGCGGAATCCACGTCTTCATCGGCAAGATCGGCGAACCGGGTCCTAAGCCAGACACCTGCACCGACATCATCGAGACGGCTCAGCATGCACGACCCGCCCGGGTTAAACTCACCTTGAAGCATGCCTCTGTTGGATGTATCCATGGGGATGAGTTTGAAGGCTCTGTGTCTGGCGGTGAGACGGCCATCAACTCTGATGGTGAGACATCCACAGGCGAGACCGACTCAACGTATCAACTACAAGATGGACGGCTTGGGGGCTGTTCCGATGGTGACAGTATTCCGGACCCCCGTGAGCCGCCGAACAGAGTGGCGATTTTCATGGCTAGCACGCAGCCGGTTCTTGGCTCGACAGCCGTCGCGGCCATGACTTCCAGCGCAGCAGCGGTGACGGCAGCGGGTGCTGGCGGTTCAGCGCGCCCGCCGGCTCAAGTTTTAGCAGATCTATTAGACGCTCTGGCGACTCTGATGGAGGTTGATGTAACCCTAGACAACCAGGAACATCATAAGGTGGAAGTGGCTAAATTGCGCGATGAGATCACACAAGCTAAGGCGGACTTGGTAGCGGAAAACGCCAGGATGGCTGCAGAACGGGCCGTTTTGAACGCCCAAGCGCAGCGGATTCAAGCAGATTCATATCGGCTTATGGTGTATCAGAACGCTTCGAACGAAGTCTTGAGGAGAAAGCATCGGAGTTGTCTGCCCTTGGTTTATGAGTCGAGGGACCTCTTCAACACACCCAGGGCGGGCGCCAGTAACCCGCCGGTGGTAAATCAGACGGCTGAAGCACGAGGGGGTGGAACACCGGGTCAGCCGCGTGTGACCGGCTCTCCGCATATGAATAACACCCGCCTCAGCATGTGGTGACACCGCCGGGTCATTACTCCACCCCTCTAGACAACATGATTGTTGCAGCTACACGATTGGCGGCTCTACCAGTCGAGGGCGAGACTCTGACGGCGACTGAAACTAGAAGGGCCAGGGTGCTTCTTCAAACGGCTTTGGTACAGCAGCAGGCTTATTCCTATAGTCATGACCGGATTCATTCGACCCCTCATCCAAGCCGGAGCTACAGTAGGCATATTGACTCACCAGTAGTCTCAAGTACTGAGCAGCACCGTAACCAACCTCATGGACATGACCCGGCGCGCAATGGTACCAATGCACAGGATTTGGTGGACGGGAGCAGAGCGCGTCGGGAGGCCGAGCTGGCGGCTCATCACCATGCGCCGGTTTACCCGACGGTTTCAGTTGAGGCGGGTGTAACTTCTAGAGCTTTCGGTGTGCCGTGTCTAATGGCGGCTCTACGGAACGAGTGTTTGCCCAAGGACTTCAAAGGCCCTCGCAAGGTGCCCAATTACACAGCAGATCAGCCCCCTGAGGCTTGGGTGGAGAGTTATGAGATGGCTATGGACGCTAAGTACTTCACCATGATGCTGGAAGGGACAGCTCTACCTGGTTGAAGGGGCTGCCGGCTAACTCCATCGGGTCATGGGCAGAGCTGAAGGCCCGGTTCATCCAGAATTTCAAAGATACATGCAAGCAACCAATGTCGATCGTGGATTTGGTTTCTTGTGTTCAAGCTGAGGGCGAATCAACGACCAGCTGGGTGCGCCGGGTCTCGACTATCATACATTCTTCAGATAACACCAACGTCGGCTCAGCGGTTCTAATGTTGGAGAAAAATTGTCGTTTTATTCCACTCAAGCAGAAGCTTGGGCGGCTTAAGCGTCATTGCAATGACATGGGGGAGCTTATGGCGGCTCTTGTTAAGTATGCCGACTCTGATGGTACCAAGGACCCCGACTCTGAGGATGAAAGATCAGGAAAGGGAAAGAAGAGTAGCGGCATGAAGGGGCAGCAGTACAACCCTACCAATCAGGGCGGCAACGGTAAGCGCAAGGCTGGTGATTTGGTGGCTAACACCGGTGCGCGTAATTATAACCAGCGTCGTAAGGAACCGCCGACTCAAGGGACAAGGTTTGACCTTGATGCAATATTAAATCATCCATGTCCAAAACACGGAACGGATCAGAAGTCGACTACTCATCTGTGGAAAGATTGCAGCATAATGAGAAGCTTTAGGGAGTCCATCCAGCACAACCATGGCCCGAACGGCGGTTCAGGGTCTGGCTCTCATGGTCTGGGTCGTGGAGGCGGCGGTTCAAATTCCGGGTTTCAAGGCCACGGCAACCAAGGTAATTACAACCAGCAGAATAATCAGGGGAATCAGCAGCAGCAACAGTCTGGTTATCAGAGCAACCCGAAGCAACCGAATAGTGGGCAATACCACGTCTTCACCACCAGTTTGTGTAAGCGGGATCAGAAGCTTCACAAGAGAGCTGTGAATGCTGTTGAGCCGGCGGTGCCACGTTATTTATGGTGGTCAGAGTAGCCTATTGTGTGGAGTCATGAGGATCATCCGCCCCGGGTTGATAATCTGGGTCACCTGGCTCTGGTGGTGGCGCCTCAGGTTGGGGGCTATAAATTTACTAAGGTACTCATGGATGGAGGTAGCAACATTAACATACTTTATTATGAGACCTTCCGTCGCATGGGACTGACGGATAAGAATCTTAAGCCGTCAAACACTATTTTTCATGGTGTGGTGTCGGGTAAGTCAGCCTACCCAGTGGGTAAGATATCTTTGGAAGTTGCCTTTGGAGATGAGCATGATTCCAGGTCTGAGACTTTAACCTTCGAAGTAGTCAAGATCAAGAGCCCTTATCATGCTCTGTTTGGGCGGCCGGCTTATGCTAAGTTCATGGCAAGGCCTAGTTATGTTTACTTGCAGCTTAAGATGCCGGGTTACAAGGGCACCATCACCGTGCACGGGAGTCAAAAGGTGACTTTGGAGTGTGAGGAAGGTGATGCGGCTTATGCTGAATCAGTTTGTGCAACGGAGGAGCTGAAATTTTACAAGGATATTGTTGACCCGGCAGACATGACGTCCCTGAAAAAGCCAACCACAGAGCATGATCCTTCGTTAAAATTTAAGTCGGTAGATGACACTAAATTGGTTGACTTTGTTCCTGGCGACTCGTCTAAACAATTCAGCATCAGCGCTAACCTGGATCCGAAATAGGAAAGCACGCTCATCGAGTTCATCCGTGAGAACCGAGACATCTTTGCATGGAAGCCTTCAGACATGTCGGGTGTACCGAGGGAACTCACTGAGCACACTCTTAATATTGATCCGAAGTTTAAACTGGTCAAGCAATTCCTCTGTTGTTCTAACGAGGAGAGGCGGAAGGCCATTGGTGAAGAAGTGGCCCGGCTCTTAGCGGCCAGGTTTATCGTTGAAGTTTTTCATCCTGAGTGGTTGGCTAACCCGGTGTTGGTGCTTAAGAAGAACGGCACTTGGCGAATGTGTATGGATTATATGGATTTAAACCAGGCTTGTCCGGCTGATCCGTTTGCTCTCCCTCATATTGATCAAATCATTAATGTTACGGCGGGTTGTGAGCATTTGAGTTTTTTGGATGCTTATTCTGGTTATCATCAGATCAAGATGGCAGTTAAGGACCAGGAGAAGAAAACTTTCGTTACTCCGTTTGGAGCCTTCTGCTATGTGTCTATGCTTTTTGGGCTCAAGAGTGCCCACGCGACTTATCAGCGGTGTGTGCAAAATTGCCTTCATAATCAGATCGGGCGTAATGTTCATGCTTATGTGGATGACATTGTGGTGAAATCCAGGAAGAAGGAGACCCTAATTGATGATTTGAAGGAGACGTTTGACAATCTCCGGGTCTACAAGATGATGCTTAACCCGGCTAAGTGTGTTTTTGGTATACCAGCAGGCAAGCTCTTGGGTTTTCTGGTTTCTAACAGAGGCATTGAAGCTAACCCGGAGAAGATCAAAGCCATCACTTTGTTGGCTAAGCCAGCATGTGTTAATGATGTTTAGCGTCTGGCGGGTCGTATTGCGGCTCTAAGCCGGTTCATAAGCCGGTTAGGCGAGAAGGCTATTCCTCTTTCTCAGATGATGAAGAAGACAGATCATTTTGTTTGGAGTGATGCTGCTAATTAAGCGTTTGAGGATCTGAAGAAACAGTTGGCTGAGCCGCCCGTTCTTGCTGCCCCAATTGATAAGGAGCCTCTGTTGTTATATGTGGCTGCTAATAGCCGGGCTGTCAGTGTAGCTATTGTGGTGGAAAGGAAAGAGGCAAGCAAGGAATACTCGGTTCAATGGTCGGTTTACTACATCAGTGAGGTGCTTATTGAGTCCAAGCAGAGATACCCACACTGGCAGAAGCTTGTATACGGGGTTTTCATGGCAAGCCGGAAGCTCAAGCAATATTTTCAGGGTCATCCCATTACTGTGGTTAGCTCTGCTCCTTTAGGAGACATCATCCAAAACAGGGAAGCCACAGGCCGGGTTGCTAAATGGGCCATTGAGCTTGGACCTAACGGTTTAAAGTATGTGCCTCGTACAACCATCAAGTCCCAAGCACTTGTGGATTTCATCAATGATTGGACAGAGTTGCAGGCACCTGAGGAAAAGCCGGATAACACATATTGGACTATTCACTTTGATGGATCCAGGCAGTTGGAGGGCTCGGGGGCTGGAGTTGTCTTGACTTCCCCACGAGGTGATAAATTTTCTTATGTTCTTCGACTAATGTACCCTTGTACTAACAATGCAGCTGAGTATGAGGCCCTGCTCCATGGTCTTCGAATGGCTAAGGAGATGAATTTAAGCTGGGTGAGGTGTTTTGGCGATTCAGATCTGGTAGCTCAACAAGTCTCTGGCACCTGGGATTCTAAGGATCCACTCATGGCGGCTTATCGCCGAGAGGTTGATGCTATTGCGGGTCATTTCAAGGGTTATCAAGTTGAGCATATTGATCGCAGGAAGAATGAGGCGGCTGATACTTTAAGCTGGTTAGGGTCTCAGCTTAAGCCGGTGCCACCTAACACATTCCTGGATATTTTGCTTAACCCTTCTGTCAAATCGCCTACAGAGGAGGATCTTGCTGTCCCTGACCCGGAAGCACAATTGGTGGCGGCTCTTCATGCTATTCCTGATTGGACGGTTCCGTATTTGGCTTACATGACCCGGGGTGAGTTGCCAGAGGATGAGATCTTGGCCAGACAGATAACCCGGCGGTCCAAGTCAATGTCAATTGTCAATGGGGAGTTGCACCATCGCAGTGTCACATGGGCGTTTCAGCGTTGCGTCTCTCCTGAGGAAAGTTATGAGATTCTATGGGAGATTCACGAAGGAGATTGTGGTCATCATGCCGGCTCTAAATCTCTTGTAGCCAAGGCTTTTCGTCATGGGTGCTATTGGTTGACGGCTCATGCTGATGCTGAGGATTTGGTAAGCAAGTGTGATGGTTGTCAGAAATTTTCACGACGAGCTCATGTGCCGGCTCAAGAATTGAGGATGATTCCAATTACTTGGCCGTTTGCAACTTGGGGGCTTGATATGGTTGGGCCTTTTAAGGGTCCAAGGATAAGAAGACCCACCTTTTGGTGGCGGTCGATAAGTTTACTAAGTGGGTTGAAGCAGAGCCGGTTAGTAAGTGTGATGCAGCAACGGCAGTTCAATTCATGAAGAAGGTGATCTTCCGTTTTGGCTTTCCACACAACATTATAATAGATAATGCATGGTACTAATCTCTCTAAAGGCGCCATGAAATTTTTTTGTCAACAGGAGCATACCCGGCTTGACGTTTCCTCTGTGGCTCACCCTCAGTCCAATGGTCAGGTAGAACGAGCAAATCAAGAGATTCTGCGAGGTATCAAGCCACGGCTTATGGTTCCTTTGCAAAGAACGTCGGGTTGTTGGGTAGAGGAGTTACCCTCAGTGTTATGGAGTATCAATACAACCCCCAATAGATAAACGGGTTACACACCTTTCTTCATGGTTTATGGAGCAGAGGCGGTTCTCCCTAGTGACATCCGTCACGATTCACCCCGGGTGGCGGCTTACGTTGAGGCTGACAATGAAAAGGCACGTCAAGATGCACTTGACCTATTGGATGAGGAGCGTGATCTCGCGGCCGCTCATTCGGTGATTTATCAGCAAGACCTACGTTGTTATCACAGCCACCGGGTCAAAACCAGAACCTTTCAAGAAGGCGACTTAGTGCTCTGGCTCATCCAGGACCAAAAAGATATGCATAAGCTATCACCGCCTTGGGAAGGACCTTTCATGGTCAGCAAGAATCTGCATAATGGGTCATACTATCTTATCGACATTCAAGATCACAAGGACTCACGCAAGTTGGAGGAGGAGACCCGTCGGCCGTGGAATATAGCTCATCTTCGGCCCTACTATACTTAAGCCACCGGCTCTCATGATGTACATAGTAAGATGATGTATATATTATAAACAGTATAATAAAGTCGGCATCCCTGATAATTCAGGGCCTCTGTCGTTTCACTTCCTCGAAGCTGAGTCTTTATCATCATCTTACATATTCATTTAAGAGGCTTAACGCCCAAACTTCAGGGACCAAAGAGAGTTGGATGCACAGCACAGCTCAAACATAGGTCCCTGACGAGCATGAATTATCAGTATGTCACTTGGGGGCTTCCTGTTCAAACATAGGCGTATTCAACCAAAGAGAACATAGCGTTACTACCCTCTTGAGCAGGTTATCTGTCCAAACATAGGCGTATTCGACCAAAGAGGACATAACATTTCCGGGTCATCCTACCTGTATACCAGCTGCTTCAACTCCATCGGGTAATCCCGATTGACCCGTCGAACTCTTAACGATCAATCTTTATGGCGTATTCGACCAAGATCTGAGCTTGTTAAGGTTCAAACGGCGGCTTGTCATGCGAGAGCATGGTTTACAGATAGTAAGGATAGATCCAGGCTTCATAAGCCGCCTTCCTTGAAACTTGGATAAATCAGCCCGTGATGTATGTTGTTACTCTGACCCCGCGTACTCCTGATAAGTCTTTGAGCAAGACCTGACTTTATCTGGGTTCAAATGTCGATTGGGTACTGTGAGTCAGGCTCACAGAACGCACGTACCTTCCAGTGGCTCAGGCTAGTTTCATCGAAGAAGACACTTTGGCTTGGCAGCCTACAAAAGCCTCGAATTTCTTTTGATTTCTTATATGGTTTTTTCTTTTTCTTCTGGTTTTTACAAGTCAGGCCCAGCTGCCTTACTTACGGCTCATATTTTAAGCATATTTTGGGTTTCTGCAACCCGTCAGGAGTGCAGATTCTAAGTCGCCAGAATATCATACTCTTATGTTTAGAGTTACAGCTCTAACACCTCTAACTGCACGAAACTGATAAGCCGACAGTATTAGCATTTACTACAGGTATGACATCTTATTTAACAATTGTCAGGCCGGCTCTGGTTATGGATTATTCGCCCTCAGTGGCTCCGATTGGGTATCATGACCCGCCCGGCGGTAAGCCGCCAGGGCATTTGTACTTTCTTTGTGTGCAGGACAATAATTTATCAGATTGGCATACATCAAATGTCGTCACAAGCATAAGGTGATATTTTCTCACAATGGAGGTCAGCAGTCTTGCGCAAAAAGCAGAAACATGCACGATGGCATGGCAGATTCAAGTTTTTACTACCCTATTACATGGCTCCATGAGCCGAATGAGATCAAGTGTTTTTTTCAAAGACCAAATATATAAGCCGCCCGGCGGTTCAATCTTCTTGGTCCTGCTGATTGGAGGCCTCTAGGTCATCCCTTTCCGATTCTTCGTCCTCCTCCGCCGTCTGAAAATTTGGTGATGACCAATCGATGCCAGATAAAGCTTGAAATTCAGCTTCATCATCTATAAGATCAGACGGCTCAACTTCAGGGTCAAAAGTGTGCTTACGGATTGGGGGGATTAAGTCCATCACTCTATAAGCCGGGGTCGGCATCTTCTGATTCGCCTTGTTATAAGCCGGATGGTACTTTGAAAGGTCCGAGTCATTGGCAGTCATAGTCGCCATTGGACGTATCTCTTTTACACAAGCAGAGAAGTCCTTCTGATCAAATGGTGTACCATCTTCTTTCAAGCTTGCGTAACCAGTGGCTACCACATACGGGTCAAGCTCTGGTACCCATGCCTTGGCCCGGCTCCAAGCCATTACAGCACCGGCTCTTGCAGACGACCGCTTCATTTCGTCCATCCTAGCAGGAAGCACAGACAGTTTTTTCAAAACATCTATCAAAAGAGTAGGCACCTGATTCGTTGGAGAAATTGCGGCCAGTGCGCGTTGAGTTCCGGTATACAGTTGTTCGACAAGTGTATAGACAGCTTTGAGCTTCACAAGCATGTCATGATTATGGTTGCTGCTCCTGGGACTTGAGTAAATCACAGATTGGTTAAATGACGGTTTATATTATCACGACAAGGATTCACTTTCAATGATAAGCAAAGCGACTCACCAAAAATAGCGGAAACAATCTGAGACACGCGGTGTTTTAAGCTGGTGAGTTTAGTGGTCACCTATTGAAGAGCTACCTCGGCTTTCTCAGCTCGCTGCGTTAAAGCAGTCTTTTCCTCAGCCCAAGAGCTTTTCTCCGCCTCAAAACTGGTCTTCAGCTTTTCCGATTCAGCTATGCTAAACTGGAATTTGGATTCAGCTTTCCGGGTCTCAGACTCCTGATTCGCCAGCCTGGTCTTTGCATCATTTAACTGTGACTCAAGCTCAGCAGTAGCAGCCTGTATGAAGTACAATGTTGTCAACATGTTTATATCAGGATTACTAGAATATAAGTCCCAAGTCTTTTGCAAGAAACAACACTTGGCACTTGGGGGCTAATGTCTGTCAAAAATTTCTTTAAGTAAAACGACTCTCATGAATAAAGTCCCAAGCACTTTGCAAGCAAGACTACTTGGCACTTGGGGGCTAATGCATGTCGCTTGTATCTTCTTAATGATGAACCGGTTGTGTTGTAAACAATCACAGCCAATTCATGGGGGCTACACAGATAAGCTCTCCTTTCTTCAGCAATGGTAAATAGGACCGGCTCATTCATGCTGATTAAACCGACCCTTGGGGACTACGGATGCAATGCTAAATTTCTTCAACATCCGGTTTGATTTTGACTATGACACCCAGCCTTGGAGGGGATTCTACGACATAAGCTTATGGATTATTCTAAGTCTACAGCCTATTCAATTTTATGATAACCAGTAGACTTGGGGGCCGGTAGGATGTACATAATTATTCAAAGATGGAAGTCATACATCATACTTTTGGTGCATTTGCTTCACCATATCAACTTCAAGATCGCGGCTGGAGTGTACTTGGCTGAGGTAGCCAGAGAGTATCTCGCTGCTGCTCAATTGTGCATAATGAGAGACGTCAAACCTCATCTTCCGCCTTTCAATAACCTCTTGCTTGGCAATATGCTTGGCCAAGCTGTTGGATTTCCCGGCTCTCTAAAGCCGGTTCCAGTGATCAGAACATCATCAGTATGAGTCTCCGACGGCTTAAGTGGGCTTGATGGTGCAGAGTTCGAAGGATTAATATTGGTGTTATCAACACAGAGATCCGGAATCTCAGGTGGAACATCAGGGGTAGGGTCATCTGGTTGTTTTTCAGAGGCATCAGGTGCAGAGATTTGCTGTTCCGATTCAATAACTTTAGGATCCTCAGCTGGCTTGGACACCTTTGTTTTCTTGCTAGGCTTTGCTTGTCCGCTGCACAGGTGGTGACAAGTCAGTATAAGTATCAGAGTATAAAGAGTTACAGAATATAAGGTAAACATTGTTACCCAGGGGCAGTCTTAAAAGCCGGCAACTCGGTTTGCGATGAATCACCAGAGGAAGAACGAGCAATTTCCTGGTCAATTGAATCAACAGAGTTAAGTGATAAGCAAATAAGACCCGCCAGCGGGTAAAAAGAGTTTAAGTTAAAAAGAACCTCATTTCGACGTTTTCGAGGAGCGGGAGTGTTTGGTAAGCCAGAGGACAACTCTTCACCTCCACTGGTTCTGGTCTGACGTCGATTCTCGTGTTGCTTTTGCTTCAAAAGAAAGTGAGGATCTAAATAAGCCAAGGGGTGTGAAAACCTTACTTTTCGGGTTACTTGTCGAAGTTTCTGTCTTGGCAAAGATTCTGAGCCGGAGGAAATAATAGTTACCTCTTCTTTAGCTGCTTGGCTAGCTCCCGTGTCATCCTGATAATAGTCAGTGTCAATAAGATGATTGAAATCCGAGCCAAGAGAATCAAGGGCTACCTCCGACTCAGGGGTGTCATCTAGATTAAGCATGTCAGAGGCGCTTGGTTTCTTCTTTCTCTTGGTGGTATTCTTGGCGGCTTTCTTGGCAGCCCTGGCCTTCTTGGCAGCTTCATGATCATACTTCTTTTTCCAAAAGTCAGACTTAGCCTGTAAAGGTCATCAAAGGTTGAGTTAATAAATGTTAGAGTAATGAGGTAAAGGTAAATAAGTTCAGAGACTCACATCCGGTGGCGGGTTAAGCTTGCAGAAAGGGGCCAGACCCACTTTAATGCAATCTTCCGGATCTTCATTCAGAAGGGACTTAACCATTCGTTTACTGCCTCATCAGTTAATGGTGTAGAGTTGTGGCGCAGTGGGTCCTTTACACCACCAGTATAAGTGCACATTAAGCCGGTGCGGTGACTCAAGGGTATGATCCGCCAAGAAATCCAGCACTTGACCAAGTCAACGCCAGTTAAACCATTTCCTAGCAGAGCTATAACCTTTGCAATGGTAGGAGCAAGTTTTGCCCGTTCGGCGGCAGTAAGTTTCTCAGGAAGATTGCGCTTTGAGTCCAGGCACTCGACACGGTAACCCAGCAGTGGATTCTCGTCAGCCGGAGAGGTATCTTTGCAGTAAAACCACGTCTGATTCCAATCCTTTGGGTGACTCGGCAGGCATGCATAAGGGAAGATGGCATCTCTTCTGTGTTGAATCGAGATTCCGCCAAGTTCCAAGCTGGGCCGTTCGTGAACTCATTCTGACGGTTCAAATAAAAATATTCCCTAAAGAGGTCGATGTTGGCTCCTCTTGAAGGTATACTTCGCAGAAGACTTGAAAATTGCAGATATTTGACATGGAGTTGGGTCCGATGTCTTGAGGATGGAGTTGGAAGAAGTGTAGAACATCTCGGAAAAACTTAGAGCAAGGTGGTGAGAGGCCCCGGTTCATGTGATCAGTGAATACAATGACTTCGTCATCCATTGGCTAAGGTCTTTCTTCGCTCGGTTCAGGAGTACGATAATGCATAACGCTCTTTGCGGCGACTTTGACAAAGTCTCTGAATGAGCCCTCAGTGACAACGGAGGGGACCCAATTGCATGTATAGGTTGTTTTTGGCGGCATTGTGAAGAGAGAAAACCTAAAGGAAAGGAACAATTTGCCGGTTCAAGTCAGTTGGTGAAATCACAAGTTAACAATTGCAGTATACAATCAGAATGGCGGCTTAAGTGAGAAATAATGATATATGATTAATTGTAAGCCGGACATGTAAGCCGCCATGACATGTACTGGTATTCAAGATCCAACAAGAGCAAAATTTTACTAAGTGTTGGGACAAATAGGTTTCGCAGATTGAAGCTATAAGATTGGATCTGCAGCTATTCAGAAAAATGGAATAAAATCTAAACCTAAGGTGGAGGCAGCAGAAGAATGGGGGTGTTCAGATGAGATCTATTGCAAGAAAGATATGGTCTGATATAAAAAATAAGTGCTAAAATTGTTGCCGCGCGAGGTCTATGCTATTTTCAGATCAAAACTATGCGATCTAGGACGGAGAAAGGGAAGAACGATGATGAACACCGACGAACAGAGAAAACCTAAACGCAGATCTATGAAGGGGAAAGGGGAAGACTTACCGACACTGATTGACAAAGGAGGAGCGCTGCGGTGTTTCTGGTTCGTTCAGGGTAATGCAGCAGCCAGAGTTGATGAAGGGGACGAAGGTCGACGGCGGCAGAGCTCGGGAGCACTGGAACGTCGCGAGGAGGAAGAAGAAGGAGAGAAGGCAAAGGGGGAGAATGATAAGTGAGCCCGTGGCCCTATTTATAAGGCTGGAAGGATAAGTGGCATGCGCTGGAATCAAGGAGACAGGAAAATGGATATGTGACGGTGCAGGCGCCTTGATTTTGAGAGGGTCAGTAAAGAAAAAGATTTATTAAGATTTGGGCCGTGCGCAGTATTAATTACAGGTGACATCACGATGGATTACCATAATTTCCAGAGATGATGTCATGGCGGGTTACAATGTTTTCATAGAAAGATGAAGAGGGATTTTTCTAAGTGTCGAAGATTGACATGAACAAGTTCAAATCAACCTGGGGCCTAATGTTGGGGATATGACTATTGGATATGACCCGCCCAGGAGGGGCCGGGTTATCCCAATGACGGTTCATCCAAACAAAGCCCATGAGTATGTGAAGGTGGCGGTTCATGACGTAGGCCTGTTAAAGGGCCCAAACCGAGAGGCGGCTTAAGGCCCATAAGTATAAACTGCCATGTATATGTAAGCTTGTATTATAAGGCATGTAAGATAAGTCACCGAGTCGGACACGTTTGTATGAGCCGGCCGGGACTCTGTAGGCCGTGAGGCGTCAACCCGTGTATATAAGGGGACGACCCAGCGGCGGCTTAGGGCAAGAAACAACAGACCGAAAGCTAGGCAAAGCGTATTCGCTCCCTGGTAATCGAAACCCTAGCAATACCACCTCAAACTGGATCAGGCTTTTACCTTCACCGCAAGGGGCCGAACCAGTATAAAATCCGCGTGTCCTTTGTCCCGTTTTAACCCCTTTAAGCTAACCTCGTCGCAATGGCTCCGCAACTAAGTCCTTCCATGAGGACATCTGCCGTGACACTTCCACGACAGGGAACGTAGTATTTCAAAAAAAAAAAACCTAAGATCACGCAAGATCTATCTAGGAGAAGCATAGCAATGAGCGGGGAGAGTGTGTCTACGTACCCTCATAGACCGAAAGCAGAAGCGTTTAGTAACACGGTTGATGTAGTCGAACGTCTTCGCGATCCAACCGATCCAAGTACCGAACATACGGCGCCTCCGCGATCAGCACACGTTCAGCGGTGACGTCCCTCGAACTCTTGATCCAGTTGAGGCCGAGGGAGAATTTCGTCAGCACGACGGCATGGTGACGATGATGATGAAGTTACCGGCGCAGGGCTCGCCTAAGCACTACGACGATATGACCGAGGTGTGTAACTGTGGAGGGGACACCGCACACTGCTAAAAGATCAACTTGTGTGTTCTAGGGTGCCCCCTCCCCACATATATAAAGGAGGGAGGAGGGGAGGGCCGGCCGGCCCCAAGGGCGCGCCCAAGAGGGGAGTCCTACTAGGACTCCTAGTCCTAGTAGGATTCCACCAAAAGGGAGAGAGGGGGAAGGAAGGGGAGGGAGAGAAGGAGAAGGAAAGAGGGGGGCGCCGCCCCCTCCCTAGTCCAATTCGGACTAGCCCATGGGGGGGCGTGTGGCCTTCCCTTTTGGCCCTTCCTCTCTCTCCCCTAAGGCCCATGAAAGCCCATTAGTTCCCCCGAGGGTTCCGATAACCCCCGACACTCCGATAGTCATCCGGTACCCTCGGAACTCATCCGGTGTCCGAATAACATCGTCCAATATATCATTCTTTATGTCTCGACCATTTCGAGACCCCTCATCATGTCCGTGATCTCATCCGGGACTCCGAACAATCTTCGGTCATCAAAACACATAACTCATAATACAAATCGTCATCAAACGTTAAGCGTGCGGACCCTACGGGTTCGAGAACTATGTAGACATGACCGAGACACATCTCTGGTCAATAACCAATAGCGGAACCTGGATGCTCATATTGGCTCCTACATATTCTACGAAGATCTTTATCGGTCAAACCACATAACAACATACGTTGTTCCCTTTGTCATCGATATGTTACTTGCCCGAGATTCGATCGTCGGTATCATCATACCTAGTTCAATCTCGTTACCGGCAAGTCTTTTACTTGTTCCGTAATGCATCATCCCGCAACTAACTCATTAGTCACATTGCTTGCAAGGCTTATAGTGATGAGCATTATCGAGAGGGCCCAGAGACACCTCTCCGATACACGGAGTGACAAATCCTAATCTCGATGTATGCCAACTCAACAAAAACCATTGAAGACACCTGTAGAGCATTTTTATAATCACCTAGTTACGGTGTGACGTTTGATAGCACACTAAGTGTTCCTCCGGTATTTGGGAGTTGCGTAATCTCATAGTCAGAGGAATATGTATAAGTCATGATGAAAGCAATAGCAATAAAACTAAACGATCATTAATGCTAAGCTAACAGATGGGTCTTATCCATCACATCATTCTCTAATGATGTGATCCCGTTCATCAAATGACAACACATGTCTATGGTCAGGAAACTTAACCATCTTTGATTAACGAGCTAGTCTAGTAGAGGCATACTAGGGACACTGTGTTTGTCTATGTATTCACACATGTACTAAGTTTACGGTTACAATTCTAGCATGAATAATAAACATTTATCATGATATAAGGAAATATAAATAACAACTTTATTATTGCCTCTACGGCATATTTCCTCCAGCCAGGCCTCCGCGGGAGAGAGCGACCGGAGATCTTGCGTGGCGTCAAACCTAGCTATGAGCTCAGGGGAGACCTCTAGCTGCTTAGAAATGCTACCGGTGCTGCGTGAACTCCATCGCTAAAGGCAGCGCGCCATGGCCTTAAGCCGTGCGAAGAAACGCCGGAAGGGATCCGGGTCAGGCGTCACAGAGAGCCAGGCATCCTGTACGGTCCGGTGGAATCCCTCGAGGGAAGGCCAAAACCTCGCGAAGTGGAAGAGCAATCGAGGAGAAGTGGGCAGTGATCCGAGGCAGCAGAATAAAGGCACCAAAGCAAGCAGTGGGGATGAGCAACCTCCCAAGACGGGGTGCAAAGAGCGCGGTCGTTCCGGACAAGGGTGGGAGAGTCTTGCTCATTGGACCAAGTGTAGAGACGACCATGGAGATAAATGTCGTGAAGGCCGTGGTCGGAGATGAAAGGGCGGAAGCGGTTCATAGTGCGCCGATTAATCCGATCATTATTTTTATCCGCCGCGGAAGTGATCATGTTGAAATCACCTCCCACAAGCCAAGGGCGGGCCAAATTAGCATGAAGGGCTTAGAGTTCGTCGGGGAAGGCCACCTTCGCGTCGTCGCCTTTAATCCACCAATGGTCACCGCCCGAGGGAGAGCAAACCGTGGCAGAGACGTGGTGCTCACCAATGACGGGGTTAGAAAGGGAGAGCAAGCTAGATAGCTAGGCTAAGATGATCCCTCCACGTGTACCATCAGTCGGAAGCCAGAAGAAACCATCAAAGAGGCCACCAAGAGTCTCAAGAACAATCGCCGACGAGACAGAAGAGAGTTTCATTTCTTGGAGGCAAACAATACAAGGGGAGGCGTCAGAGATCACCGTGCGGACAGCAGAGTGCTCGGCCCGGCTGTTTAGACCACGCACATTCCAAAAAATTACTCTAAGATTGTCTAACATAGGAACGATAGATGGCGCGTAAAGAGGAACACCCGCGGGGTATCATGCCCTGATTAGGCATGGCAATGGGGAGGAGGGCGCCAGGCCGTCGAGAACGGACTGAGGGAGGTTCCATCCGTAGAAATCACAAAGGCCCGCACAACGTCCGTGGCCAAAGGCCGCTCAAACAACTTGGTGTAGCGGTCAAGGATCGCATCCGAGGCCGGTTCATCATCCTTGAGGAGACCCACGCGGAGGAGGAGCACACGCTTGGCCTCCGATCCCAATCCACGATCTGATTTGGCAATGCGAACACTACGACGCGGCGTGAAGTTCGGAGGCAGGGCCGCCTTGTCGCGACGGGGCCCTGGGGTAGCCAGGATTGGGGCTACAGGGGAGGAGATGGAGCTCAGAAAAGTTTGGATCGGGAGAACGTGCCCCTGGTACGGTTGCATGGCCCTGCATGCATTGGGGAGACGTGGTGAATCCTGGGCCACGGGATCGTCTGATGTGACCTGGCCATGCAGATCAGGAGGAGATGGGGCCTGACCCTCCGACTGGTTAGCGCTAACCAACAGGGGTGTGGGATCCGGGGAACGCGCATCTAACAGAGGCAAATCCTCCTCGTGCTCCGCGCGCACAGGGGAACCAGCGGTGGGATCCGGATCGGAGGCGACAGACGCACCAGGTGTCAAGTGCCTAGGGGTGGAGCCAAGCCTGGCGAGGAAATCTGGTCCGGCACCACCAGCCTGGCAAGAACAGGGGCATTGCATGAAGGGCCCATGTCATCAGGGCGGGAAACCGGGGCCTCGGCGGATGAGGCCAGAGGCGGGGAAGGTTCCAGAGTCCTGGCGGCCAATGCAGAACTTCCACGCGTCCCAGACGCGGTTGGGGCCAGGAACAGCCAGGTTGATGGAGCCGAGGGAAGGACCGGGGACGAAGAGGTTTGAACCTGGTCAATCCGGTCGTTCCCCCGAGACGTGGCGCCTAGCGCGGGAACGGTCAGCAGCGCAGGCGAAAGCGCGGGCCCATCACTTTGGAGCGGCAAAGCGGGGACGCTGATGGCAGGCGCCAGGCACATGGCAGCAGGGATCCGAGGCGCGGCCGAAGAAGCTGACGGGTGCGGGCCCAAGACCCCACGCCAGCCACGGTGGGGAAGCTGCCGGCGACGACCATGTCCGCTGCCCGGGGCACGGCGCGGCGAGCGCCCTCGAGGTCGCCCAGGAGGGAACGCATGGCGTCGAGGCCATGGCTCAGGGACGGGGGGGGAATCGCGGTCAAGGCCATTCCTGGCGTCGGCATCCGGGGCGGGGGAGGGGGTGGCGAAGGGCCCAGCAGCCGGTAATCTTCAGTCTCCTCGACATGGATGGCCACCGGGAAGCGGAGCAGCGACAGCGCAAAACGGGAGACACGATCTGGGTCCGCGTCGAGCGGCACCCCATCGCGCACCAGAAGAAGAAGCTCAGAGGAGCGCGGAATGGCATCCAGGTTGGCCGTCCAGGCGGTGAGGCGGAACACAGACATGTCGCGCCCGGAGCGCGCCTCGGGCGCGATCTCCTCAATGAGACAGAACGGGGCGAGCAGGGTGACCGCCGACGAGCGGCTCCACGCATGGTTCGGGATCCCACGCATCACAATGCGCACACAGAACCGCGCAGAGACCGGTTCCCTGCCGGCGAGGTCGCTCCACGGAGTGAAGACGAGCCTGAACCGCGGGGTACGCAGGCAGGCCGCCGCCATGCGAGCACGGTCCTCCTGGGAGTGGAAGCGGAGAAGAAAGTCGCCAGGGTGGTGGGGTGCACCGAGAACTCACCACGGCGGAAGATTGAAACGCGCCAGCAGAGCCTCGGAAACCTCCTCGGCAGAGACGTGCACGCGGTAACCGGCGACGGTGGCGATGAGCGCGGAGCGGAGCTCCTCCACCGCCGCGTCCATCTTGGTGCAGTGGGGGATGTAGCAGACCGCACTGGCCGGGCGGAGGGAAGGTTGGCCGGAGAGGGGGAGAATCACACCCGACAGCGCACCCGAGCTGGCCGGGCGAGACGCGGCAGGGAAGCCAGGCAGGGAGTCGGAGGACGCCAACGACGAGGAGGGGGGCACGGATCCAGTCCCGGAGGACGCGGGGCCACGCTGGGGGCCAGCCACGCTTGCCTCCGACGACCCGGACGACCCCAGCCGCAGGCACTTCGGTGGCGGCGAGCCCGAGGGACGGGGGATGGGGGGGCGGGTTGGTGCAGTTCCTCGCGATGTGGCCGTAAAAACGGCAACGCCGACAGCGGACGTCACGGCGGCACTCGGAGCGAGGGTGGCCGGGGCTCAGGCAGCGAGGGCACTCGGAGGCGCGTGGGGAGGCCGGCGGAGGACGCGGAGAGTGCTACCTCTTGAGCACCGCGTTGGTTTTCCCTTGAAGAGGAAAGGGTGATGCAACAAAGTAGCGTAAGTATTTCCCTCAGTTTTTGAGAACCAAGGTATCAATCCAGTAGGAGGCTACGCGCGAGTCCCTCGTACCTACACAAAACAAATAAATCCTCGCAACCAACGAGATAAGGGGTTGTCAATCCCTTCACGGTCACTTACGAGGGTGAGATATGATAGGATTATATTCTTGGTATTTTTGTGATAAAGATGCAAAGTAAAATAAAAGCAAAGGAAATAACTAAGTGTTGGAAGATTAATATGATGAAGATAGACCCGGGGGCCATAGGTTTCACTAGTGGCTTCTCTCAAGAGCATAAGTATTTTACGGTGGGTGAACGAATTACTGTTGAGCAATTGACAGAATTGAGCATAGTTATGAGAATATCTAGGTATGATCATGTATATAGGCATCACATCCGAGACAAGTAGACCGACTCCTGCCTGCATCTACTACTATTACTCCACTCATCGACCGCTATCCAGCATGCATCTAGAGTATTAAGTTCATGAAAACAGAGTAACGCCTTAAGCAAGATGACATGATGTATAGGGATAAATTCATGCAATATGATAAAAAACCCATCTTGTTATCCTCGATGGCAACAATATAATACGTGCCTTGCTGCCCCTACTGTCACTAGGAAAGGACACCACAAGATTGAGCCCAAAGCTAAGCACTTCTCCCATTGCAAGAAAGATCAATCTAGTAGGCCAAACCAAACTGATAATTCGAAGAGACTTGCAAAGATAACCAATCATACATAAAAGAATTCAGAGAAGATTCAAATATTGTTCATAGATAATCTTGATCATAAACCCACAATTCATCGGTCTCAACAAACACACCGCAAAAAGAAGATTACATCGAATAGATCTCCACGAGAGAGGGGGAGAACATTGTATTGAGATCCAAAAAGAGAGAAGAAGCCATCTAGCTAATAACTATGGACCCGAAGGTCTGAGGTAAACTACTCACACTTCATCGGAGAGGCTATGGTGTTGATGTAGAAGCCCTCCGTGATGGGTGCCCCTCCGGCGGAGCTTCGGAATAGGCCCCAAGATGGGATCTCGTGGGTACAGAAGTTTGCGGCGGTGGAATTAGGTTTTTGGCTCCGTATCTGATCGTTTGGGGGTACGTAGGTATATATAGGAGGAAGGAGTACGTCGGTGGAGCAACCGGGGACCCACGAGGGTGGAGGGCGCGCCCTGGGGGGTAGGCGCGCCCCTACCTCGTGGCCTCCTCCTTTGTTTCTTGACGTAGGGTCCAAGTCTCCTGGATCATAATCTTCCTAAAAATCACGTTCCCGAAGGTTTCATTCCGTTTGGACTCCGTTTGATATTCTTTTTCTGCGAAACTCTGAAATAGGCAAAAAAAACAGCAATTCTGGGCTGGGCCTCCGGTTAATAGGTTAGTCCCAAAAATAATATAAAAGTGAATAATAAAGCCCAAAAATGTCCAAAACAGTAGATAATATAGCATGGAGCAATCAAAAATTATAGATACGTTGGAGACGTATCAAGCATCCCCAAGCTTAATTCCTGCTCGTCCTCGAGTAGGTAAATGATAAAAACAAAATTTTTGATGCAGAGTGCTACTTGGCATAATTTCAATGTAATTCTTCTTAATTGTGGTATGAATATTCAGATCCGAAAGATTCAAGACAAAAGTTTAATATTGATATAAAAATAATAATACTTCAAGCATACTAACAAAGCAATCATGTCTTCTCAAAATAACATGGCCAAAGAAAGTTATCCCTACAAAATCATATAGTTTGGCTATGCTCTATCTTCACCACATAAAGTATTTAAATCATGCACAACCCCGATGACAAGCCAAGCACTTGTTTCATACTTTTGACGTTCTCAAACTTTTTCAATCTTCACGCAATACATGAGCGTGAGCCATGGATATAACACTATATGTGGAATAGAATGGTGGTTGTGGAGAAGAAAAAAAGGGAGAAGATAGTCTCACATCAACTAGGCGTATCAGCGGGCTATGGAGATGCCCATCAATAGATATCAATGTGAGTGAGTAGGGATTGCCATGCAACGGATGCACTAGAGCTATAAGTATATGAAAGCTCAACAAAAGAAACTAAGTGGGTGTGCATCCAACTCGCTTGCTCATGAAGACCTAGGGCATTTTGAGGAAGCCCATCATTGGAATATACAAGCCAAGTTCTATAATGAAAAATTCCCACTAATATATAAAAGTGACAAAATAAGAGACTCTCTATCATGAAGATCATGGTGCTACTTTGAAGCACAAGTGTGGTAAAATGATAGTAACATTGTCCCTTCTCTCTTTTTCTCTCATTTTTTTATTTGGGCCTTTTCTCTTTTTTTTATGGCCTCTTTTTTTCGTCCGGAGTCTCATCCCGACTTGTGGGGGAATCATAGTCTCCATCATCCTTTTCCTCACTTGGGACAATGCTCTAAAAATGAAGATCATCACACTTTTATTTTCTTACAACTCAACAATTACAACTCGATACTTAGAACAAAATAAGACTCTATATGAATGCCTCCGGCGGTATACCGGGATATGCAATGAATCAAGAGTGACATGTATGAAAGAATTATGAACGGTGGCTTTGCCACAAATACGATGTCATCTACATGATCATGCAAAGCAATATGACAATGATGGAGCGTGTCATAATAAATGGAACGGTGGAAAGTTGCATGGCAATATATCTCGGAATGGCTATGGAAATGCCATGATAGGTAGGTATGGTGGCTGTTTTGAGGAAGTTATATGGTGGGTTTATGATACCGGCGAAAAGTGCGCGGTATTAGAGAGGCTAGCAATGGCGGAAGGAGGAAGGGTGCGTATAATCCATGGACTCAACATTAGTCATAAAGAACTCATATACTTATTGCAAAAATCTACAAGTTATCAAAGCAAAGTATTACACGCATGCTCCTAGGGGGATAGATTGGTAGGAAAAGACCATCGCTCGTCCCCGACCGCCACTCATAAGGAAGACAATCAATAAATAAATCATGCTCCGACTTCATCACATAACGGTTCACCATACGTGCATGCTACGGGAATCACAAACTTTAACACAAGTATTTCTCAAATTCATTACTACTCAACTAGCATGACTCTAATATCATCATCTTTATATCTCAAAACAATTATCAAGCATCAAACTTCTCATAGCTTTCAACTCACTCATAAGAAAGTTTTTTACAAATCTTGAATACCAAGCATATTAGGATTATTTAAGCAAATTACCATGCTATTTAAGACTCTCAAAATAATCTAAGTGAAGCATGAGAGATCAATAGTTTCTATAAAACAAATCCACCACCGTGCTCTAAAAGATATAAGTGAAGTACTAGAGCAAAACTATATAACTCAAAAGATATAAGTGAAGCACATAGAGTATTCTAATAAATTCCAAATCTTGTATGGCTCTCTCAAAAGGTGTGTACAGCAAGGATGATTGTGGTAAACTAAAAATCAAAGACTCAAATCATACAAGACGCTCCAAGCAAAACACATATCATGTGGTGAATAAAAATATAGCTCCAAGTAAAGTTACCGATGGAAGTAGACGAAAGAGGGGATGCCTTCCAGGGCATCCCCGAGCTTTGGCTTTTTGGTGTCCTTAGATTGTCTTGGGGGTGCCATGGGCATCCCCAAGCTTAGGCTCTTGCCACTCCTTGTTCTATAATCCATCAAAATCTTTCACCCAAAACTTGAAAACTTCACAACACAAAGCTCAACAGAAAATCTCGTGAGCTCCGTTAGCAAAAGAAAACAAAAGACCACTTCAAGGTACTGTAATGAACTCATTATTTATTTATATTGGTGTTAAACCTACTGTATTCTAACTTCTCTATGGTTTATAAACTATTTTACTAGCCATAGATTCATCAAAATAAGCAAACTACACACGAAAAATAGAATCTGTCAAAGACAGAACAGTCTGTAGTAATCTGTAACTAACGCAAACTTCTGGAACTCCAAAAAATCAGCCAAAATAGGACGACCTAGAAAATTTGTTTATTGATCAGCAGCAATTGGAATCAATATTTTATCACGTTCTGGTGATTTTTAACAATTATTTTCGTGAACAGAAAGTTTCTGGAAATTTCTGCAAGATCAAATAACTATCATCCAAGAAGATCCTATAGGTTTAACTTGGCACAAACACTAATTGAAACATAAAAACACATCTAACCAGAGGCTAGATCAAATATTTATTCCTAAACAGAAGCAAAAAGCAAAAAACTAAAAATAAAATTGGGTTGGCTCCCAACAAGCGCTATCGTTTAACGCCCCTAGCTAGGCATAAAAGTAAGGATAGATCTAGGTGTTGCCATCTTTTGTAGGCAATCCATGAGTGGCTCTCATGATAGATTCATATGGTAATTTTATTTTCTTCCTAGGGAAGTGTTCCATGCATTTCTTTAATGGAAATTGGAATCTAATATTCCCTTCCTTCATATCGATAATTGCACCAATCGTTCTAAGGAAAGGTCTACCAAGAATAATAGGACATGAAGGATTGCAATCTATATCAAGAACAATAAAATCTATGGGCACATAGTTCCTATTTGCAACAATAAGAACATCATTAATTCTTCCCATAGGTTTCTTAATAGTGGAATCCGCAAGGTGCAATTTTAGAGAACAATCATCAAAATCACGGAAATCTAGCAAATCGCACAAAGTCTTGGGAATAGTGGAAACACTAGCACCCAAATCACATAAAGCATAGAACTCATGATCCTTAATCTTAATTTAATAGTAGGTTCCCACTCATCATAAAGTTTTCTAGCGATAGAAACTTCCAATTCAAGCTTTTCTTCATAAGATTGCATCAAGGCATCAACGATATGTTTAGTAAACGCTTTATTTTGAGTATAAGCATGAGGAGAATTTAGCACGGATTGCAACAAGGAAATACAATCTATCAAAGAGCAATTTTCATAATTAATTTCCTTGAAATCCAAAATAGTGGGTTTAACAACATCTAGGGTTTTGATCTCTTCAATCCCACTTTTATCAATTTTAGCACCAAGATCTAAAAACTCTGAATTTTTGGAACGCCTTCTAGGTAAAGGTGGATCATATTCAGTCACATCATTATCAAGATTCATATTGCAAAACAAAGATTTAACAGGGAACACATCAATAACTTTTAGATCTTCATCTTTATTTTCATAGAAACTAGAAGAACACGCTTTCATAAAGCAATCTTTCTTAGCACGCATCCTAGCGGTTCTTTCTTTGCACTCATCAATGGAAATTCTCATGGCTTTGAGAGACTCATTGATATCATGCTTAGGAGGAATAGATCTAAGCTTTAAAGAATCAACATCAAGAGAAATTCTATCAACGTTCCTAGCCAACTCATCAACTTTAAGCAATTTCTCTTCAAGCAAAGCATTGAAATTCTTTTGCGAATTCATAAACTCTTTAACACTAGTCTCATATTTAGAGGGAATCTTATTAAAATTTCCATAAGAGTTGTTGTAGGAATTACCATAATTATTAGAGGAATTACTAGGATAAGGCCTAGGATTAAAGTTTCCTCTATATGTGTTGTTACCAAAATTATTCCTACCAACAAAATTCACATCCATAGATTCATTATTATTCTTAATCAAAGTAGACAAAGGCATATCATTAGGATCAGAAGAAACACTCTTACTAGCAAATAATTTCATAAGTTCATCCATCTTTCCACTCAAAACGTTAATTTCTTCTATCGCATGCACTTTTTTATTAGTAGATCTTTCAATGTGCCATTGAGAATAATTAACCATAAAAGTGCCTCCCGCGGCCGAATCTAAAAGATTTCTAGAAGCAAAATTCAATCCGGCATAATTTTTTTGTATAATCATCCACAAATTCAAACCATGAGTAGGGCAATTACGTATCATTAACTTCATTCTCTCCCAAGCTTGTGCAACATGTTCATGATCAAGTTGCTTAAAATTCATAATATCGTTTCTAAGAGAGATGATCTTAGCGGGAGGAAAATACTTAGAGATAAAAGCATCTTTGCACTTGTTCCAAGAATCAATACTATTTTTAGGCAAAGAAGAAAACCAAGCTTTAGCACGATCTCTAAGCGAAAAAGGAAATAGCTTCAATTTAACAATATCATTATAAACATCTTTCTTCTTTTGCATATCACACAAATCAACGAAGCTATTTAGATGAGTAGCGGCATCTTCACTAGGAAGGCCGGCGAATTGATCTTTCATGACAAGATTCAACAAAGCAGCATTGATTTCACAAGATTCAGTATCGGTAAGAGGAGAAATCGGAGTGCTAAGGAAATCACTATTGTTGGTATTGGTAAAGTCACATAATTTGATATTACCTTGAGCCATCGTGACAAACAAGCAATCCAACACACGAGCAAACAAAAAGCAAGCGAAAAAGAGGCAAACGGAAAAGAGAGGGCGAATAAAATGGCAAGGGTGAAGTGGGGGAGAGGAAAATGAGAGGCAAATGGCAAATAATGTAATGCGGGAGATAAGGGATTGTGATGGGTACTTGGTATGTTGACTTTTGCGTAGACTTCCCCGGCAACGATGCCTGAAATCCTTCTTGCTACCTCTTGAGCACTGCGTTGGTTTTCCCTTGAAGAGGAAAGAGTGATGCAGCAAAGTAGCGTAAGTATTTCCCTCAGTTTTTGAGAACCAAGGTATCAATCCAGTAGGAGGCTAGGCGCGAGTCCCTCGTAGCTACACAAAACAAATAAATCCTCGCAACCAATGCGATAAGGGGTTGTCAATCCCTTCACGGTCACTTACAAGAGTGAGATCTGATAGATATGATAGGATAATATTCTTGGTATTTTTGTGATAAAGATGCAAAGTAAAATAAAAGCAAAGTAAAAAAGTAAAGGAAATAACTAAGTGTTGGAAGATTAATATGATGAAGATAGACCCGGGGGCCATAGGTTTCACTAGTGGCTTCTCTCAAGAGCATAAGTATTTTACGGTGGGTGAACGAATTACTGTTGAGCCATTGACGGAATTGAGCATAGTTATGAGAATATCTAGGTATGATCATGTATATAGGCATCACGTCCGAGACAAGTAGACCGACTCCTGCCTGCATCTACTACTATTACTCCACTCATCGACCGCTATCCAGCATGCATCTAGAGTATTAAGTTCATGCAAACAGAGTAACGCCTTAAGCAAGATAACATGATGTAGAGGGATAAATTCATGCAATATGATAAAAACCCCATCTTGTTATCCTCGATGGCAACAATATAATACGTGCCTTGTTGCCCCTGCTGTCACTGGGAAAGGACACCGCAAGATTGAGCCTAAAGGTAAGCACTTCTCCCATTGCAAGAAAGATCAATCTAGTAGGCCAAACCAAACTGATAATTCGAAGAGACTTGCAAAGATAACCAATCATACATAAAAGAATTCAGAGAAGATTCAAATATTGTTCATAGATAATCTTGATCATAAACCCACAATTCATCGGTCTCAACAAACACACCGCAAAAAGAAGATTACATCGAATAGATCTCCACAAGAGAGGGGGAGAACATTGTATTGAGATCCAAAAAGAGAGAAGAAGCCATCTAGCTAATAACTATGGACCCGAAGGTCTGAGGTAAACTACTCACACTTCATCGGAGAGGCTATGGTGTTGATGTAGAAGCCCTCCGTGATGGGTGCCCCCTCCGGCGGAGCTCCGGAACAGGCCCCAAGATGGGATCTCGTGGGTACAGAAGGTTGCGGCGGTGGAATTAGATTTTTGGCTCCGTATCTGATCGTTTGGGGGTACGTAGGTATATATAGGAGGAAGGAGTACGTCGGTGGAGCAACAGGGGGCCCACGAGGGTGGAGGGTGCGCCCTGGGGGGTAGGCGCGCCCCCTACCTCGTGGCCTCCTCCTTTGTTTCTTGACGTAGGGTCCAAGTCTCCTGGATCATAATCTTCCTAAAAATCACGTTCCCGAAGGTTTCATTCCGTTTGGACTCCGTTTGATATTCTTTTTCTGCGCAACTCTGGAATAGGCAAAAAACAACAATTCTGGGCTGGGCCTCCGGTTAATAGGTTAGTCCCAAAAATAATATAAAAGTGAATAATAAAGCCCAATAATATCCAAAACAGTAGATAATATAGCATGGAGCAATCAAAAATTATAGATACGTTGGAGACGTATCAGAGAGGCACGGGCGCGGTGCAGCCGACGGGGCTGCGTGCGAGGACGACGGTCGCGGCCACGGACCAAGGTCCAGTCTGCACCCGCAGGATCCTCCAGGCCCTCCTTCACCGGACGACGCGGTGGATCTTGGAGCGAGGGCCAGGGCGGGCGACAGCGAGCGGAGGACCTGGGCGTAGGGGCGGCGAGCAGGGCGAGCCGGCAGGGCTGTCGTCCATCCAACGAAGCTCGCGGGGCCGGCCGTGCCCTGCCGAGGGGGAGGGGAGGACATGGGAGGGCGCCGGTGCCGGAGTGGCCGCCGGCGAGGAGCTAGCTGGTGGACGCCGGGGCCGGAGTGGCCACTGACGGGGGCGGGGCTAGGAGCGGAGTGGAGTATGTCACAAGTCATCCTTCATTTTAGTGACATGAAAAGCCATACTACTCTACAATTGGAGATACTACCTCGTCCCAAAATAGTACTCTCTCCTATCCGAATTACATGACGCAACCGCTATACAATTGGAGGGAGTAGTACCTTTTAGTTTGTTTAGAGATAATCTTGCAGCATAGCAACACAACAGATAACTCATTTCATTATAGCAAAAATAAAAGAGTGAGTTATCGTGACTTTTTTGTGTGTTTCTTCTGATTGATACAAGGGAAAAACAAATCATTGCAGTCGTACAAGCGGACAAGACTTGCCTGCTCCCCGTGCGTGCGCCCATCCGTGCTCCCGCATACGTGGCTTGATTTGATTGGAACAAAATAAGGCCCGGCTCCACCCCTTAAAATCAGGGGGAAGATGATTAGATTAGAAAAAAAAAAAAACAGCCATAGGATGAAGTGAGAGCACGAATGAAAGCATGAAGAGGGAGCAGGCAAGCCGGATCCCGTACAAGCATGCGCCAAAGAGATATACGGCATGTAACACGATATCCAGCCTTTTATAATCGGTTAGGCACCTTTTATACTTTAGGACCCACTTTTTTGAACAATTTTTTTGAACAACTTTAGGACCCACTTTAGGACCCACTATCTTCAAAGCTCAACCGGCTCATGATTCTCACGAACAGAGACACACGGCGCACCGTCCAGCCCGACGACCAGTCGACCACCGACCGGGTGGGAACCCCAACCCAACCCAACCCAACCCAAACAAAACCGACGCGCCCCCCTCCCCCTCTGCGGCTTGTGTGGCTCACCTCCCCCCTCCCCGGCTCTCCCCCACAACATCCCGCACTCGAATGTGACGGACCTCCTCCTCCTCCTGGCCGCGATGCCCCCGCCGACCGCCTCGTCGCTGCCCGCCGCGGCCGCCGACCCGGCGCTGCCCGCGGCCTTCCTCTCCGTCCCGTCCCCGTTCCTCCCCTCCTCCCCGCCCCTCCCCGCCGCCCTCGCCCCCTCCCACGTCTCCTTCCTGCCCCGCGCGCGCGGGCCCCGCGCGCTCGCCGTCTCCGTGTCCGTCACCGGCCCGGTCTCCACCGCCGCGTCGCGGCTCCACCACATGTGGGCCGAGTTCGCGCGCTTCGTGCGGCTGCACGGGAACCAAATCGCGCCGCTCGGGTTCGCGTCCCTCGGTTCGGCCGTCGGAGGCGGCGGGGGCGGATGCGGGGGAGGGAATGGAGGGGGCGGTGGGGGAGGGGGTGGTGGGGACGCCGACGGGGCGGTCGAGGAGGAAGGCGTGGCGCGGGCCGAGGCGCCCAAGAAGGTGTTGATCCTCATGAGCGACACGGGCGGCGGCCATCGAGCCTCCGCCGAGGCCATCAAGGCCGCTTTTGCCCAGGAGTATGGCGACGACTACCAGGTTCGGTTTGCTTCGTCTTGTAAGGGCTCGCCCGTTTAATTTCAGGATTCGATGATACGTCTGTACCTGTTGCTTGCCAGGCTCCCGTTCCATGTTATAATGTTAACATGCACAATGTAGCTTGTTGCAACTTGGTCGGAGTTGTTTTGGTAATATGATACTATTGGTATGGTAGTTGTGTGCTACCCTGGTTAGGTATTTGCTCACGATGGCTAATCATGCACTAGCTAGACTATCAGGGGTGACTTTAGATAGGATGGTGAAACCTTTTTTTCTTGAGAAAGTCAATTGCAACTTTGGGGTGTGTTCATTGCAAAATTCTTGCTTAATTCGTTCAATGTTGGACAGAAGTGACGTACATTTTCAGACAGAGACTTGATGTTGTTACACAGTTCTGGGGAGATATCCACTCAACCTAATTGTGGCTATTACGGATCTCAAGTTTGCATTTGTGTAACTGGTAGAAGACATAAAGTTTGGGTAAGGAGAAATGTGACCGAGAAAGCGGATTGGGCCGCCCTTTTCGATGCTGCTTATGGGTCAAACCTCAGTTAGACTGGTACCACTATCTTTACCGGTAGCCCTGAGCAGTGGTCCTTTTCTCACGTAGTTTGATTTTGGAGCCCTTCTTTCCTGCACTTGACTCCTTGTTCCCAAATTATTCTTTAACTTGTTAGAGCATGTCTAGCAGGTGCGCTATCCTGCCACAGGCCCATATATTTGCGGGCGGGATAGCGTATCCGGCGTTTTACGGGCCAGAACAGGTATGCCAAATTTGCAGCGGCTAAACATTATACGGGCGGCCTGCAAACTGCCCCCACCAGCCGCTATATGTACGGGGAGGGAGGCGATTTAGGGTTCCCGTCTCGCATCTAGCTCCGCCGCTTTCCTCTTCTTTTTTGCCATCGTTTTCGCGTAGCTCTGGCAAGCAATGTCGGGAGAAGGCCGCGGAGGAGGCGCTGGACGTGGGGGCCGCTGCCTGTTGCCGCCGCGCAAGCGTGGCCGGCACTACGTGGAGGCCGGCAGCTCCAGCGGCCACGCCGTCGAGCTGTGGCGCCGTGAGCAGGCTCGCAACCGCGGGGTCCTCTTCCTCAGTGGCGGGAGCCGCCGCTTCGGTGAGCTGTACAACGCGCTTTGGCCGTCGACGAAGGCTCTCCGCGAGGCGGAGGCCGTGCGATTCGCCATGAAGGAGGCGCTGGACGCCGACGAAGAGGGCGCCGCCGCACGCTTCGAGGCGGTGCACACGGAGTACGAGCTCGCCTACACCATCTACAAATCCGCCTACGAGTACCACCTCGGCGTGAAGCCGTGAGCCGCCGCCGCCCTCCGTCGTGAAGCCGTGAGCCACCGCCGCCCTCCATCTAGGATGTATAGTTTGCTTGTTTGTTTGTGAACTCCGGCGAGGTCCGGACTATCTAAAATGTAGCGGGAACATGTTTATCTTAAGTTTTTAAATTTGCAAGTCGATTTGCAGTATCTGTTCTGCGCCGGGCAAAAAGTGCCCGCAAAATCGATTTTGCAGGCCGAGATTATAGCGGCTCTGCTAGAGATGCTCTTAATTGATGCCATATAATGTATTCTATCCTTGTACCACTGGTACACCAGATCCACGTCGCCGCATCCATCCATTGCGGAAAAACGGTGCGATTCAAATTAGTTCCTCCTGTTCATGAGCACATCTTACACTTGCAGTTCATACTTCGTTTTGTGCACACACACATATTACCCCAGAAATTGCTTTATGCACAGATCAACATTGTTGATTGGTCGGCTCAGATATCAGGCTCATCTGGACATGAGAACCAAAACGCTGTGCCCATGATTTAGCATCCTTTTCGGTTCTGTGTTTCCGGTGTAGTAGAGCAGGGGATTTATCATGTCTTCACTTGTGATGATTGTCACCGTGTTAAGCTTCAATGCACTAGCCAACGCAACCAAAAGTCTGAACTGATGGTAAGGGCTTGGCAATCCACATATACACTTCAACACCCCCTCTCACGTGTGAGGTGGGAAGTCAACACGTGGATAGACTCAGAGGTATGGCTCAAGAGGCCTATATGTGGCCAAAGTGGGGCAGCAGCAAATTTTGGATAAATTGTGAAAGCCAGGAAGCAATTTTGGATAAATTGTGAAAGCCAGGACTTGAACTCAAGACCTTAGCTCCTATACCATGTTAAGCTTCATGCACTAGCCAACACAACCAAAAGTCCGAACTGATGGAAAGGGGTAGGCAATCCACATATACACTTGAACAATCCGTACTGGGCTGGTTCTTGGATATTAGGATGAATGAATGATTGATTTGTGTTTTCCTTGTGTCGTTTGATTGATAGTATTGTTATTCTATTTACTTCTTCTGTTTTGTAGTTAATGATTTTCTTTGCAGGTACTAGTAAGCGTGCACGTGCAATGCACGTCTTGACTAATATTACAATTATATGGGAAAATCCACCTGTGTATGCTAGAGCATTCACCGTGCACCAGTGAATTAGTCCTATGAAATCAGCAAGTAGACTAAGATTTACAGATCGATCTAACAGACACACACTGCTCACTCCAATTCTTTAAGTTCCTCCTCTGTTTAATCATGCAAGTTTTTTGTGTGTAATAGTATAGATGTAAGTGATTCAGATAAAATAATTAAATACAAGATTGTAATAAATCTTAAATATTACCTTGTTGAAATTAGCAGAAGCTCCAAGAGAAGCTGACAAAGAGTCTTGGATTTCTTTCATACATTCAGTCAGTTTGTTGACTCCACCCATAGTCTTTTCAAAGCACCAAATATTCCAATAATATGCATGTATCAATCAAAACCTCTAATTTGTAAGGCTAAAAAGCTAGACACGATGCATCTGCAAGACCATGAGAAGAGTAATGGTATACATGTGAATGAAATTGGAGATTACACTGACAAAGCATAAATCCATAAGAATACATGGTGTCGGTTTGGATCAACTTTTTTTCCATCCAAAAAGCCCAAGTTCACAGTGTCACCCTAAAAGCAGTGAGGATATCATACATATCAAGATGTATCCAGAGTATATCAAACTTACTTGTGAGATATCTTCTTTAAGCTTGGTATGCCCAAAATCATCATAAACTTTCAGAAATAAGAAAAAGTCAGATAGATTTCCCCGTATGATCAATAAAGAATGGAAACAACACCTAATGATAATTTTAGTATCCCTGGTTACTTCCAAACACTAAATTAACAACTATGACACCTAATGACCAAGTATTTGCAAAAAACATCCATAATTATTTCATCATACAGTGAAATAGGAGTGGAGACAAAACCTAATGAGTAATGGCCAAGGGTCTTTTCAGAACATATTGCATCCAAACAAACATTTTTTTAACAGTATTAGTAAATAGATCAGAGATAAAAACTGGATTAACAACTTGTAAAGAAACTTATTCGCTATATACATGGTGGTTCGTCAAATTGTTCTCAAAGACAGTCTATCATAGAGTCAGCGAACATTAGCATGTGGGTGCAGGCCCAAAGCTGCCATCATTTTGTACAGTAATATCCATAAAAGAAAATTCAACATCGTAAGACTTACAGCATATAGATCTTCACCGGTGAGAACATCTCCAACAGCTAAAGCAAATAATAAAAAGGAGATGTTTTAGAGGGCCTGCTAACGATTAACAAGATGTCCCTCATTCACAGTTAAAATATGCCAAACGCATTACCCAGCTTTTTTGGCTTAAATTACCAGGGTGCATCGTCTTCAGATCTAATAGCAATAGTTTTTAGGGGGTGCTGCAAATTTAACAGAAATGGAATGATTATCATGCTGAACTTACCTGGATTTCATCAAAAATGTTTCCAAGGATACCAGGACTCAGCTCAACTGAAAGGGCTGCATGTGCATATATAGTATTATGTGTTAGAAGAGCAAACTGTGGATCAGAAGGGAAGAATAGAAATTGTAAAAATCGGAACTGCAAAATGCACATTAATAGTTTTGATAGGTCACCACCGCATATTATTTGTTATATTCACACCATTTATTCTTTGTTACTATCAAATAAGCTAAATCTGACCAAAGGTATTGATCTGGTAGGAAAAAAGAGCCTGATCTGCAATGCTACATAGCTAACAAGATTAAGCTTAGAATTGTGACTGTACAATGCAAATAACTTGATAGAACTGTGCAAAACGACATCCTAATTATAAAATTTGTATCACTGCCTTTCCTTCTAGCAACTAAAATCAATCATGCCTATTTATTAAAACCATGACAAACTTATCCATGCTGAATCTGAATCACCAACATTGCATGCAGAAATTGACAGCACTACTCGAGTTCTCTTCCTCTCCTGAATTTAACAGTACCTGAACAAAGCAAGCCGCACGCACAGCCTGCCGGCAGCCACAGACACGCACCTCACACACGCTGGCCAGCTGCACGCACAGCCTGCCGGCAGCCGCAGACAACACTAATGCACAACACGCCGACAACATCATACACGCAGTCCACATATACACTTGAACAATCCGTACTGGGCTGGTTCTTGGATATTAGGATGAATGAATGATTGATTTGTGTTTTCCTTGTGTCGTTTGATTGATAGTATTGTTATTCTATTTACTTCTTCTGTTTTGTAGTTAATGATTTTCTTTGCAGGTATTCGTCACTGATTTGTGGACTGAACATACACCATGGCCTTTCAACCAACTTCCCAGAAGCTATAGTTTCTTGGTGAAACATGGACCCTTGTGGAAGATGACTTACTATGGTACCGCTCCACGAGTAATTCACCAGCCACATTTTGCTGCAACAGCAACATTCATAGCGAGGTGAGTACTGTAATTTTTCACGTTGAATGAGCTTCCAAAGTATAATCTTAGGTTGCTTAAAAGACTTGTACTTTGCCCGATCTAGTCTAAGAGAATTTTATAATTGAAATAATAGCTATAATTACCATCAGTTTTGTAGACAATTTTGTGCTGGGGCCTCAATTATATGGTTGGGTGTGATGCTGTCATCATGAGACGTGCTATAAGGGGGTATGCAGGATTCACAAAATCCTGCTGGAGGATGTCTGAAATCTAGCTGTTTTCAAACTTAGCCACAATGACTGCATATTTTACATAATTTATTTGGTACTGTATGTATCAGTATTGAAGTGATATATATGTAGACGAGTTTGCTTGTTAAAGATGTTTTATACCGCAGCTGCAGGTCTGGGTGCTTATTTTGCAATAGCAGGTTATATAATCTAGAATTTACCCATCTTTTCTTGCAGAGAGGTTGCCAAAGGTCTGATGAAGTACCAACCAGATGTGATTATCAGTGTACATCCTTTAATGCAACATGTCCCCCTTCGAGTTCTACGATCCAGAGGGTTATTGGATAAGATTCCGTTCACAACTGTTATCACCGACTTGAGCACTTGTCACCCAACATGGTATGCTGGTTTCAATGTTCGTATAATTCCATGCCAGTATTTGGTTCCTTACCTTTAAGATAAGCGTGCAATTGATCTTACAGTGAAATAGTTATGCTACTGCTTTCCATTAGGTTTCACAAGCTTGTGACTAGATGTTACTGTCCATCAGCTGAGGTGACAAAGAGAGCACTAAAAGCTGGACTGAAACCTTCACAAATTAAAGTCTATGGCCTCCCTGTGCGCCCATCTTTTGCTAAACCTGTTCCACCGAAGGTAAACAATTTCTTCAACCAATAGCACCACATTAGCTTCTGGATATTTTGCCTTCTGCACAAGTTACTGAGTGGTATATCTATGTGTGTCTTGTTTAATAGGATGAATTGCGTAGGGAGTTAGGTATGGATGAAGATCTACCTGCGGTTCTATTAATGGGCGGGGGTGAAGGGATGGGTCCTATTGAAGCCACTGCTCGAGCTCTTGATAATGCTTTATATGACGAAAGCCTTGGGGAACCAAGGGGTCAAATACTTATAATTTGCGGACGCAATAAGAAGTTGACTAACAGGTTGCAGTCAATTAATTGGAAAATTCCTGTTCAGGTGCTTCCTTAAAGCTTATTTTTTAGCTTCCAAGCGTTTGAAATTTGCAACAGTAATACCTTACCAGTTTCTCCTACTAAAATTTTCTGTTATTTTGACCACTCTTTCTACCCTCACCAAGTTACTCCTTTAATGTTTCTTTTCCTCCTAATCTTAGGTGAAAGGTTTTGTTACAAAGATGGAAGAATGCATGGGTGCTTGTGACTGTATCATCACAAAGGTATGCTCTATATTAGATCCACATATTGAGATCATGCACTTGGTGATGTGATATGATATTTTGCATGACTGATGTTATCTGAGAATACATGATCTATGGCAATTTGCAGGCAGGACCTGGTACCATTGCAGAGGCGATGATTCGTGGCCTCCCCATTATTCTAAATGGTTACATTGCTGGGCAGGTAATTTCTTCTGCCACTTGTTGTAGGGTCTGCATGATTCTATTCTTTGGCTCAGAGTTCTTCACTCTGGCTTGTAATGTTGTTCAGTAGTTTCGTATGAGACCTGTGTGTTGAACAGTCAGTATATCCTTGGTTTTCTCCATGAATCTATGCTGAATATGCTGTAGTAGTGGTGGTAAATGAAAAATCACTAAAATAGTGGTGTACCATACTGTCATATATCGCACTCCACCACTCTTGCTTAGCTGCAAATCACATGCCATTTCTATTGTATGCATCCTTAACCAAAATGGACTTGTGCCCCTGTTATTGCAATATAGTAGTTTGTACCATGCATTATCCATTTACTTTGTGCCTGCGATGCACGCAGTTACACTGACCATAGCTAGCTCCGAAACTGATTTTGATTATTCTGTACCTTTCTTTTATGAATCACTCCCTCCATTAAGAAGTTGTAAGGCTGTCTGAAGCAAAATTTCGTGTACAATATCTTGTTAATGGTTGCAAAATTATGACCATATAAAACTGATTTTGAATACAAATTCACAACTTTTTGCAAAGTAACCTACGTATAATTGGATTAGTTGTTGGTCAAATCATGTTTTAGATACTCAAATTTCTGAACCTTGCCATCCCGCCTGGGGTGGCGGGGGTGGGGGGTGGGGTGTTATGTAGATGGAAATAAATCATTAATTATTTCTTTTATATATCGACAATTCAGTATAGCAATCGACGTTGCAATATACTTAGAGCAACTCTAGCTTAGTCGCCATATGGGATATGGAGCGCGCTCCATATGGACGTGGGAGAATATCACATGGAAACGAACATTCGGTGGAAACCACGTGGAAAAGATATTTTGAAGTTTCGAAAAAAATCCAAAAATACATTACGGGATGTGAGCTATGAAAATAACAATGTCCCATAATTTTTTTTAGATTTTTTTGAAACTTCCAAACATGGTTTTCACGAAGTTTTCTTTGAATTTTGGTTTCCATGTGATATTTTCCGGATGGATGTGGAGGCCGTGGCTGTTGTGCTCAAACACAGAGTCGCGATAATGTGGCCTCCATACTTTTATTTTATTTGTTCCTATTTTTTGTCATTTTCTTCAATTTTGTACGGGCAACTTAAGCTCAAATTAGTAACCAAACACATGTATCGACACGATAACTTGGTAGCAACTATATTCAGTTGCCAAAATGCGTCACTTTACATATAATTAGCGAAGTGAAATGTGTTTAACAACATTTTCAAACTAAGCAATGTCGCTATTCGAGCCGACATTGCTACATAGTACGACCTACACTAGTCGGTGGCCGGTGCCGTCTAGTCGTCACCCTCCTCTGAGAGATCATCGAAGTAGGTGTAGAGGTCGGACTCACGAGCGGCAGCCGCTGCTCCTCCTCGTTGTTGAGTGCAGGGCGGTACTCTCGGAGGATGCGCTCTTCGTTGCGAGCTTTGAGGGCCGAGAGCCGCAGCGCGACGTCGATCGGGTCTTTGGGCTCCGGCCGGGCCTTGACAGGGATGGTGTTGTTCAGCGGGATGAGGGCGCCAACTGGGACGACGTCCTCCTCCTCCTTCGCCCGGACGAGGGGGCTCGATCCCTTGCGTCTGCTGCCTTGGGAAGCGCTGGATCCCCCGTGATCGGCAGATCCACCGCTGCCGCGGCTAGTGCGCCATGGGGAGAGATCGCGCCGGTGCGCGGCGTCTGGGACGGGAGGTTCTGCTCTGCTGCCAAGTTGAGCCAATAGGCTGTGTTCTTGCGTGCGGCATTGTCCTGGACGGTGGAGGAGATGGGAGGGGAGGAGGCGGCTATGGCTTTGGTGATGGGGACATCTCGCAGCCGGGGATGAAGCCACGTGGCTATCTGAACGGCTGCCTAGGGAATCAGGGGGAGCTGTGGAGGCTATTAATGGGTGGGTGGTTACCGGTCACGTCGCCCTGGCCGTGGCGGTGCGTGTACTGGTGGCGCGCTGCTTCAAAGCCGGCCGTGGCGCGAGGTAGAAGCTGAAATTTCCCTCCCACGCTGGCGGTTGGGTATGGAGCTCACGAGCTCCATACTGGGCCTTCCCAGCCTCCGCTCACGAGCTCCATACTGGGCCTTCCCAGCCTCCAAATATGGAGGCTACAAGGTCGTATATGGAGTGAGCTCCATAAATTATGCCGATCGACACCCATATGGCGACTCTGCTAGAGTGCCATTTTGGCCCAAAATCACCATATTGGCAGCTATTATGGCGATCGGGGCCACATGACGACTCGTCTAGAGTTGCTCTTATGCACTGATGGTGTTTTTGTCCATTTGAAGAACTGTATCATGCAAACGCCCTGAAATTTGGCTAGTGCCTTTTGTATGAGCACTGATCTTTCTGCACAATTTGTTCATATTTTTATAATTTTGCATAACAGGAAGCTGGCAATGTTCCCTACGTTGTTGAAAATGGTTGTGGGAAGTTCTCAAAATCTCCAGAACATATCGCAAAGATTGTTGCGGACTGGTTCGGCCCCAGGTCAGATGAGCTCCAGATAATGTCCCAAAATGCCCTGAAACTGGCTCGCCCAGACGCGGTGTTGAAAATTGTTCATGATCTACATGAGCTAGTCAGGCAAAAGTCGTTTGTACCAGAATATGCATGTGCAACATAAGCTCCTATATATTCGTCTTTTGAATTTAGTTAGTTTTGTTCCTTTTTTGTGCGGCATTAGTGATAGTTATTTGTGAGGATTCAAACTATCAATTGATTTGCAAATGTCATTATGAAAGGGAAAAAAAAGGAACTCGAAAAGAATTGTGTCGCATTCCCTTCTCATTGTTGTTTTATCTTCTCGAGACTATTTCTTACTGAGACCATTTAACATTGGCAAACCTTAACGCCGTGTCGCCGTTATCGCTCGACTTAGCCTAGTCGTGCTGTGCTGTGCTATATGGTGTGATGTTGGATGAGGCTGTTAACTGTTAAGTGTAATACTAAAGTATGAGGCTGTTACGTGTGAATACTAGTACTAGAAGTATGTGGCTGCCATGGCTTAAAAGAAGAGTGCTGAAATACCTCCAAGGATGTTGCATCCAACATCAGACTTGGTTTGGCGCCGCAAGTGTGTCATGTGCTGGCGAGAAGTAAACATGGATGTTCACCAGCACCGGCGAGGAGAGATGGAATAAATTACTGTACTTACACAGAACAAGTTGCAGGCAAGTGCTGAAGAATCAGAATCCCAAGGCGGAGGATACGGTATTTGGCACGTATCCGCGGGCGGGCGCTGTGACCACAGCTGTTCCTTGGTCGCTTGTGCTGTCGTCGCCATCTACCGAAAGGCAGGCAGGCAGGCTCCAGCTCTTGTGTCGGGTGGGTTACACCGTCAGGCCAGGTGAGCTTTGCACGGTACTTAAATACTGTGTCGTGTAAATAGCTACTGTACGTAGCTTTGTGGGGGTGGGACCTTGTATGACCACCTCACAAATACACGGTGGTCCGACCGTCATCAACATGTTTTTCCCGACTGGGTGATGAATCCGCCGTGAATTTTGCCTTGCATGTCTGTTGCGGAGTAGACGATGTTCTAAAATACAGTACTACTCCCTCTGTAAACTTTTATAATAGTGCTCTTATATTTCTTTACGAAGGGAGTACTTTCTAAGACGGATTCTCGGTGCAGGGGATAATGGAGCACGTTATTTTGAACTGCTCAAAAAGGTGCTTAAAAGATTTGATTTTTTTTTACATGAATAGACATGCATGTGGGCTAAGTACCTGTGAACTTTCATTCAATAATACATTGTATTATGTGCTGCACAAGAAAGACAAAATTTCGGCCTAAAAACAAGCTCTTGATAATACATTGTATTGTCTTTTTTGTATCCTTTACATGCAAGCACGTATTGGTAGGAGCTACAATCCTACCTGGTCTAGGGCGTAGGTTGTACGGGAAAGGGGAGGATTGACCGTGGCGCGATGAAGAAGAGGCGGTGGCGGCGCAAGAGGCGGCTAGGGTTAGGTCTCCCGGCTCCTTTCGGGAAGCCGAGCAAATAATGATTGCTTCTTGCTTGATTAGATTGATACATCTTCTCTATTTATATAGAGAGGTTTACTTGACTCCTAAGCAAACGATCCTAATAACGACAAGATAATTGGGCTAAGCCCCTAATAATGATAAGATAATTTGGGCCACAACCCACTGGGCTAAACCCCCTAATATGCCGGTCATAACACGTATATTGCTGAAAGTTTGGCCCGTTATACTGCACTGCTATATATGCACTCACACAAAAATTTGAAAAGTTTCAAGCCATAAAAATCTGTTTTAAACCAGGCACGATGTGTCCATGCTCAGATGTCAATTTTCGTACTACTTTCGCACTTTTCTTCATCTCTTTAACGTGTAATAATAGTAGTACTGAAAAATACTCTAATTTAACTTGATGTGGTGTAAACAGTGGCAATCCATCTATTTGACTATTTGTCATGAAGACTATTAAATTAAATTAAAAAGATACTAGTACAACTAATAGTGCAAGTGGTATGTTCCATTAAGTGCTACTGCTGACCCATGTGGAAAGGACTGTGGTACTTGACTTGGTATAAACACACTGCTGATGGGAGTGGACAGTGGACAGATAGATACTCCCTCCTTTTCGGTTTATAGACCTTATCTTAAAATTTTAGTTTTTTTATTTTATAAAGCTCATTTTGGTTGTTTCCCATCACAATTTCAGATTCCAAGATGCATTAAATAATTGCATGCATGTATTAAGAGAAAATTGACCAATGCATGTATATTATGCATGCATGCATTGCAATTAATACATTGGTAAACATAAATTTTTGAAGAAAACAAGAGCATTAATTGGGTGCTTTTGCAAATTACAAAAAGCATTCCACCACTCACCATCTACCTTGGTTGGTGAGATTTTTGAATTGAACCATATAAACCGAAAAGGAGGGAGTAGTAGTGAGGTGAGAAAGAATAGCATGAAACGGCGTTTTGCTAAAGCCACTCTGAATCGCAAGAATCACGTACTAGTCGAGAAGTTTTGCCACCCGCAGTATCTGACAAAGATTCATCGGGAGGGGTTTGGCATTTGTGAACGTTCAGGTGGCAAGTTTAGTTGTTTGGATTGACAATGTCTACAGAAGCACATGAAAATTCTAGGAAGAAGAGAAATTTTGCGGCAAAAAAAGGGCAGGATTTGTAGTCTTTTACCAGGTAAAGTTGTCTAAAAATACATTCGCTTGCCATCACCTCTCAGCTGATGTTCGCCAGTTATCATCTTCGAAAACTTAACCATCATGGCAAAACCGAGTTTTACAGACTTTCGCTGGTTTACAAATTATGTAGTGCAACTTACGGCCACGCAAAATGCACTTGTATTATGTTCCAAAAAAGAAAAGAAAAAATGCACTCGTTTCTTTCAGGGTAAATGCACTCGTTTTCTTTCAGAGTAGCATAAAAAGAGAGTATCCACGGGGAACCCAGCGCTTGGTTTAAAGGCAGGATTTGTTTTTGTTGTTACAGTATATTTTATGTATTCTGTACAAACAATGCCTGCACAGTGCATATTCTCTGAATGATGTTTCCTGCCTGCCTGCCTGCCTGCATGCCGGCGCCTTTATTTGCCTGATCGCTACAGAATAGGCACGCCCTCGTAATCTGAGATCTATCATTCATCCCTCAGCTACATGAAAAATGGTCTACCACTGCACCCGTCACGTGATCTTGCAGCCCTGGCATTGCACAACCTCTTTCCCTGAAGAGTTCTACTAGTAGGAGTATTACTTTCTCCGTTTCATACGCCAGGAAGCACAGGACAGTTCCACAATCATCTCCTCTATCAGCACCAGGGCACACAAAAACAAGAACCCAGCAGCTTCAAACCACAAAGAAATGAAAGAAGAAGAAGAAGAAAAACAAGCTAGATCAATCAACTACTACAAATGCTTGTACGTACGTACATTTACCAATAACTAAATACCGTATTGCCAATTGCCAATCACCAGCGGTGAACCGATCGATCGATCCCAAAACAAATCCCCAACTATAGGATATTCACACGCGCACACGCACACACGCAGCTCCCAATGATCCACGGTCAAATCAAATGTAATCACAAGTCTCCTGCGCGAACCCGATCTGGGACGCCGCGGTGTCGAAGATCACCCGCAGGTTCTTCTGCTGGTAGTTGCCGATGATCGGGGTGTCGTCCTCGGACCTGAGGGCGGCCAGGGCCAGGCACACCTGGGAGGCGTCGCCGGCGACCACGTAGAGCACGCCCTTGGAGTCCACCTCCACCTCCGCGCCGCCGTCGAACGCCAGCTTCAGGCTCGGCACCTGCACCTCCCTCAGCCCCGTCAGGTCGAAGCAGGTGTCCAGGATGGAGAAGGGCGGCGCCTGCGGGTACTCCGCCAGCTGCCTCACGAACTCGGCCCGCACCGCCGCGTACACCGACGGCACCAGGCTCGTGATGATCGTGCCGGAGTCGACAATGGCCCTGCCGCCGCCGGACGAGAAGCCCGGGGACTGCACGTCCTCGCCGCCGACGCTGATCCCGGTCAGGCTGACCATGTAGAAGGGCCCCTGCAGCGGGTCTGTGACCATCGCGGTGTACACGATCGGGGTGGAGTTGCGGTACGCCGAGGAGTCGTCGCCGAGGACGAGGGACCCCGACGAGCCGGACTCCTTTCGGGGCAGGCAGTAGGAGAACACGCCGCCGAACTGCTCCGTGGTCTGGGATATCAGCGAGAGCGGGCTCCGGCCGAGCCCCATCAGCCCGGACGTGCCGCCGAACGGGCCCTGGTTGCTGGTGCCGCAGCCGAACACGAAGCCCTCGATGTCCTCGCCGGCCAGGCTCAGCCTGTCGTGCGCCAGCACGCCGCGGGAGCAGGACCCGTCGCGGTAGCTGAGGGCGTAGCTGCAGGCCGCCGGCTGGTCGCACGCCTGGCCGCCGGACATCCCGGTGGCCACCCGCAGCGCGTCGCAGGAGGAGGAGTTGCACGGCACGGCGGCGTAGGACGGCGACGAGGAGGGGTCGAAGAGGGGCTCCTGCTGGTCGTGGCAGGCGTCGCACGGCTTGCACTGCACCCAGGTGAGCTCGCTGGCCGTGTCCACGATCACCGTGGCCTCGCCGCCGCCGATGCCCACGGTGGCCACGTAGTTGAGCGTCCGCAGCCTGGCGCCGGAGGTGACGGGCACCTGCGCCAGCTTGGACGCCGCCGCCGCGTCCGGCGACCTGATCAGCCCGTAGCTGCCGACGCGCCGCTGCAGCGACGAGACCCTGGCGGCGTCGGAGGCCAGGACGGCGCGGGCCTCCTCCGCCCTGCTGCTCCTGCCGCCTGAGCCGAGGCTGGCGTGGTGCCGCAGCTCCAGGACCGTGGCGCCGCTCTCCGCCCCTGACGATCGACGGCATCACGAGACAGCGAGAAAAAAGATGAATGAGCTCAGAATTGCATGGCTGGTCATGTACTGCGGCATTCGGGTAAGTTTGCCATTCTGGTCATTGTTCATGCGATTCTCCCGCACGAGCAAAAGTACTTGGGACGTGCTACTTATGGCAAAAGCTCGTGTGATTCACCCGCCGCCGTTTCTTGGCACAGAAATTGATGGGTTCTTCCAGCGAGTGCTTCTTCTCGGCACTGCCATTGCAGCACGAGCTGCCACGGTCCGTTTGCAGACCGCATCGCCGTGAATGGAAACGCCACCAAATGTGTGCACACTGTCGCCCAGTCGGTCAAAAAGGGCAATAGAATCTACTCCCAGAACCATTATAATCTGGCGCTCTAGTCCTCTCTCATCTCACCCGGAAACATCATCACTGGAAAGAGAAATCAAGAAGTGGAAGAGAGAGAGAGAGAGAGTGGGAGAATCGAGGAACTCACTTGACCTCAGGCAATGCACGCCGCCGCCGCCTGCCGCGAGGAGAAGCAGGAGCAGCAGAGCCGCCGGCGCGACGGCGCGAGCTCCTCCCCGTGCCATCACTCGCTCGCCTCGGCGACCAACCTCAGCTCACTCACTCCCCTGCCAGCAGAGGGAGAGAGTGAGAGAGGGGGGATAAAGAAAGGGGGATGAGGTAGGGTGAGGTCAGGAAAGAGAAAGGGAGTGAGGAAGGGGGGGAAAGATTCTCTGGGGCCGCGAGCTGAGGTGAGAGGTGGGCTTCTTGCGGCGCATGGGAACAAGGGCGCAGGCAGGCAGGAGCTGGCTGGCGAGGTCGGACGGAGGAGTGGATGGAGGGAGGTCATTCAGGCCAACTCTACCGCGCGCGACCTCAAACGGACGTTCGTTTTGTCTGGTTTCTGTCCGTTTGGGTAGGGCAATGGGTTGCCCCATCCTGTCTGTCAGGGCCAAAAATGTCCATATTTTCATCAAAACTAGTTTTATAACCCAAATATTTGTCTGAAAATTAGTTTTACAACCCAATTGAAACTGTCTTTAATAAAATAGTTTTACAACCAAATCGAAATTGTCTTGACTGAACATAAAATGGACCAATACATCTATTGGTTGTTAATGTGATCCCACACGTGCTCAACCAAGTCATTTTGAAGATTCAAATGAGTGTGCCAATCACGCATCTCACGGTGGAATTGGACAAACTGTTCAAATGTGGCCGGGTCTTGGTGCAAGGGCTCAATATTTTCACGTTGATAATCAAATCCTTGGTCGAAGATACTCTCATCACGCTCGTCCTCGACGATCATGTTGTGCATGATCACACAAGCAGTCATCACCTTCCAAAGCTTCCTTTCATCCCATGACAGTGCAGGGTTTCGAACGATACCCCACCGGGATTGAAGCACACCAAAAGCACGTTCCACATCCTTTCTAACACTCTTTTGCATTTGGGCAAATCTCTTTCTCTTCTCACCTTGGGGTTTCGAGATTGTCTTCACAAAAGTTGACCACTGAGGATATATACCATCTGCTAGATAGTATCCCTTGTTGTACTGGTGGCCGTTGATCTCAAAGTTGACAGGTGGGGAGTGGCCTTCTGCAAGCCTCGCGAAGACTGGAGAACGCTGCAGCACGTTGATATCATTGTGAGAACCTGCCATGCCGAAGAAAGAATGCCATATCCAAAGATCCTGCGATGCCACCGCTTCTAATATGACAGTGCACCCGTTGACATGCCCCTTGTACTGGCCCTGCCAAGCAAATGGACAGTTTTTCCACTCCCAGTGCATACAATCTATGCTGCCAAGCATGCCTGGAAAGCCTCTAGCTGCGTTGGTCGCCAACAATCTCTCTGTATCAGCGGCAGTTGGCTGCCTCAAGTACTCTGGGCCAAACACCTCGATCACAGCCTGGCAAAACTTGTACATTAACATCAGACATGTTGTCTCACTCATACGCACATACTCATCCACCAGATCGCCTGGAATTCCATATGCAAGCATGCGGATGGCCGCGGTGCATTTCTGGTAAGAGGAGAATCCAAGCTTGCCAAGGGCATCCGTCTTGCACTCGAAGTATGGGTCATGAGCAACCACTCCCTCTCGGATACAATTGAACACATGCCTTGCCATTCGAAAACGGCGACGGAATTTATCCGGCTTGAAGAGCGGGGTGTTGGCAAAGTAATCGACATAAAGCAGGGTGTGGCCTCTCTCCCTGTTGCGGTTCAGGTTGGGAGCATGGCCAGGGACTGACCCCCTGTACCGAGGAAGCTGCCGTTGAATGTGGTCGTGAACGACCAGTGCAGCCACCACAAGATCTTCATCATCCGACGACGAATCGTCCGATGAACAAAGGAAGTGATGGAAGAAAAACTCGTCTCCATTGTCCATACCTTCGTGGGCAAAATGTCGAACACCTTGCGGCGTGGTGGCGAAGAGGCTGGGATGATCACCTCGACGCAGCAGGGGTGGTTGCCGGCTACTGGCCACTCTGGAGCTCTCGTCGGAAACTGCCGAGGCCGCCGTGGTACGTCGCCGGCGGTCGTGTCCCCTCTGCGACCGGCAAAGACGGCGACGGCCAAACCTTCGATCGACGGCCAAAACTAAGGCCAAAGCGCGGGCGTGGTGGCGGCCATGTCGAGACGTGGTTTGGTAGGGACGGCCGGGGACTGCGCGGTGAGGAGGCGGCCGGAGAATAGCGGCGGCGCCGGCGGCAGGGCGGGGCGGGAGAGAGAGGGTGGAAGCGTTGGGAACGGAGGGACTGCTGGTGTCCCCGACAGGCGGGCCAAGGGAGGACAAGGGCGTGCGTCCAGGCCGTCCGCGCGCATCCGTTTCACCCCAAACCGAGCGCAAATTTGTGCCAGAGATGGGTCGAAAATGAACGAAATCCGGACATTTGTCCGTTTGAAACCGCGTGCTGGGCCGCGCTATTCGTCCGTTTTACTCAAAACACCAGCACGCGCTATTCGTCCGTTTTACTCAAAACAGACACGCGCGGACAGGATGGGTCGCGCGGTGGAGTTGGCCTCGCTCGCCCCGCAGCGACGGTCAGGGTGGCGTACCGGGCTGCTGGCCGCGGGCGAGGAATTATTGGGGGCGCCTCACATGCGCCGTGTCCTCTTCCTCCTCTCGCTCGCTCGCTCCAGCACCGTCGCTCTTGTGCGTGCAGTACAGTCTTGGTCTTCCTCTCTCTCCCTCCGCCTGTGCATGGGGCCGGCCGGGGCTTCACTCACTCACACTCGCTCACTGACGCCATTTGTTTATTGGCAGCGGCATCGGATAGGAGCGGCAGCGGCGGCAGAGGGGAGGAGGGGGTATCCGGCGGGGAAAAAGAGGAGAGATTTTACTAGTCATCACGGCGCGTGGCGCGCGCGTGGGTTGGGTGGCCGCATTGAATTGAAAATGGGCGGGCGCCCGGCCGCCATTAAGCTGTCAGCAGTCGGCATCACGGCGTGCGCAAACCTTAGCAGCTCGTCGACGAGCCAGATCTTGCACTTGCACGGGGGCAAAATGGTAAAGATCGACGCAGAGGGAAAAATATTACTGCTCCGTACAGTGCGGTGTACGGACGAGAGCCGTGGTGCAATGCAACAGCATCGGCTTGCCGCCTGGCTCTTCTTTTTGTCCTGGAGATGTGCTTATTGCTAGACTCTGACAGATTAATTGCGTTTCTCTCCGCAAGTAATTTGAGTCCTTCCACATGAAAGTGATCGAGGCACCCACTTCGGCCTATAAATTCAGCACTTATGGACCATTAAATCTCAGATCCCAGCAATGTTTCAAAGTCTTCTTCAGGGACGAGTGGCCTCGCTAGCAAAACCCTGGCCTTTGTCCTAGCTTTAGTTGCTCGATGGGCCTTGTGAGAGCGCAAGTGAGTGGACGAGATACACACAAGCATTGAGAAAAAAAAAACGTTAAGAGCATCTCCGACAGATATCATTTCTCCAATAATTTTGGGTATTGGGAAGTTGATCAAAAAAATTCCAGTTTTCATGGCTTCCCTTTTCGTGATATTTTATTAGTGATCATCAATAAAACAGCACACCCCCTTTATAGAGGGAACTTGACCCTCGTCAGATAGCCTCATCAATACTAGGTGGGAGTCTCTTTGCAAAAAATAAAATAAAAAAATTACTAGGTGGGAGTCAACCGCGTGAAAAAACAGCTCCCGCCCTGCGCCTCCCCGACCGCATTCGCTCCACCGCCGTGGCACCGCCGCTCCGCTCGCGTGCCTCTCCCGGCCTCACCCGCCTCCCCGCATCTCCTGCCGCTAGTGCCTCTTCCAGACACCGTCTCCTTGCCACTCGCCAACTTCGCGTGTCGGTCCTCACATAGATAAACAACGATTCCAATATTTCTTCAAGTACATCTACGGATTGATGGTTGAACTGGGCATGAACAACTTCGTGATTGATGGTGCAGAAAACCTTCAGATACTTGTGGAGGGTAATGGGCGTAGCCGGAAGTACCAAGTGGGAGTTCGCATGAAGGCTTTACCCAGGTTCAGGCCCAAAGAGTCAGGTAATAGTAATACCCTACGTCTTGTTTTGCCTTTTATTGATATGGGAGCACCTCGTGCGATGGGTTACAAGAGGATGTATGACTACCGAGAGTATTGCCTATGGAATTGATCCCCCCGAGCTACTCCTAGCCCCGCCTTTATAAAGGGGAGAAGAGCAAGGTTTACATGATTCCTAACTGACCTCATGCGCCGAGGGCTTCTTGGCATGCACGTTAGATGAACTTCTTTCTTCGAGCCAGGCCCCTGAACTGCTCTCTACAGTCACACTGCTGATGACCCACAAGTATAGTGGATCAATCGTAGTCCTTTCGATAAGTAAAAGTGTCGAACCCAACGAGGAGCGGAAGAAAATGATAAGTGTTTTTTAGCAAGATATTCTCTGCAAGTACTGAAACTAGCGGCAACATAAAGTTTGGCAGCATGGAAATTTGTAACAAGTAACAAGTAGCAATAGTAGCAAAGGTGGAGCAAGGTGGCCCAATCCTTTTTATAGCAAAGGACAAGCCGGAAAAGTTCTCTTATATAAAGCAAAGAGTTCTCGAGGACACATGGGAATTTTCGTCTAGTCACGTTCATCATGTTTAGTTGATTTGCTTTCTCTACTTTGATAATTTGATATGTGGGCGGACCGGTGCTAGGGTGTTGTTCTTACTTGAACAAGCAACCCTCTTATGTTACCCCCTCTCGCAAGCATCCGCAACTAAGAAAGAAGAATTAAGATAAATCTAACCATAGCATGAAACATATGGATCCAAATCAGCCCCTTACAAAATAACACATAAACTAGGGTTTAACCTTCTGTCACTCTAGCAACCCATCATCTACTTATTACTCCACAATGCCTTCCCTTAGGCCCAAATATGATGAAGTGTCACGTAGTCGATGTTCACATGACACCACTAAAGGAAGCAACAACATACATATCATCAAAATATCGAGCGAATAACAAATTCACATGATTACTTATAACAAGACTTATCCCATGTCCTCAAGAACAAAAGTAACTACTCAAAAATCATGTTCATGTTCAAGATCAGATGAGTATGGAATATCATTAAGGATCTGAACATATAATCTTCCACCAAATAAACTAACTAGCATCAACAACAAGATGTAATCAACACTACTAGCAACCCACAGGTACCAATCTGAGGTTTTGAGACAAAGATTGAATACAAGAGATGAACTAGGATTTGAGAGGACATGGCGCCGGTGAAGATGTTGATGAAGATTGCCCCCCTCCCCCACGATGAGAGGATCGTTGGTGATGTCGATGGCTTCGATTTCCCCCTCCCGGAGGGAAGTATCCCCGGCAGAATCGCTCTGCCGAAGAGCAAAAGTGCTCTTGCCCAAGTTTCGCCTCGAGACGGTGGCGCTTCGTCCTGAAAGTCCTCCTCTTTTTTTAAGGGTAAGACCTCTCATATAGTAGAAGATGGGCATTGGAGGCCAGCTATGGACCCCACAAGGAATCAGGGCGCGCCCAGGGGGTGGTCGCGCCCTATTGCCTTGTGGGCAGCAGGTGGCCCCCCTGGAATTTCTTTGCTCCGGTATTTTTATATATTCAATAAAAAATCTCCGTGTAGTTACAGGTCATTTGGAGCTCTGTAGGATAGGTATCTCTGCTATCTCCATAGAATAGTAATTGTTCACACCGATCATGCTGCTATTAAATACCTTATGGAAAAGAAAGATGCTAAACCTAGACTCATTAGGTGGATTCTCTTGCTACAAGAATTTGACTTACACATCACTGATAGAAAAGGAGCTGAGAACCCCGTAGCTGATAACTTGTCTAGGTTAGAATATATTCTTGATCACCCACTACCTATTGATGACAGCTTTCCTGATGAACAACTAGCTGTCATAAATGCTTCTCATAATACTCCTTGGTATGCTGATTATGCTAATTATATTGTTGCTAAATTTATACCACCTAGTTTCACACACCAACAAAAGAAAAAAAATTCTTCTGTGATTTAAGATATTACTTTTGGGATGACCCACATCTATATAAAGAAGGAGTAGATGGTATTATTAGACGTTGTATACCTGAGCATGAACAGGAACAAATCCTAAGGAAATGTCACTCTGAAGCCTACGAAGGGCATCATGCGGGAGATAGAACTGCACACAAGGTACTACTATTTGGTTATTATTGGCCTACTCTTTTCAAGGATGCCTGTAAGTTTTTTTATCTTGTGATGAATGTCAAAGAATTGGTAATTGGTAATATTGGTAGACGTCAGGAAATGCCTATGAATTATTCACTTGTTATTGAGCCATTTGATGTTTGGGGCTTTGATTATATGGGACCTTTCCTTCCTCTAATGGGCATACACATATTTTGGTTGATGTTGATTATGTCACTAAGTGGGTAGAAGCTATTCCAACTAGTAATGCTGATCATAACACCTCCATTAAAATGCTTAAAGAAATTATATTCCCGAGGTTTGGAGTCCCTAGATACTTAATGACTGATGGTGGTTCACATTTTATTCATGGCGCTTTCCGTAAATTGCTTGCTAAATATGATGTCAACCATAGAATTGCATCACCCTATCATCCTCAATCTAGTGGACAAGTTGAACTTAGCAATAGATAAATAAAGTTAACATTACAAAAAACTGTCAATAGGTTCCGAAACAATTGGTCTAAGAAAATTGATGATGCACTTTGGGCCTATAGAACAACTTATAAAAATCCTATGGGCATGTCTCCATACAAAATGGTTTATGGAAAATCTTGTCACTTGCCTCTTGAGTTAGAACATAAATCATATTGGGAAATTAAAGAACTCAATTATGACTTCAAAATTGCCGGTGAAAAGAGGTTATTTGATATTAGCTCACTAGATGAATGGAGAACCCAAGCTTATAAAAATGCCAAACTATTCAAAGAAAACGTTAAAAGATGGCATGATAAAAGAATCCAAAAGCGGGAATTCAAAGTTGGTGAACATGTTCTATTGTACAATTCCCGTTTTAGATTTTTCGCAGGAAAGCTTCTTTCCAAATGGGAAGGACCATATATCATCGAAGAAGTTTATCGCTCTGGAGCTATCAAGATCAATACTGCCGAAGGCACTAATCTGAAGGTGGTCAATGGACAAAGAATTAAGCACTATATTTCAGGTACACCTATTAATGTTGAAACTAACATAATCCAAACCATGACATCGGAGGAACACATAAAAGAGACCTTCCAGAACACTCCAGAACCCTGAAAAGGAAGAGGTACATGATAAGGTAAGTAAATGGACTCCGAAAAATCCGCAAAAATATTTTCTGTCAGTTTTGGAATATTAGAAAAAATAAAAAAAATAAGAAACATCCGGGAAGGCAACCCAGGTGCCCACTAGGCACCAGGGTGCGCTAGCCCCACCTGGCGCGCCCTGGTGGGTAGTGCGCCCCTCGGGCACCTTCCCGACTCCGTTTTCCTATGGTATACTTGTTTCCCAAGATAAAAAATCTGTATATACTCCCTAGGATGATTTGACTGATACGTCTCCAACGTATCTACAATTTTTGATTGTTCCATGCTGTTATATTATCATTCTTGGATGTTTTACAATCATTTTATAGCAACTTTATATCATTTTTTGGGACTTACCTATTGACATAGTGCCCAGTGCCAGTTGCTGTTTTTGCTTGTTTTTTACTTCGCAGAAAATCAATACCAAACGGAGTCCAAACGCAGCAAAAAAATTTGGAGTTTTTTTCTGGACCAGAAGACACCTTTGGGCCAAAGAAGTACAGAGGGGGGCTCCGAGGGGAGCACAACCCACTTGGGCGCGCCTGGGCCCCTAGGCGCGCCCTGGTGGGTTGTGCGCACCTCGGCCGCCTCCCACACCGCCTCTTTGCTATATAAATACCCCAATATTCTAGAGACCCTAGGGGAGTCGACGAAAAACAATTCCAGCCGCCGCAAGTTCCAGAACCACAGATCCAATCTAGACACCATCACGGAGGGGTTCATCATCCTCATTGGTGCCTCTCCGATGATGTGTGAGTAGTTCATTGTAGACCTACGGGTCCGTAGTTAGTTGCTAGATGGCTTCCTCTCTCTCTTTTGATTCTCATACAATGGTCACTTGGAGATCTATTTGATGTAACTCTTTTTGTGGTGTGTTTGTTGGGATCCGATGAACTTTTAGTTTATGATCACATCTATGTTTTTATCCATGAAAGTTATTTGAGTCTTTTGATCTCTTATATGCATGATTACTTATAGCCTCGTATTTCTTCTTCGAATCTTTGGTTTAGTTAGGCCGACTAGAACGATTTTTCTTGCCATGGGAAGAGGTGCTTTGTGATGGGTTCGATCTTACGGTGCTCAATCCCAGTGACAGAAGGGGAAACAACACGTATGTATCGTTGCTATTAAGGATAACAAGATGGGGTCTATTCCTACATGATTAGATCTTGTCTACATCATGTCATCGTTCTTATTGCATTACTCCATTTATCCATGAACTTAATACACTAGATGCATGTTGGATAGCGGTCGATGTGTGGACTAATAGTAGTAGATGCAGGCAGGAGTCGGTCTACTAATCTTGGACGTGATGCCTATATAATGATCATTGCTTGGATATCATCATAATTATTTGAAGTTCTATCAATTGCCCAATAGTAATTTGTTTACCCACTGTATGCTATTTTCTCGAGAGAAGCCACTAGTGAAATCTACGACCCCCGGGGCTCTTCTTTATCATATTTGCCTTTGAGATATATTTTTATTTGCTTTTATTTTCAGATCTATTAATCCAAAAACCCAAAAATACCTTTCTGCAATTTATTGTTATTTATTTTATCTCGCGTTCCCGCAAGATCGATTTATCCAATGTACTATAATTTTATCTATGTTTTTACCCAGGAGGGATTGACAACCCCTCTTTTACGTCGGGTTGCAAGTATTTGTTCTTTGTGTGCAGGTACATTTTACGTAGTGTTGCGTGGTTCTCCTACTGGTTTGATAACCTTGGTCTCATCACTGAAGGAAATACCTACCGTAGCTGTGCTGCATCATCCCTTCCTCTTTGGGGAAATACCGACGTAGTTCAAGCCGCATCATTGACCACCGCATCGCGGAAGTATCCTCTGTTCTTGTTTCATGCTGTTTTTCTGGCAGATCTAAAAATATGTCGTCTCAAGATTCGGATGGAGAGAGCTATGTCGCCGACTACATCACAAACCCAAAGGTTTATGGGGATGTGGATTATTACGGCTAGACCACGGAGGAATAAGAAGATGATGATGTCGGCGTTCCGGGAACGGGGGTCCCCAGACTTGCCTGCCTGCGGCCCACGGCGTGGTTCCACCAGCGGGCCCATGCGACCCATCTTCACCAGCAAGCACCCGAGACCCTCGCGAGGGGCCAAGCCTCGTGAGGCGGACGACACAAGACCTCCTCAGGGGCGGCCTCATCATGCTGGCTCGCGAGGGGCGGAGAGATCATGGCAAGGGACACCTCGCGAGGTTCCTGTGACGCAAGCCATGACGACCACAACCAGGCGGGCGCCAGCGCGCGCAGTGTCCTTGTTTCCTCTTTGGTGCTAAAGAGGCAGGCGCAGGCGAGGAGTCCCGAGGCATCAGGCAAAGGTTTCCATATCGGTCCAACGAGACCAAGACCAGCAGGACAACAGGACAGAGGTCATTGTGGAGCCCAAGACGGCGTCACCACCAGAGCCTTTGGCAGGCGAAGACTACTTTTGTCAGGATAAGTTGTACTAGCTGTCCCCCTTCAAACTTGGCCGTTGTGGGATCCCTTTCCACTCAATATTTGAGAAGAGGACCCTGGCCTCTATAAATAGGACTAGCCACCTCCATAGCAGGGGGGATCGAAACCTTCACCAGCTCACCAAGCACAAGAACACCTCTCCTCAAGAGGCTGTTCTTCCCTTGTAACTGTTCATCCTCAGCCCGAGAGGCAATCCACCACACCACACTGGAGTAGGGTATTACACCACATCGGTGGCCCGAACCAGTATAAATCTTGTGTCTCTTTGTTCTTTGAGTTCGTCGAGCTAGGCCGAGAGATCCTTGAGCGAGCGAGCCATCGAGGGAGAGAGATATCTTCGTGCGCACCCCAGTGTTCGAACCTTGAGGGTTTTGCCGGAACCCGTGATCCGACATTTGGTGCGCCAGGTAGGGGTTCGCCAAAGCTTCGCTCCCTCGACGGCTTCGCATCTCCAACCAGCTCTCATGGACGGCGCCGCTTCTCCGACTGGATCGACGGGCGCCCCAAGCAGCACCATGGGGCTCCGGGCCCTCACCCCCGCCTTGCGGAGGGTACAGTGGCTGCACAAGTTCAGGCCGGAGATGCCGCCCCACTACGACGGTGCGCTAGATCCGGTGGCTTTCCTGCTAGCGTACGAGGAGGCCGTTTTGAAGGCCGGCGGTGACAATAAGGTCATGGCCAACTGGCTCCCCATGGCCCTCACTGGCGTGCCGCGCGCTTGGCTACTCCATCTACCGGGATCTTCAGTGGCCTCCTGGGGGGAGCTGCGCGACCTCTTCATCGCGCGCTTCGGGGGACCAGCCCCCCCATCGCCGCAGCCCTCCTTGGTGGCTCACAAGCGCCGCCCTCGGACCGTCATACCAAGCCGTTCTTTCGCCAGATCGGCGCCGCCTCCACGCGGCAGGGGGCTCCCCCGGGTTGGGTGGCGCCCAAGGCCGACCTAATCTTCGACTCGGGGGATCACCCTGTCACCACCATCGGTTCGGGCGTGCTCCCAATGCTTTGCACGCCCACCATCTGCAGCATAGCCGTCACCAAGACCCTCATCGACGGCAACGCCGACCTCAACGTACTCTCTGTGGAGGCTTTTAGCCTCCTCCATGTACCGCTTGAGCGGCTCCGCCCCAGCAAGCCCTTCTCCGGAGTCGGCGGCTGTCAGTGTCAAAACCGGTGGATCTCAGGTAGGGGGTCCCGAACTGTGCGTCTAGGATCGATGGTAACAGGAGATGGGGGACACAATGTTTACCCAGGTTCGGGCCCTCTCTATGGAGGTAATACCCTACTTCCTGCCTGATTGATCTTGATGAATATGAGTATTACAAGAGTTGATCTACCACGAGATCGTAATGGCTAAACCCTAGAAATCTAGCTTGTATGACTATGGTAACGAGTCTTCGGTCCTATAGACCTAACCCTCCGGTTTATATAGACACCGGAGGGATCTAGGGTTACACAAAGTCGGTTACAGAGAAAGGAATCTTCATGTTTGATTGCCAAGCTTGCCTTCCACACAAAGGAGAGTCCCATCCGGACATGTTGAGAGTCTTCGGTCTTCATATCCTCACAGCCCATCAGTCCGGCCCATGGCTAACAGGCCGGACGCCCGAGGACCCCTTAGTCCAGGACTCCCTCAGTAGCCCCTGAACTAGGCTTTAATGACGAGGTGTCCGGCGTGCAAATTTTCTTCGACATTGCAAGGCGGGTTCCCCTTTCCGAACTCCAAGATAGTCTCCGGACGCGAGATGTGTCTGGATCTGCAACATAAATACCACACACACAGCCGTAGAGAGTATAATATTTCACGAGTCCAATCTGCTGACAACTTTTTGCAACATGGTATCATGCTAGCCTGGTCTTTATTTCGAACCGTTTCTTGTCCTGCCGTCCCACGTTTCGAGGCGTGCCCTCTATTGGCACGTCTTGTCGAAGCAGAGATCGTGTCCCCTTATTACGGGATTCTTATCAACACGGGCGTGGGTAACCCAACCGCGCCGTTTGCACAGCCCTTGGGAATAGGCGAGTTTTAAGGCGAGTGGGGAGGCGCTTGATATTTACTGCCTTTATAAGGGGATAAGGATTCCCTTTCTTCACCCACGCATTCTCTCTCTCTGCCCTTCCATTCTCGAGCTCCAGCGCCCAAGTTCTTGTCTTTTCCGCCTCAAGCAAGCGTTCAACCATGTCCGGATCCGGAGCTGGAGGCAAGTGGATGGCCTCCTCCGTCAAGAAGAAGGACATCAAGGAGCTCCGGGAGGCCGGATACCTGGCCAAGGAGATCGTTCACCGACTCCCGGCCATGGGACAAATTTTCCCTACCCCAAAGCCCCATGAGAGGGTTGTGTTTCTCACACATTTCGTCCGCGGGCTGGGATTCCCTCTCCACCAGTTTGTCCACGGACTGATGTTTTACTACGGGCTGGACTTCCATGATCTAGCCCCCGACTCTATCCTCAACATCTCGGCATTTATTGTCGTGTGCGAGGCCTTTCTTCGCATCCCACCTCACTTTGGCCTATGGCTGAAGACCTTCAATGTGAAGCCGAAGGTGGTGAGCGGCCAACAAGCAGAGTGCGGAGGCGCCATGGTGGGCAAGATGCCCAATGTCACCTGGCCCGAAGGCTCCTTTGTGGAGACGGTGAAGGGGTGGCAGTTGGGGTGGTTCTACATCACCGAGCCGCGCGACACCAACTGGGCGGCGGCCCCCCGAATTCCGATCCGGAGTTCCGATGTGGCTCACCTCCTGGCAAGAGAAGGGCCTGACCTGGGGTTCTTCGGATGAGCTGACTGGGCTCCAGACGTGCGTCCAGAACATGATAACCAAGAAAATCAAGCTCGTTAATGTGATCCAGGTTATGCTCATTCGCTGGGTCCTTCCATGCCAACGCCGGACTTGCTATTTGTGGGAGTTCGATCCGGCCAAGCACCAGATGCTACTAGAGCTCTTCGGCACGACGCACGAAGACATCTGGAAAGTGCTCTTCAAGTCCGGCGAGACACCACCGCCCACGACCGAGGTTCGCGGGCTTAGCTTAAAACGCCAGGCTAACTCTGTAAGTTCTTTCATGTTTTTAAGGTATACCCTTTGCTGGCATATTTTGAGGAAGGAGTCTAAGCCTTTCTATCAATTTTTTTCAAGCCTGGATAGAGGTAGCGGGGCGGAAACTGTCCGGCTCTGCTACCCGAAGACCAAGAAACCCCACTTCTGACGCAGATGCTGTTTCCTGCGCCTTATGAGGTGCCGGAGAAGAAGGCCAAGAAGAAGGCCATGGGGGCCAAGAGTGGCCCTCGCCGAAAAGGTGCTTCGGACATGACGTCCGAAGACGACGAGTCTCACTCCTCCGCCACCGAAGACGACGAGGAGGAGGAGGAGAACAAATATCCCCCTGAGGAGGGGAGGAAAAGGAGGACTGATGTCTACTACGCAACCTCCTTCTTGTAGACGTTGTTGGGCCTCCAAGTGCAGAGCTTTGTAGGACAGCAGCAAATTTCCCTCAAGTGGATGACCTAAGGTTTATCAATCCGTGGGAGGCGTAGGTTGAAGATGGTCTCTCTCAAACAACCCTGCAACCAAATAACAAAGAGTCTCTTGTGTCCCCAACACACCCAATACAATGGTAAATTGTATAGGTGCACTAGTTCTGCGAAGAGATGGTGATACGAGTGCAATATGGATGATAGATATAGGTTTTTGTAATCTGAAATTATAAAAACAGCAAGGTAACAAGCAATAAAAGTGAGCGTAAACGGTATTGCAATGCTTCGAAACAAGGCCTAGGGTTCATACTTTCACTAGTGCAAGTTCTCTCAACAATAATAACATAACTGGATCATATAACTATCCCTCAACATGCAACAAAGAGTCACTCCAAAGTCACTAATAGCGGAGAACAAACGAAGAGATTATTGTAGGGTACGAAACCACCTCAAAGTTATTCTTTCGGATCGATCTATTCAAGAGTTCGTACTAGAATAACACCTTAAGATAAAAATCAACCAAAACCCTAATGTCACCTAGATAGTCCAATGTCACCTCAAGTATCCGTGGGTATGATTATACGATATGCACCACACAATCTCAGATTCATCTATTCAACCAACACAAATAACTTGAAAGAGTGCCCCAAAGTTTCTACCGGAGAGTCAAGACGAAAACGTGTGCCAACCCCTATGCATAAGTTCACAAGGTCACTGAACCCCCAAGTTGATCACCAAAACATACATCAAGTGAATCACATGATATCCCATTGTCACCACAGATAAGCACATGCAAGACATACATCAAGTGTTCTCAAATCCTTAAAGACTCAATCCGATAAGATAACTTCAACGGGAAAACTCAATCCATTACAAGAGAGTAGAGGGGGAGAAACATCATAAGATCCAACTGTAATAGCAAAGCTCGCGATACATCAAGATTGTATCACCGCAAGAACACGAGAGAGAGAGAGAGATCAAACACACAGCTACTGGTACATACCCTCAGCCCCGAGGGTGAACTACTCCCTCCTCGTCATGGAGAGCGCCAGGATGATGAAGATGGCCACCGGAGAGGGATTCCCCCCTCCGTCAGGGTGCCGGAACGGGTCTTGATTGGTTTTCGGTGGCTCTGGAGGTTTGCGGCGGCGGAACTCCTGATCTATTATGCTCCCCGATGTTTTTAGGGTATATGGACATGTATAGGCGAAAGAAGTCGGTCAGGGGAGCCACGAGGGGCCCACGAGGGTGGGGGCGCGCCCAGGGGGTAGGGCGCGCCTCCCTGCCTCATGGCTTCCTCGAAGCTTCCCTGACGTCTACTCCAAGTCTCTTGGATTGCTTCCGTTCCAAAAAGAACTCCCCCGAAGGTTTCATTCCGTTTGGACTCCGTTTGATATTCCTTTTCTTCGAAACACTGAAATAGGCAAGAAAACAACAATTTGGGCTGGGCCTCCGGTTAATAGGTTAGTCCCAAAAATAATATAAAAGTGTTTAGTAAAGCCCATAAACATCCAAAACAGATAATATAATAGCATGAATTCTTCATAAATTATAGATGCATTGGAGACGTATCAGCATCCCCAAGCTTAATTCCTGCTCGTCATCAAGTAGGTAAATGATAAAAGAAATAATTTATGAAGTGTGAATGCTAGCAGGTGCACAAGTTTGATCAATGATAATTTCAATCACCTTTTCTAGCATCATTATATGTCATAACAGTAGCTCATATCATAAAGCTTCTCATGATCAAGTAACAAGCTATTCACATGTTAAAGTATAGATCATAAACTTTCTTGAAAAATAACAAACAGTTCTCAGTCATCAAACAATTGCAATTCATCTTATTTTCAGGAAGGGTCTATGTAAGAGCTTTGATTTAGCAAATCCCACATACTCAACTATCATATAGTCTTCCATGATTGCTGCCAGTCAAAGCATATTTTTAGAACAAATAGCATCCATCGAACATAGAGAAAGATAGGGGCTTAATGTTTCGCCTCCCAACTTATTTATCATATAGATAATTGTCAACAATAATAATTCATGATCAAATATATTTGAATGGCCATATATGCTTAGATCTTTCCATCACATGATGCTTGCCAACTAAAGAGTAGGTTGGAATGAGAAGGAATACTACTGACTCTTGCATAAAAGTAAAAGATAGACCCTTCGCAGAGGGAAGCAGGGATTTGAAGAGGTGCCAGAGCTCGAAGCTAAAACAGAGATGAAAATAATTTTGAGAGGTATGCTTTCATTGTCAACATAACGACCAAGAGTTCCCAATATCTTCCATACTAGATACATTATAGGCGGTTCCCAAATAGAAAGGTAAAGATTTTACTCCCCCTCCACCAACAATCACACTCCACGGCTTGTCCGAAACAACGGGTGCCGTCCAACTTTCAACAATCATGGGGGAGTTTGTTTAAATTATTTGCGAATTTGTTTTTGATCTTTTGATCGTAGGACGGGGCATCCCAGTTACCAGCCATTTTCTCGTGAATGAAGAGCGGAGTCCACTCATCGTGAGAATAACCCACCTAGCATGGAAGATACTGACAACCCCTAGTCGCTACATGAGCGATTCGGGCATACAAAACAGATTATTATTTGAAGGTTTAGAGTTTGGCACATGCAAATTTACTTGGAACGACAGGTAAATACCGCATATAGGTAGGTATGGTGGACACTCATGGAAGAAACTTGGTTCAAGGAATTTGGATGCACAAGCAGTACTCCCGCTTAGTATAGATATTTTGGCTGCAAAGGATTCTAAATAGCAAGCACCACATGTTAGAGGATCCATAACAATATAACTTCTATACAAATATACCCAATCATAACTCATTATGTTGTCTTCCTTGTCCAACTTCAACTAATTTGCCCAGGTTTGAAAATAATTAATGGGGCTCACAATCATAGAAGATGTCCAAGATAGTATATTTATATGTGAAATCTCTCTTCCTTCAATATTCTTTCATGAATTGTTCAAGTGACCAATACAATGTTTGCTAACCTTCAAAAAATTTACCACCTCTACTTATTATATGTGAAGTCATTACTCCCCATGGGATAAGCATATGAAACATATATAATCTTAGATTTATGACATTCAAATCATTCGACTATTTACTCATAGGATATAAGTGAAGCACACGAGTAAATGACAAACTACTCCAAAAAGATATAAGTGAAGACCAATGAGTAGTTAAATAATTATGTAGCTATGTGAAGACTCTCTCATTTAAGAATTTCAGATCTTGGTATTTTATTCATACAGCAAGAAAAGCAAAATAAAATAAAATGACATTTCAAGGATAGCACTCATCATGTGAAGAAGCAAAAACTTAGGCTCAACCGATACTAACCGATAATTGTTGAAGAAGAAAGGTGGGATGCCTACCGGGGCATCCCCAAGCTTAGATGCTTGAGACTTCTTGAAATATTATATTGGGGTGGCTTGGGCATCCCCAAGCTTGAGCTTTTGTGTCTCCTTAATTCCTCTCATATCATGGTTTCCTAAATCTCGAAAGCTTCATCCACACCAAACTCAACAAGAACTCGTGAGATAAGTTAGTATAAACCAATGCAAAAACCTTATCATTTTCTACTGTAACAAATCACTAAAATTATTATTCAACGTTGCATACTAAATGCCTCTGCATATTTAATACTCCTATCATCAAATAGAATCATTAAATAAGCAAACATATGCAAACAATGTAAACATAACAGCAATCTGCCAAAACAGTACAGTCTGTAAAGAATGCAAGATTCATCATACTTCCCTAACTCCAGACATTATGAAATTCTACCACACTGTAGAAAATTTATCAGAGCTTATTATGCAAAAAGTTTCAACATTTTATCATATTTTGGCTTTTCTAGGGAATTTTTGCAACAAGGATAAACTTTCTGTTTTGAAACAGCAACATGTATACTTGCAAAATAAGCATGGTAAAGGCTATCCTTGACATTTTTATTGAAAATATAGATGAAAAACATTATTCTAAATAACATCAAGCAAATACTAACAAAATAAAATGACGCTCCAAGCAAAACACATATCATGTGGTGAATAAAAATATAGGCCCAAGTAAAGTTACCGATGAACGAAGACGAAAGAGGGGATGCCATCAGTGGCATTCCCAAGCTTAAGATCTTGGTTGTACTTGAATATTACCTTGGGGTGCCTTGGGCATCCCCAAGCTTAGGCTCTTGCCACTCCTTATTCCATAGTCCATCGAATCTTTACCCAAAACTTCAAAACTTCACAACACAAAACTCAACAGAAAACTCGTAAGCTCCGTTAGTATAAGAAAATAAATCACCACTTAGGTACTGTTGTGAACTCATTCTAAATTCATATTGGTGTAATATCTACTGTATTCCAACTTCTCTATGGTTCATACCCTCCGATACTACTCATAGATTCATCAAAATAAGCAAACAACACATAGAAAACAGAATCAGTCAAAAACAGAATCAGTCAAAAACAGAACAGTCTGTAGTAATCTGTATCAAACATATACTTCTGGAACTCCAAAAATTCTACCAAATTAGGAAGTCCTAAGCAATTTGTTATTTAATCTTCTGCAAAAAGAATCAACTGAAAATCACGTTCCTGTGATTTATGAAAACTAATCTCGTGCACGCAAAAGTTTCTGTTTTTCAGCAAGATCAAATTAACTATCACCGTAGGTTATCCTAAAGGTCTTACTTGGCACTTTATTGAAACAAAAGCTATAAAACATGATTACTACAGTAGCATAATCATTTGAACACACAAAAACAGTAAAGGTAAATATTGGGTTGTCTCCCAACAAGCGCTTTTCTTTATTGCCTTTTTAGCTAGCCATGATGATGACAATGATGCTCACATAAAAGATAAGAATTGAAACATAAAGAGAGCATCATGAAGAATATGACTAGCACATTTAAGCCTAACCCATTTCCTATGCATAGGGATTTTGTGAGCAAACAACTTATGGGAAAAAGAATCAACTTGCATAGGAAAGCAAAACAAGCATAGCTTCAAGATTTTCAACACACAGAGAGGAAACTTGATATTATTGCAATATGTAGAAGCATATGATCCTCTCTCATAATAATTTTCAGTAGCATCATGAATGAATTCAAAAATATTACCATCACATAAAGCATTATTTTCATGATCCCCAAGCATATAAATTTTATTACTCTCCACATAAGCAAATTTCTTCTCATGAATAGTAGTGGGAGCAAACTCAACAAAATAACTATCATGTGAGGCATAATCCAATTGAAAATTAAAATCATGATGACAATTTTCATGGTTATCATTATTCTTTATAGCATACGTGTCATCACAATAATCATAATAAATAGGAGGCATGCTTTCATCATAATAAATTTTCTCATCAAAACTTGGGGGACAAAAGATATCAGCTTCATCAAACATAGCATCCCCAAGCTTGTGGCTTTGCATATCATTAGCATCATAGGTATAAAGAATTCATACTAACAACATTGCAATCATGCTCATCATTCAAAGATTTAGTGCCAAACATTTTAATGCATTCTTCCTCTAGCAATTGAGCACAATTATCGGAATCCTTATTTTCACGGAAGACATTAAAAAGATGAAGCATATGAGGCATCCTCAATTCCATTTTTTTGTAGTTTTCTTTTACAAACTAAACTAGTGATAAAACAAGAAACTAAAAGATTCGATTGCAAGATCTAAAGATATACCTTCAAGCACTCACCTCCCCGGCAACGGCGCCAGAAAAGAGCTTGATGTCTACCATGCAACCTTCTTGTTGTAGACGTTGTTGGGCCTCCAAGTGCAGAGGTTTGTAGGACAGTAGCAAATTTCCCTCAAGTGGATGAACTAAGGTTTATCAATCCGTGGGAGGCGTAGGTTGAAGATGGTCTCTCGCAAACAACCTTGCAACCAAATAACAAAGAGTCTCTTGTGTCCCCAACACACCCAATACAATGGTAAATTGTATAGGTGCACTAGTTCGGCGAAGAGATGGTGATACAAGTGCAATATGGATGATAGATATAGGTTTTTGTAATCTGAAATTATAAAAACAGCAAGGTAACAAGCGATAAAAGTGAGCGTAAACGGTATTGCAATCCTTCGAAACAAGGCCTAGGGTTCATACTTTCACTAGTGCAAGTTCTCTCAACAATAATAACATAACTGGATCATATAACTATCCCTCAACATGCAACAAAGAGTCACTCCAAAGTCACTAATAGCGGAGAACAAACGAAGAGATTATTGTAGGGTACGAAACCACCTCAAAGTTATTCTTTCGGATCGATCTATTCAAGAGTTCGTACTAGAATAACACCTTAAGATACAAATCAACCAAAACCCTAATGTCACCTAGATACTCCAATGTCACCTCAATTATCCGTGGGTATGATTACACGATATGCATCACACAATCTCAGATTCATCTATTCAACCAACACAAAGAACTTCAAAGAGTGCCCCAAAGTTTCTACCGGAGAGTCAAGACGAAAACGTGTGCCAACCCCTATGCATAAGTTCACAAGGTCACTGAACCCGCAAGTTGATCACTAAAACATACATCAAGTGAATCACGTGATATCCCATTGTCACCACAGATAAGCACATGCAAGACATACATCAAGTGTTCTCAAATCCTTAAAGACTCAATCCGATAAGATAACTTCAACGGGAAAACTCAATCCATTACAAGAGAGTAGAGGGGGAGAAACATCATAAGATCCAACTATAATAGCAAAGCCCGCGATACATCAAGATCGTATCACCGCAAGAACACGAGGGAGAGAGATCAAACACATAGCTATTGGTACATACCCTCAGCCCCGAGGGTGAACTACTCCCTCCTCGTCATGGAGAGCGCCAGGATGATGAAGATGGCCACCGGAGAGGGATTCCCCCCTCCGCCAGTGTGCCGGAACGGGTCTAGATTGGTTTTCGGTGGCTCTAGAGGTTTGCGGCGGCGGAACTCCTGATCTATTATGCTCCCTGATGTTTTTAGGGTATATGGACATATATAGGCGAACGAAGTTGGTTAGGGGAGACACGAGGGGCCCACGAGGGTGGGGGCGCGCCCAGGGGGGTAGGGCGCACCTCCCTGCCTCGTGGCTTCCTCGAAGCTTCCCTGACGTCTACTCCAAGTCTCCTGGATTGCTTCCGTTCCAAAAATAACTCCCTCGAAGGTTTCATTCCGTTTGGATTCCGTTTGATATTCCTTTTCTCCGAAACACTGAAATAGGCAAGAAACCAGCAATTTGGGCTGGGCCTCCGGTTAATGGGTTAGTCCCAAAAATAATATAAAAGTGTTTAGTAAAGCCCATAAACATCCAAAACAGATAATATAATAGCATGAATACTTCATAAATTATAGATACGTTGGAGACGTATCAAGGACGACCTGCACAAATCTGGAGGCGGAGGCGCCCAAGAGGGGGAAGCGTGCCCTCGCGGATAACTCCGCGTGGGACGTCGACAGCAGTCCGGAGTGACCCCCCCGGACCAAGCCCTGGGCCGCATCGTAGGTACCAAAGAACTTGTGAACGTCCATGTCTCCGCTTCATAGTACTAATATGTTGAATTATGCTATTACAGTCCGGCTCACGACAGCCCCCTGCGATCCTCATTAGGAGGTTCACTAGATTCAAAAGCGATGGCTAGCGAGTCTCCGCCGGCTGCTCACTCTCCTCCGCCCAAGGGTGATGACGAGGTGGTGTCCCAAAGGACCTTCCCAGTCCAGGGAGAGGTTCAGGAGGCCGTCAGGGTGGCGCCAGAGGATGATTCCTCGGCCGCCAGACACATGGGGGAGGAAGCTCCCATGGGGACTGGCGATGGGGGCCATGTGCAATTCGGCCCCAGCCGAATACCCTTTCGGAGACCCATACAGTTCCGGAGTCAGGCGAGTAGCCTTCCCTGAAAGGAGGAGGGATGCCTGCTCCGCCGGTGACCTCTGTCTAGAGGCACCGGATAATCTGCTGGAAGCGCTACGAGGCGCTTCCATTGTGGATGAACACCGTATCCTTATGGGTATGGTGATTGAGAAGGTCCAGTCCGCCAAAAGAGGACTGATCGAAGCCTGCACTAGCCTCCTAACAGGCTTTGAGGTAAGTAATGTAATTGTAGAAAGAATATCACAGTGTAGACAGTAGCCCCTGATGGTCTGTTCGGTGTTCGGAGAGAAAAAGCCGAACAAAGGATCAAAATAATTTTCGCAGGAGTCTAACATAAGATGTCAATGTGAATAAGCAGGCGTCGCTGCTGGCTACTGCCGCTCATACTGCGGAGGTCTCCGGACTTAAGCAGAACCTGAAGCGGGTCGAGGAAGAGCTCAGCCTCATGAAGAAGCAGCAGGAGGACAACCAAGGTATGCAGTAACCTGCTTGTATATTTAGGAAGCATGAATGGTTAGTGCTGACTAAAGTGTCATGAATTTTATTAGGGGCCACGACCGAGGTGGCAGTCCTCAAGAAGGCGTTAGCCGAGGCCGAGGACATAGCGGCCAAAGAAAGCGCCGCGCGCGAGAAGCAGGAGGCCCGGGTCAGCGAGGTCCAGCAAGAGCTCCAGGACGCCGTCAAAAAGTACGAGTCCTTGGAGCGTGATTCTAAGACTCAAGAGTCCGAACTTGCCAAGGCCCGCCAGAGCGCACAAGATGCCCGAGCCGAAGCCCAGAGCACCCTCCAGGAAATCCAGGCGGCTAAGAGGATCGCGGCGGGTAAGGCTTTCATTATGAGAAGCAAATCTGCAAAGGAAACGTTCCTCTTACTTACCCGAATTTGGAGCTCTCCAGGGGCATTTACGGATCTGTCGTGCAACATATCAGATGCTGCAGAGTTCTATCGAGCCAAAGAAGGGAGCTGTACGGAGAAGCTGTTCTGGTCTCAATACCTTAGACCAGAACATCCGGTGCCCTTTAGCGACCAGCTGAAACAGCTGGTTGAGCTGCACAAGGCGGCCGAACTAGCCATGAAGGACCTAATAGTCCGGCTATGGCCTGCCGAGCCCATGCCCGGCAGCTACTTCGGACTCGTGAAGCGGCTTGTGAGTGCCTACCCGCGGCTTGAAGTCTTAAAGCGGTAGGTCTGCATTGAAGGTGCGCGGATGGCCTTTGCCCGCGCCAAGATGCACTGGGCGAAGATGGATGCCAAGAAGCTGATGTCCGAGGGGCCGCCTGAGGGCAAGGAGCACCGCCGACCCGAGCTATATTTTGATAGTGTCCTGGAGGGATCCCGCATTGTTGCAGAGCAGTGTGCGAAGGATGTGATCTTTGAATGAATACATTCATATTTGTCTCGCCCTGTATTATGAAACAAAGACAATTTGTTTAATATAATGCTTTGTGTTAAATTTTTACCTCCTGTGCGGCTGTTTATTAAATCTGAGGGTTGGCCAGTCGGCAGCTTCAACCCCCACGTAGGTAGTACGGGGGTGTTCGGGATGGAATCTAAACACTCTTGATCCAATTATTTGGTCCTTGAAGGAGGTGTTTATCGCAACGAACAAGGCAATTGGACTATAATGCTTTATCACCCTCACTTAGCCATAGGAGTTCGATAATAAAAATGTAGGCGCAGCCCCTAGCATCCAAACTAGGGTGTTGTAAACACCTGATCCGGTAAGTACCGACCCTTCGCATAATGCGGAAAAATCCTCTATCGATTTGAAACCTCCGAACAGCTGACCGGCTCTCGCCACATCATGACAGTCAGTTTTCGGCTTTCTCTACCGAGGTGCTCATCCGGATGAACCGGGACACAATCGCAGTAGTTCTCCCTTTACTACCCTAGCCGATATAGCGGAACGTAAGGTAGTAAGCACAGGAGCCGGGCAACCCAACTATTGACCAAAGACATGATTCAGAGCCAATGCATATAATGCTAAATTCAGGGTGCCGAACTATACTGTAAAAGTGTTCGGACTTTGTTGCCGTAGTGCAGGGCGCTATGAGGCCCCTGGCAAATATGAGACTTACCAAAGTGTACGGGTGCTATGTGGTAAGATTATCAACAGAAAACAAAGGAAAACAGGAAGAGAGCAAAGGTAATAAGCCGAGGCCTTAAAATTTTGGGCTGCAAACTGTTTCCATTATAATTTGATAAATACGTCAAGGCGTATTGATACAAATAGTGCGATAAGCAACATGCTATTTAACATGCCATGACCAAGAGCGAGCTGCGTGCGGGTATGTAAAACAGGTATAGCGATCGTTTGCAGAGACCACCTGGTGATTCCCTTGTACGTCAAAACTCCTTGCCTCCTTGGTGTATCCGTCACGTGATCGGTCCGATGATCAGGTTATCAGAAAAAGCCTTGAGAAAAAAACCTTAAATGAAAAAGAAAAACTGAGGGTGTGCGGATCCAGGGCGGTTGAGCCGCATTATGGATCATGGTCTAGCTTTGCCTCCGTCCGTGCCCATGGTATTTTGAGTGCGTAGTTATGTACGCGGGGCACAAATGTCACCGCTTGATCGGGACTGGGACGGAGGCCGGATTGCTAGTCAAGCTCTGGACGAGCTGGACCGTCCTGCCGCAGAGTTGTTCGGACTCGCTTGACGGTGTCCGGGGGCTTTACTGCCGAATTGAGGTTCTGCCTAAAAAGGCTACTTTGTACTTCTGCTGCAAGGGCCGCGGTGTGTTCCCCAGTACGGAGGGAGCGCTCCGTATTTCCGTTGACCGTTATTACACCGCGTGGTCCCGGCATCTTGAGCTTGAGGTAGGCGTAGTGCGGCACTGCGTTGAATTTAGCGAATGCGGTTCGTCCAAGCAGTGCATGATAACCACTTTGGAGAGGGATGATATCGAAGATTAACTCTTCGCTTCGGAAATTATCTAGGGATCCGAAGACCACCTCTAGTGTGATTGAGCCCATGCAACAGGCCTCTACACCTGGTATGACACCTTTAAAGGTGGTTTTTGTGGGCTTGATCCTTGAGGGATCGATACCCATTTTGCGCACTGTATCCTGATAGAGCGGGTCCAGGCTACTGCCACCATCCATGAGGACTCGCATGAGATGGAATCCATCAATAATTGGGTCGAGGACCAGTGCGGCTGAACCGCCATGACGGATATTGGTCGGGTGATCCGTGCGATCAAAGGTGATCGGACAGGAGGACCATGGGTTGAACTTTGGGGCGACTGGCTCCATCGCGTAGACGTCCCTGAGTGCACGCTTGCACTCCTTCTTGGGGATATGGGTGGCGTATATCATGTTCACCGTTTTAACTTGGGGGGGGGGGGATTTCTTTTATCCCCCTGTGTTCGGTGGCCGAGTATCCTCATCATCGTCCTCGCTCTGCGACCCCTTCTCCTTATTATCGGCATTTAACTTGCCGGCTTGTTTGAAGACCCAACAATCTCTGTTGGTGTGGTTGGCTGGTTTTTCTGGGGTGCCATGTATCTGGCACGGACGATCGAGTATGCGGTCCAGACTGGATGAGCCCAAATTGTTCTTATTGTACGGCTTCTTCCGCTGACCGGACTTGGAGCCACTGAATCCCGCGTTGACCGCCGTGTCATCGGTATGGTTGCCGTTGATTTGACGCTTGTGTCTGTTGCGTCGGGGCTTGCCGTTGCTATCCTTGGCTTCAGAGGTGCCAGGTTCGCTTGCATTATTGTTGCAACGGGCTAGCCAACTATCTTCGCCTGCGCAAAAGCGGGTCATAAGTGCCGTAAGAGCCGCCATGGACTTCGGCTTTTCTTGCCCGAGATGTCGGGCGAGCCATTCATCGCGGATGCTATGCTTAAAGGTCGCCAGGGCTTCGGCATCCGGACAGTCGACTATCTGGTTCTTTTTAGTTAAGAACCTAGTCCAAAATTTCCTGGCTGATTCCCCAGGCTGTTGGACTATATGACTTAAATCATCTGCATCCGGAGGCTGGATGTATGTTCCTTGGAAGCTGTCCAAGAAGGCTTCTTCCAAATCTTCCCAGCTGCCGATAGAGTTTTCTGGCAGGCTGTTCAACCAGTACCGGGCTGGTCCTTTGAGTTTTAGTGGGAGATATTTGATGGCATGGAGATCATCACCACGAGCCATATGAATATGGAGGAGAAAATCCTCGATCCAGACCGCGGGGTCTGTTGTCCCATCATATGATTCGATGTTTATGGGTTTAAACCCTTCTGGGAATTCATGATCCATTAGTTCATCAGTGAAGCAAAGAGGGTGTGCGGTGCCTCTATGTCGGGCCACATCGCGATGCAGCTCCGATGGAGTCCGTCTGCGGAGTTTGGCCTGAGAGTGACTAGGCTTGTTGCGTCCGAATAGGTGGCCGTCGTCACGTGTCGGGGCATGCCCTCGCGATCCGTAGATCGATCTAGTATGTCCTGCATTATTATCCAATTTTTGCCGCAGGTCGTAGGTATGTCCCCAAGCTGTTTTATTTCTACCCTTACGGTGAGGTGGAGCAGGCTAGTGTTCGGCTTGAGTTGCCGCTTTGTCCCGACCCCGTGGTGGTCGGTCAGCCACATTGCGCGATGATCGTATGGGCTCCAACGCCTCATCGTCAAACTGAGGTAGCAATTTACGCTGCAGGTAACTTTTGGCTGGGCGCTTAAGGTCGTATTCTTCGGCTGCAAGGACATCAGTCCATTTATCATTGAGCAGATCTTGATCAGCTTGAAGCTCCTGCTGCTTCTTTTTCAGGCTCTTTGCAGTGGCTATTAGCTGGCGCTTAAAGCGCTCCTGCTCGAGGGGTTCCTCAGGCACGATAAAGTCCTCGTTTCCGAGGCTCACCTCCTCCTCGGAGAGCGGATGATAACTATCGTCCTCCGAGTCTTAATTTATGGCCTGTTCATCAGGGCTGACTTGCCCATTCTCCTGATTGTCCTGTTCGGCAGTTTGTTCGTCGTGGTCTTCTACGTCTTCGGAACCGTCTGGAGTGCTGTCGTCTCCTGTGCTGGTGTTGCTGTCCTTGCTGCGGCATGGTTTAGAGCGGTGCCGCTGACGCCGGTGCTTTGGTTGTGTTTTAGGGGGGTCACCCTCCACTGGGTTTTCCTTGTCATCACCGCTATTATCTTTTGGCGTATCCACCATGTATACGTATCCACCATGTATACGTCATATGAGGAAGTGGCCGTCCATCGTCCGGTGAACGGCGTGGCTTGGGCCTCCTCTTCTCCGACATCGTCGTCCATACCGTCGATGTCTTCGGAGTCATAATCGAGTGTGTCGGTTAAGTCATCGACAGTGGCTATGAAGTGGGTGGTGGGTGGGAATCGAAATTCTCCATCGTCAGCCTCCAGTTCGAACTGGACATAATTCGGCTGTGAGTCCCCCGCCAAGGACAGATTTTTAATGAGTTTAGTACATCGCCGAAAGACGAGTGTCAGAAGATGTCTGCGGCGCTGAATTCAAAGATCGATAACCGATCAAGCTCGGCGTCCGCGGACGCACATGGTTTGGAACTCATAGCCGGAAACGAGTCCGGAGTTCCGGTGACACAGATATCACATGAGGCTAAGTCTGTGTGCGGCTCCAATGCCGCGGAATCTGTGGCCTCCGTGGCGGGGTTGAGCTTCCCGTCCTCGGATGGCGCGATTTGCTCCGGATCTAAGGCCAGAGTAGTTACAGGAGCTATCTCCTGGATGTGGTCCGATGACAGATTTAAGTCTCATCGAGGTGACAGGGAGTGGCTGCCGCGGTCTCGAATCCATCAAAGATCAAGTCTCCGCAGATGTCCGCGACGTAATTCAAGCTCCCGAATCTGACCTGATGGCCAGGGGCGTAGCTTTCGATCTGCTCCAGATGGCCAAGCGAGTTGGTTCACAGTGCGAAGCCGCCGAATACGAAGATCTGTCCGAGGAGGAAGACTTCTCCTTGGATAGCATCATTGTAGATGATCGAAGGGGCCATCAAACCTCTTGACGACGGCACAGTGGAAATCTCAATGAAAGCACCAATGTCGGTGTCAAAACCGGCGGATCTCGGGTAGGGGGTCCCGAACTGTGCGTCTAGGATCGATGGTAACAGGAGACGGGGGATACAATGTTTACCCAGGTTCGGGCCCTCTCTATGGAGGTAATACCCTACTTCCTGCTTGATTGATCTTGATGAATATGAGTATTACAAGAGTTGATCTACCACGAGATCGTAATGGCTAAACCCTAGAAATCTAGCTTGTATGACTATGGTAATGGCTAACCCACGGCACTCAACGACGCGACTGAGCTGGTGAAGTCCTGCGAGGCCTGTCAGTTCCACGCCAAGCAGATCCATCAGCCGGCTCAGGGCCTCCAGACCATCCCATTCTTGTGGACATTCGCGGTCTGGGGGCTGGATATCTTGGGCCCGTTCCCTCGAGCGCCTGGGGGCTACCGCTACCTCTACGTCGCCATCGACAAGTTCACCAAGTGGACGGAGGTAGAAGCCGTCCGCACCATCCCGGCCGGCTCCGCGGTCAGGTTCATCAAAGGTCTCGTGAGCCGGTTTGGGGTCCCCAACCGCATCATCACCGACAACGGCTCACAATTCACTAGCAATCTCTTCAAAACGTATTGTGCTAACCTTGGAACGCAGATCTGCTATGCTTCCATGGCACACCCCAGGAGCAATGGCCAAGCCGAACGCGCCAACGCGGAAGTCTTGAGGGGCCTCAAGACCAGGACCTTCAAGAAGAAGCTCGAGGCCTGCGGCAGGGGCTGGCACGACGAGCTCCAGTCCGTGCTGTGGTCCATCTGCGCCACCGCCACCAAGCCGACAGGCGAGACACCGTTCTTCCTCGTCAACGGAGCAGAAGCGGTTCTCCCACATGAGGTCAGGCATCGCTCCGCGTGGGTCCTGGCTTTCGATGAAACGCAGCAGGACGCCATGCGGGGGATGGATCTCGTGCTGGGGGAGGAACGCCGCCGTGAAGCCTCGCTCCGAGCTACGAGATACCAGCATGCGCTGCGGTGGTACCACTGCTGCAGCGTCCGCTCCAGGATGCTCGAGGTGGGTGATCTCGTCCTGAGGCGGGTGCTCTCCAGGGAAGGGCTGCACAAGCTCTCGCCCATGTGGGAGGGCCCATTTCGGGTCGCCCATGTCTCCAGGCCTGGCGCCGCGCGCCTGGAGACGCAGGACGGGATCCCCATCCAGAACGCATGGAACATCCAGCACCTCCGGAAGTTGTACCCATGAAGAAAGGCCCAACGCCTGTGAAGAAGGCCTAGTGCCTATGAAGGTCTCTGCTCGTGACACTCTCATGTAATAATGAGTGGGGCTGTACACGCCCCGGAGTCTCAGCAGTGCCGCCCTCGGGCCTCTGGGGCTCCCTCCCACATCCTAGTGGCAGCACTTAGCTCCGCACTGGTGAGAAGACAAGAAGACTAGACTAGGTGTCGGACGCGGCTTTTCATTTGCTTCCGTCATTGGCTTGCCCCTCTTTAATCGAAATTTGCCTTCTGGTGTTATTTGCCGATCTTGTTCCATCGACTTCTGCCTCTGTTTCTGCCTTCGGTTCTTTGTTTGACCTGCACCCTCTCTCGCGTCCCTCGCGAGGGGGCTGGACAGGTGCCCTCGTGCCCTCGTGAGCGTCTTGTCTGTTTTTCGCGAGGCACCCTCGTTCGAGCCGCAAGCTGGCGCACCTCTCTCAATCCATGCCCTTTGGGTACCGCGATGCGAGGAGCTGGGTCGTGGCCAGAGGCACCTGCGACCAGGGCTCGGGATCCCCTAACAAATTTATGCAGTTCCTCCTCGCCAGGTACTGAGAAATGCGCGCCTCGTGAGGCGGAAACTACTTCAAGCGCGTCAAGCTAAGTTATTCCTACGTGCCTATATAAAACATTGATATTGCAATGCGACACAGGAACAATAAGCACAACATAACAACTTGGAAATCATAGTTTGTTGCACGTCCCCGTGGGCCCCATACTTGTCTCTCTCTCAATGCAGGAAGGAAAGGAAGAACGAAACAAAAGCGGCGCGTGCCTTGCAGCAGTTCATGAGGAGGGATCCATGACGCCCTCCTGGGCTCAGCCAGACCCCACCTCGCTCTTCACCGGGGCGCGACGATGAGACGACCCGCTGCCGCCCTCGAAGCGGGCGTGGCGGCTGGTCATAGCCGCCGCTGGTGGAGCTGTCACCGGAGGAAGAGCCGCCGTAGCTTGACGAGCCGCGGTCGGCGCCGAGAGCGGGTCCACCTTCGTCCTCATCACGACCGTCACCAAGGCCGAGAACCTCTTCGCAGGCGCCATGGATGTTGCTACTGGCAATGGAGCGTGGAAGAAGAAGCGAGCGGAGCAGGAAGAGATGAGCGATGGGGGCTCTGCCCACCTCCTCATTTATAGCAAGAGAAGGCCAACCGGCGACCCCCATGATCACAGGTAATGATGGGTTTTCCTTGCATGCAGCAAGGACTCGTCAAATCGGGCAGTTGCCGAGGCAGCATGGGGAAGCGGAGACGCTCACGTCCAATCAGTCGCCATGCGTCGACCAAGGCCGCAGGCTATTGGGGCCCGTGGCGCTTCGCACTTGCCCTTTGGCTTCGCCTTGAAGCCAAGTCCGAGCGCGCCTTGGGCCCGGGGGCTACTGTCGGCGTTCTAGGAACGGGGGTCCCCAGACTTGCCTGCCTGCGGCCCACGGCGTGACTCCACCAGCGGGCCCGTGCGGCCCATCTTCACCAGCAAGCACCGAAGACTCTCGCGAGGGGCCGAGCCTCGCGAGGCGGACGACACAAGACCTCCTCATGGGCGGCCTCATCAGGCTGGCTCGCGAGGGGCGGAGAGATCAAGGCAAGGGACACCTCGCGAGGTTCCTGTGACGCAAGCCATGACGACCACAACCAGGCGGGCGCCAGGCGGGCGCCCGCGCGCGCAGTGTCCTTGTTTCCTCTTTGGTGCTAAAGAGGCAGGCGCAGGCGAGGAGTCCCGAGGCATCAGGCAAAGGTTTCCATATCGGTGCAACGAGACCAAGACCAGCAGGACAGCAGGACGGAGGTCACCGTGGAGCCCAAGATGACGTCACCACGAGAGCCTTTGGCAGGCGAAGACTACTTTTGTCAGGATAAGCTGTACTAGCTGTCCCCCTTCAAACTTGGCCGTTGTGGGATCCCTTCCCGCTCAATATTTGAGAAGAGGACCCTGGCCTCTATAAATAGGACTAGCCACCTCCATAGCAGGGGGATCGAAACCTTCTCCAGCTCACCAAGCACAAGAACACCTCTCCTCAGGAGGCTGTTCTTCCCTTGTAACTGTTCATCCTTAGCCCGAGAGGCAATCCACCACACCACACTGGAGTAGGGTATTACACCACATCGGTGGCCCGAACCAGTATAAATCTTGTGTCTCTTTGTTCTTTGAGTTCGTCGAGCTAGGCCGAGAGATCCTTGAGCGAGCGAGCCATCGAGGGAGAGAGAGAGAGATCTTTGTGCGCACCCCAGTGTTCGAACCTTGAGGGTTTTGCCGAAACCCATGATCCGACAGATGACCCGAAGGGAACGGAGCAGACCAGCTCAGATGAAGATGAAGTTCCAGTACCTCAACCCGGGGACATGCATGTGGAGTTCAAGAAGACAAATCTCCCTAATGGAGCAAAGAAATCTAAGATCCAGTTTATTCCTTCTAGTTTTCTGCAGGAAAGAAAGCAGGCATTATGCATAAAGATATTGAAGCTCGAGCAGGAGAACGATGACTTGAGGGAGGAAAGTTCTATCCTCAAGCGTAAGCTGGAGAAGAAGAATGCCACTACTCCATCACCATCATCACCAAAGAAGGAGACTTGAGTACACAAGTATGGGCACTCCCCTTGGCTTGTGCCAAGCTTGGGGGAGATGCCCCAGTATCGTATCACCATCACTATTATTATCTTTATCTATCTTAGTTTGATCCTTAGTTATTCCGTGATTTAGTTGAATAAAAGTTTAGTATGATCTATTTCCGAGTGCTAGTTTCGTGATCTATCTATCTACGTAATCGAGTCAGAGTTATATAATAAAGATTAGTTTGAGTTTTTTCTTCTTTACTTTTATGTTTCAATCAAAACAAAGGAAATAATGAAAAAAATCATATGCTAATCTTATGGTAAGTAATGACATCACATAAGGAAAATTATAAGTGGTAAAATTTATTGAAAGTTGACAAATGTAGCATTGGTCAATGATGCAATTCATGAAAGAATTAATAAGGGAAGACAAGATTCACATGCAAATATACCACCTTGGACATCTTTTATGATTGTGAGCCCCCATTAATTATTTTATGCCAAACTGTTCGTTGGACAAGGAAGACAACGTAATGATTTATGTTTGTTCATATTCACATAGAAGTTATATTGTCATAAATCCTCCAACATGTGGTGCTTTCCCAATATCTTTGCTAGCCAAAAATCCGCACCAAGTAGAGATACTACTTGTGCATCCAAAACCCTTAAACCCAAATTCATGTTTTGAGAGTCCACCATACCTACCTATGGATTGAGTAAGATCCTTCAAGTAAGTTGTCATCAGTGCAAAAAGGGCAATAAAAATTGCTTCTAAGTGTGTTTGATCTTTTAGTGTAAAGGAAAATAAGTGTTGCACTGATGTCTACTATGCAACTTTATTCTTGTAGACACGTGTTGGGCCTCAGAGCGTAGAGTTTTGTAGGACAGTAGCAATTTTCCCTCAAGTGGATGACCTAAGGTTTATCAATCCGTGAGAGGTGTAGGATGAAGATGGTCTCTCTCAAACGACCCTGCAACCAAATACAAGAAATCTCTTGTGTCCCCAACACACCCAATACAATGGCAAATTGTATAGGTGCACTAGTTCGGCGAAGAGATGGTGATAAAAGTGTAATATTGATGGTCGAAATATATTTTTATAATCTGAATAAATAAAAATAGCAAGGTAGCAATTAGTAAACGGGCACAAAAATAGTATTGCAATACTTAAAAATGAGGCCCAGGGTCCATACTTTCACTAGTGCAACCTCTCAACAATGCTAACATAGTTGGATCATATGATTATCCCTCAAAGTGCAATAAAGAATCACTCCCGAGTTCCTATTAGCGGAGAACAAAAGATAGGAATTGTTTGTAGGGCACGAAACTACCTCAAAGCTATTCTTTCCGTTCGATCTATTCAATAGTTCGTACTAAAATAACACAAAGCTATTTTTTCCATTCGATCTATCCTAGAGTTCGTACTAGAATAACACCAAAGCAAATTCATATTCATAATACTCAATCCACACAAAGAACTATAAAGAGACCCCAAAGTTTCCGTCGGAGAAAAACGTGCATCAACCCCTATGCATAGATTACCCCAATATCACCGTGGGAATCCGCGAGTTGAATGCCATAACACATATCAAGTGAATCAATAGCATACCTCATTGTCACCTCAAGTATTCATATTGCAAGACATATATCATGTGTTCTCATCTCTGAATACTCAATCCGACAAGGCAAAACTTGAAGGGTAAAGATTCAATTCATCATAACAAGAATATAGAGGGGAGAAACATCATATGATCCGACTATATTAACAAACCCATGATGTAGATCACGAGAGAGAGAGAGAGAGATCAAACACATAGCTACTGGTACAAACCCTCAACCTCGAGGGTGGACTACTCCCTCCTCATCGTGGTGGCCGCCGGGATGATGAAGATAGCCACCGGAGATGATTCCCCCTCCGGCAGGGTGCCGAAACGGGGTCTAGATTGGTTTTCGTGGATATAGAGACCTTGCGGCAGCGGAACTTCTGATCTAGGGTAACCCCGATGGGTTTTGGAATATTTGGGAATTTATAGTGCAAAGAGGGGGTGCAGGAGGCCACCAAGGTGGGCACAACCCACCTGGGCGTGCCAGGGGGGCCTGGCGCGCCCTGGTGGGTTGTGCCCCCTCGGGGCACCCCCCAGGTGCTGCTCTGGCCCAATGGATGCCTCTTGGTCCATAAAAAATCATCATGGAGTTTTGTTGCGTTTGGACTCCGTTTGGTATTGATTTCCTACGATGTAAAAAACAAGCAAAAAACTGCAACTGGCACTGGGCACTGGGTCAATAGGTTAGTCCCAAAAAATGATATAAAGTTCTATAAAATGATTGTAAAACATCTAAGAATGATAAAATAACAGCATGAATACTTCATAAATTGTAGATACGTTGGAGACGTATCATGTACCAACTTGTAATGGCAAAGTAATAAAAGCAACAGACTGCATAATAAAGGTTGCTATCATAAGCCGCAATATAATGTGGCATTCTTTTGCATTAAGAGATTGTGCATACAAAACCAAAAAGCATATGACAACCTCTGCTTCCCTCTGCGAAGGGCCTATCTTTTACCTTTATGTATTTACTTTTTATGCAAGAGTCAACGTATTTTCCTCTAGTCCTTTTTACTTTCTCTTTTGCAAGCACCATGTGGTGGGGAAAGATCTAGGCACATATATCCAGTTGGATGTGAGTGATCATGAGTTATTATTGTTGACATCACCCTTGAGGTGAATAAGTTGGTGAAGGAAATATGCCCTAGAGGCAATAATAAAGTTGTTATTTATATTTCCTTATATCATGATAACTGTTTATTATTCATGCTAGAATTGTATTAACCAGAAACTTAGTACATGTGTGAATACATAGACAAACAGAGTGTCACTAGTATGCCTCTACTTGACTAGCTCGTTGATCAAAGATGGTTAAGTTTCCTAGCCATTGACATGAGTTGTCATTTGATTAACAGGATCACATCATTAGAGAATGATGTGATTGACTTGACCCATTCATTAGCTTAGCACTATGATCATTTAGTTTATTGCTATTGCTTTCTTCATGACTTATACATGCTCGTATGACTATGAGATTATGCAACTCCTGAATACCGGAGGAACACTTAGTGTGCTATCAAACGTCACAATGTAACTGGGTGATTATAAAGATGCTCTATAGGTGTCTCCGATGGTGTTTGTTGGGTTGGCATAGATCGAGATTAGGATTTGTCACTCCGTGTTTCGTAGAGGTATCTCTGGGCCCTCTCGGTAATGCACATCACTATGAGCCTTGCAAGCAATGTGACTAATGAGTTAGTTGCGGATGATGCATTACGGAATGAGTAAAGTTACTTGCCGGTAAGGAGATTGAACTAGGTATTGAGATACCGATGATCGAATCTCGGGTAAGTAACATACCGATGACAAAGGGAACAACGTATGCTGTTATGAGGTTTGACCGATAAATATCTTCGTAAATATGTAGGAACCAATATGAGCATCCCGGTTCTGCTATTGGTTATTGATCGGAAGTGAGTCTCGGTCATGTCTACATAGTTCTCGAAACCGTAGGGTCCGCACGCTTAACGTTCGATGACGATCGGTATTATGAGTTTATGTGTTTTGATGTACCGAAGGTTGTTCGGAGTCTCGGATGTGATCACGGACATGACGAGGAGTCTCGAAATGGTCGAGACATAAAGATTGATATATTGGACGATGTTATTCGGACACCGGATGAGTTTGGGGGGTCACCGGATAAATATCGGAGTGCCGGGGGTTATCGGAACCCCCGGGGGAACTAATGGGCCTCTATGGGCCTTAGTGGGAAGAGAGGAAAGTATAGGAGGGGCTGGCTGCGCGCCCCCCTTAGGTCCGAATTGGACTAGGGCAAGGGGGCGGAGCCCCCCTTTCCTTCCCTCCCCCTCTTCCTTCCTTCCCCCCTCTCTCCCTCTTGGTGAATTCCTACTAGGACTTGGAGTCCTAGTAGGATTCCCCTCTTAGGGGCGCGCCCGAGGGCCCGGCCGGCCTCCCCCTTGCTCCTTTATATACGGGGGCAGGGGGGCACCCTAGAACACACAAGTTGACAGTTTTCTTAGTCGTGTGCGGTGGACCCCTCCACAGATTTCCACCTCGATCATATCGTTGTAGTGCTTAGGCGAAGCCCTGCGTCGGTAACTTCATCAACACGGTCATCACGCCGTCATGCTGATAGAACTCTCCCTCGACCTCAGCTGGATCTAGAGTTCGTGGGACGTCTCCGAGCTGAACGTGTGCAGATCGCGTAGGTGCCGTACGTTCGGTGCTAGGATCGGTCGGATCATACAGACGTATGACTACATCAACCGCATCGTCATAATGCTTCCGCTTTCGGTCTACGAGGGTATGTAGACAACACTCTCCCCTCTCGTTGCTATGCATCACCTAGATAGATCTTGCGTGATCGTAGGATTTTTTTGAAATTACTGTGTTCCACAACAGTGGCATCCGAGCCAGGTCTATGCGTAGATGTTATATGCACGAGTAGAACACAAAGAGTTGTGGGTGATAATAGTCATACTGCTTACCAGCATGTCATACTGCTTACCAGCATGTCATACTTTGGTTCGGCGGTATTGTTGGATGAAGCGGCCTGGACCGACATTACGCGTACGCTTACGCGAGACTGGTTCTACAGACATGCTTTGCACACAGGTGGCTGGCGGGTGTCAGTTTCTCCAACTTTAGTTGAATCGAGTGTGACTACGCCCGGTCCTTGTTGAAGGTTAAAACAACACACTTGATGAAAAATCGTTGTGGTTTTTGATGTGTAGGTAAGAACGGTTCTTGCTAAACCCGTAGCAGCCACGTAAAATTTGCAAGAACAAGTAGAGGACGTCTACCTTGTTTTTGCAGGGTATGCTGTGATGTGATATGGTCAAGACGTGATGATATATAAATTGTTGTATGAGATGATCATGTTTTGTAACAGTTATCGGCAACTGGCAGGAGCCTTATGGTTGTCACTTTATTGTATGCAATGCAATCGCCATGTAATTGCTTTACTTTATCACTAAGCGGTAGCGATAGTCATGATAGCAATAGTTGGTGAGACGATAACGATGCTTCGATGGAGATCAAGGTGTCAAGCCGGTGACAATGGTGATCATGATGGTGCTTTGGAGATGGAGATCAAAGACACAAGATGATGATGGCCATATCATATCACTTATATTGATTGCATGTGATGTTTATCCTTTATGCATATTATTTTGCTTAGTTCGGCGGTAGCATTATAAGATGTTCTCTCACTAAATTTCAAGGTACAAGTGTTCTCCCTAAGTATGCACCGTTGCGAAAGTTCGTCGTGCCGAGACAGCACGTGATGATGGGGTGTGATAAGCTCTATGTTCACATACAACGGGTGCAAGCCAGTTTTGCACACGCAGAATACTCAGGTTAAACTTGATGAGCCTAGCATATGCAGATATGTCCTCGGAACACTGAGACCGAAAGGTGAAGCGTGAATCATATAGTAGATATGATCAACATAGTGATGTTACCATTGAAAACTACTCCATCTCACGTGATGACCGGACATGGTTTAGTTGATTTGGATCACGTGATCACTTAGATGATTAGAGGGATGTCTATCTAAGTGGGAGTTCTTAAGTAATATGATTAATTGAACTTTAATTTATCATGAACTTATTTCCTGATAGTTTTTTGCATGTCTATGTTGTTGTAGATAAATGGCCCGTGCTACTGTTCTGTTGAATTTTAATGCATTCCTAGAGAAAGCTAAGTTGAAACATGATGGTAGCAACTACACGGACTGGGTCTGTAACTTGAGGATTATCCTCATTGCTGCACAATTGAATTACGTCCTGGAAGCATCGCGAGGTGCTAGGCCTGCTGCAGATGCTACTGATGACGTTAAGAACGTCTGGCAGAGCAAAGCTGGTGACTACTCGATAGTTCAGTGTGCCATGCTTTACGGCTTGGAACAGGGACTTCAATGATGTTTTGAATGTCATGGAGCATATGAGATGTTCCAGGAGTTGAAGTTAATATTTCAAGCAAATGCCCAGATTGAGAGATATGAAGTCTCCAATAAGTTCTATAGTTGCAAGATGGAGGAGAATAGTTCTGTCAGTGAACATATACTCAGAATGTCTGGGTACCATAACCACTTGACTCAACTGGGATTTAATCTTCCTGATGATAGTGTCATTGACACAGTTCTTCAATCACTGCCACCAAGCTACAAAAGCTTCGTGATGAACTATAATATGCTAGGAATGGATAAGACAATTCCCGAGCTCTTCGCGATGCTAAAAGCTGCGGAGGTAGAAATCAAGAAGGAGCATCAAGTGTTGATGGTCAACAAGACCACCAGTTTCAAGAAGAAGGTCAAAGGGAAGAAGGGGAACTTCAAAAAGAACGGCAAACAAGTTGCTGCTCAAGTGAAGAAGCCCAAGTCTGGACCTAAGCCTGAGACTGAGTGCTTCTACTATAAAGGGGCTGGTCACTGGAAGCGGAACTGCCCCAAGTATTTGGCGGATAAGAAGGATGGAAAAGTGAAAGGTATATTTGATATACATGTTATTGATGTGTACTTAACCAATGCTCACAGTGGCGCCTGGGTATTTGATACTAGTTCTGTTGCTCATATTTGCAACTCAAAATAGGGGCTCGGATTAAGCGAAGATTGGCTAAGGACGAGGTGACGATGCGCGTGGGAAATGGTTCCAAAGTCGATGTGATCGCGGTCGGCACGCTACCTCTACATCTACCTTTGGGATTAGTTTTAGACCTAAATAATTGTTATTTGGTGCCAGCGTTGAGCATGAACATTATATCTGGATCTTGTTTGATGCGAGACGGTTATTCATTTAAATCAGAGAATAATGGTTGTTCTATTTATATGAGTAATATCTTTTATGGTCATGCACCCTTGATGAGTGGTCTATTTTTGTTGAATCTCGATAGTAGTGATACACATATTCATAGTATTGAAGCCAAAAGATATAAGTTCAATAGTGATAGTGCAACTTATTTGTGGCACTGCCGTTTAGGTCATATTGGTGTAAAGCGCATGAAGAAACTCCATGCTGATGGGCTTTTGGAATCACTTGATTATGAATCACTTGATACTTGCGAACCATGCCTCATGGGCAAGATGACTAAGACTCCGTTCTCCGGAACAATGGAGCGAGCACAGACTTGTTGGAAATAATACATACTGATGTATGCGGTCCGATGAGTGTTGACGCTCGTGGCGGGTATCGTTATTTTCTAACCTTCACAGATGATTTGAGCAGATATGGGTATATCTACTTGATGAAACATAAGTCTGAAACATTTGAAAAGTTCAAAGAATTTCAGAGTGAAGTGGAAAATCATCGTAACAAGAAAATAAAGTTTCTACGATCTAATCGTGGAGGAGAATATTTGAGTTACGAGTTTGGTCTTCATTTGAAACAATGTGGAATAGTTTCGCAACTCACGCCACCTGGAACACCACAGCGTAATGGTGTGTCCGAACATCGTAACCGCACTTTATTAGATATGGTGCGATCTATGATGTCTCTTACTGATTTACCGCTATCGTTTTGGGGTTATGCTTTAGAGACAGCTGCATTCGCGTTAAATAGGGCACCATCTAAATCCGTTGAGACGACACCGTCTGAACTGTGGTTTGGCAAGAAACCCAAGTTGTCATTTCTGTAAGTTTGGGGCTGCGATGCTTATCTGAAAAAGCTTCAACCAGATAAGCACAAACCCAAATCGGAGAAATGTGTCTTCATAGGATACCCAAAGGAGACTGTTGGGTACACCTTCTATCATAGATCCGAAGGCAAGATATTTGTTGCTAAGAATGGATCCTTTCTAGAGAAGGAGTTTCTCTCAAAAGAAGTGAGTGGGAGGAAAGTAGAACTTGATGAGGTAATTGTACCTTCTCCCGAATTAGAAAGTAGTTCATCACATAAATTTGTTCCAGTGATTCCTACACTAATTAGTGAGGAAGCTAATGATAGTGATCATGAAACTTCAGATCAAGTTACTACTGAACCTCGTAGGTCAACTAGAGTAAGATCCGCACAAGAGTGGTACGGTAATCCTTTTCTGGACGTCATGTTACTAGACCATAATGAACCTACGAACTATGAATAAGCAATCATGAGCCCAGACTCCGCAAAATGGCTTGAGGCCATGAAATCTGAGATGGGATCCATGTATGAGAACAAAGTGTGGACTTTGGTTGACTTGCCCGATGATCGGCAAGCCATCGATAATAAATGGATCTTCAAGAAGAAGACTGACGCTGACAGTAATGTTACTGTCTACAAAGCTCGACTTCTTGCGAAAGGTTTTCGACAAGTTCAAGGAGTTGACTAGGATGAGACTTTCTCGCTCGTACTGATGCTTAAGTCTGTCCGAATCATGTTAGCAATTGCCGCATTTTATGTTTATGAAATTTGGCAAATGGATGTCAAAACTGCATTCCTGAATGGATTTCTGGAAGAAGAGTTGTATATGATGCAACCAGAAGGTTTTGTCGATTCAAAGGATGCTAAGAAAGTGTGCAAGCTCCAGCGATCCATTTATGGACTGGTGCAAGCCTCTCGGAGTTGGAATAAATGTTTTGATAGTGTGATCAAAGCATATGGTTTTATACAGACTTTTGGAGAAGCCTGTATTTACAAGAAAGTGAGTGGGAGCTCTGTAGCATTTCTAATATTATATGTGGATGGCATATTGCTGATTGGAAATGATATAGTATTTCTGGATAGCATAAAAGGATACTTGAATAAGAATTTTTCAATGAAAGACCTTGACGAAGCTGCTTATATATTGGGCATCAAGATCTATAGAGATAGATCAAGACGCTTAATTGGACTTTCAGAAAACACATACCTTGATAAGATTTTGAAGAAGTTCAAAATGGATTAGTCATAGAAAGGGTTCTTGCCGGTGTTACAAGGTGTGAAGTTGAGTGGGACTCAATGCCCGACCACTGCAGAAGATAGAGAGAAAATGAAAGTCATTCCCTATGCTTCAACCATAGGTTCTATCATGTATGCAATGCTGTGTACCAGACCTGATGTGTGCCTTGCTATAAGTATAGTAGGGAGGTACCAAAGTAATCCAGGAGTGGATCACTGGACACCAGTCAAGAACATCCTGAAATACCTGAAAAGGACTAAGGATATGTTTCTTGTTTATGGAGGTGATAAAGAGCTCGTCGTAAAAGGTTACGTCGATGCAAGCTTTGACACTGATCCGGATGACTCTAAGTCGCAAACCGGATACATGTTTATATTGAACGGTGGAGCTGTCAGTTAGTGCAGTGATAACCCCCTAGTATAGATGATCACAATAGTTTTCGAGGGTAGAGTATTCAACCCAGATTTATTGATTCGACACAAGGGGAGCCAAAGAATATTCTCAAGTATTAGCAGTTGCGTTGTCAATTCAACCACACCTGGATAACTTAATATCTGCAGCAAAGTATTTGGTAGCAAAGTTGTATGGAAGTAACGGTAATGGTGGTAAAAGTAACAGTGATGGTTTTGTAGTGATTGTAACAGTAGCAACGGAAAAGTAAATAAGCGAAGAACAATATGTGAAAAGCTCGTAGGCATTGGATCGGTGATGGGGAATTATGTCGGATGCGATTATTCATGCAACAGTTATAACATAGGGTGACACAGAACTAGCTCCAATCCATCAATGTAATGTAGGCATGTATTCTGAATATAGTCATACGTGCTTATGGAAAAGAACTTGCATGACATCTTTTGTCCTACCCTCCCGTGGCAGCGGGGTCCTTTTGGAAACTAAGGGATATTAAGGCCTCCTTTTAATAGAGTACCAGACCAAAGCATTAACACATATGACTAATGAGTTAGTTGCAGGATGATGCATTACAGAATGAGTAAATAGACTTGTCAGTAACGAGATTGAACTAGGTATTGAGATACCGGCGATCGAATCTCGGGCAAGTAACATACCGATGACAAAGGGAACAACGTATGTTGTTATGCAGTTTGACCGATAAAGATCTTCGTAGAATATGTAGGAACCAATATGAGCATCCAGGTTCCGCTATTGGTTATTCACCGGAAGTGAGTCTCGGTCATGTCTACATAGTTCTCAAACCCATAGGGTCCGCACGCTTCACGTTCGATGATGATTGGTATTATGAGTTTATGTGTTTTGATGTACCGAAGGTTGTTCAGAGTCCCGGATGTGATCATGGACATGACGAGGAGTCTCGAAATGGTCGAGACATAAAGATTGATATATTGGATGGTGTTATTCGGACACCGGATGATTTTCGGGGGTCACCGGATAAATATCGGAGTGCCGGGGGGTTATCAAAACCCCCGGGGGAACTAATGGGCCTCTATAGGCCTTAGTGGGAAGAGAGGAAAGGCTAGGAGGGGCTGGCCGCGCGCCCCCCTTGGGTCCGAATTGGACTAGGGGAAGGGGGCGGCGCCCCCCTTTCCTTCCCTTCCCCCTCTTCCTTCCATCCCCCTCCCTTCCTCTTGGTGGATTCTTACTAGGACTTGGAGTCCTAGTAGGATTCCCCTCTTGGGGGCGCGCCGTAGGGGCCGGCCGGCCTCCCCCTTGCTCCTTTATATACGGGGGCAGGGGGCACCCTAGAACACACAAGTTGACAGTTGTCTTAGCCGTGTGCGGTGCCCCCATCCACAGATTTCCACCTCGGTCATATCGTTGTAGTGCTTAGGCGAAGCCCTGCGTCGGTAACTTCATCAACACCGTCATCACGCCGTCGTGCTGACGAAACTCTCCCTCGACCTCAGCTGGATCTAGAGTTCATCGGACGTCACCAAGCTGAATGTGTGCAGATCGCGGAGGTGCCGTACGTTCGGTGCTAGGATCGGTTGGACCGTGAAGACGTATGACTACATCAACCACATTGTCATAACGCTTCTGCTTTCGGTCTATGAGGGTACGCAGACAACACTCTCTCCCCACTCGTTGCTATGCATCACCTAGATAGATCTTGCGTGATCGTAGGATTTTTTTTGAAATTACCGCGTTCCCCAACAGTTGGGAGGCGAAACTATAAGCCCCTATCTTTCGGTGTCCGACTGAAACTTTTTGCTCTATATATATGTGATACGTCTCCAACGTATCTATAATTTATGAAGTATTCATGCTGCTATATTATCATTCTTGGATGTTTTACAATCATTTTATAGCAACTTTATATCATTTTTTGGGACTAACCTATTGACATAGTGCCCAATGCCAGTTGCTGTTTTTTGCTTGTTTTTTACATCGCAGAAAATCAATACCAAACGGGATCCAAACACTGTGAAACTTTTTGTGGATTTTTATGGACCAGAAGACATCCAATGGGCCAGAGCAGCACCTGGGGGGGTGCCCCGAGGGGGCACAAACCACCAGGGCGTGCCCCGGTGGGTTGTGCCCACCTCGGTGGCCTCCCGCACCCCCTCTCCGCCTTATAAATTCCCAAATATTCCAAAAACCCTCGCGGAGACCCTAGCTCAAAATTTCTGCCGCCGCAAGCCTCTGTAGCCACAAGAAACCAATCTAGACCCCGTTCTGGCAACCTACCGGAGGGGGGAATCATCACGGGTGGCCATCTTCATCATCCCGGCGGCCACCATGATGAGGAGGGAGTAGTCCATCCTCGGGGCTGAGGGTTTGTACCAGTAGCTATGTTTTTAATCTCTCTCTCTCTCATGTTCTTGAGATGTCATGATCTTGATGTATCGCGGGCTTTGTTAATATAGTCAGATCATATGGTGTTTTCCCCTCTCTATCTTGTTGTGAATTGAGTTTTCCCATTGAGGTTTCATTTTATCGGATTGAATACTTTCATGGATTTGAGAGCACTTGATATATGTCTTTCATATGAATACCCGTGGTGACAATGGGGTATTTTATTGATTCACTTGATATGTGTTCTGGCACTCAACTCACGGATTGTCGAGGTGACATTGGGGTAATCTATGCACAGGGGTTGATGCACGTTTTCGTCCTTGTTTCTCTAGTAAAAATCTTGGGGCACTCTTTGAGGTTCTTTATGGTTGATTGAGTATTATGAATCTGAAATTATTTGGTGTTATTTTAGTATGAACTCTTGGATAGATCGATCGGAAAGAATAGCTTCGAGGTGGTTTTGTACCCTACAAAAAATTTCTTCTTATGTTCTCCGCTAGATAGGAACTTTGGAGTGATTCTTCGTCGCACTTTGAGGGATGGTTATATGATCCAATTATATTAGCATTGTTAAGAGATTGCACTAGCGAAAGTACGGACCCTAGGCCTCATTTTCAAGCATTGCAATACCGTTTGTGCTCACTTTTGTGACTTGCTACCTTGCTGTTTTTTATTGTTCCTATTACAAAAATCAATATCTACTATCATTACTACACTTTTATTTCCATCTCTTTGCCAAACTAGTGCACCTATACAAATTACCATTGTATTTGGTGTGTTGGGGACACAAGAGACTCTTTGTTATTTGGTTGCAGGGTTGATTGAGAGAGACTATCTTCATCCTACGCTTCCCACGGATTGATAAACCTTAGGCCATCCACTTGACGGAAAATTTCTATTGTCCTACAAAACTTTGCGCTTGGAGGCCCAACACGTGTCTACAAGAATAAAGTTGGAAGTAGACATCAAGCTCTTCTCTGGCGCCGTTGCCGGGGAGGTGAGTGCTTGAAGGTATATCTTGAGATCTTGCAATTGAATCTTTTAGTTTCTTGTTTTATCACTAGTTTGGTTTTATAATAGAAAACTAAAAAAACTAAAAAAATGGAGATTGGGCTACCTCAGGTTATTCTTTATCTTTATAATGTCTATCTTGAGAATAAGGATTCCGATAATTGTGCTCAATTGCTAGAAAAAGAATTCAACAAAATTTATGGCATAAAAATGTTGGATGATGGGCATGATTGCAATATTGCTAGTATGAATTCTTTGAATATCCATGATGTTAATGATGATTGCATTAGTCATGATAATGATGTCTCCTATAAGAATGTCAATTTTGGTGGAGTGAATTGGGAGTGCAAATGCACACCAAAAAGGGAAGATAGATTTTGTAAGAAGCATAAATATTTAGTAACGAAAAAGTTGCAAGAGAGGCTAGATGATTGTGCTGAAAGATTTAATTTTTCTCGCCATCCTTGTGAACTTTGCAATGAACGTGGTCATTTAAATCTCCAATGCAAATTGTTTCATGATCAAATCATATCCAAAAATTGTTATAACTTGATTACCCTTGAGCATCATAAAGAGCTTAGTCTTCTTTTGGGGTATGAATAAATGAAACGTATAACCGAGGGTATTCCAAAATTTAATCTCAAGATATTTCTTGATTTTGATCTAGAGGAAATTTATATGTTTTGTGCGGTAAATTGCATTGAGAATCCTTATATTGCCAACTATCTAAAGACAAGAAAACAAATAGAATATGAAGAGAGTACTAATCAAAGGGAAAATATTGCTCAATACCCTCCTAGTGTTTATCATGATGAATCATGTAACGAGGATGAGCTTCCTATCCAATCAATATCTTCAACAAGAAGCTCGAAAAAATTGATTAAACCTATACGAGAGGTGGTGAAGAAGAAAAGGAAAAGAAGGAGAAGTATAGGTAAAAAGGTAACTCTCCCAAGTAATATTGCTCCTATCACCATTGTGCCTAATGAAAGTGAATCAAATATGTTGATGGAGGATGATGATATTGAGTATGATTTTGTGATGCCTACTACTTGTTGTAATGATTATGATTGGGAAGATAATGATACTTCTTATAATGTTGGAAATCTTTTTGGGACCAACTTGGGAAATTATGATGATATCAATTGTTATACCATTGGTGCTATTCATACTATTAATGATGAGAGTGATTATGCTTATGATATGCCAAGTCATAATCTTGGGGATGCTATGTTTGATGAGAAAGAAATGTTTGAGAATTTATTTGCTGCAATTAATGTTTGTCCCAAGCTTGGGGATGATATGCTTAATGAAGATGATCTTTTTAGTCCCCCTACTTTGAATGATCAAATTTGCTATGATGATTGCATGCCTCCTATCTATGATGAGAACAAAGTTGCTACTTATGATGATTATTGTGATGATACTTATGTTATAAAAAGTAGTGATGATTATATTTATAAAACTTGTCATAGTTATGATTACCCTTTTCCCGAACAGTATTATTTTTATGTGGAAACAATTTATAGTATTCAAGTTTCATATGATACTCCCACCATTGTGAACGAGAAGAAATTTTCTTATGTGGAGAGTAATAAAATTTCTATGCTTGTGGATCATGAAAAGAATGCTTTATGTGATGGTTATATTGATGAATCTATTCATGATGCTACTGAAAATTATTATGAGAGAGGAACTTATGATTCATGATGCTCTCTTTATGTTTCAATTCTTATCTTTTATGCGAGCATCATTGAAATCATCGTGCCTAGCTAAAAGGCATTAAACAAAAGCGCTTGTTGGGAGACAACCCAACATTTACCCTTACTGTTTTTGTGTATTCACATGATTATGCTACTGTAGTAATCATGTTTTATTGATTTTGTTTCAATAAAGTGCCAAGTAAAGCATTTGGGATAGTGTGGATGATGGTTGACTTGAATCTGTGCAAAATCAGAAACTTTTGCGCTCAGTCCAGGAATTTTGAAAATTCACTGGAACATGTTTTTGATCTGAATTTTTCCAGGTGATAGATATACAAATTCCCTACGTTGTAATAATTTTTCAGAATTTTTGGAGTAGCAGAAGTATGGTTTGAGTACAGATTACTACAAACTGTTCTAATTTTGACAGATTCTGTTTTCAATGCATAGTTTGCTTGTTTTCTAGTTTCTATGGCTTATATTGCTCAATATAAATTGTAGAAATGATATACTAAGTAGGCATTGTGTGGAAAAAATTATGAATCTTGTTTTTTACAGTACCAAAGTGAAATGGTTTGCTCTTTATCATACTAACCTATCTCACGAAGTTCTGTTAAGTTTTGTGTGATTGAAGTTTTCAAAATTTGGGTGAGATGTCGATATGAGGAGAATAAGGAGTGAGAAGACCCTAAGCTTGGAAATTCCCACGGCACCCCAAGTTAATATCCAAGCAACTAAGCTTGGGGATGCCCCGGAAGGCATCCCCTCTTTCGTCTCCAACATTATCGGTAACCTTACTTGAGGCTATATTTTTATTCGTCACATGATATGTGTTTTGCTTGGAGCGTCATTTTTTTATTTTTTGCTTGATTTTATTTAGATTAATGTTTTGCATCTTTCATTTCAATAAAAATGTCAAGGATAGCCTTCACCATGCTTATTTTGCAAGTACATGAGTTGCTGTTTCAAAACAGAAAGTTTATCGATGTTGCGAAAATTCCCGAGAAAATTCAGAATGCGATAAAATGTTGAAACTTTTTGCACAATAAGCTCTGAAAAATTTGCTATAGTGTGGTAATTTTTCATAATTTTTGGAGTTAGGAAAGTATGATGAATCTTGCATTCTTTACAGACTATACTGTTTTGGCAGATTGCTATTATGGTTGCATTGTTTGCATACGTTTGCTTGTTTAATGATTCTATTTGAGGATAGGAGTATTAAATATGCAGAGCCATTGTAACATCCCAAATTTTCAATTTGGAATGTTATGCATAGGTCATCCATGCATATGATATTTTATTGCATTTTTTTGCGATCCTCAAAATTCTAAGCAACTCAAGGACCCACAGAGAGAGTTGGGGATTTCACCGTTTTCATATTAGAATTTTCTCAAATATCGAAACAAGGATCGTTTTGGTTTTAATTATTTTTCTCTCCGAAAATATTTCAAATTAACATATATGAGAGGAGATAATATGACTTCTCCAAAATAAACGAAATATTGGAGGAAAATGTTAAAATCAAATAAATAATTTATTTTGAATTTTATTGCTATTTTAATTCGAATTAGAAAAAGATGCATTTTTCAAAATTGCATTCTTAGGCCAAGAAAAAGTTCACTTCGTTCTAAATATTTTATTTAGACGGTGAAAATTAGTTTTGGCATTTTTAGATTTTTGTTTTGGATTTTTTTCTCGGCGGAATCTGTTTAAAAAAAAGTTTCGGACCGACTGGGCCGAAGCCCAGTTGGCCCACTCCGACGCCGCTGCCATCGTCGTCCCCGAGCCGGACTCCTCGAGGGAGTCCGACGCCGCCGCGCCTCGCCGCCCCCTCCCGTACGCCACCTCGCCCCCCTTTATAAGCAGACCCGGGCCCCCCTAGAGCCCCAAGCCGCCGCCGCCGCCTGCCCTCGCCGAGCCGCCCCGCCTCCCGAGCGCCGACGCCGCCGGGCCTCGCCGCCCCCTCCCGCACGCCACCTCGCCCCCCTTTATAAGGAGATCCGGGGCCCCCTGGAGCCCCAAGCCGCCGCCTACCCTCGCCGAGCCGCCCCGCCTCCCGAGCGCCGCCGCCGCTGCAGCCCCGCCGCCGAGCCGTCGCGCCGCCGCCCGCAGCGCACCGCCCCGCCCCGCGCCGCCTCGCGCTGCGCGGCACCGCCGCGCTAGCCAGCCGGAGCCGCCCCGTTCGCCGGATCGAGCCGCTGTTCGCCGGATCTCGTCCGCCGGATTTTTTCGGTTTAGGTAAAAACCGATCGATTTTTTAGGAACCCTAGATGCGTTTTTTTATTTTATCGTTTCGGTTTTTCTCGGTTTAGTTATTTAGCGGACGTTCGTCCGTTCATTCGATTTTACGAACGCTTTTCGCCGGTTAGGGTCAGACAGCAAACGTTCGTTCGTTAGTCTTTTCTTTTTATTTTCTTTTTCTGCTAGGGACCTATCCGTGATTATTTTTATCGCAGATTAGCCCCTGATTTTCAAACCTTCGCCGTTTCTTAACCGTTTGCCCAAATCTAGTGAAACCAACGCCAAAATCTTTGTCTCGAGCCCCCCTTTCTGTTTAAACAACTTGAACAAGGTTTTTGACAATTTAAAATTTGGTTTCAAGCAGATTCGGTTTCGAAGTTCTTTTGACCGTAGTTTCAGTTCCGTAGCTCCGATTCGATTGATTCTTTTTGCAGATCGACTCTCTTCAGTTGAGTTTTCAGATTCGATCTTCTTATATGAGTTTTAACAGTGCATCTTTGCTTGATTGCTTATGTATGCTATTGTTAGTTTGCGATAGAATTCCCGGAGTGCGAAGCATGCTACTACGAGTCTTTAGGGTTTGCGGATCATCAGCAAGGCAAGTAACACATTGATCATACTCTTCTCATACCCAGTTTTATGCATTAGATACAATCCTCAAACATTGCATGATTAGGATGTGATTAACTTGTGGGTTTCGGGAAGTAGATTATGAGGTAGAACCTATTGCCCTTTTATTACCAATCCCTTGGGAGTTACCTCTACGTTATGCTTATATTGCCATGCTATGCTCGTAGACGTGGATTGGGTTTGAGTGTATCCATGACCGATGTGAGATTGTTAATTAATGGTTAACTTAAGGTGGCTTTTTAAATACAAATCTGGGTGGATTGGTTGCGAGCACCTGGAGAATCCAGTGTTGTCCTAGGATATCCCGGAGGACCCGTGTGATCATCCTACGGCTCGCCACCCAGGCTCAAAGGGATCATAAGATTATTCATGCTAGAAACTTCCATGTGCAGCCACAAGCTATTATGGCTCTAGCATAGTTGAGTATGTTGCATGACCTCATCCAGTGGTAGGCTAGCAGATGTAGGGGATGTAGGTTGGTACTGTCTACCCAGGGTTAGAGTTAATGTTTCTGAAAGACTGTGTCTCGGTCATCCGTTTCTCAAACACCATGTAGTGCGAGAAATCCAACGGAGGAGATCGAGTCTTGTGGGGAAAAGTGCGCAAACCTCTGTAGAGTGTACAAACTAATCATGGTTAGCCGTGTCCCCGGTTATGGACATCTTGAGTATCTGGTACTTGAATTATTGATTTGATCTCATCACTCTAAACTAATTTGTTGGGTTGATAATTACTTTTAATTGGGATTGAGTTGGCGGAACCTTCTCAATGTTTCAACTACCATGATAGTTAAATAAAATATATTCCTTTGCTGTAGGGAAAAATTGGCTTTTCGCAAAATGTTATAACCATAGAGCCTCCACCAGCCATATATGCATGTTGTGATAGCTTTTACATGTTCATTGCTCTACTGTGTTACATTGCCAGCATATTCCATGTGCTGACCCGTTTTCGGGCTGCAACATATCATGTTGCAGACTTTTCAGACGAAGAGTAAGGTGTGCTAGGTCATTTGTCGTGCACTCAGCTATGCCGTTGGAGTTGATGGACTCACTTTATCTTCCAAACCTTCTGCTGTTATCTTATTTAGATGGCCTTAAGCCATATTTATTGTAATAAGTTCTCTCTTGAGACTATCGATGTAATAAGTGTGTGATTGCTACTCTATTATAAATCCATTCAAGTACTATGTGTGTCAGCATTACCGATCCAGGGATGACACTGAGCACAGAGATTTGACCGTCTGAGGTCGGATCACGACAAGATGGTATCAGAGCACACGCTGAATGTAGGACACGACCACTAAGATGAGCCATAGGTCACTCTTCTCTACTCATTTCTGACTCTTATCCATTCTCTACTCTTTAGGATGGCGGACTCAAGGAACAAGTTTGCACAACCGGATGAAGACACACCATTTGGACGACACTTGAAGGAAGTCACTAGGTACCTGAACATTGGAATACCAAGCTTCACCGGGACCTACACCGCCACTTTACCAGAAGAGGAGCGATGGATGATTCGAGTTCAAGTTCCAGGAAGGACATTCACGCCAGTCACTGAGCCCATAGAGTTTTCCTTTGATGCACCGACCTGGAGTTTAGGTAAGTGCATGGCAGCCCACATCGCCATGGGACGCATCGGCAAAGTTTATCACAAGGAACTTAAGGACACCATCTACCAGATATGTGGGCGCCGAGATGAGCAATGAGAGATGATCAGCACCAGGAGGGATAGATCCATTGCAGCTTTTATCCAGGAGCTAAACCAGCACATTCGACGACAGGAGAATCAGATGTGCGTGTGCATGATAGACTTGAAGAAGGCGATGACCAGGAACATGGAGCTAGAAGAGGAACTCAAGTCTACACGCGACGAATACGATGAGGAAATCGCAATACTAGTGGAGAAGAATGACGACCTGACAAGGAAGCTAGGAGTATTCATGGGAGACCCTGCGCCAGGAGGAGAAGACGACAAACCCAAGGAAATTCGTTCTGAAGACTACATCATCATTGACGACACCGACTCCGACCCTGATGATAGTGATGATGATTATGAAGACGAAGCTGGAGCAGATATCATGGAGTCTTCCACCGATCAAAATTTCTAGATGACCACCATATGATTAGTAGTATTTCCCCATGTATATAGTAGTAGTCCGAGCACTTTTGTAACGGTAGTTCTAGACCGATTGTATGCCCTTGCTTGAATTGATTTGGTGTGATATGATTGTGTGTGCCTCATGTGCATATGGGTAGTGATTTCTCACTAGACCTCATTCTATTCTAATCTCTTCCCTCTAAACCCATCAGATGCCTCCGAGACGTGACACCGGATTTGTCTTCCCACAGGAGATCACTCAGTTAATCCAGCAGCAGAATGCGTTGATACAGCAACTAGTCCAGAATCAAGGCAACAACAACAACAACCCACCGGCACCACCTCCAGTTGACAACTTAGCCCGTTTTCTGAGGTTGCAGCCGCCGGTGTTTTCTAGTAGCACCGAGCCAATAGTTGCTGATGACTGGCTACACAGGATTGGAAGGGAGTTGACCACTGCAGGTTGCATAGATGCTGAGAAGGTGCGTTTTGCCGGACATCAATTGGATGGACCCGCAGCCGCATGGTGGGAGAATTACACGACCACTTTCCCTATAGCCAATGTCACTTGGGATCAGTTTCAGCAAGCATTTCACACTGCACATGTCTCAACTAGGGCTATGAGCATGAAGAAGCGTGAGTTTCGCAACTTGCGCCAAGGAAACCGTACGATGGGGTAGTACATGGATGAGCTCAGTAAGTTAGCCCGCTATGCCCCGGATGATGTGGCCACCGATGCCGCGAAGCAGGAGAAGTTTATAGAAGGGCTGAATGATGGGATGAGCATGCAGTTGATGGTAGCCACATTCGCTAACTATCAGGAGTTGGTAGACAGGGCTCTTATGATTGAAGGGAAGCAGCAGCAAATTGAGAGTCGCAAGAGGAAGTATGGACAAGGGAAGTACAATTCAGGAGCCCAGCAGAAGCCTCGTTATACCCCGAACTCGGGAGGATTTACCCATAACCATGGAGGCCATACCCACAATGGAGGAAGCTCGCATAACCACAGTGGCCCCAAGAATGGAAATGGGAATGGAGCAGGCAGCAATCAGAACCGCTCTAACCTAGCAACGCCCGCCAAGAAGGATCTAAGTCACATTACTTGTTTCAAGTGCGGGAAGACTGGACATTACGCCACTGAATATTCTGAAGCAAAGAATGGTAATGGCAATGGAAGCTCTGGGAAGAAGCCCAACCCTTTCAACAGGGGACAAGTGAACCACGTGAACGTAGAGGAGGTTGAAGGGAAGCGAGATGTAGTTATCGGTAAGTTTTTGGTTAAGTCATTTACCGCTCTTTTTCTATTTGATACTGGTGCATCGCATTCATACATTTCAAGGGGATTTGTGGACAAATTTAAGTTACCCACCTTAGCCCTTAGGACACCCTTGCTGGTAAGCTCACCAGGTTCAGAGTATATGGCCAGGCGATGGTGCGATCGGATACCCTTAACCATTGGTAGGAATATTTTCCCCTCCGGTCTAATAATTTTGGAGTCGCAAGGATTGGATGTAATACTAGGTATGGATTGGCTATTGAAGTATGGAGGAAACATTGACTGTGCTAGTAGGTCAATTCTGCTCACCACCCCGGAGGGAAAAAGGATCAAGTATGTTTCCAGGCATGCGCCGAGGAGGGCCCAAGTAAATTCTCTCTCCGGAGTTGTTCAGGAAGAAGTGCCTGTAGTGAAGGATTACCCAGATGTATTTCCAGAGGAGTTACCAGGCATGCCGCCGGATCGAGACATTGAGTTTTTGATTGAGCTATTTCCCGGCACCGGACCGATATCGAAAAGACCATACCAGATGCCCGCAAATGATCTAGAGGAGATCAAGAAGCAGATTAAGGAGTTATTGGAGAAAGGGTACATTCGATGAAGTTCATCACCATGGGGAGCCCCAGTGCTCTTGGTTGAGAAGAAGGATGGATCCTTGAGAATGGTTGTTGATTATCGCGCGTTGAATGAAGTGACGATCAAGAACAAGTACCCGCTACCGATGATCATGATTTGTTTGACCAGCTACAAGGAGCTAAAGTGTTTTCAAAGATCGATCTATGATCAGGATATCACCAGCTGAAGATTCGAGAACAGGATATACCTAAGACAGCTTTCACCACGAGGTACGGGTTATATGAGTATACGGTTATGTCATTTGGATTGACAAACGCCCCTGCCTATTTTATGAGTATGATGAATAAGGTGTTCATGGAGTTCTTGGATAAGTTTGTTGTGGTGTTCATTGACGATATTTTGGTATACTTGAAGAACAAAGAGGAGCACAAGGAACACTTGCGTTTAGTTCTCGAGAAGCTCAGGGAACATCAGTTGTATGCCAAGTTCAGCAAGTGTGAGTTTTGGTTGAAGGAAGTTGGATTTCTTGGCCATGTTATATCAGGAGAAGGTATAGAAGTAGACCCCACCAAGGTTCAATCAGTCACTGAGTGGATGGCACCCACCTCAGTAGGAGAGATCCGCAGTTTTCTAGGACTCGCGGGGTACTATCGGAGATTCATTGAGAATTTTTCCAAGATTGCGAAGCCTATGACAGAGTTGTTGAAGAAGGACACCAAATTCAACTGGACTGATGAATGTGAGGCAAGTTTCCAGGAGTTGAAGAAACGTTTGGTTACAGCCCCAGTGCTGATTCTGCCAGATATACGCAAAGATTTCCAAGTGTATTGCGACGCTTCTCGCTTAGGACTTGGAGGTGTGCTTATGTAGGATGGGAGAGTTGTTTCATATGCCTCACGACAACTTCGACCGCATGAGTTGAATTATGCCACGCATGATTTGGAGTTAGCAGTCGTAGTGCATGCGATCAAGACCTGGAGACATTTTCTTATTGGAAACCGTTGTGATGTGTACACAGATCATAAGAGTTTGAAGTACATTTTCACGCAGAAGGAGCTAAATCTCAAGCAAAGGAGATGGTTGGAGCTCATAAAGGATTATGATATGAAGTTGCACTATCATCCAAGCAAGGCCATGTCGTAGCATACGCTCTGAGCCGGAAGAGTTATGCCAATACCCTCGTAAGTGGAGGTTTGCCAAAGGAGTTAGCCGAGGATCTCAGTGAGCTTCGTTTGGAGATAGTTCCTAGAGGTTTTGTTGCATCATTGGAGGTTCAGTCAACATTATTGGGAAAATTTTGAGAAGCTCAGAAGGATGACAAGGAAATTGCCGAAATAAAGGAGAGAATGAGCAAAGGAAAGGCCAAAGGTTTTCGTGAAGATGAGAACAACACCTTGTGGTTCGAGGACCATGTTTATGTGCCCAATAATGCAGAGATCAGGAAGTTGATACTTCAGGAAGCTCATGACTCGCCATACTCGATACACCCCGGAAACACCAAGATGTATTTGGATTTGAAGGAGCGTTTCGGGTGGACTGGTATGAAGAAGGATATTGCCGAGTATGTAGCCGTATGTGATGTATGTCAGAGAGTGAAGGCAGAGCATCAGAAGCCAGCAGGACTACTGCAGCCTATGCCGATACCCGAATGGAAGTGGGACAAGCTTGGCATGGACATTATCACTGGATTACCCAGGACCCGATCGGGATATGATTCTATTTGGGTAGTAGTGGACCGTTTGACCAAAGTGGCTCACTTTATCCCAGTGAAAACCACCTATACAAGTGCGAAGTTGGCCAAGATATATATGACAAGGATCGTATGTCTGCACAGAGTTCCGAGGACCATCGTATCAGATAGAGGGACACAGTTTACTTCAAAGTTTTGGCACCAGCTGCACCAGACTTTGGGTACCGGGCTAGAGTTCAGTACAGCCTTTCATCTACAGACAAATGGACAGACCGAGAGAGTCAATTAGATTCTGGAGGACATGTTGAGAGCTTGTGCGCTAGATTATGGATCTAGTTGGGATGATAATTTTCCCTATGCGGAGTTCTCATACAACAATAGCTACCAGGCCAGTTTGAAGATGGCCCCTTTCGAAGCCCTGTATGGAAGAAGGTGCAGAACACCGTTAATGTGGGATGAAGTTGGAGACCGTCAGTTGTTTGGACCAGATTTGATCAAGGAGTTCGAAGAGAAGGTTAAGTTGATTCGCGACATTCTGAAGGTAGCTCAGTCCAGGCAGAAGAGTTATGCAGACTCGAAACGCAAGGAGGTAGTCTATGAAATCAGAGACAGAGCATATCTTTGTGTGTCACCTCTGCGAGGAGTTAAACGATTTGGAGTTAAGGGAAGTTAGCCCCGAGATTTGTAGGACCATACCAAGTTTTGGAACGTATGGGAGAAGTGGCCTACAAGTTGGAGTTACCCGAAGGATTGTCAGGAGTTCATGATGTGTTTCACGTTTCCCAGTTAAAGAAGTGCCATGCAGAGATGACCGATATACCTGTGAGAGATACAGTGCCCCCGTAAGCGATTCAGTTGGACAGTGATCTGACCTATGAGGAGAAACCTGTCAAGATTCTCGAGTTTGCCAGCCGAGTCACACGCAGCAAGGTTATCAAGTTTTGGAAAGTTCAGTGGAGCCACCATACCGAGGATGAAGCCACCTGGGAACGAGAGGATGATCTAGGGAAAGACCACCCACACCTAGTTTCTAGCCAACCCGAACCTCGCGGACGAGATTCATCTTAAGGGGGTAGGTTTGTAACATCCCAAATTTTCAATTTGGAATGTTATGCATAGGTCATCCATGCATATCATATTTTATTGCATTTTGTTTTACGATCCTCGAAATTCTAAGCAACTCAAGGACCCACGGAGAGAGTTGGGGATTTCACCGTTTTCATATTTCAATTTTCTCAAATATCGAAACAAGGATCATTTTGGTTTTAATTATTTTTCTCTCCAAAAATATTTCAAATTAAAATATATGAGAGGAGATAATATGACTTCTCCAAAATAAATGAAATATTGGAGGAAAAATGTTAAAATCAAATAAATAATTTATTTTGGATTTTATTGCTATTTTAATTCGAATTAGAAAAATATGCATTTTTCAAAATTGCATTTTTAGGCCAAGAAAAAGTGCACTTTGTTCTAACTATTTTATTCAGACGGTGAAAATTTGTTTTGGCATTTTTAGATTTTTATTTTTTTAGGATTTTTTTTCTCAGCGGAATCTGTTTTTTTAAGTTTCGGACCGACTGGGCCGAAGCCCAGCCGGCCCACTCCGGCGCCGCTGCCATCGTCGTCCCCGAGCCGCACTCCTCGAGGGAGTCCGACGCCGCCGCGCCTCGCCGCCCCCTCCCACACGCCACCTTGCCCCCCCTTTATAAGCAGACCCGGGCCCCCCTGGAGCCCCAAGCCGCCGCCGCCTGCCCTCGCCGAGCCGCCCCGCCTCCCGAGCACCGACGCCGCCACGCCTCGCCGCCCCCTCCTGCACGCCACCTCGCCCCCCCTTTATGAGCAGACCCGGGGCCCCCCTGGAGCCCCAAGCCGCCGCTGCCGCCTGCCCTCGCCGAGCTGCCTCGCCTCCCGAGCGCCGCCGCCGCTGCATCCCCGCCGCCGAGCCGCCTCGCACGCTCGCCTCCGCTCGCAGCGCACCGCCCCGCCCCGTGCCGCCTCGCGCCGCGTGCCACTGCCGCGCTAGCCCGCCGGAGCCGCCCCGTTCGCCGGATCTCGTCCGCCGGTTTTTTTCAGTTTAGGCAAAAACTGATCGGTTTTTTAGAAACCATAGATGCGTTTTTTTATTTTATCGGTTCGGTTTTTCTCGGTTTAGTTATTTAGCGGACGTTCGTCCGTTCGTTCGTTTTTGGGAACGCTTTTCGCCGGTTAGGGTCAGACAGCGAACATTCGTTCGTTAGTCTTTTCTATTTATTTTCTTTTTCTGCTAGGGACCTATCCGTGATTATTTTTATCGCAGATTAGCCCCTGATCTTCAAACCTTCGCCGTTTCTTAACCGTTTGCCCAAATCTAGTGAAACCAACGCCAAAATCTTCGTCTCGGGCACCTCTTTCTGTTTAAACAACTTGAAAAAGGTTTTTGACAATTTAAAGTTTGGTTTCAAGCAGATTTGATTTCGAAGTTCTTTTGACCGTAGTTTCAGTTCCGTAGCTCCGAATCGATTGATTCTTTTTGCAGATCGAATCTCTTCAGTCGAGTTTTCAGATTCGATCTTCTTATTCGAGTTTTACCCATGCATCTTTGCTTGATTGCTTATGTATGCTATTGTTTGTTTGCGATAGAATTCCTGGAGTGCGAAGCATGCTACTATGAGTCTCTAGGGTTTGCGGATCATCAGCAAGGCAAGTAACACATTGATCATACTCTTCTCATACCCTGTTTTATGCATTAGATACAATCCTCAAACATTGCATGATTAGGACGTGATTAACTTGTGGGTTTCGGGAAGTAGATTATGAGGTAGAACCTATTGCCCTTTTATTACCGAACCCTTGGGAGTTACTTCTACGTTATGCTTATATTGCCATGCTATGCTCGTAGACGTGGATTGTGTTTGAGTGTATCCATGACCGATGTGAGATTATTAATTAATGGTTAACTTAAGGTGGCTACTTAAATACACATCTGGGTGGATTGGTTGCGAGCACCTGGAGAATCCAGTGTTGTCCTAGGATATCCCGGAGGACCCGTGTGATCATCCTACGGCTCGCCACCCAGGCTCAAAGGGATCATAAGATTATTCATGCTAGAAACTTCCATGTGCAGCCACAAGCTATTATGGGCTCTAGCATAGTTGAGTATGTTGCATGACCTCATCCAGTGGTAGGCTAGCAGATGTAGGGGATGTAGGTTGGTACTGTCTACCCAGGGTTAGAGTTAATGTTTTTGAAAGACTGTGTCTCGGTCATCCGTTTCTCAAACACCATGTAATGCGAGAAATCCAACGGAGGAGATCGAGTCTTGTGGGGAGAAGTGCGCAAACCTCTGTAGAGTGTACAAACTAATCATGGTTAGCCGTGTCCCCGGTTATGGACATCTTGAGTATCTGGTACTTGAATTATTGATTTGATCTCATCACTCTAAACTAATTTGTTGGGTTGATAATTACTTTTAATTGGGACTGAGTTGGAGGAACCTTCTCAATGTTTAAACTACCATGATAGTTAAATAAAATATATTCCTTTGCTATAGGGAAAAATTGGCTTTTCGCAAAATGTCATAACCATAGAGCCTCCACCAACCATATATGTATGTAGTGATAGCTTTTACATGTTCATTGCTCTACTGTGTTACATTGCCAGCATATTCCATGTGCTGACCCATTTTCGGGCTGCAACATATCATGTTGCAGACTTTTCAGACGAAGAGTAAGGTGCGCTAGGTCGTTTGTCGTGCACTCAGCTATGCCGTTGGAGTTGATGGACTCACTTTATCTTCCAAGCCTTCCGTTGTTATCTTATTTAGATGGCCTTAAGCCATATTTATTGTAATAAGTTCTCTCTTGAGACTATGGATGTAATAAGTGTGTGATTGCTACTCTATTATAAATCCATTCAAGTACTGTGTGTGTCAGCATTATCGATCCTGGGATGACACTGAGCACAGAGATTTGACCGTCTGAGGTCGGATCGCTACAGCCATTTAGTATGCAATGTTAAATTATAATTTTAGTGATTTGCTACAGTAGAGATTGATAAGGTTTTGCATTGATTTATACTAACTTACCTCACGAGTTCTTGTTGAGTTTTGTGTGTGTGAAGTTTTTGAGATTTAGGGAAACCGTGATATGAGAGGAATTAAGGAGACACAAAAGTTCAAGCTTGGGGATGCCCAAGGCATCCCAAGTTAATATTTCAAGAATTTTCAAGCATCTAAGCTTGGGGATGCCCCGGTAGGCATCCCACCTTTCTTCAACAATTATCGGTTAGTATGGGTTGAGCCTAAGTTTTTGCTTCTTCACATGAGTTGTGCTATTCTTGGATTGTCATTTTGTTTTGTTTTGCTTGCTGTTTTAATAAAATACTTAGATCTGAAAGTTTTAAATAAAAGAGAGTCCTCAAATAGCTACCCATTCTAACTACTCGCTTGATCTTCACTTATATCTTTTTTGGAGTAGTTTGTCATTTACTCTAGTGCTACACTTATATCCTATGAGTAAATTGTTGAATGAATTGAATATCATGAAGTTGAAATTGTAAGTTCATATCATGCCTTGTGGTAGCTTCACATTGGGTTTAGAAAGTGAAATCTTTTGAAACTTGACAATCACAATATTGGTCATATAAGCAATTCCTGAATGATTACTATAAGGAAGAGAACTTTCACATGCAAATACACTGTCTTGGAAATATTTTGTGATTGTGATCCCCCATCAAATATTATGTGCCAAAATTGTTGACGTTGGACAAGGACGACAACATAATGATTTATGTTTGTTCATATTCATATAGAAGTTATGTTGTCATAGATCCTTCAACATGTGGTGCTTGCCCCCCATCTTTGCTAGCCGAAAATTCCGCCCCAAGTAGAGATACTACTTGTGCATCCGAAAACCCTTAAACCCAAATCTTATTTTCAAGAGTCCACCATACCTACCTATGGATTGAGTAAGATCCTTCAAGTAAGTTGTCATCGGTGCAATAAGGCAATAAAAATTGCTTCTAAAGTGTTAGATCGTTTAGTGTAAGAGAAAATTGAGCATTGTACGAACTTGTGATGGCAAAGAATAAAAGCGACAAACTACATAATAAAGGTTGCTATCATAAGGGGCGATATAATGTGATGTTCTTTTGCACTAAGGGATTGAGCATACAAACAAAAAGCGCATGGCAACCTCTGCTTCCCTCTGCGAAGGGCCTACCTTTTACTTTTATGTATTTACTTTCATGCAAGAGTCAAAGTTTTTCTCTCTATTCCTTTTTATTTTTCTCTTTTGGCAAGCATCATGTGGTGAGGAAAGATCTAGGCACATATATCCAGTTGGATATGGGTAGCATGAGTTATTATTGTTGACATCACCCTTGAGGTGAATACGTTGTGAGGCGAAATTATAAGCCCCTATCTTTCTATGTGTCCGGTTTAAACGTTTTGCTCATGTGTATGAGGTGAGTGTCAACAATCACAGAACACTATATGATGGTTTCGTATGTGGAGCTCTTACTTAGACTCTGTTGAATAAGTTGAATTGCAATTGTTTGGTGACTAAGAATATAGGTTGTTGAGTTTCAAGAGAATTCATTGTTTGAACCTTAACATGTGAATTGGTTCCTACTTTGTCATGATGAGTTTTATAAGAAAGTATTGCTGTTATGATGCTAGGAAAAGTGATTTAAATTATCATAGATCAAACTTATGCACTTCGCTAGCATTCACACTTCATAAATTATTTCTTTTATCATTTACCTACTCGAGGACGAGTAGGAATTAAGCTTGGGGATACTGATACGTCTCCAACGCATCTATAATTTATGAAGTATTCATGCTTTTATATTATCATTCTTGGATGTTTTACAATCATTTTATAGCAACTTTATATCATTTTTGGGACTAACCTATTGACATAGTGCCCAGCGCTAGTTGCTGTTTTTTTGCTTGTTTTTTACATCGCAGAAAATCAATGCCAAACGGAGTCCAAACGCAGTGAAACTTTTTGTGGGTTTTTTATGGACCAGAAGACATCCAATGGGACAAAGCAGCACCTGGGGGTGCCCCGAGGGGGACACAACCCACCAGGGCACGCCTGGGCTCCCAGGCGTGCCCTGGTGGGTTGTGTCCACCTCGGTGGCCTCCCGCACCCCCTCTTCACCCTATAAATTCCCAAATATTCCAAAAACCCTCGCGGAGACCCTATATTAGAAGTTCCACCGCCACAAGCCTCTGTAGCCACGAGAAACCAATCTAGACCCCGTTCCGGCACCCTGCCGGAGGGGGGAATCATCACGGGTGGCCATCTTCATCATCCTGGCGGCCACCATGATGAGGAGGGAGTAGTCCACCCTCGGGGCCGAGGGTTTGTACCAGTAGCTATGTGTTTAATCTCTCTCTCTCTCCCTTGTGTTCTTGAGATGGCACGATCTTGATGTATCGCGGGCTTTGTTAATATAGTCAGATCATATGGTGTTTTCCCCTCTCTATCTTGTTGTGAATTGAATTTTCCCTTTGAGATTTTGTTTTATCGGATTGAATACTTTTACGGATTTGAGAGCACTTGATATATGTCTTGCATATGAATACCCGTGGTGACAATGGGGTATTTTATTGATTCACTTGATACGTGTTTTGGCACTCAACTCGCGGATTCACGAGGTGACAGTGGGGTAATCTATGCATAGGGGTTGATTTATGTTTTTGTCCTTGTTTCTCCGGTAGAAATCTTGGGGAACTCTTTGAGGTTCTTTGTGTTGGATTGAGTATTATGAATCTGAAATTATTTGGTGTTATTTTAGTATGAACTCTTGGATAGATCGATCGGAAAGAATAGCTTCGAGGTGGTTTCGTACCCTACAAACAATTTCTTCTTATGTTCTTTGCTAGATAGGAACTTTGGAGTGATTCTTCATCTCACTTTGAGGGATGGTTATATGATCCAATTATATTAGCATTGTTGAGAGATTGCACTAGTGAAAGTACGGACCCTAGGCCTCCTTTTCAAGCATTGCAATACCGTTTGTGCTCACTTTTGTTACTTGCTACCTTGCTGTTTTTATTGTTCCTATTACAAAAATCAATATCTACTATCATTACTACACTTTTATTTCCATCTCTTTGCCGAACTAGTGCACCTATAAAAATTACCATTGTATTTGGTGTGTTGGGGACACAAGAGACTCTTTGTTATTTGGTTGCAGGGTTGTTTGAGAGAGACTATCTTCATCCTATGTCTCCCATGGATTGATAAACCTTAGGTCATCCACTTGAGGGAAAATTGCTACCGTCCTACAAAACTCCGCGCTTGGAGGCCCAACACGTGTCTATAAGAATAAAGTTGCGTAGTAGACATCAATATGATGTGAGTGTTAGCAATCATAGAATACTAAATGGTGGTTGAGTATGTGGACTTGGCAAAAGGCTCCGATACAAGACCCTTCCTGAAAATATGATGGATTGCAATTGCAAAGTTGACTAAGAACATAGTTTGCTAGTTTTCAATAAGGTTTATGCTTTATACTTCGACATTGTGATGAATTGTTACTTGCTCATAAGAAGTTTTATGATAAAGTTTATTGTTGTTATAATAATAAGCATGATGCTACTATGTCCGTATTTTGATTTTATCGACACCTCTCTCTCTAAACATGTGGACATGATTTTCGATATCGGCTTTCGCTTGAGGACAAGCGAGGTCTAAGCTTGGGGGAGTTGATACGTCCATTTTGCATCATGTTTTCCTACTGTTATTTATAGTTTTTTTATTCATTATAACACTTTATGGAGTAGTTAATGCCTTTTCTCTTATGCAAGGTTTACACAAAGAGGGAGAATGCCAGTAGCTGGAATTCTGGACCTGGAAAAGCCATGTCACAAATACCTATTCTGCACATCTCCAAATAAGCTGAAATTTCACGGAGAATTATTTTGGAATATATAAAAAATATTAGAATAACTAAATACCAGAGGGGGCCACCTAGGTGCCCACTAGGCACCAGGGTGCGCCACTCCCTCCAGGCGCGGCCTAGTGGGTAGTGGGCTACCTGTCCCACTCTACTGACCATCTTCTGGTACATAAGGTCTTTTGACCTAGAAAAAACAAGGGAAGGACTTTTGGGACGGAGCGCCGCCGTCTCGAGGCGGAACTTGGGCAGGAGCACTTTTGCCCTCCGGCGGAGCGATTTTGCCGGGGGGGACTTCCCTCCGGGAGGGGAAATCGAAGCCATCGCCATCACCAACAACCCTCTCATTTTTGGGAGGCCAATCTTCATCAACATCTTCATCAACATCTTCAACAACACCATCTCATCTCAAACCCTAGTTCATCTCTTGTGTTCAACCTTTGTATCAAAACCTCATAGTACTGAAAGCACAAGTGCTCCCTGGGTGATTTTGGTAATTAATGTCAACATATCTCTTGTTGGACTAATACTTTTATCTAGTATATTTCAGATGAGTTCAATAGTGGAGTGGCATGAAAAAGAGGATGTGGAACCCCTTCAAGATGCTAAGGACAGAAGATTGGCAAAAGCTCAAGACTCTACATTTTCATTTTAGTGATCCAAGATCACACTGAGTCCATAGGAAAGCTAATACTATTAAAAGGGGATGAGGTGTTGCTTAAGGGCTTGCTTGCTCAAAGTGCTTAGTGATATGCTCCAAAGCCCTCAACCACTTTCTCATTCCACATATGTCCTAAACCAAGAGTCAAATTCGGCCCCACCGATTTGATCTATCTGGCGCCACCGAGTTCACTTGACACAGCCACTCCCAGAAACCCCAATCAGTTCGGTCTCACCGATGGGATCTCGGTCTCACCGAGATGGACTTGCGAACTCTCAGTTGCTTGTTACAATTACTTCGGTCCCACCGAGTTTGCTTGACCAAATCTCTGTTTGCTCATTACCAAAATCAGTCCCACCGAGTTTGTGTAATCGGTCAAACCGAGTTGAGGTTTTACCCTAACCCTAGAACATCGGCCCCACCGAGTTGATCATATCAGTCCCACCGAAAACTCTAACGTTCACATTTTGAACCATATTGGTCTGACCGAGTTTCTCAATCCGGTCCCACCGAGTTTGGTGAATTGTGTGTAACGGCTAGATTTTGTGTGGAGGCTATATATACCCCTCCACCCATCCTTCATTCGTGGAGAAAGCCATCAGAACGTGCCTACACTTCCAACATTCATTTTCTGAGAGAGAACCACCCACTCATGCGTTGAGAGCAAGATATTCCAATCCAACCACAAGAATCCTTATCTCTAGCCTTCCCCAAGTTGCTTTCCACTCAAATCATCTTTCCACCAATCCAAATCTGTGTGAGAGAGTTGAGTATTGGGGAGACTATCATTTGAAGCACAAAAGCAAGGAGTTCATCATCAACACACCATCTATTAACTTTTGGAGAGTGGTGTCTCCTAGATTGGTTAGGTGTCACTTGGGAGCCTCTGTTAAGATCGTGGAGTTGAACCAAGGAGTTTGTACGGGCAAGGAGATCGCCTACTTCATGGAGATCTACCCTAGTGAGGCAAGTCCTTCGCGGGCGATGGCCATGGTGGGATAGACAAGGTTGCTTCTTCGTGGACCCTTCGTAGGTGGAGCCCTCCGTGGACTCGCGCAATCGTTACCCTTCGTGGGTTGAAGTCTCCATCAACGTGGATGTACGATAGCACCACCTATCGAAACCACGCCAAAAATCTCCGTGTCTCCAATTGCATTTGCACACTCCAATCCCATCCCTTTAATTTCTTGCAAATTGCATGCTTTACTTTCCGCTGCTCATATACTCTTGCCATGCTTGCTTGAAATGTATTGTGAATGTTGAAACTTGTGCTAAAACTCCACCTTAACTTGAAGATTTTAAAAATTGTTACTTTTCTTTGTTGAGGGTCTAATCCTCCCCCTCTAGACACCTCTTCTCGGTCCTTTCAATTGTTATCAGAGCTTTGGTCTCCATTGCTTTGGTTTAGTCACCATTGGAGGAAGATGAATGAGTCTACGTTGGGGAGTCTTAGACATAGAGTGCCTATACTTGATGGAGAGTTTTTTTCATGAGTGAAAAAATGAGATGCTTGAGATTTTTAATGAATATCACTTGAACAAGTACATTACTACCCCTTGTGCGTGCCTTGTTGACCCCTTGCATTCTACCCCTGATGAGTCTATTAACATAATCCGTAATCTTAGAACTGTCAATCTTATCACTAGAGGATTACCTAGAAACTTGATTGCTTTTGATTGTGCTTACACCATATGGAGATTTCTTGAGGAATGATTTCCAAACTATTTCTTGAAAAACTTAGATGAGATTCTTCACAAGTCTATTGCTTTGAATAAGATGAGTCCTAATGATCCTAAGTTTGGCGATTGTCTATTTGAGCTTCGTGACCTTATGAGTGCCAAAGGAGATGTTGGAATCATTAGCAACATCATCTCCGAAGTCATTAGAATTCATAGAGATGAACATTGTCATGATCATATTTCTAATGAATCACTCTCTCTAGGAAATGATCAATCACAAGACGATGTTGAACATGGATACTGTGATGAGGATGATGATAGTGACTTTGATATCGACGAGTCTATGAGACACTTTGGTCTTATGGCTAATCTTCGCGGCTACATGGCTGGAGGAAAGGAATGGGTCCACTACTAGGGAAAAGCCTATACACAGAATCTTACCAGCAGCGTGCTTTAAAATAAGGCGCTGCTGCTACGTAGCAGTAGTGCGCGCCCACAAAACGCGCTGCTGAAATAAATGTAGCAGTAGCGCGCCTGCTGTAAGCCGCGCTACTGCTATAATTGCCACGACCCCGCCGCGAAGCTAGTTCTAGCAGCAGCGCGTTAATACGAGTCATAGCAGTAGCGCATTCCCTTAATACCCGCTACTGCTAAGTATACTACAAAAATTTAGTCCCAACTCACTCCGCAAAGAGGGTTTCTACCACCTTAAATATGTTACTTCTCAAACTATCACAATCACTTGGTCTTCATTGAACTCTATGTGTAGAATTTATGGCCTCAATATGAGTCTTCACCGGTTTCTAAACCGGTGAGGACTCATGTTGACAAATCAGATTGTACACAAAAAGATCATTGATGATCAATGTATTTTTGATGTTTATTTTTACACGCCGACACATAGCAGTAGCGCGTTGTGACTGAAAGGCGCTACTCCTAGGTCGTTTAGCAGTAGCGACTTTCCCTATAGCGCGCTACTCCTAAGCCATTCTATCTTCCAGCCCTCACTCTCCTCTCTCCGATCCACTCACACTCACACTCACTCGATCTCCCCCCTCAACCCCCAGCGCCGGTCCTCCTCCGCCGGCCGTCGTCGCCAACCCCTCCTCCCTCTGCGCTACCGTCACCTCCTCCTCCTCGCTGGACTCGGTAATCTTCGCCGGCCGCCCTCCTCCTCCGTCTTCCCTGCACTCCTCCGTTCGCCGCCGGCCGCCCCCTCTTCGCTCCGCCTTCCTCCTCCGTCCTACTCTCTCCTCCCTCCTCCAGTCGGCCTCCTTCTCCCTCCTCCCTCCTCCATCCACAACCCCTCCTTCCTACTACATTTTGATTTAGTAGGCTAGTTCATATGCAACATTTTGATTTAGTTGATATGATTTAGTTGATTTAGTAGGCTAGTTGATTTAGTTGATTTAGAACATTTTAGTTGATTTAGTTGATATGATTTAGTTGATTTAGTTGATATGGTTTAGCTGATTTAGTAGGCTAGTTGATTTAGTTCATATACAACATGTTGATTTAGTAGGCTAGTTGATTTAGTTGATTTAGTACGCTAGTTGATACCTCTGAAGATTTGGCACGCCTAGCTAGATGCTTGGAAAGAAATGCACCCTTTTATTGTTATTTTTTCTCTACATGGATAGCTAGATGCTTTTGTTTTTCTGTAATAAGTTATTTTTTGGCAAAATGTAGGTGCCAATTTAGTTGAAATGCTTTGGTAGGTGATACCGTGATCTGGTAGACATTTGTTTTGATACAAGTATTTGGTTTGCAAGTGCTAAGTTAATCCCAACTAAATTTGCCACTTGTTTTTTAATCAGATATCTTAGGCAATAGGGGCCAAATTAGATGAAATGACTTGGTAGGTGGTACCCTGATTTGGTAGATATTTGTGAAAAGTTTTTTCGGCAATAGGTGCCACTGAAATGCTTTGGTAGGTGGTACCTTGTCATCTTATATGTTACTAGATCTTAGGATTATAATTGTCCATCAAATTGCTTCTCTTGGAAGAATCTCTTCATCTAGAGATATCGGTGATATATACACAAGATTTGGCATTTGCCTGCTAGCTGTTGGTTCTATTCTAGAAGGTGTTAGTAAGCTAATTGAGAGCTTGTTGGCTGTGAGTCTTGTTGTATGATTTGGCATTTGCCTGCTAGCTGTTGGTTCTATTATAGAAGGTGTTAGTAAGTTAATTGAGAGCTTGTTGTTTACTTTTTGGGATCGGGTTCCACTATGAAATATAACTGAAGAAGAACCAAAAATATCACATGCTACTATTTTTCTTTCCTGTGAAGTGGATCGTTAATCCTTTGCTCATATTGTTTTAGGAAAATGGCGCCACCACCACCACCACCATGTCGACTATGCAAGTCAAGGTGCGCCAGCAGCCTTGCAACTGGCAAGCTGTTCGGCATCTACTTCCAGCCGAGTTTTCGTCATGCGGCGGTAAGAAATTATATGAAATGTAACAACTATTTTGTTTTTAGTGTTGGCATTACAACATTGTGTCGTTTTGCTTTTTTTACACAGATCGTCCCATGCAATGTGAGGTTGAAATTCAACAAGATGACAGGAGACACTGTGACCTTGGAGGCTCCTGGGGGGCCCTACACTATGGAGGTCAAGAAAGGACACAATATGTCGCAGATTGGAGGAGATGGATGGGCCCGTTTCCTTGACCGCACGCGTCTTACTGGTGGTGAGTTGATCAGCTTCTCCTTCATAGCAGAAAGACCCAAGTTGGCTGTCATTTATATCAACCTGGTGGAAGATGATGAAGATGATGAGGACCCACTCGATGAAGATGATGAGGACCCACTTCATGAAGCCATCGTAGCTCAAAGAATGAGGCTGAGCGAGGAGGAGGTGTGCAACCTATGGGACATAATTCCACCACGTCATGACTTTGTCGGGGTGCCATTCGTGACCCGCCTGACAAGTACCATGGTCGATCGGCATGATATGGTATGTTATACTAACTGTAGTAATTTGATGATATATATGCTTTATTGTTATCCTTACAAATGAAATTATCCGATGATATGCTTAGTGTAGAGTCCAATGATATGCTGTGTGGAATCTAGTCGATGATATGCTTTTGTGTAGAGTCCGATCACATGCTTATTAGTGTAGAATCCAAGGAACTATTAATAGTGTAGATAATCCATATATACTTATTAGTAGAATTCATGCTTAGTACAAATGTGTAGTACTGTGTCTTTTGATAGTGTAGAAATCTATACTTAATAGAAATATATTTGCAAAAGTATGTGCGAGGCTATTTATTAATTGATATGTTTTTCTTATTCAGAAATTGCCAAAGAGCCTATCTGTGAGTTGTGGTATCGAGCGTGATGAAGAAGGCACAGCTGGACTACTCCTTACCGCAAGGGGCTCCGTCACCACCTGTACTTACCGCATGGACACGGACGGTCGCACACACTTAAACTCGTTTGGGTGGAAGAGATACCTCCTTGGCAAGAATCTTCGTGTTGGACAGGCCATCCTAATTACTATCAGGAACACCCACTGCCCAGGCTTGAGGATGATGATCGTCGTCGATATCATCTAGAACTACATATGTGTCTGTGGCTGTATGACTATATATACCTAGTAAAACTGCTATATATGTGTGGCTATAAGACTACCTAGTACTGCTTGAGGATGCATGTTGACTATATATGAAATTGTTATCTAGTGCTACCTAGTACCAATAATGCTTTATGATATTAATATCTAGTAGTACCTAGTATCTGGAAATTGCAGTTTATTGAAACTGAAACGGGGTAGGACGTGGGGGAAAATGATGAAAGATACAGCAGTGGCGCGGGGTTAGGAGAGCGCTACAGCTAATTAATAGTAGCGCGTTCCCGAAAAGTGCTGCTGATATAGTCCATAATAGTAGCGCGGGTACAGACAACACTACTACTAACAGTTAGCTGTAGTGCCGTAGTAGTAGCGCGGCTACCCACGCTGCTGATAGCCTCAAAACCCGCGCTACTACTAGGGTTTTCCCTAGTAGTGGTCCTTGATAGTGGATGTACCGATCACATGACCGGAGACAAGGATATGTTTCGTGAGCTTGCTGAAAACGACGGCCCTCGAAACTATGTCACTTTCGGTGAAAACTCAAAGGGTAAGGTGGTTGGCCTTGGTAAGGTGGCCATCTCACATGATAGCTCCATACAAAATTCCATGCTCGTTGAATCTCTTGGCTATAATTTGCTTTCTCACTACAAAAAAAATACACTTCCGTGATGATACGTGTTTGTCACAGTAGGTCGCGTTTTTTGTCATGCATGTACATCCATGACAAATTAAGATAGTCATACCTGTGCTGTCGTAGAAGTGTTCCATGACATTACCAAAATTATCATCACGGAAGTGTCCACTTCCATGACGATAAATCGCGCGTCACAGAAGTGCTTTCGTCAAGGGTGACCGACACGTGGCATCCACCGTAACGGAACGCCGTTAAGCTATCGGGTCGGGTTTTGGATCCGATAACCCGTTAACAGCCCCGACCAATGGGGATTTTCCACGTGTAAAATCATCATTGGCTGGAGGAAACACGTGTCGGCTCATCGCTGGGACAGATGTCATCCACTCACTTGACAGAAGGCTCCTATGATACGTCGACACGTGGCACGGCCCAACAGTGGCCCATTCCTGTGAAAAGGCCGGCCCGTTTGACTTGGTCAAAAGCTGGCGGGCCGGCCCATGGAAAGCCTGTTAACGGCCTGTTCGCATATAGCCCATTTACAGCCCGCTAACCCATGGCCCGTTACGCCCTATTCGAATTAGGCCAGTAGCGTCATCTGGGCCATCCAATATGATTCCAGCTCGTTTTCACTTCTGGCCCATTTATGGCCCATGGCGTCTTTCGGCCCATATGAGGCCCTATGTAACTCTTGGCCTATTAACGGCCCGTGCTGAAACTAGCCCGTAATGAACAGTGTATTACTTTACACCCATTAACGGCCCGTGGTGAAACTGGCCCGTAATGAACAGTGTATCACTTTATACCCATTAACGGCCCGTTATTCCGTTGGGCCGTTCCCAGCCCATGTTATCTTTCGGCCTTCTTAGAGCCCATTTATTCTTGGGCTATTTTCCAGCATTCGTTTACTTACGGCCCGTTACTGTCATTTTCTGCTTGTGGGCCAAATTCAGCCCATCGTTACAGTCGGCCCGTTTGTGGTCCGTTAATACGTTGGGCCGTTTTCATAGCGTCATAAAATACGGCCTATTAACGATGGCCCGTTATGGTCGGCCCATGAACGGATGATTCCAACTCTAGCCCGTTTATGGCCAGAATGCGGTCTGTTTGGCCCATGTTTGGCCAATCGATCATACGGCCCGTATAAGGCCCATTGATGATACGGCCCGTAGAAGGCCCATTGTTTCTATGGCCCGTAGAAGGCCCATTGTTTCTACGGCCCGTAGAAGGCCCACTGTTTCTACGGCCCGTAGAAGGCCCACTGTTTATACGGCCCGTAGAAGGCCCACTGTTTCTACGGCCCGTAGGAGGCCCAGTGTCACTACAGTAAATATTAGCCCATGGTTATTGTGGCCTAGTTTTAAAAAATAGGTTATTGCAGCCACTAGCAAACCGCAGAAAAAGAACTGCACTGACTACAAGCAAACAAATAAACAAGACAACAAGGAAATAAATAAGCAAGCAACTTACACTAGGCTATCACGGCTATTACACATATTACATCCACTGGGCATCAAAGTTCGCCACCATTGCAAATATAGGGAACACAGCAGCATATAAACGCCGCAGCAAAACAAGTCCAGAACTGAAACCACTTCAGAAGAGCTCAAGAAACAATATCCTGGGTACCCATAATGCTGGCAAGATGCTTAGCAAGCTTATTAACTTTCTCTTGTTTGGCGCTGAAGTCCTCTAGCGCTTGCTGTTGCACCAGAAAGTACGCATCTGAATTCTGCAGGGACTTCCTCAGTCCTTCGGCTTCCTATCGCATAACATCTGATCAATGTATTTCAACTTGAAGTTGAGACTCAAGAAGCCGAACTGATTCAGGCAACGAGTTCGAAGAGCTGGTGCCAGCAGTGGTAGCCAGTAACTCGAACACTACATCAAGACAGGACTTTGGGGTTGTCTCAGTGTCTTCAATATAGTTTTTATCAGCTTTCTTGGAGACCAACAGGGATGTCTCACTATCTTGAACCTTATCTACATTACTTCCTTTACCATTGCATAACAGGGTACTCTTCTCCAATATTTTATCCGCGTTCTAAAAGAGAAACAAACAAACACATCTCAGGTTTACAATGTAGTATATGAAACTCATTTTGGTAAACCAGTTCAGTAGTAAGATGGACAGGATAACAACATGAAACAAACATATATCTATGTAGTATGGTCACTGTATGGTCTATATCATTCTAGTTTATGTTGCCAAATCAAGATAGATACAGTTCGAATCATATCTATTTAAGACAAAGCAGCATAGACAGAATATAAGTGTGGGAAACTGCACAGCAATAACAACACTTGTAATGTGCATGGCATGAGAACATAACTGTTTAATCAATTGAAACTGAAATCAACATAGAGCAAGTTACAACAGCAAACAGCCAAACACGTTGAAGAAACAGGTTTAAAACATACCTGTTGCGCCATTGGAGTTTCAATTGCATCCTTCAAATTTGAAATTAGTTGGTATCAGCAAATACAGTGATGCAAGAGCAAAGTAGTATGAACCATAGCTACGGAACCTGACCTGAGAACAATTCTTCTTATGCTTTAAGCGTTGACTTCAGGTTCGAAGTGGTGGTCCTCATGATTTGGGCACTGCAGTTGCCTTACTAACTGCTCCTGTTTGGGTGCTCTGTGGTGCAGACGGTGCTGTGTCAACGGGAACTAGGTGTCTATCTGCTGGGGTTGGGGTTAGAAGGGGTGTAGCTGGTTCTCTGTCCAACTGGGTAGGGGTACAATCTGCATGAGTGTGGGTTATGTGTGGTGGGGCTGGTTCTTGGGCAAGTACAACTGTGGTTCTATCTGCATCGACAGGTAGCACGATCTTTTCTGAAGACCGTGTTTTTACTCCCACAGATACTGCCATCACTCCCTCCAATTGAAATGGCTGATAAACAAGAAAAGTAATTGAATGTACAGACATTGTAAGATAGACATGTGCAATGGATAGTAGGGAAGAAAACAGGGCATGAAATAATTCACATTTATGTTGTCTAAGCAAACCGAATAGCAGGACATAATTTCACATATATGATGGCTAATTAAACAGGATAGCATGACACAATTTCACATGTATGATGGCTAACTAAACAGGATAGAATGACATACTTCAAAATATGATGACTATGTAAACAGGATGACATGATATAACTATACGATGTGTCTATTAAAGTGGTTGGCATGCCATAAATCACAAACATGTCGTCGATGGAAACATGATGGCATGATATAATTCACGGATAGAATGACATAATTTAAAATATGATGACTATGTAAACAAGATGAGATGATATAACTATATTATGTCTTTAGAAAATGGGTTGGCATGCCATAATTCAGATACATGCTGTCTATGTAAACATCATGGCATGACATAATTCAAATATATGATTTATATACTAAGGAAGTGAGCAGAGGGCAATCGCATATATGATGTGTCAACTAAGGAGATGGCATTCAATATTGTGTATATGATGTAAAAACTAAGCATTGCAATACAACATATGCATTATATGAGTAATATAACCCTGCCAAGTTTGAGCATACACCTTAGGGGGATAATAGGACTGGTCATCTGCCTCTGAATCCTCCTCTGAAGAGCTATCTGTAACCAGCAAGATATCTGCTTCAGCAGGTAGCATTGTCTGCTCTGAAGACCTTATTTTCACTCCAGATTTCTCCATCACCAATTCAAATGGCTGATGCACAGGCAGAGCAGTTGAATATACAAACATTGTCGACAAAAGCAATGAGAAATACAAAAAAAGGATGGCATGATATAATTCACATATATGACGCTTGCCTAAACAGCATGGCATTGCATAATTCACATACATAATGCCTTGCAACAAGATAACATTGCATAATTCACATATATAATGTCTTGCAACAAGATGGCATTGCATAATTCACATATATGGTAATTAGACACTAAACAGGTGGCATTCACACAAAGCATGTCTAAACTAAGCAAACGACATAGCAATGCAAGATACCATACGCACGATATGAGCAACATAACCCTGCCAAGTTAGGGCATGCACCTTGGGGGGGAAATATGACTGGTCATCTGTCTCTGAATCCTCCTCTGAGGAGCTATCGGTAACCAGCAAGACATGTGCTTCGTCAGATAGCATTGTCTGCTCTGAAGACCTTGTTTCCACTCTAGATTTTTCCATGACCGTGCCGAATGGCTGATGCACAGGAAGAGTAATTGAATGTACTAAAATTGTTGACAAATTTAACACATAATAAAAAAATGATGGCATGATATAATTCACATATAAGATGAATGGCTAACCAGGGTGGCATTGCAAAGTTCACATATATGATGCCTGGCTAGACAAGATGGCATTGCATGATTCACATATACGATAAAGAAACTAAACAGATGGCATTGACACAAAGCGTGTCTAAACTAAGCAGATGACATCTTTAATGTATACAGTAAGCAATGCAAGGCACTATATGCATGATATTACCAACATCAGCATGCCAAGTTAGAGCGAAGACCTCATGGGGTAAATAGGAGTGGTCTTCTCCTTCTGAATCCCCCTCAGAACAGTTATCTTCCTCTTGATTACGATTCGAAATGGGTGGAGGGGGGCTGCCTTTGCGCCCACCATGGAACGACGTCTGCATGAAATTTTATTGCCACGCAAGGCTCGTCTCTTTTGCTCTACATGATCGGTTCCATTGTGTACAATAACTGGCATGCATAGGAATAAAACATAGTGAGATTATGTAAGGAGTGCATGCACAAATCCAGAGTGATGGTAGCAAACTGTGGATAGACCCAAAACTAATGATAGCAGGCAGATAATAGCTTTAGTTAAAAAATACAGATAATGGCTCCTTTAATGTTTGTTTGCACCCAACATGAAACTCATAGTAGACACCGGAGATTAACCAGATAGTAGACAGATAGTACTGATTGCTGCCCCAATATGTACCCCACAACCATTTAAAAACTCAAGTTTCAGCATTAGTTTGGACCTGACTGGGAGTCTAATAGGTGAACACGACGATAATGTAGCATGTCATCATATTAAGTGACGCATAACGTAAGCAGACACGGAAGAGTGCGACCTCTCTTGCGGACCCGTGTAGTCCTCAAGGTCATCTGCTCAGTTGATGATGGTAATGCAGTTGCCATGGCTGCCGGCGGCGGGGAAGAAGATCTAAGGCGGCGAAAGACAGTCTGGAGAGCGGATCCCTGCTGTGGTGAACCCTTCCGTCGTTGGAGCTGCTGAGCTGGGGTGGAACACAGTGCCGCAGGACCAGGATAAACCACACAAGGTTTTCTTTGACACATATCTGTAACAGAAGTAATTTAGTAAGGGATTGTTTGAATTTGAGGATTCTAACAATGCAGGGATAGGAAATAGACAGGAATAGGATAGGAATGCACGTGCAAAACAGAGAATTTAAAAACACATGATTTCTGCCAATCTGGGTGTTTGATTCACAACAATTGGAAGATCACAGGATGCAAAAAAGCATGGTGAGATTAAGTCAAACCACGAGAAAATGTACGATTATAATTCTATTATGCTACTATCTCTTAGTCTTGTGCTTGATGAATAGGGATATGAAAAGGAGGAGAAGTGGAAATTAGAATTCCTACGGTTTTTCTTTCAAGGAGACACTAACGGAACAAATACTACAGTTTTCCTTTACTCCATTCCTTTGCACCAAATTCATGAAAAGTAGTACCATAGGAAACTTTCCAATTCCAATGTTTTTCATTCACTTTTCCTTTCAAGCACTGGCGATTCTAGTAGGCAGGCTTGAGCAAGGAAAATCCTACACTAAAAAAATGTTTTTGTGCTACTTCTATTACTTTGGACCCAGGCCAGTGCCATACTAGCTCAACTCCCAGGCCCATCAACAAATGCACAGCTCAAACGCGCAGAGATAAATAATGACGGCGTTCAAGAGAGTCCATCACGGGTAGCTAAGTTGCCTGGTACCTCACTGCTTATCATATAGTAGGATAAAATAATCGTATTTCCCGTTACTACGAGTGATCAGTGGACAATATATATAACATGTAGAGTAAAAAAGAGATGCAACAAGTGTACAACCTCTTTGGCGAAGCCATGTCGATCTGAGTGTGATTGGGTTGGCCGGTGAGGATGCTCCGGCTGACTTGGCTGTCGGAGGAGGGGAAGAAGATCTTAGGCGTCTGGAGATGGAGCCCGAGGTACTGCTCCGCTGTGATGGAGGGTTTCGTCGTTGGAGCAGCTCCGGTGAGTTGTACGACGCCGAGGCTGAAGCAGGACAAGAGAGACAACGAACAACGTTAACCTGAGTGGAATTCTAATAGCATCTCCAATACATGACGTAAAATACATAACCACAAAGTGCTAGATGTAAAATACATCAGCCGCTCATGTCTGAACTTAACTGTCGAAACTGAATTTAACTGTCAAAACTGAACTTAACTGTCGAAACTGAATTTTGTTGTCGAAACTGAATTTTTCTGTCGAAACTGAACGCACTAGCAAGGTGAGGCTACACGTCGGTCGACTGACTTTTTCATCTCTGGTCAGTCGATTTTGCAGCCGTTGGATACGAAATCAAGGGCATGCGGTTCATCTTCAACCTCCACCCCCCTGAGCCGCCAGCCGCCACCGGCCAAACAGCAGCCCCCCGCCACCCACGGCCGGCGGTGCGCCGCCCCGCCCGCCCTGAAAACACTCCCCATCGCCGGTTCGCCGCCGCCCCGGCCATCCCTCTAGGCCCCCCGTGCCGAGCTTTTTCTCCGGCGATCCCCACGCCAACGCCCCGCCACCGCCGGCGACCACTGCCCCCATCCTGAACCCTAAGATAGATAGTGGGGTACCTCTCCGGCGAGCCCCCCTCCCCGCTGCGGCTGGTTCTTCCTTCACCCCGGCGAGCCCCCCCACCCCCTGAAAATCAACTGACCCAAAAGTCGATTCAGTCGACTGAAGTGTAGCTAAATCGGAGCAGCATCGCAAGCAAGAGCAAGAGCGAGAGCAGCAGCGCGAGCAAGAGCAATAGCAAGAGCAGACCAGGCAGGGGACCGAGAGCAAGAGCAGAGCAGCAGCGCGAGCGAGAGCTAAAGCAGCAGCAGCTCCTACTGATGTGGACATCGCCGCCGAGGGAGCGACGCTGTGGAGGAAGTGGCCGGCGACGCCGCCGTGGATGGAGCCGCGCCGTGTGGGCTCGGGACCGAGCGCCGACAGCACCGTGAGATTGAATCAAGAAGAAAATGCGGCGATTAGTGTACAACCTCTTTGGTGGCGCCGATTAGGCCGCAGCTTCATCCGAGGAAACGGTGATGATGATGCTCTTCCGGTGGTGCAGGTGAAGACGGCGGTGTGGGAATGGAGGTGGCGCGAAAGACGAGAGGAACATCGGGGCAGCTCCTTGGAGGTGGAGGACGGGGTGGCTGAACCGGCGGGACGATGAGATCGATGACGGATCCTCATTCGGTACGGTGGATGAGGAACGTTGAGGTGTTGCTGTGGACGACGTCATCGGGGAAGAGGCTCCGGCTGGGTGGCGGACGGAGCAGGGTGTGGGGTTTCGTCGCGGGTTTTCGCGGCCTCGGTGTACGAATGGGTGGGCGGATGGGATGGCAGTGGGGAACCATGGCTTAGAGACGCGCTTTTCTGAAATGTGGGGTAAGTTACGAAAGTACCCCCACCGATTTGAGGCGGTTCTTTCGGTTCAGGGGTACCACGGGCATTTCGCGTGTCGGGATTTCACAGGAGGTGGGAGTTTTCGCGCGCGTTGTAATTTCGGAATAGCTAGGCGTGGGTTGAGATGGAGGGAGTTGTCGGAGCACAACGAGACAAAGATATATCTTAAATATTTCGGGCTAACAAGGCGCGGGTTGAAGAGGCGGGAGTTTCGCAGCACGATAGACAGAGACGCTAGCTTGAATTTTCGGCATAACAAGGTGCGGCTTGAAATTTCGGAAGAACAAGCTTAACGTGTACAAAAAAAAGACAATTTGCACCTCAACACGCACAGCACACACACAAACACCATTTAGACTAGAGTAAGGTACACGTGCATTGCACGCATGAGATTTGGCAACCAAATTATGAATAAATATCACATTATAGCATGCAAGCTTTGAGTCATATATGCATGATGTAGATGTTCGTTTAATTCTTATAGTTCATTTCATTCAAAATCATCTAGTTTTTATAAGAAAGCTAATCTATTTTAAGATTCATGGAATTGTGCGTCGTAAGACATAAAGTAAAAACAAATAATGGCAAATCATGTAGAAATACATTTGGGCAATTCTGATACGGAAGATTCTAGAACAAATAAGAAGTGCTTGTGTTTTGATGTTTGTGCATTATGCTTAAGTTCAACCATGGAGTCTTCTAGATTATACATGTGGCGAAATCTGGTGGAATCTAGATGATATCCAACGGCCAGTAGTGCTCAAATTTTCCATCTTTGGACCATCGGATTCGCCTCATCCAATGACCATCTTTCAAAGTTAAAGTTACCCGCACACAATATAAAAAAAATATAAAATATAATATATATAAAGGGGTATAGATATATATATGTGATGCGAAAGCCGCCCATCATCTCCAATTAGAATAGTGTGTCCATGCACAGATGCGACGTGGCCAAATGATGTCTGTCGTCGGTATCGCAAATTCAAATTAGTCTGACCTTGTTCAATGTGTATACATTACAACATGCTCGTTTCCAAACCACTCCACGCAGATCTCCGTTATATTCATGCATGCATGGGTTTCAAACATCAGGATCTCTTATTCAAATATTTGAATTCAACTTTACATTGATTATGACCTCACCTATTCTTTTACACCCACACTGTAGTCTTCCCTTTATAATTGTACCACTAACTTTCTCTCGTGCATGCATGCACACACACTACCAGTCGGCATTATCCATCGCACGCATGCAATCTTTTTCTTCAGGTCGGTCTCCCATGAAGGCACACACCCACACACACCCCCCTCTCCATCATATTGGGCATTCTTTATCTCTCAGGCGTGCATGCGCAATGATCGATGTTCCTCTATGTATGTGTGTATATAGCTAGGTCTTTCATAGTTTTCCACACAAACCGATCAATCGACATATCCGGTGAGGTCTCACCCTCTTTCCCACGTCCACATCGATCAATCTATACCTCTCTATATAGGATTAACATATATAGCTAATACACCCACATTAATTATATATCCAACGCCCCCCTCTCATCATCCATGCCTTCCGCTTCATCTCTCAGACGCGTGCACAATGGCGAAGACAGGGGGCAGTAAGGGCCCTGCCCCCTCCCCCCTAACATCACTATATATCGAGGCTAATATGAATGTGATCATTAGACAATTGCTGCTAAAAATGGTTTAAGTTCATGAATTGACCCTCCTCGTAAAGGATTAGCAATGCTTGGCCCCCTAGCTCATTTAGTTTTCATGGCTCCGCCACTGCGCGCAACAGCGCATGTGTTCGCCCCCTCTCTCTAAATATCGATCTCGCACTTGTGCATTCCTTCATAGTCTCCCTCCACTCGGCCCCTCGCACCATCTTCTAGCTCCCCACCGGATTTTGCCACATGTACAATCTAGCAGACTCCATGGTTGAACTTAAGCATAATGCACAAACCTCAAAACAACAGTGGTTCTCTTTTGTTCTAGAATCTTCCGTATCATAACTGCCCAAACTTTTTTTCAAGTTGAATTGCCATTATTTGTTTTTTACTTTATGCTTTACAACGCACAATTCCATGAATCATAAAATAGATTAAGGGCTTCTTTGATTCAAAGGATTCTCAAAGGAATTTTGGAGGATTCTAATCATTAGGAATTTTTCCTATCTTGGTTGTTTGATTCGTAGGATTGTAAACCATAGGAATTTTTCCATATGATTCATTTGCACTAGATTTCATAGGAAACATCCCATCCACTCAAACCTCTTTGAAAGAATTCTGCGTTTTTTCTATGCACAATCAAACACTCGTACAATCCTGTAGGATTCAAGACGACATTCCACTATAATCCCATGTTTTTCCTATTCCCGCGTTCTTAGCTTTTTTATAAAAACTAATTGATTTTGAATGAGATGAACTATAGGAATTAAACGAAGGGCTACATCAGGCATATATGACTCAGAGCTTACATGCTATAGTGTGGTATTTATTCATAATTTGGTTGCAAAATCTGATGCGTGCAATGCACGTGTACCTTACTAGTACTTCGAGTATGTGCAAAACACATAAATTAGAATACCAATGGCACGCTACATAGTGTCTCTCTTACAGTTCATGAAGCCACGTGCCACATGTGGAGGCGTTGTCGCGACCTCCTTGTGCGGATTGATCACAGTGATGTGCTGCTGGTTCCAGAAGAATGTACTCGTCCTCCCTGAGCCATACTGGCGGTACATGGACGAAGCGAAGATGTGCACGCACGCCACGTACGCACTCATTCCCTCGCACGCACACGCGGGTACACGGGCGGACGCAATTTTGTACCAAGATCCACCCCATGTGATAATTTGACGCGTGTAAAGTCGTTCACTTCATTGATGGTCAATTAATACAGCGCATGCAAATTGAGTGGACGTGAGCGCGGAAGAAAGACATTATTACTCCACTGCGCGCATGCGAGTAGTTAAATCGTGGGTTGCTAATAGTACTTCCATTGGCCTCCTTCGTATTTTGTGCCAATTTTTGACAGTAACATAATATTTACGCATTTGAGCAGTGTAGTACTTAAAATTTATGTTCCGCTAAACTCATTGGGAGCCGTTTCGGGCCTCGAAACCAAAACCATCAATTAATCTTTACCTTGTTCCCATCACATTCGAAAGCCTGCTCACACCTACTAGTAGTACATACCAAACCTGAACGTGTTCCCACTATGCAGGTATTAGTACTAGTGCTAGTACTTAGGTTATAAAAAGGGGAACTACCTAACCAAAAATTACTCTACCTTTCCTCCCCATAAGTGCTTCTTCTTCGTCCGTCGTTGCCATGGCCGGTGAGCAGATCTCTAGGTCGAGAACTACTCATAACAAGGGAGCGGCAACCAAGACTGCGGAAAAAAAGAGAGGGCTCGCCGCCACGCAGAGACCTCGAAAGATCTCTCACGGGCAGGCGATGGCTCCCAGGAGCGCCCTAGCTGCGGAGGCGAACATGCCGAGCCGGCGGAGCTGGAGTCGTTATCCCTCGACGGCATGCCCGATCAGCTCAATAAGCAGAAGGAGTTCATCCAAGGCTTGATGGAGTTGCTGAAGGAGAGCCTCGATGACATGCCCGCTGAGCTCAATCAGCAGGGGGAGTTGACCGCCGGCTTGGTGATGCTGCTGAAGAAGAGCATTGCCTCGGAGAAGAAGGCGACCGGCGAAATCCTGCGACTTCAGGAGGACAAGGCGAAGCTCTGCCACAAGATCGACCTGTTGAAGGAGAAGAACGCCGGCTGGAAGAAGCTGCATGAGAATAGTAGTTCCTCGATGAAGATGCTGCAGGCCCTCGTCATGGAACAGAAGGAGGAGTTGGCGAAGCTCCGCATCGAGCACCCGGCTGCTGTCAAGGTACGTAATGCGGCCGTGGAACAGATGATGAAGGCTCACGTTGAGAAATCCCGCGTCATGGACAGAATGAAGAAGATGGTGGAGGAGACGCGCAAGGAGATGGAGGTCGTGGAGGCGATGAAGAAGCAGTTACGACTCCGCAGCGAATTACATCATTTGGGGTGATAATCTTCCTTCTTCTTTTGCTCCCGTGTTTCATCTTTTGCTTCGGGTGTTTCGCCGCACGTGTCACGTTCTCTGCGAGGCATGAATAGAACAATGGTTTTTTTAGGGAATGAATAGAACAATGGTAACAATGAGATGACTAGCAAATTAGATCATTTTTTATCGCCATATGGCACTGGGCTGCCGTGTTTCGTGCTCCTCCATCGCAGTACTACTCCAGTGGAAAACTTGAGTATACCGCACGGTTCTTTGCTCCTCCTCGATCAGGTCGGTGGCGCATTTATACGAGCAGTCAAATCACAAGGCCCCGCCTTCCAGCAGTAATGAGCCGTCAAATCACAAAGGCCCTCGCCTCTCGTGAAACCGACCAAGCTAGACTGCCCCGCCCTCTAGCCTTTTGAAAAATGTATACTTTTGTACAGCAGTAGTATCGATGGATTGCGCCATGGAGCAAAACTTGAAATTAAAAAAAAGGTGGTACATATAGAGAGCGCTCGTCGCCAAATTATGCATATAGTACTATTAAAAAGGCTAGTCACAATAATGGTGTCCAGCACAACCCACCCCTCAAATAAAACTAAGAGGGTGCTTGGATACGTTTTAGTCCCATGACTAAAAGTAGTGGGACTAAAACATGCTAGCCTCACCCATGCTTGGATCCAAATACTAAAAAGGCTAAAATCAAGTTAATGAGCATTTATTATCCTCCAAACCCTCCAATCCAGAACTCGCCTGTGTTAAAGGAGAGGAGTTAAATGCGTAGAGAGAGGACTAATCCAGATTTTAGTAGGGGTACCCCTGACTAATTTTTTTTAGTCTTAAGACTAGTTTTAGCCCCTCTTTAGTCAGGGGTGCTTGGAACTTTAGCCTCTTAAAGAGACTAGTTTTAGTCAGACTAAAATAAGTCCCTTGGATCCAAGCACCCTCTAAGCATCCTGGAATTCTTTGACAAAACTAAGCACCCTGAAATTCTTTGACAACTAAACTGCTGGCTATTTGATGCTGGCCATATATATTGTACATATATAATGTGAAGAAACGAGTGGTAGTACTATACCAACTAAAAGATGAAATTAAGAAATACTAGTATGTACGTACTGAAGAGTTAAAGTAACGAGAAGAAACATAACATAGTTCTGCTGGGGGCTCAGCACAACACACCCCTCAAATTAAATTAAGCACACCTGAAATTAAACTTTGCAACTATTCTGGTAGACACTACATTAGAACCACCATGAGCAACGACACTGCCACCTTACTCGGAGTCCTCGTCCACGTCCTCGACTTCGTCCTTGTCCCTCTTCCTCTTGGCCGATACTTCTTTGCTTGAACCGCACACTTGGCTGTTGCTCTTCATCCAACCCTTGTAGATATTGAAGCAAAGGTAGCCATCCATTGCAGCGTAGTGGATGTGGTCTATATCTAGTACATTCCTCTGCCATGCATGACGATGAAACGTGTATGGAGGTTTCTCCAGTTTACCGTACGAAGGATGAACCATGGCTCCTGCCAGGGTCAGCATTGAAGGCTGACGAGAGGACACCAGCCAATTCTTCTGGAGGTCGAAGGTGTTGCCTACAACGAGGCCTATCCGACGCAGGACTTCTTTGTCGTTACCAAAGTCTACAGTAACGAATTTGACTAGGTTGCTCTCGAAGAAGTCCTTAAAATCCTGGCACTCAACGTCGGCATGGCATATGTGGTAGACCAAGCATAAGTCATGCATGCAAACCTGGATCACGGCGGGCTTCTTCCTCTCTTCGTCCTTTAGATCCTTCTCTCATCCCAGGACTTTGGTGTACTCAACATCTAGCCCAGCGACCCACTCATCATCTAAGTCTTCGAACATGCGTCTGAAGCGAGAAAGGCATCCTTTCACCGTCGCGGAAGAACGGGTGTAGATGACGTCGAACTCATCGCCGGTGATGGTTCTAACCTTGTACTCACCGCCGATCGTGGAGATTTGGGACGCCATGGATTTGGGAGGAGGGTTAGGATTAGTGGAACTGCCGTAATGTGAATGGACGGGACGACTAGGAGCGAACCGCCGTAGTATTGAAGGACGTGCGGGGACGAGTAGGAGCGAACTGCCAGCGTGCGAACGGTAGTGTAGTGGCTTTCCATTCTCCCATGATATGGGCTTCCGAGAGCCCTTGGATCTGAGATCGAACGGTTGCATGGCGTGATTCTAGACCTATGGGTGAATATCCTATCCTGGAGGGTTATTCTGCAAATTTTTAGCAACTTAGCATGCGACCGTTTGATCTCAGATCCAAGGGCTGCCAGCAGCCCGTATCATGGTCGCGCCTAGCACGACCGTCGCTTCGCTCGCGCGGTTGCGCCCTTGGAGATTTAACACGGTGCGTTAGGCTATCTGATGTTGGCATGTCATACATAGTCATCACTTAGTCACTCATACTACAACAAGGTTGGCTATAAGGTTGGCTATAAGTGTACTTTATTTACTCCTCTCTATCTCTTTCTTCATACTCCCTCCGTCCCATAATATAAGAACGTTTTTGACACTAGTGTAGTGCCAAAAACGTTCTTATATTATGGGACACAGGGAGTACTAGTATTTATTGCATTTGCCAAGGAGTGACCTCTTCCAATGAAATGGTGTTGCTAAGTTTGCTTCATTTAATTAGCTATAGACTCAAAATTGTCTTTTCACCTAGGTACACGCGCTTAGCACCGTTTCTTCCTTGGGTCACCAAACTAGTCTCTCTCTCTTCTTGATTAACTTGCCACATCAGACTTTATGCCTATGTGGCAAGCTTAAGCACCTGTAGGAGCAAGTAAAAGTAAGTACAATAGTGCGCTTTATATGGCATTTTGCATATGTGGAGGAAAGAGAGGCAAGGAAAAAGTGGAGAAGTGGGCTCTCATGCAAGAGCCAGCCTCTACTACATGGTGGAGCATTGGGAGAGGCACCTGTATGGAGGTGGTCAGGAATCTGGAGACTCACGCCGGTCGTAGCACCGCAGTTAAAATGATAATGGCAAGTCAAATCACGGGGCCCCACCTGTCCAGCAGTAACTCACTGTCAAATCACATAGCCCTATGTTTGCAGCAGCCTACTCCCTCGTCTTCTCGCGTCTCTGTTGAACCAACTAGGCGGAACTGCCCCGCCGCCTACCGCGCAGGAAAAGCCCCGCCCTCGACTTTTAAATAGTATGCAGTATACTAATTTTGTATCCATGGATTGCGCCCGCACCATGGAGCAAAGCGTCTAGAAAACGGCGGTACACATGTACGGAGTATACAGCACGCCCGTCGCGTTCGCGTCGCACCCCAGACGGTCGGTCGGTCTGGCACGCTGCTCTCCGAATGGAACGCGCGTCATATTGCGTTTGCACACACATGTGGGACGACAATTGAGAACCGACCATAGTCACAGTCCCCAGCCCCGCAAGTCGGGTGACTTAATAGAAGAGGGAGACGAGCGATAGTACTAGAGAAGTGTTGTACTACGTTGGTGCCTGGACGATCTCTGCAAGGCACGGAAGATCAGTTCGTCCATGCATGTGACCAGACTCCAGCAGACACGCCTGGATTGGCTATCGTGCACATATCGTGCAGGCTGTGTTGTACATGGCTGCAGTTGTGGTGAGAAATCTAAAAAAAGGTTTCTTGTCATCTCACAAAATTAGGTGTCATGTGCTTCGGATCACTGCGAGGGTTAAACAACGACAACTGAGTCGGGCTAGTCATTGGGGGCACATGCATGAAAAGTGACTACTCGGCTGCCATCTAGGTCAAGCCGGCTATGTTAATTAGGACATCTATCGACGGACCCCTTTTCTACGAGTTTATCTTTAATTTGAGCTTTGTTCCTCGTCTAGTTTGTCCGTTGGGATTCATGTTGTCTCCTTTGGGCAGTGAGGTTATGATTTCTTGTCATGTGGCATTTTTTCGTGTTATATGTTATAATCCGGCGCTTCAGATCAAAATGACGACAACTGCGCCTCCGGGCCACGTGCATGAAGACTTCTCGATAGTCATTGACGAGGTCAAGCCGGCTCCGGTAGACAAAAGAAAACTAGTACTACTCCACTATATAGGCAGGAGCCTCCGCGGTTGCTTGCTAGTGTTGCTCTCTTCACACTGTCTCGGCCTCTCCAGATCTAAACACGACAGCGGTGGCCACACTCTCTCTCTCTGCTCACCGCTGGTCACAGATCCAGCCGGATCCTCTCCGCCAGGGAAGGTGAGAAGGTGCAACGTTCACGTGGTCGTCCTTCGCGACGGCTCTTACCCACTGCTGGGCGCGTCCCGATCAGCCTGCCTTGTCGTTCTCTCCCAAGCACCGCTGGCGAGGGAGGGCCTCCGACCCCTTCTTCCTCGCTGCCGTAGTGTGGGCAGATCCGGCCTCCCGCCGCCCACCTAGCGACATCCCGGCAACCATCAGGTATAAATTCCTTCGAAACCGGACTTGCTCTACTTCCCGAGCTCCTGACGTCGCTGCATTTGTATCTTTCACTATTTCTCAGGCCCCCTCGTAGATAGGATCGATCGGCTGTTCGAAAACCACCTAATTTTTTTACGTTTAAGAGGTAAAACTAGTTCATGCACTCGAATCTAGCACTACTTGGTTCAAACAAGGAAGAAAGGGGGTGGGGTGGGGGAGGATTTGTTACCTGAATCTAGGACTTGGTCGGAAGAGGAAACAATGGGGGCGAAAAGTAGCAGAGACTGGCTATCCAACTGGTCTCTAGGTCTAATAGGGAAATAAAGGGAAACGCAGTACAAACTCAATATAAACCCGATCTATTGGTTGAAAAAGGAAAGAAAGTGGGGACTGGGGGACAAGTCAACAGAGTAAGTCCAGGACTAGATTTGCTAGCCTCACACAGTATAAGGTGGCTATACCGAACAAAAATGGGAGCAACCCAGATATCCTGTTCTGATGTTTGTTGCCCCGAGCCACTCTTATGTAATGCCACTGGTAAAATGTAGCAGTCACACTGTTAAAAGTAAGGACACGTTAAACCAATGTTGTTTTCAATGTAATGCCTCCAGTAATATGAATCAATGGCACTTCTTTACATGTCCTGCTAAAATTTCCCATTAAGATAAGTTGGTTCTTTTCGTTAGAAATGCAACTGTCCTGGTCCGCCTACTCTCCCGTGCCCAAAGTAATGTCATATTTAATGGTTGTCATAGTTAATCCTAATGCCCACACTAATATCTAGCAATGCCAGTGCTTTAGAAATTACTACTGTCCTTGTAGGATTGCCATTCAGATAAGGAACATGATTGTTTTCATTTGATGCATGTTTCATCACTTGTTAGTCACCCTCCTTTCCACCTTTTTTGTGCAAACAGAGATATACATTTCACGCTCGGTCTTAGTTGAACTACACAAATGATATCCAAATTATAGTTGAGCTTCACAACCAACCTTGATGTTGCTCAATTTTATTGCAACGGTTTCGTTTTCTGATGGAAATGGAACCGGGGCTGGAGCCCTTTTCTTAAAAAAAATTTGAAGAAGAAGCTGCTAGCTCACGGGACATTGCTTCATTTTAGGTGAACTGCACCAAAAGGTCCCATGAATTGAATCATCCATGTTGGTGACTGAAAGAGCCAGCTTCAGCATCCCAGTCTAAGCACCCTCGGCCTCCATCCTTGCGACGCACAGTACACCTCGTTTGCCACCTGCTCGACCCAAGTGTCACTGATAAAATGAAGTAATAATACAGTTAAAATAGAGTGAGTGTCATCTCTATCATTTCATTTCCAATGTAGATAAAGAAAGTGCTTCTCTTTGTTAATGTATGTTTCATCAACTAGTCCCATTGTTAATGTTTAAGCGTTTCTGCAAACTGGGGTGCTTAATTTTAGTTGATATGTACAAAAATAGAGATTTGAATGTCTCAAGGCGCCTCCTTGTACTACCGCTGTACACTGATGTTCATCACTGGCAGAAGGTGTATCTGGGAGACTTGGGACGATGTCCAGTATGAGGCGTACCGTATGAGGCGTCGCAGGGCCCATCTCGCCCTCGCAGCATGGCATACTATGATACTATCGCAATATTTTCTTCTATTTATTTAGTGTGTTTCATCAACTGGTGCCACTATAATGTAATCACGCTTTTTCATTATCTGTGCAAACAGGGTTATTCAGCTGCATTTGGTGGAACTACACAAATGTACGTATGGAACCGGCATATATGCAGAGTGCGAGGTGTGCCAAGTAAAAATTACCGACACCAACCATGCTGCATGCACGCATTGGCATCCACCAGCACCAGTGGGATCTGTGGCGCTCTCTATGGACGGATCTTTCTCGGCAGCAAATCATCTAACCAAATACTAGTAGCTTATATTGGCAGTTTTCTAGGGAGTACTCTTTTCTGAAAGAAGCACCGATCTATTTTTCTTTATTTGTACACTGTGTCACAAGTTTGACCCAAAGGTCCAGAGCTATTTTAGGGTGATTGGCGTAGTACTCGGAGACTGATTGTAAGCATGATTTTCATTAGCTGTCACACTGATTGTAAGCATGAGCAGGTGGAAGATTAGGTTAGTGCGAAGCTTACCTTAAACCCTACCGCCGCCGTTGAAACAAGGCGAGCGTCGAGGGAACCGTGGAGAACGGCGGGGAAGCGATGTCGCGCCATCCGTCCTCCTCTTGCGGTGGGAGAACGAATACTCCTGTGGCTCCGGCTGGCTCTGCACCCTCACGAACGGTACACCATACTCGATCGATTCATTATCCTCTGGGTGCTCGACCTTCGACCTGTACGCCCACCACCTCCGCCTGACTGTCGCCTCGGGCGAATCTGTCTGCTCCATCGCCCAGAGGAGATACTCGATGAACTCGGAGGACTGCGGCGTGACTGTCGCCGAGGAGTACATGTACATCGCCGCCCTCATCGCCGCCGTCTCGCTCTTTCGCATACATTGCCACATGGCCGGCACCGTCCTCGAAATCTCCCACTCATTGTCAAACCAACTAAGGATATCCTTCAACCTGGCTAACTTTGCCTGGTCGCCGCCGGCGATCTGCCTGATTCGCTGCTGCATCCTCTCCATAGATGTCCTTCTGAGTGGTCCGGTGCTAGCTTTGGAAGATGGGAGGAGAGACGATGGTCTTGCAATAGAGATGAGGGAGAGGCGAGACGGTGGTTTTGGAATGGAGATGATGGAGAGGAGAGGAGGTGGTTTTGCAATGGAGAAGATCAGAAGAGGGAGAGGCGAGACGGTGGTTTTGGAATGGAGATGATGGAGAGGAGAGGAGGTGGTTTTGCAATGGAGAAGATCAGAAGAGGGAGAGGCGAGACGATGGTTTTGGAATGGAGATGATGGAGAGGAGAGGAGGTGGTTTTGCAATGGAGAAGAGGGAGAGGAGCGTGCGGCAGCGATTTAGGATTGGACGAGAGGGCCGGCGCGCTGTGACTCGATCAAAATCAAAATCAATTTACCCTTCAATTAAGAAAGCGACCCCACATTAACTAGTCTCCCTTTTATTCTGGGTCATAATTGACCATGATTTTCGCACATAAAATATATGTTATACGTTGCAAAAATAATATAATTTGAAAGTACATTCAGATACGAACCAAACGATACAATTTTTGGTGACATGCATTCACATTTTGCTTGTCAAATACAGTACGTGGTCAAACTTTGACCCAAAATAGGCAAAACAACAAAAAAATACTTCCAAGACCAGCGCCGCTCTTCCGCTCTTCTCCTCTTAAACAACCGCCGCTCCTCTCCTGTTCCAATCTAAATGCAGCGCCGCTCCTCTCCTCTTCGATTTCAAAACCACCGCCCCTCCTCTCCTGTTCCAGTCCAAAACCAGCGTCGCTCCTCTCCCGTTCTAATCCAAAACCAGCGCTGCTCCTCTCCTCTTCCATTTAGAAACCACCGCTGGCGAGTGAAGGTGCTGTGGAGAAGTTGATCGATGGAGGAGTACAACCGATACGTGAGGATCACAGACGGCGACCCTGTGAAGCTAGCTAGGATGTTGGAGATACAGTCTTGGTTTGACAACAAGGACCAACTAGCGGCGACGGCGACATCCATGGCCAAATATTTGCAACAGAGTGAAAAGGCGGTGATACTCCCGGAGGGAGTCGCGCCGGAGTACATAGAGCTGCTCCTCTGGGCCATGGAGCAAACAGATTCACCGAATCCGATCGTGAGGGAGCGGTGGTGGGAGTATCGATCCCAGATGGAGCATCCACCAGAGATTGAAGGATCGAGCATCTACAGGGTGTCGTTTGAGAGGGTGTCCTATCAGAGCGAGCCGGTGGAGTCTTCGTCGACCGAACCCAACTACAAGAGGAGAAAAGCAGTAGGCCCGACGACGCTTCCCCGCCATCGTCTCCCTCGCCGTTCACATCGTCTCACGGGGCGGCTGTCTGCTGCCGAGGAATAGGAGGGGGCTGCCCCCCCAGCCCAATAGTCAGTCAGGTTGTGAATTGTCAGGAGGAGCTTAGGGTTGTCAGTATTTGCAGGTTGTGAATTGTGTTTTGTGTTGTGTATTTTGAGAGTACTTTCAGATATGAATGTCTTTTGAATTTTAAATTTGCAGTATTGAGCATATGAAGTATTTTATCAATTCTAGAGATCTATTTTTAGCACTTAAAAAATGTAGTTTCATAGGAGTATAAAAGTGCAGACAATGTGATTCTCAGAGAAGAAACTGCAAGTTTCAGTTTCAGATAAGAAACTGCAAGTTCAGTTTCAGATAAGAAACTGCAACTTTCAGAGGCAGAGCATTTATATTAACATGGCCTTTTCAAACAGGGTTAACATCATGTTGGAAGTTTTATTCATGGTCGAAAATGGAACTACCAGCCAGTTAACATCATGCTGATCAACATTCATGCATAGCACATCTTCATATGATGCACAGTCAAAATGCCCACACAATGTCGAGTGTGCGAAACACAGAGAAAACGAGGGACGAAGTTTTGGCAAATGTTGGACGTGGTTTTGGGCTGCCCCATCTAGGCTTTCATTTTTAACATGCGCAGCCCACGACCTCGGATGGGAGGTCCATAGGCCTGTTTGTATTTTCTTAGGGCCGTCATGTATCGACCGGCCTATGGACCTCCCATCCGAGGTTTTATTTTTGGCAGCCCAATTTATGTATTTTTTTGAAGAAAACGCAGAGATCTGTTCTATTTTTCTATATAAGAATAGGAATGCCAGGTCCAACTTATGTTTCCCTTCTAACTATATTATATATATTTAAATTATTTTATATGTTATTATATATTATTTTTATTGTCATCATATATTTAACAGATACTTACATATGTAAGAAAACAATATCCCACATCTTATTAACTTACAAAAATAATTTCTTAACAAATAAAATCCTAGATTGTTTTGGCACGAATATCCTAGTGATTGTGTACAAAAACTTGGTAAGATTTAAGGATGAATGTAATAATATCACTTATTATTTAAATATATTTATCACAAAATGCTCAGCCCCTTTTTATTTTTTGATAACATTGCTGGCCCAACCCAACATTATAATTAGAATCAGCCCAGCAAAATCGTGTATTTCGAGAAAGTGCAAATGGCCTGTAATTTTTTAGGAAATAAAATAAATCGGCCGCATGGACGCTAGATTATTTCTTCACCCAGTCCAGCTAATGGCTGTAATTCAAAAAAAAGATCAAATTGACTGTAAATTCTACCGCGCAAAAAAAAGACTGTAAATTCTGAAAAAATGGGTTGAATACGTGCCACATTTTTGGAGGCTGAAATGTGGGCCAATAGGTCGAAGCCAACGCAAGTCGTTGTCAATTTAGTCAACAAATGATTCTGACATTCTAGCCGTTGGATTTACATCCAACGACCGGCATCCATCTTCAATCTCTCGTCTTCTTCCTCCAGCGCCGCCGGGACCACCTCCCACCTCCTGCTGCTAGCAACTCTGCTTAGCACGCTTCGCTATGAAGCGCTACTCCACCGTTGGTCAGGCCATCCCTCCACCCCTCCACACCTCCTGTTCTTCTCCACCGACTGCCGAACCACACCGCACTAGAACTAGTTAACCCTCGTACACCTCTCCGTCTGTGACTCTACTCCCGTGTCTTCCCATCTCCGGCTCATTGCTGTTCGGGGCCTCGCCATCGTCCATCACCTTGGATGCGCTCGGCGCGGCGTGGTCAACGTGGTCAACGAACGACACCATCGGAAGTAGACTATGCGTGGAGAGGCTGACAGCTGGGTCTACGGCCACACACAAGGAAATGCCTCCTTATTACGCGCAAAATAATGATTCCTCCACCTAACATCTGGGACCCACCGGAAGGGCCTCTGTATTTCGCGAAAATAACGTGCCCCCCGCTGACATGTCGGACCCACCAGCTATCTTCGCACGCAAGGAAGTGCCTCCTTATTACGCATAAAAAAATGAATACCCCCCTGCCAGCTGGAACCTAGCATAGTGGGAGGCTGACTTGTGGGCCTACCAAGTTGACGGGGACGGAGGGCTTTGTAAACTTAGTCAATATGTATGATTCTAGCTCCTGTTACCGTACAATATTCATCCAACGGCCGTAGTGCTTCTTCAACCTCTGGTCTTCTTGCTCCAGCCGCCCAAACCAGTGCCGGTCGTGCCGCGTGCTCCTGCCTCCCATGGCCGGCTGTGCGCAGAGGCCTCACCGCCCCTACTACTCCCACCGCTGGCCAGGCCATCCCTCTACTCACCCACACCCCCTGTTATTCTGCGGCGACAACAGCCTCACACCGCAGCCGAACCAGTGAACCCTCGTACTCCTCTTGGCGTGGGCATCCATTGCTGCGTCTTCCCCGGCTCCGAGTCGTCCCCTTCCTAGTCCTCGCCGTCGTCCACCGCCGTGGTGCTCTCGGCGCGGCGTGGTCAACGTGGTCAAGGAACGGCTTCCATCGGACGTGGACTGTACGTGGAGAGGCTGACAGCTGGGTCCACGGCCGCAGCAAGGAAGTGCCTCCTTATTACGCGCAAAATAATGATTCCTCCACCTGACAGCGGGGGCCCACCGGACGGCCCGCCGTATTTCGTGAAAAAAACATTTCCCGCTGACTGCTGGGACCCACCAGCTACATCTTCGCACGCAAGGAAGTGTGTCCGGGCAAAAAAAAACGATTCGCCCCCCTGACTGCTGGGACCCACCAGCTACATCTTCGCACGCAAGGAAGTGCGTCCGCGCAAAAAAACGATTCGCCCCCTGACTGCTGGGACCCAGCAGCTACATCTTCGCACGCAAGGAAGTGCCTGACAGTCGGGACCCACCTGGTAGAAGCGTACGTAGCGTTGTCATTCTGGTCGCGAACGTGTACGTACATATATACTGGTGGATGTAGAGGCACACACGTGTCGTAGTAGAGGCGCGTACGTGTCGTAGTAGAGGCGCGCACGTAGCATGTACACGTACGTACAGCGGCCAGGGTGCAAGAAAGAAAATACGGCCACGTATGTGTACATACGGGCGGGGTCTCGAACGCCTACTCGCGCATACGTACGGCCAGGGCTCATATACATGGCTGGGTCGGAACGGAGAAACAACGTCGTCGTCGTGTTCATGGGGAGGCAACGGAATGCGTCGTGTTCATGGGGAGGCAACGGAATGTGTCGTGTTCATGGGGAGGCAACGGAATGCGTCGTGTTCATCGGGAGGCAACGGAACGCGTGGGAGCCAACCGGCTGGGTCGGAACGGAATGCATGGTAGTGTTCATCGGGAGGGCTTGGACGGAACAGGCGATGGAAACGAGGCCTGGCGTACCGCAAAACGGAGGAAACGGACCTCCTACGTTCGGAACGGGGTCCTGTTGATCGGGAGGGGTGTGGCATACCGCAAAACGGAGGAAACGGACCTCCTACGGTCGAAACGGGGGTCCTGTTGATCGGGAGGGGTGTGGCGTACCGCAAAACGGAGGAAACGGACCTCCTACGGTCGAAACGGGGGTCCTGTTGATCGGGAGGGGTGTGGCGTACCGCAAAACGGACGAAACGGACCTCCTACGGTCGAAACGGGGGTCCTGTTGATCGGAAGGGGTGTGGCGTACCGCAAAACGGACGAAACGGACCTCCTACGGTCGAAACGGGGGTCCTGTTCATCGGGAGAGGTGTGGCGTACCGCAAAACGGGACTCCACGGGATACTGTTCATCTCCACCGTCGACCTCCTCCAGCCTCCACGGGCTACCGTCGACCTCCTCCAGCTTCCACGGGTTCCTGTTCATCCAGCCTCCACCGCGCGCTACTCCACCGGCTACTGTGCAACCACCCCTCCACGGCACCCCTCCACTGTATACTGTTCATCCAGCCCTCCACACCACGGGGTCCTGTTCAACCACCCCTCCATCGTCTACTGTTCATCCAGCCCTCCACACCACGGGGTCCTGTTCATCCAGAGGCAACACCACCGCTCACTGTTCATCCACCCCCCCGCAACGCTCACTGTTCATCCAATCGATCGGCTTCAGTTAGCAGCAGTAGCGAAGGAATCGCTCGATCGGGTTCAGTTAACAGCTATTGATCGATCGCTCGGCTTCAGTAACGCGTAGCCTGCAGTGCAATCACTCGGGTTCAGTTAGAGCCCAACGCCTCGCTCGGGTTCCGTTAGAGCCAACGCCTCGCACACACGCGCGTACGTGTACGAGAGAAACGCGCATCGCTCGGCCCCGACCTCCCACTGTAACCGGGAACTCCCCGAAATTTTCCTCTCCCTCGCTTCTACCACGGTTTTTTCCGTCATGGACGGCCCAAAGAATGTCATGCAGCTGCGTCTCCGGCCCGCCCAGGACGAAAAGCCCATTTTCTGTCATGATTTTTTGTCATAGAAGTAGGAGCCCACCACATCTATGATGATACCGGGTTTTGTCACAATTATCGTCATAGAAGTGTCATATGTATGACAGGAAAAAAAATCATTCGGCCCAAAATGTCACGGATGTGTCTTTTTTTGTAGTGTGTGTATCTAGACTAGCTGATTTTGGTTTCAATGTCCTATTTACTTAAGTAGATTGCCAAGTGTTTCGAAGAGACAATCATAAAATGGTCTTTACCGATATACATAGAGGTGATCTTTTACATTGTTGATTTCACTAAAAAGGCTCAACCTAGAACTTGTTTAATTGCTAAGTCTTCTAGAGGCTTGTTGTGGCATAGAAGGCTAGGTCATGTGGGCATGCGAAATCTTGATAAGCTTATTAAAGGTGATCATATCCTTGGAGTAAAAGATGTTATATTTGACAAGGATAGACTTTGTAGTGCTCGCCAAGCAGGAAAACATGTTGGAGGAAGCCACCCCGTGAAGAACATCATGACCACGAGAAGACCGCTCGAGCTACTTCATATGGATCTCTTTGGTCCCAACGCATAAGAGTCTCGGTGGAAACTCGTTTGGTTTAGTCATAGTCGATGATTTTTCAAGATTTACGTGGGTGTTCTTTCTTGATGATAAATCGCAGGTCCAAAAGATCTTCAAGAACTTCACTAGGAAGGCCCAAAATCAATTTGAAGTGAAGATCAAGAAGGTTCGCAGCGACAATGGAACGGAGTTCAAGAACGCCAATGTGGACACCTTTCTTGATGAAGAAGGTATTTCACACGAGTTCTCGGCTACATACATGCCTCAACAAAATGGAGTTGTTGAGAGGAAGAACCGGACTCTGATTGAGATGGCAAGAACGATGCTTGATGAGTACAAGACTCCAAAACACTTTTGGGCGGAAGCGGTTGAGACAGCTTGTCATGCAACAAATCGCTTGTATCTTCACAAGCTACTCGGCAAGATGGCATACGAGCTCCTCACCGGTAACAAACCCCAAGTTGGATACTTTCGAGTGTTCGGCTCAAAGTGCTACATTCTTGATAAGCATCGTCGTTCTAAATTTGCTCCAAAATCCCATGAAGGTTTCCTACTTGGTTATGGCTCAAACTCTCACACTTACCGTGTCTACAACAATTTCACCCGAAAGGTTGAAGAGACGGTAGACGTGAAGTTTGATGAATCTAACGGCTCGCAAGTAGAGAAATTGCCAATTGATGTAGGAGACAAAGACCCTTCAAAAGTTATCCAAGACTTGTCTATCGGCAAGATTCGTCCAATGGAGGTGAAGGAGAGTACCTCGTCCGTCCAAGTGGAAGCTTCTACCTCACGACAAGGTGAACCAAGAGTTGATACGGAAGCATCCACAAGTGGGACACACCAAGACGAAGAAAACGAGGAAGTACACCAAGATGCACCTCATCAACCTCCTTCTCCACCACGACAAGAGAATGACAACGTCAACAATGAAGAAGGCCAAGAAGAAGAACAAGATGAAGAGGATGTTCCACCCCGAGCCAAGCCAAAGCTCCCACGAGTTCGAGCGAGAATCGCCAAAGATCATCCCGTCGCGCAAATCTACGATGATATCCAAACCGGGAGAATCACTCGCTCTAAAACTCGATTGGCAAATTTTTGTGAACATTACTCATTCATCTCTAGCATTGAACCTATGAAGGTTGAAGAAGCATTGGAAGATCCGGATTGGATAAACGCTATGCATGAAGAGCTACACAACTTTGAGAGAAACAAAGTATGGACATTGGTCAAGAAGCCCGACAACAACCACAACATCATTGGTACCAAATGGGTGTTTCGCAACAAGCAAGATGAAGATGGTCAAGTCGTCCGCAACAAAGCACGCCTAGTCGCCCAAGGCTACACTCAAGTCGAAGGTATGGACTATGGTGAGATATATGCTCCCGTTGCTAGGCTTGAGTCCATTCGCATCTTACTCGCTTATGCTAATCACCATGATATCACCTTGTACCAAATGGACATTAAAAGTGCTTTTCTAAATGGTGAAATTGAGGAGGAAGTTTATGTTAAGAAACCTCCCAGCTTTGTCAATCCTAAGAAACCTAATCATGTTACAAACTTCACAAAGCCCTTTATGGTCTTAAACAAGCCCCTAGAGCGTGGTATAAATGCTTGACCAAGTTTCTTATTGAAAAAGGCTTTGAAATTGGAAAATTTGATTCTACTCTTTTTACTAAAAGGGTTAATGGATAACTGAAGGAAATATGCCCTAGAGGCAATAATAAAGTATTATATATTTCCTTATATCATGATAAATGTTTATTATTCATGCTAGAATTGTATTAACCGGAAACATAATACATGTGTGAATACATAGACAAACAGAGTGTCACTAGTATGCCTCTACTTGACTAGCTCGTTAATCAAAGATGGTTATGTTTCCTAGCCATAGACATGAGTTGTCATTTGATTAACGGGATCACCTCATTAGGAGAATGACGTGATTGACTTGACCCATTCCGTTAGCTTAGCACCCGATCGTTTAGTATGTTGCTATTGCTTTCTTCATGACTTATACATGTTCCTATGACTATGAGATTATGCAACTCCCGTTTACCGGAGGAACACTTTGTGTGCTACCAAACGTCACAACGTAAATGGGTGATTATAAAGGTGCTCTACAGGTGTCTCCAAAGGTACTTGTTGGGTTGGCGTATTTCGAGATTAGGATTTGTCACTCCGATTGTCGGAGAGGTATCTCTAGGCCCACTCGGTAATGCACATCACTATAAGCCTTGCAAGCATTGTGACTAATGAGTTAGTTGCGGGATGATGTATTACAGAACGAGTAAAGAGACTTGCCGGTAACGAGATTGAACTAGGTATCGAGATACCGACGATCAAATCTCGGGCAAGTAACATACCGATGACAAAGGGAACAACGTATGTTGTTATGCGGTCTGACCGATAAAGATCTTCGTAGAATATGTGGGAACCAATATGAGCATCCAGGTTCCGCTATTGGTTATTGACCGGAGAGGTGTCTCGGTCATGTCTACATAGTTCTCGAACCCGTAGGGTCCGCACGCTTAACGTTACGATGACAGTTTTATTATGAGTTTATTTATGTTGATTGTGATGTACCGAAGGAGTTCGGAGTCCCGGATGAGATTGGGGACATGACGAGGAGTCTCGAAATGGCCGAGACGTAAAGATCGATATATTGGACGAATATATTCGGACTTCGGAAAGGTTCCGAGTGATTCGGATATTTTTTGGAGCACCGGAGAGTTACGGGAATTCGTATTGGGCCTTAATGGGCCATACGGGAAAGGAGAGAAAGGCCTCAAAAGGTGGCCGCACCCCTCCCCATGATCTGGTCCGAATTGGACTAGGGAAGGGGGGCGCCCCCTTCCTTCTTTCTCCTTCTCCTTTCCCTTCTCCTATTCCAACAAGGAAAGGAGGAGTCCTCTCCCGGTGGGAGCAGGACTCCCCTTCTGGCGCGTCTCTCCTCCCTAGGCCGGCGGCCTCCCCCTTGCTCCTTTATATACGGGGGCAGGGGGGCACCCCAGGGACACACTTGATATACGATATTTTAGCCGTGTGCGGTGCCCCCCTCCACCATATTACACCTCGATAATACCGTTGCGGAGCTTAGGCGAAGCCCTGCGTTGGTGGAACATCATCATCGTCACCACGCCGTCGTGCTGACGAAACTCTCCCTCAACACTCGGCTGGATTGGAGTTCGAGGGACGTCATCGAGCTGAACGTGTGTAGAACTCGGAGGTGCCGTGCGTTCGGTACTTGATCGGTCGGATCGTGAAGACGTACGACTACATCAACCGCGTTGTGATAACGCTTCCGCTGTCGGTCTACGAGGGTACATGGACAACACTCTCCCCTCTCGTTGCTATGCATCACCATGATCTTGCGTGTGCGTAGGAATTTTTTTGAAATTACTACGTTCCCCAACAGTGGTATGAGAGCCTGGTTTTATGCGTTGATGCTATGCACGAGTAGAACACAAGTGAGTTGTGGGCGACATAAGTCATACTGCTTACCAGCATGTCATACTTTGGTTCGGCGGTATTGTGAGATGAAGCGGCCCGGACCGACATTACGCGTACGCTTACGCGAGACTGGTTTCACCGTTGCGAGCACTCGTTGCTTAAAGGTGACTGGCGGGTGTCTGTCTCTCACACTTTAGTTGAACCAAGTGTGGCTACGCCCGGTCCTTGCGAAGGTTAAAACAGCACCAACTTGACAAACTATCGTTGTGGTTTTGATGCGTAGGTAAGAACGGTTCTTGCTAAGCCCGTAGCAGCCATGTAAAACTTGCAACAACAAAGTAGAGGACGTCTAACTTGTTTTTGCAGAGCATGTTGTGATGTGATATGGTCAAGACATGATGTGATATAATTTGTTGTATGAGATGATCATGTTTTGTAACCGAGTTATCGGCAACTGGCAGGAGCCATATGGTTGTCGCTTTATTGTATGAGATGCAATCACCATGTAATAGTTTTACTTTATCACTAAGCGGTAGCGATAGTCGTAAAAGCAATTAGTTGGTGAGATGACAACGATACTTCGATGGAGATCAAGGTGTCGCGCCGGTGACGATGGTGATCATGACGGTGCTTCGGAGATGGAGATCACGAACACGGTGCTTCGGAGATGGAGATCACAAGCACAAGATGATGATGGCCATATCATATCACTTATATTGATTGCATGTGATGTTAATCCTTTATGCATCTTATCTTGCTTTGATTGACGGTAGCATTATAAGATGATCTCTCACTAAAATTTCAAGATAAAAGTGTTCTCCCTGAGTATGCACCGTTGCGAAAGTTCTTCGTGCTGAGACACCACGTGATGATCGGGTGTGATAGCCTCTACGTTCAAATACAACGGGTGCAAAACAGTTGCACACGCGGAATACTCAGGTTAAACTTGACGAGCCTAGCATATGCAGATATGGCCTCGGAACACGGAGACCGAAAGGTCGAGCGTGAATCATATAGTAGATATGATCAACATAGTGATGTTCACCGTTGAAACTACTCCATCTCACGTGATGATCGGACATGGTTTAGTTGATATGGATCACGTGATCACTTAGAGGATTAGAGGGATGTCTATCTAAGTGGGAGTTCTTAAGTAATATGATTAATTGAACTTAAATTTATCATGAACTTAGTCCTGATAGTGTTTTTGCAAATTATGTTGTAGATCAATAGCTCGCGTTGTTGCTTCCCTGTGTTTATTTTTGATATGTTCCTAGAGAAAATTATGTTGAAAGATGTTAGTAGCAAAGATGCGGATTGGATCCGTGATCTGAGGATTATCCTCATTGCTGCACAGAAGAATTATGTCCTTGATGCACCGCTAGGTGACAGACCTATTGCAGGAGCAGATACAGACGTTATGAACGTTTGGCTAGCTCAATGTGATGACTACTTGATAGTTTAGTGCACCATGCTTAACGGCTTAGAATCGGGACTTTAAAGACGTTTTGAACGTCATGGACCATATGAGATGTTCTAGGAGTTGAAGTGAATATTTCAAGTAATACCCGAGTTGAGAGATATGGAGTCTCCAACAAGTTCTATAGCTAAAAGATGGAGGAGAATCGCTCAACTAGTGAGCATGTGCTCAGATTGTCTGGGTACTACAATCGCTTGAATCAAGTGGGAGTTAATCTTCCAGATAAAATAGTGATTGACAGAATTCTCTAGTCACCATCACCAAGTTAGTAGAACTTCGTGATGAACTATAGTATGTAAGGGATGACGAAAGTAATTCCCGAGCTCTTCGCGATGCTGAAATCGACGAAGGTAGAAATCAAGAAAGAGCATCAAGTGTTGATGGTTAACAAGACCACTAGTTTCAAGAAAAGGGCAAAGGGATAGAAGGGGAACTTCAAAAAGAACGGCAAGCAAGTTGCTACTCAAGTGAAGAAGCCCAAGTCTGTACCTAAGCCTGAGACTAAGTGCTTCTACTGCAAAGGGACTGGTCACTGGAAACGGAACTACCCCAAGTATTTGGTGGATAAGAAGGATGGCAAAGTGAACAAAGGTATATTGGATATACATGTTATTGATGTGTACTTACTAGTGTTTATAGCAACCCCTCAGTATTTGCTACTGGTTCAGTTGCTAAAGAGTAGTAACTCGAAACGGGAGTTGCAGAATAAACAGAGACTAGTAAAAGGCGAGGTGACGATGTGTGTTGGAAGTAATTCCAAGATTGATATGATCATCATCGCACACTCCCTGTACTTTCGGGATTAGTGTTGAAACTAAATAAGTGTTATTTGGTGTTTGCGTTGAGCATGAATATGATTTGATCATGTTTATTGCAATACGGTTATTCATTTAAGTTAGAGAACAATTGTTGTTCTGTTTACATGAATAAAAACCTTCTATGGTCATACACACCAACGAAAATGGTTTGTTGGATCTCGATCGTAGTGATACACATATTCATAATATTGAAGCCAAAAGATGCAAAGTTAATAATGATAGTGCAACTTATTTGTGGCACTGCCGTTTAGGTCATATTGGTGTAAAGCGCATGAAGAAACTCCATACTGATGGGATTTTGGAATCACTTGATTATGAATCACTTGATGCTTGCGAACCGTGCCTCATGGGCAAGATGACTAAAATGCCGTTCTCCGGAACTATGGAGAGAGCAACAGATTTGTTGGAAATCATACATACAGATGTATGTGGTCCGATGAAAATTGAGGCTCGTAGCAGGTATCATTATTTTCTGACCTTCACCGATGATTTGAGCAGATATGGGTATATCTACTTAATGAAACAGAAGTCTGAAACATTTGAAAAGTTCATATAATTTCAGAGTGAAGCGGAAAATCATCGTAACAAGAAAATAAAGTTTCTACGATCTGATCGTGGAGAAGAGTATTTGAGTTACGAGTTTGGCCTTCAGTTAAAACAATGTGAAATAGTTTCACTACTCACGCCACCTGGAACACCACAGTGTAATGGTGTGTCCGAACATCGTAACTGTACTTTATTAGATATGGTGCGATATATGATGTCTCTTACCGATCTACCACTATCATTTTTGGGGTTATGCATTAGAGATAGCTGCATTCACGTTAAATAGGGTACCATCTAAATCCGTTGAGACGACATCTTATGAACTGTGGTTTGGCAAGAAACCAAAGTTGTCGTTTCTTAGAGTTTGGGGTTGCGATGCTTATGTGAAAAAGTTTCATCCTGATAAGCTCAAACCCAAATCGGAGAAATGTGTCTTCATAGGATACCCAAAGGAGACAGTTGGGTACACCTTCTATCACAGATCCGAAGGCAAGACATTTGTCGCCAAGAATGGATCCTTTCTAGAGAAGGAGTTTCTCTCGAAAGAAGTGAGTGGGAGGAAAGTAGAACTTGATGAGGTAACTGTACCTGCTCCCTTATTGGAAAGTAGTTCATCACAGAAATCTGTTCCTGTGACTTCTACAGCAATTAGTGAGGAAGTTAATGATGATGATCATGTAAGTTCAGATCAAGTTACTACCAAACCTCGTAGGTAAACCAGAGTAAGATCCGCACCAGAGTGGTACGGTAATCCTGTTCTGGAGGTTATGTTACTAGACCATGACGAACCTACGAACTATGAAGAAGCGATGGTGAGCCCAGATTTCGCAAAATGGCTTGAGGCCATGAAATCTGAGATGAGATCCATGTATGAGAACAAAGTGTGGACTTTGGTTGACTTGCCCGATGATCGGCAAGCAATTGAGAATAAATGGATCTTCAAGAGGAAGATGGACGCTGATAGTAGTGTTACTATCTACAAAGCTAGAATTGTCGCAAAAAGGTTTTCGACAAGTTCAAAGTGTTGACTACGATGAAAGTTTCTCACTCGTATCTATGCTTAAGTCTGTCCGAATCATGTTAGCAATTGCCGCATTTGTGAAATATGGCAAATGGATAAACAAAACTGCATTCCTTAATGGATTTATTAAAGAAGAGTTGTATATGATACAACCAGAAGGTTTTGTCAATCCTAAAGGTGCTAACAAAATATGCAAGCTCCAGCGATCCATCTATGGACTGGTGCAAGTATCTCGGAGTAGGAATATACGCTTTGATAAGTTGATCAAAGGATATAGTTTTATACAGACTTACGGTGAAGCCTGTATTTACAAGAAAGTGAGTGGGAGCACTACAACATTTCTGATAAGTATATGTGAATGACATATTATTGATCGGAAATAATGTAGAATTATTCTGCAAAGAATAAAGGAGTGTTTGAAAGGAGTTTTTCAAAGAAAGACCTCGGTGAAGCTGCTTACATATTGAGCATCAAGATCTATAGAGATAGATGAAGACGCTTGATAAGTTTTTCAATGAGTACATACCTTAACAAGATTTTGAAGTAGTTCAAAATAGAACAGTCAAAGAAAAGAGTTCTTGCCTGTGTTACAAGGTGTGAAATGGAGTAAGACTCAAAGCCCGACCACGGCAGAAGATAGAAAGAGAATGAAAGTCATTCCCTATGCCTTGGCCATAGGTTCTATAAAGTATGACATGTTGTGTACCAGATCTATTGTATACCCTACACTGATTTTGGCAAGGGAGTACAATAGTGATCTAGGAGTAGATCACTGGACAGCGGTCAAAATTATCCTTAGTGGAATAAGGATATGTTTCTCGATTATGGAAGTGACAAAAGGTTCGTCGTAAAGGGTTACGTCGATGCAAGTTTTGACACTAATCTAGATGACTCTAAGTCTCGGTCTAGATACATATTGAAAGTGGGAGCAATTAGCTAAGAGTAGCTCCGTGCAGAGCATTGTAAACATAGAAATTTGCAAAATACTTACGGATCTGAATGTGACAGACCCGTTGACTAAAGTTGTCTCACAATCAAAACATGATCACACCTTAGTACTCTTTGGGTGTTAATCACATAGCGATGTGAACTAGATTATTGACTCTAGTAAACCTTTGAGTGTTGGTCACATAGAGATGTGAACTATGGGTGTTAATCACATAGTGATGTGAATTATTGATGTTAAATCACAAGGCGATGTGAACTAGATTATTGACTGTAGTGCAAGTGGGAGACTGAAGGAAGTATGCCCTAGAGGCAATAATAAAGTATTATATATTTCCTTATATCATGATAAATGTTTATTATTCATGCTAGAATTGTATTAACCGGAAATATAATACATGTGTGAATACATAGACAAACAGAGTGTCACTAGTATGCCTCTACTTGACTAGCTCGTTAATCAAAGATGGTTATGTTTCCTAGCCATAGACATGAGTTGTCATTTGATTAACGGGATCACCTCATTAGGAGAATGACGTGATTGACTTGACCCATTCCGTTAGCTTAGCACCTGATCGTTTAGTATGTTGCTATTGCTTTCTTTATGACTTATACATGTTCCTATGACTATGAGATTATGCAACTCCCGTTTACCGGAGGGACACTTTGTGGGCTACCAAACGTCACAACGTAAATGGGTGATTATAAAGGTGCTCTACAGGTGTCTCCAAAGGTACTTGTTGGGTTGGCGTATTTCGAGATTAGGATTTGTCACTCCGATTGTCGGAGAGGTATCTCTAGGCCCACTCGGTAATGCACATCACTATAAGCCTTGCAAGCATTGTGACTAATGAGTTAGTTGCGGGATGATGTATTACGGAACGAGTAAAGAGACTTGCCGGTAACGAGATTGAACTAGGTATCGAGATACCGACGATCGAATCTCGGGCAAGTAACATACCGATGACAAAGGGAACAACGTATGTTGTTATGCGGTCTGACCGATAAAGATCTTCGTAGAATATGTGGGAACCAATATGAGCATCCAGGTTCCGCTATTGGTTATTGACCGGAGAGGTGTCTCGGTCATGTCTACATAGTTCTCGAACCCGTAGAGTCCGCACGCTTAACGTTACGATGACAGTTTTATTATGAGTTTATGTATGTTGATGTACCGAAGGAGTTCGGAGTCCCGGATGAGATCGGGGACATGACGAGGAGTCTCAAAATGGCCGAGACGTAAAGATCGATATATTGGACGACTATATTCGGACTTCGAAAAGGTTCCGAGTGATTCGGGTATTTTTCGGAGTACCGGAGAGTTACGGGAATTCGTATTGGGCCTTAATGGGCCATACGGGAAAGGAGAGAAAGGCCTCAAAAGGTGGCCGCACCCCTCCCCATGATCTGGTTCGAATTGGACTAGGGAAGGGGGGCGCCCCCTTCCTTCTTTCTCCTTCTCCTTTCCCTTCTCCTATTCCAACAAGGAAAGGAGGAGTCCTACTCCCGGTGGGAGTAGGACTCCCCCTTCTGGCGCGCCTCTCCTCCCTAGGCCGGCGGCCTCCCCCTTGCTCCTTTATATACGGGGGCAGGGGGCACCCAGGGACACACTTGATATACGATATTTTAGCCGTGTGCGGTGCCCCCCTCCACCATATTACACCTCGATAATACTGTTGCAGAGCTTAGGCGAAGCCCTGCGTCGGTGGAACATCATCATCGTCACCACGCCGTCGTGCTGACGAAACTCTCCCTCAACACTCGGCTGGATCGGAGTTCAAGGGACGTCATCGAGCTGAACGTGTGTAGAACTCGGAGGTGCCGTGCGTTCGGTACTTGATCGGTCGGATCGTGAAGACGTACGACTACATCAACCGCGTTGTGATAACGCTTCCGCTGTCGGTCTATGAGGGTACGTGGACAACACTCTCCCCTCTCGTTGCTATGCATCACCATGATCTTGCGTGTGCGTAGGATTTTTTTTGAAATTACTACGTTCCCCAACAATAACAATTTGTGTGCCAAATTTATGTTGATGATATTATATTTGGTTCAAGTAACCCTCATTTTAGTGAAAAGTTTGGAAAGCTAATGTCGGAGAAGTTTGAGATGTCTATGATGAGTGAACTCAAATTCTTTCTTGGTTTGCAAATCAAGCAAACTAAGGAATGTACCTTTGTCACTCAAACAAAGTACACCAAGGACTTATTCAAGAAGTTCAATATGCAAGAATGCAAAGGTATGTCTACACCCATGCCTACTAGTGGACATCTTGATTTGACCAAAGATGGTGATCCGGTTGATCACAAAGTTTATCGCTCTATGATTGGTTCATTGTTATATCTATGTGCCTCTCGTCCTGATATTATGCTAAGTGTGTGCATGTGTGCACGATATCAAGCGGCCCCTAAAGAGTGTCTTCTTAAGGCTGTGAAAAGGATAGTGAGATACTTAATACACACACCAAATTTTGGCATTTCGTATCCTAAGAGGTCTTCTTTCGATCTTGTTGGTTACTCCGATTCGGACTATGCCGGAGACAAGGTTGATAGAAAGTCCACTTCGGGTACTTGTCAATTTCTTGGTAGATCTCTTGTGTCTTGGTCCTCCAAGAAACAAAACTCGGTATCCTTATCCACCGCCGAAGGGGAATACATTGCTGCTGGATCATGTTGTGCTCAATTACTTTGGATGACCCAAACTCTTAAAGATTATGGGATATATGTGAAACATGTTCCATTGCTTTGTGACAATGAAAGTGCTATTAAGATTGCTCACAATCCCGTGCAACATTCTCGAACTAAGCATATTGAAGTTCGTCATCATTTCATTCGAGATCATGTTGCCAAAGGGGACATTGATCTTAAGCATGTTCGCACCGATAAGCAATTAGCGGATATATTTACCAAACCGCCTGATGAGAAAGTCTTTTGCCGTTTGAGAGGTGAATTGAACATCATTGATGCTTCAAACTTGGAGTAGGAACTCCATTTGGATACATGCAAGGCATGACCCTTTGACTAATCCTTGATATTTCTTTCATGATGCTATCTATATGTCTTGGATATTTTTGCACCCTTGCATGCTATCTAACATTTGTAGGTAGTTGGATGAATCTAAATCCATGAGATTGCAACTCACTCACATCTTGAGCAATCTCTACATCATCAAGTCTCTACATAATGGTGGTTGAAGACACGGAAGCACAAAACTCTTCAAACATATCCTTTGACAAATTCTACATTAAGATTTATGATTGTCATTTTGGATACACAAGTATTTTTCCTTGCAAAGCTAACCCATGTAGGAAAATGAACTCAAGTTCCAAGTGGTGCTCCCAACTCTTGATGAGCTACATCAACCTTGAGCAACCCACACAAGTTCAACCACATGATCAAGATCAACACCACCACCCAAGGTATGTTATTCCATCTTACAGAAGCTTTACTCCAAGACATGGGTCAAAGCAACTCAACAAGATGTGAATACATCAAGATGCTTAAACGAAAAATGGTAACCCCATTTTGAGCTTAAACGATGAGTATGACCAAAGATCAAGTGACCTCACTTGACTCTTATGTCAATATACTCTAACATAGGTAACTTTGTCACCGCCCAATTCTAGATGAAGTTCTCCTATGTTTCCTCTTGCATTTGTCTCATGCATGTGTGTTTCCCCTTTAAAAAAACAAAAAAACTTCATCTAGATCTTTTCATTTCTTCTTGTTCTGCATTTTCTGCATCCAATTCTTTGCAAATCTTTCAGCAAATTCCTTGCAAATCCTTGTGAGATCTTAATTGCCTAGTGAGCTGAGGTGACAAGTGTTTCACTGTAATGAACTCGGTCACACCGGTTTGTTTTCTTCGGCCCAACCGAATTCTCTCGGTGCCACCGAAGCACACAACTCGGTGCTACCGATTTCACTACAGGAAGACAACTTGCCACTTATTCCTGCAGTCTTTTTGCTCCAGCTCCACTCAATGATTCTTGTCCTCTACCAGCATCACATTCAACTTGCTTTGTGACTCAAGGACCAAACCCTTCTGCAATAAAACAAAAATCCAGAAGAGCCCTTCTTGGAAATTGATGTCAAAGGGGGAGAGAGGGATCACATCAAAGACATGTTCATATCTGATCATATTCGATTGCTTGCATTAGCTCTGTTGTCTTTTCTTTTGCTCTGATTTTCTGTTCCCTATCTTCTCCCAATATCCCATGCAAGATTCAGGGGGAGCAAGACATCTAAGGGGAGGAAATCTCTGATTTTATTGCACATCTTTACCCTTGGGGACATGTCTATATCCAATAGAGTACTCAGTACTCACTCTCTACATGTCATCCCAGTCTTGGTACTCTTGTGGTTTCTTCTGTTTGCTCTGGCTACTAGATGTATCTATGTTATCTAACCTTGTTTACTCAGGTTCATTCTTTCCAAAGCCAATTCAAAGACCGCAAGGTAAGTAAATGCATCTCAGTCATGTGTATGAGGATCTCTTGCTGTTGTACATATTGTTTGCAAGAAAGACTCATGAGCATGAATGTACATTTCCTATATTTACATCATTCACTCTGATGCATATAGCCAAGATACATGTAGCACATGGCTTACTCTGTCATGCTTATGCATTCACATGCTCCTATGTTTCATATTTATATGATTGAATACATATAGGGGGAGCCTTTGCATGTTACATGTCTTTCCAAAGCTTTACTTGTTGTTCTCTATATCTTTATCTAAAGCTTTGATGTATGTTGTCATCAATTACCAAAAAGGGGGAGATCGAAAGCACAAGTGCTCCCTGGGTGGTTTTGGTAATTAATGTCAACATATTTCTTGTTGGACTAATGTTTCTACCTAGTATGTTTCAGATAAGTTCAACAATGGAGTGGCATGGACTAGAGGATGTGAAACCCCTTCAAATATGCTAAGGACAAAGGATTGGCTCAAGCTCAAAGCTCAGGACTCTACATTTTCCATTTTAGTGATCCAAGATCACAATTAGTCCATAGGAAAGCCAATACTATTAAGAAGGGATGAGGTGTTGCTTAATGGCTTGCTTGCTCAAAGTGCTTAGTGATATGCTCCAAAGCCCTCAACCACTTCCTCACTTCCAAATTAGTCCCAAACCTAAAAGTCAATTTCGGCCTCACCGATTCTTTCTATCCGGAGCCACCGAGTTCAGTTGACATAGCCACTGCCAGAAACCCTAGTCAGTTCGGTCTCACCAATGGGATCTCGGTCTCACCGAGATGGGCTTGCAAACTCTCTGTTGCCTATTGCAATATTTTCGGTCCCACCGAGATACGCAATCGGTCCCACCGAATTTGTTTGACCAACTCTCTGTTTTGCTTATTACCCAAACCGGTCCCACCGAGTTTGAGTAATCAGTCAAACCGAGTTTTGGATTTACCCTAACCCTAGCACATCGGTCCCACCGAGTTGATCCAGTCGGTCCCACCGAAACACCTAACGGCCACATTATGAACCAAATCGGTCTGACCGAGTTCTCTAAATCGGTCCCACCGAGTTTGGTGATTTGTGTGTAACGGTTAGAGTTTGTGTGGAGGCTATATATACCCCTCCACCCACTCTTCATTCGTGGAGAGACCCATCAGAACATGCCTACACTTCCAATACATATTTTTTCAGAGAGAACCACCTACACTTGTGTTGAGGTCAAGATATTCCATTCCAACCACATAAATCTTGATCTCTAGCCTTCCCCAAGTTGCTTTCCACTCAAATCTTCTTTCTACCAAATCCAATCCTATGAGAGATAGTTGAGTGTTGGGGAGACTATCATTTGAAGCACAAGAGCAAGGAGTTCATCATCAACACACCGTTTGTTACTTCTTGGAGAGTGGTGTCTCCTAGATTGGCTAGGTGTCACTTGGGAGCCTCCGACAAGATTGTGGAGTTGAACTAAGGAGTTTATAATAGCAAGGAGATCGCCTACTTCGTGAAGATCTGCCCTAGTGAGGCAAGTCCTTCATGGGCGACGGCCATGGTGGAATAGACAAGGTTGCTTCTTCGTGGACCCTTCATGGGTGGAGCCCTCCATGGACTCGCGCAACCGTTACCCTTCGTGGGTTGAAGTCTCCATCAACGTGGATGTACGATAGCACCACCTATCGGAACCACGGATAAAAATTTCCGTGTCTCCAAATTGCGTTTGCACACTCCAATCCCTTCTCTTTACATTCTTGCAACTTGCATGCTTTACTTTCCGTTGCTCATATACTCTTTGTATGCTTGCATGCTTGCTTGATATGTATTGTGAATGTTTAAACTTGTGCTAATACTCCACTTCAATTTAAGAGAATTAAACACTGCAACTTTTCTTGATTAGAGTCTATTCACCCCCCTCTAGACACCTCTTCTCGATCCTTTCATTATCACGCACTGCTAGGACGAACCGCATTCGCTCGATTCAACGCGGTGCCACATTATGCTTATCTCAAGCTCAAGATGCCTGGTCCACGTGGCGTCATTACAGTAAATGGAAACACGGAACGCTCCCTCTGCATAGAGGAGCACACCGCAGCCCTAGCAGCAGAAGTACAGAGTGGCCTTCTCAAGCAGCACTATAATCCGGCTGCCGAGCCCCTGGACACCATTAAGAGGGTCCGGACTACACTGCAGTAGGACAGCTTGGCTCGTCACGAGCCAAACTAGCAATTTGGCCTCCGTCCCAGCCCCGATGAGGCAATGGTATTAGTACCGCATGCATATAAACCACGCACTCAAAACCCCATGGGTACTGACGGAGGCATAACTCGCTCGCGATCCACAGTACGGCTTGATAGACCCTGGGATCTGCACGTTTTTGCCTTTTCTTTTTACGGGTTTTCTTCTCTTTTCGAGGCCTACATGGACGACCCACTTGCAGAACACACCAAGGAGGCAAGGAGCTTTGGCGTACAAGGGAACCCCCAGGTGATCTCTAATAAACAATTACCATACTTGTTTTACACACCCACACGCTGCTCGCCCTTGGTTACGGCATGTTAAATAGCCTTACTCGCTTATTGCATTACTTGTACAAAGTACGCCTCGACGTAATAGTTACATCACAATGGTGAATAAATGGTGGCGTCAGCTCATTACTGCATTTTTTCCCGTTTCCTCACCTTAATATCTATTACGCATTACACACGTACACCATGGAACGTACTACTACGCCAGGGGCTTCATTACACCCTGCATCACGACAATAAAAGTCCGAACACTTTTACAGTATAGTTCGGCACCCCGAACTTATAGCATTATATGCATCGGCTCCGAATCATGTCTTCGGTCAATAGTTGGGTTGCCCGGCTCCTGTGTTTACTACCTTACGTTCCGCTATATTGACTAGGATAGTAAAGGGAGAACTACTGTGAATGTGTCCCGGTTCTTCTGGACGAGCACCTCAGTAGAGAAAGCCGAAAACTGACTGTCATGATGCGGCAAGAGCCAGTCAGCTGTTCGAGAGGTTTCAAATCGTTGGAGATTTTTTTCCGCTTCTTGCGAAGAATCGGTTCTTCCGATTAGGCGTGTATAACGCCCCTAATTCGGCCTTCCGAACACCAGAGGCTTCGCCAACTTTCTTAATTGTCAAACTCCTATGGCTAAGTCAGGGCGGTAAAGGCCGCATATTCTGATTGCCTTGTTCATTGCGCTAAACTCCTCCTTTAAGGACCAGAATGTGGAGTAAAGAGTGTTTAGATTTATCCCGAACACCCCCGTACTATCTACGTGGGGGCAGAAGTCGAAGACTGGTCAACCCTCAGATTTAATAAATGGCCGCACATGAGGTAAAATTTAAATCATAAGCATTATACTACATAACATCATTGTTCCATATTACAGGGCAAGGTAATACACATGTGCTCATGGGAATATAACATCCTTCGAACATTGCTCCGCCATAAGGCGGGACCCCTCCAGGACACCATCAAAATAGTGCTCGAGTCGACGATGCTCCTTGCCCTCCGGCGGTCCCTCGGTCATCAGCTTCTTGGCATCCAGCTTCGGCCAATGCGCCTTTACGCGGGCAAAGGCCATACGCGCACCTTCAATACAGACCGACCGCTTCATGGCTTCGAGCCGCGGACAGGCACTCACAAGCCGCTGCACAAGTCCGAAGTAGCTGCTAGGTATAGGATGGGCAGGCCACAGCTGGACTATCAGGTCCTTCATCGCTAGCTCTGCCAACCTGTGCAGCTCGACCAACTGCTTTAGCTGGTCGCTGAAGGGCACCGGATGTTCGGATCCCAGATATTGGGACCAGAATAGCTTCTCCGTAGACATCCCTTCTTTGGCTCTATAATGCTCGGCAGCATCTGATACACTGTGCGGCAGATCCGTAAACGCCCCTGGAAAATCCAAATTCAGGATAAGTTCAAGGAACGCTTCTTCTACATACTTGCTATGCATGGTGAAAGACTTGCCCGCCGTAATCTTCTTGGCCGCCTGAATTTCCTGGAGGGCGCTCTGGGCTTCGGCTCGTGCATCCTGCGCGCTCTGGCGGGCCTTCGCCAATTCGGACTCTTGCGCCTTACAATCGCGCTCCAAGGACTCCAATCTCTCTATCGCGCCCTGGAGCTGTTGCTGCGCCTCGCCAACTCGGGCCTCGTGCTTCTCGCGTGAGGCGCGTTCCTTGGCCTCGGCTAGCACCTTCTTAAGGGCTGTCACCTCGGTCGTGGCCCCTAATAAAGCTTATGACACTTTAGTCCGGTCGGACTATTCATTTTTTCGAAATATACCCACAGGTTACTGCATACCTTGGCTATCCTCCAGCTGCTTCTTCACGAGGCCGAGCTCCTTCTCAGCCCGCTCCAGTTTCTGCTTCAGTCCGGAGACCTCCGCAGCATGAGCAGTGGCAGCCTGCAACGATACCTACTTGTTCACATAGACAACTCATGTTAGACTCCTGCGATATTTATTCTTGATCCTCTGTTCGGCTTTTCCTCCCGAACACCAAACAGAGCATCAGGGGCTATTGTCTATACTGTGATATTTTTCCTACAATCACATTACTTACCTCAAAGCCCGTTAGAAGGCTATTGCAGGCTTCGGTCAGTCCGCTTTTGACAAACTGAACCTTTTCTATTACCGTGTCCATAAGGACACGATGTTCATCTACGATAGAGGCGCCTCGTAGCGCCTCCAACAGATTATCCGGTGCCTCTGGTTGGACAGAGGTCACCGGTGGAACAGGCACGTTCCCTCCTTGTGGAGAATGCCGTTCGCTGGACCCCGGAGCCGTGTGGATCTCCGGAATGGTATCCGGCTGAGGTTCGAAGGGAACTCGGGCCCCGTCACCAGTCCCCGTGGGGACTTTTCCCCATGTGTCCGGCGACTGAAGAATCGTCCTGGGGCGCCACCCCGATGATATCCGAAAGCTCCCCCTAGTCGGGGAAGGTCTTTTGCGACACCGCCTCATCGTCACCCTTGGGAGAGACGGAATGAGCAGGTGGCGGAGCCATGCTAGCCATCTCCTTTGAGTCTAGCGTTTCCTCTGTCGAGGATCGCGGGGAGCCATCGCGTGCCGGACTGTAATAACATGGTTTAAGGTATATCAATATCACAGACCAGAAAGGCCAGACGTTTTCGGATTCTGGTACTTACGAGGCGGCCTGAGGCTTGGTCCGACGAGGTCTCTCCGGACTGCTATCGACATCCCACACGGAGTTATCCACGAGGGAGCCTCTAACCCTCTTGGGCGTTTTCACCCCCGGACTTGTGGGGGCCGCTCTCTTCTTCCTCCCCACATCGGGTGGGGAGTCGTTTTCTTCTTCCTCTCCGTTGTCGTCGTCAGCGGACGAAGAGGAAGTCTCTCTTCCGGACATCACGTCCGGAGTGCTTTTACGGCGAGGGCCCTTCTTGACCCCTTTGGCCACCTTCTTAGCCGCCTTCTCCGGCACCTCATAAGGTGCAGGGAACAACATCTTCTCCAGTAATGGAAATCCTTGGTCTTCGGGCAACGGAGCCGGACAGTTAATCTCCTCAGCCACCTTGATCCAGGCCTGAAAACATGGATGGAAAAGCTTAGGCTTTACCTCAAAACATGCCAGTAAAAGGTATGCTTTGAAAACATGAAATAACTTACCGAATTAGCCTGGCGCTTTAAGCTAAGCCCGCGATCCTCGGTCATAGGCGGCGGCATCTCGCCGGCCTTAAAAAGCACTCTCCAGATGTCTTCGTGCGTCATGCCGAAGAGCTCTTGAAGTGGCTGGTGCTTGGCCGGATCATACTCCCACAGATGGCAAGTCCGGCGTTGGCACGGAAGGACCCGACGAATGAGCATGACATGGACCACATTGACAAGCTTGATTTTCCTATCTATCATGTTCTGGACGCACGTCTGGAGCCCAGTCAGCTCGTCCGAAGGACCCCAGGTTAGGCCCCTCTCTTGCCAGAAGGTGAGCCGCATCGGGATTCTGGATCGGAATTTAGGGGTCGCCGCCCAGTTGGCGTCGCGCGGCTCGGTGATGTAAAACCACCCCGATTGCCACCCCTTCACCGTCTCCGCAAATGAGCCTTCGAGCCAGGTGACGTTGGGCATCTTGCCCACCATAGCGCCTCCGCACTCTGCTTGTTGACCGCTCACTACTTTCGGCCTCACATTGAAGGTCTTCAGCCACAGGGTGAAGTGAGGTGGGATGCGGAGAAAAGCCTCACAAACGACGATAAATGCTGAAATGTTGAGGATGAAGTTGGGGGCTAGGTCATGAAAATCCAGCCCGTAGTAAAACATCAACCCACGGACGAATGGGTGAAGAGGGAACCCCAGCCCGCAAACGAAATGTGTAAGAAACACAACCCTCTCGTGGGGCTCGGGAGTAGGGACGATCTGTCCCTTGGCCGGGAGTCGATGAATGATCTCCTTGGCCAGATATCCGGCCTCCCGGAGCTCCTTGATATCCTTCTTCTTGACGGAAGAGGCCATCCACTTACCTCTAGCTCCAGATCCGGACATCTTTGGAGTGCTTTCTCGAAAAGGGAGAAGCTAAAACATGGGCGCTGGAGCTCAGGGACGGAAGGGCTGAGGAGAAACCAAGGTGTGGGTAAAGAAAGGGAATCCTTATCCCCTTATAAAGGCCCTGAATATCAAGCGCCTCCCCACTCGCCTTAAACTCACCTTTCCCAAGGGCCGTGCAAACGGCACGGTTGGGTCACCCACGCCCGCATTGATGAGAATCCCGCAATGAGGGGACACGATCTCTGCTTCGACAAGATGTGCCAATAGCAACTGCGTCTCGAAACATGGGGTGGCAAATGAAAAGCGGTTCGAAATTACGACCGGACGGACGTGATGTTACGTTGCAGAAAGCTGTCAGCGGATGGAACTCGTGTAAAAATATATACTCTCTCTGCGGTTGTGTGTGGTGTGTGTTACATGTCTGGATACAATCATCGCATCCGAAGACTATCTTGGAGTTTGGAAAAAGGGGGAACCTGCCTTGCAATGCCGAAGACAATCTGCGCGCCGGACTCCTCGTCATTGAAGCCAGGTTCAGGGGCTACTGAGGGAGTCCTGGACTAAGGGGTCCTCGGGCGTCCGACCTTATTCATTGGGCCGGACTGATGGGCTGTGAAGATATGAAGGCCGAAGACTATACCCGTGTCCGGATTGGACTTTCCTTGGCGTGGAAGGCAAGAAGGCGACCCACTATGAATATTCCTTCTTATGTGACCGACTCCATGTAACCCTAGATCTCTCCAGTGTGTACATAAACCGGAGAGCGTAGTCCGGATAGGCAGATACTCATTACCATATTCACATAGGCTAGACTTCTAGGGTTTAGCCATTACAATCTCGTGGTAGATCAACTCTTGTAACACTCATATTCATCAAGATCAATCAAGCAGGAAGTAGGGTATTACCTCCATAGAGAGGGCCCAAACCTGGGTAAACATCGTGTCCCCCGTCTCCTGTTACCATCGATCCTAGACGCACAGTTCGAGACCCCCTACCCGAGATCCGCCGGTTTTAACATCGACACTGAATTTCTCAATTCGGTCCCACCGAGTTTGGTGAATTGTGTGTAACGGCTAGATTTTGTGTGGAGGCTATATATACCCCTCCACCCATCCTTCATCCATGGAGAAAGCCATCAGAACGTGCCTACACTTCCAGCATTCATTTTCTGAGAGAGAACCACCTACTCATGTGTTGAGAGCAAGATATTCCAATCCAACCACAAGAATCTTGATCTCTAGCCTTCCCCAAGTTGCTTTCCACTCAAATCATCTTTCCACCAAATCGAAATATGTGAGAGAGAGTTGAGTATTGGGGATACTACCATTTGAAGCACAAGAGCAAGGAGTTCATCATCAACACACTATCTATTACCTTTTGGAGAGTGGTGTCTCCTAGATTGGTTAGGTGTCACTTGGGCGCCTCCGTCAAGATTGTGGAGTTGAACCAAGGAGTTTGTACGGGCAAGGAGGTCGCCTACTTCGTGAAGATCTACCCTAGTGAGGCAAGTCCTTCGTGGGCGATGGCCACGGTGTGATAGACAAGGTTGCTTCTTCGTGGACCCTTCGTGGGTGGAGCCCTCCATGGACTCGCGTGTGGCACCCCAGCTTAGAGAAACCAGAACACCCTGTATTCCAGCCCAGAGATCGAGGTGAAGTCTTCTGGAATAGGGCACTGCTTAGCATAGAACAAACCTGCTTTCTATTGATACACGATTATGAATACAAGGTCTCCGATATTACAATAAATAACATCGGCACGTTGACACTACGCCAACCACAGTTGCTCTATGCAAGCAGCATAACAATCTGGGGCAGCGGAACAACTATTGGCAGCGGAACAACGAACGGCGATGATGGACTCCAATCCGCAGGGACTCTGGCTGGAACGTTTATCCTAGCTCGCAAACAAAGGAACCACACCAAACAAGCAAGCAAACAAGGCACGACCTGCAAACTGGCATGACACGCCAGGTCAGTACATTGAATGTACTTGCAAGCTCACAATAACCAAAAGCAGTCAAGACAAACAACAACATGGCATTAGCAGGTTAAATAAATCAGGAGCATGATACTAACAGAACAACATGATACAACTAAAACAATACGAAAATGGCACGAACATATGAACATGATAATACTAGGATGCAACATGATGACATTATCATGCACCAACTTACTCTGCTCGGGTTACCTTGTAACCATCACAGGCATCACTTACCAACCTCAGACATCACACGATCATCTCAGGATCAAATCAAGCTTGGTATAAACAATACCGTAGTAATCATTAAATGACCACAAGGAGCTTGATCTTTACCCACGACTCTCGCACAACATCACGAATATCCAAAAACTCGGTATCCTCGATACCACGGTGATCATTCACGGATCACAAACGGAACCACTATGGGCTCAACGGGTTACCTCGTAACCAAACGGTGATCATCCACGAATCACAGAACCAACTTATCTCATCATCAAATCGGGGTTGTTATTAAGCACATCATTATTATTATTACTGTTGACCCATAGTGTGACCGACATGAACCGGGCCCTTATCCGCGGGCGCGGCTATCGATAGGTTTAACACACACACACTCTGCAGAGGTAGCACACTTTACCCACACCACGGAACCATGGCCTCGCACTCCCATTTGGGTGGACCAACGGCATCCCGACAAAACCGTCCTACTGCCATGACACTCTCTTGGCCACTCCGACCAACACCCCCTTAGGGTTCAGTCCTGGGTGGCCCCGTGCCTACCAAAGGCATCACGGCCACCGTCTTGGCAAAACAAAAACGGTCCCAAACAGGGACAACAAGGCGCCTAACAACTACGGGCACACAAGGCTTATGTCCGCCTACCTGATCAGGGTAGCGCGCGCCCATAACCTTCCCTCGTTGGAGGCACCGGCGAGAGGCACGACAATAGACCCAGTTAGGACCCTTCCAGAAAGGCAAGTGTGGTTGCACTGGTCAGCTCGATATGGTGGCACCATGACTCAGCCAATAGTTGTTCAAGTTCAATGAAGTCCGGTTAAACTTGAATGCAATAAGCTGAGCCATATTAAAATAACATGATGCAACTACAATGCATGAGCATGATATCAAGATGAGCATGGAGGTGCAACATAATCATCGAGCATAACCACAATGAAACATTAACCAAATGAGCATGGCAAGCTGACGGGCATAACATTACACATGAGCATATCATGACCACTAGCATCATAAAAAATACCATGCAAGAACACATCCAGAATACTACCAAGTAAGCATATAACCAACTGGATACAAAGTAACATGCATAGCAACGGCACCAGATAACAGTCCGTAAACATGCATCCAAAAGAACACACTGCTACTACTATCAAGCATGACATATAACAATAATACTAGCAATAAGTGCAAGATAACAAGATGAAGAAGAGCATAGCATGAGAGTGAACACAGATCTATAAGTATCACCGAAACAACGATAACCGTATCAAAACAAGCAAACATTTATTAAATATTCAAGTTGAAAACCATGGCTACTGCATGACTATCATGCAAGTGGTTGTTGTGGCTTGCCTGGGGGTGACGGACACTCGGGGAAGAAGTGCGGTGAAGCCGCGGAACGAAACGCCAGACGGTTCCCTCTCGGAGGGGGCTGATTTGAAGCAAGGGCAAAATGGTCATTTTTATTGTGTGAACACTTTATGAAAATGTCACCAACAGAAAGAGCTCGACGAGACGAAGACATGAGCGTTGGTTTCACCTCAATCGGAGTTACGGTTGCGGAGTTATGAGGTGTGGAAGAAGAAGGACCAATTTGTGAATATTTTCATCACCAACGGGTCCCTAAGTGGATAAGGAAGAAGCGCATATGAGAAAATACACTTTCTGACCAGAGAAAGCATATTCCTGGCCGCAGTAGACGAAAATACGTTTTCCAGGGGCGAAAACGCATTTTGGCAAAAGAAGGAAAAGAATACGCTTTCCTCAAATGAAAACGTACTCCAGGAAAACCCGTTTCCACTTACGTGACGTGGCAGTGGCGGGTTCAACGGATAGAGGATGACATGCGGGGCCCACCTTATCCTTCTCTCTCCTCCCCCTATCTTCTTCTTCCTCCCGTGCCTGGCCACGACAAAAAGCAGAGGAGGAGGGCAGGGGCGCTGCCGGCGCTGGCCCCGCTGACTCCGGCCGCTCCAGGCCAAGGAAAGGGCACTGGCGGCTTCAGGGTGGCGTGCCGCACCCGTTCAGAGAGGAACCGTACACCGGGGAGGAGTGGAGAGGACGGGAGGCCGCGGCGACGGAGGCGGACAGAGAGGCAGCGGTGGTGATGATCTCCGGTGATGCAGGGCGCTCCGGCGAGGGGTGATGGGGTGGGGCGACTCAACGGAGCACGGGGAGGAAGGTGGTGAGGCTGGACATGGAGGAGGAGGTCGGGACGGCTCGAGATGGAGTGGTGCAGAGAGGCGGGCGACGGCCCGACTTGCGGGACACGCGGCCAGAGTGGACTCCGGCGATGGGCGAGGTGGTGGGGCGAACCGCAGGGATGAGGAGGCACTGGTGGACAGCTCGGGAGGAGGAGAGGAGGCCCGAGGAGGCCAGATCCGAGACGAACTCCGGCGAGGTCACGGTGGTCCAAGGAGGGAACGACGAGATTGGGCGATTCTGGTGACCAAATGAGGCGAGGGAGGGATGAGTGAGCTGCAGGAGAGGTCGGGCACGCCTTATATAGACTCGGGGAAGGCTCTGGATCCTCATAATCGAGCTTGAGCAGTGCATTAATGGTGGACAGAGGCTGGACGCGGCACAGGCACGGCTCTAACGGTGTATTAAAGGCGAACGACGACAAGGCAGAGGCACAGGGCGACGCAGAGGCTCACGGGGAAGCTCATGGACAAGGTTTGAGGTCAAGACGAGGACGGAGTAGACGAGCACAGTGGCCGGACCGAGCCAGAGCTTGCAATTCGCATGACGACAGCATGATCACCACGTGCACTGGAGCAAACAGCTCGATTTGGCCGGACAGACCATGTTCAGTAGATGGACCTTAGTGCCCTTAGACCAACTGAAGAAATAATTGGGTCCAGGGGGCAAAGAAGAGATTTGCACCTAGCTCCAAAGTAAATCAACAGGAAGGTGTTTGTAACTTGTTCTGGTTCACATGAGAGGATTTGGACTCAGATCTTTGGCCATCGTGATCAATCACTAAGATGATCCTAGTTAACAAACATCAGACTAAGAGGAGAGGTTTAGATGAGGGTTGCTGTAGAAAGTGCAAAACTGGCCAGATTTGGACATTATGAAGTTGCACTCACATAATTGATTTTCATGAGCTGAAATTTGGCATAGAGGGGTTATATGATGATATGAAGCTGCTGTAAAAGTTTCATGCCATTCACAAAGCTTCATTCTGGACAGAAACTTGGAAGAATTGCACAGGGCAATTGGATAATGAATTGGGCTAAAACTTGGTGGAGGGAGTTGATATAGGTAGGAGCATGTCCTGGTAAATTTTCAGCTAAATTAAAGCAATATAAAATAAGTTGCTTCACAAAGTGAAAATCTGATCAGAAACAAAGATTTGGAGCTGGGCTCACAAAGATGAGTTACATGAGCTCAAATTTGGTGGAGAGTGATGATTTGATCATATGAAGGATCCTGCAAAATTTCAACTTATTTGGATATGCCTAGAATATAGCTCCTTCACTAAGTTCCTTCCTGGACAGAAACTTTGGAAAATTGCTAAAAAAAATATTTACTAGGCAAATTGAGTTGAATTTTGGCATGGGGCAATGATATGGACAGGAAAAGGTGTCCAAGAAGTTTGGTGTCAATCAAGCAAATATAAATATCACTTCCTTTGCAAAGTGCCATTTAGGGCAGAATAGGAAAAGAATTATTGGAGGATTATTTTTTAACATGGCAATGAAATGTTTTGCCATATTTAAGGAAGATATGACCCAAAAAATTTATGAGAATTATTTGAGAATTTTTGGAGTGACAGAAATATAGGTTGCCTCACAACCTAGGGTTTTAAGGGTTATTCCTTTATCAGAAAAAGAATATTCCCAACAAAAGAATATTGGGATTAGGTCAAGGATGAAAACGACATGATCTTGAGATGATGATGAGGATGACAAGCCACTATAAACCTAGGAAGACATGATCTTCCCAAATTTCAGAACCACATAGCCACGAAAAAGCAAATCAAAATAGGAAATCCAAGAAAACCAAAGGAAAAAGAAACATGGAAAAATCCAGGCTGTTACATCGCGCAACCGTTAGCCTTTGTGGGTTGAAGTATCCATCAACGTGGATGTATGATAGCACCACCTATCGGAACCACACCAAAAATCTCCGTGTCTCCAATTGCGTTTGCACACTCCAATCCCATCCCTTTACTTTCTTGCAAATTGCATGCTTTACTTTCCGCTGCTCATATACTCTTGCCATGTTTTGCTTGAAATGTATATCGAATGTTTAAACTTGTGCTAAAACTCCACCTTAACTTGAGGGTCTAATCCCCCCTCTAGACACCTCTTCTCGATCCTTTTCAGGTACTTGTGGGTGACTAGTAGTGTTGATTACATCTTGTAGTTGTTGCTAGCCGGTTTATTTGGTCGAAGATCATATGTTCAGATCCATTATGATATTTATTACTCCTCTGACGTTGAGCATGAATATTATTTGTGAGTAGTTGCCCTTGTTCTTGAGGCCACAGGAGAAGTCATGTTGCAAGTAATCATGTGAATTTGATGTTCGTTCGATATTTTGATGATATGTATGTTCTGATTCCCTTAGTGGTGTTATGTGAACGTCGACTACATGACACTTCACCATCTTTGGGCCTAAGGGAATGCATTGCGGAGTAGTTATTAGATGATGTGTTGCTAGAGTGACAAAAGCTTAAACCCTAGTTTATGCGTTATTCCGTAAGGGGCTGATGGATCCATATGTTTAATGCTATGGTTAGATTGTTATCTTAATTCTTCTTTCGTAGTTGCGGATGCTTGTGAGGGGGTTAATCATAAGTTGGAGGCTTGTTCAAGTATGAACAATCCCCAAACACCGGTCCAACCACATATGAAATTATCAAAGTAGCGAACGAGAATCAAACCAACATGATGAAAGTGACTAGATGAAATTCCCGTTTGCCCTCAAGAACGCTTTGCTTATTATAAGAGACCGTTCCGGCCTGTCCTTTGCTACATAAAGGATTCGGCTACCATGCTACACTTTTGTTACCGTTACCGTGACCTTTACTTGCTTGTTACAAATTATCTTGCTATCAAACTACCTGTTACCGACAATTTCAGTGCTTGCAGAAATTACCTTGCTGAAAACCGCTTGTCATTTCCTTTTGCTCCTCATTGGGTTCGACACTCTTACTTATCGAAAGGACTACGATTGACCCCCTATACTTGTGGTCATCAAGCCACGTCGGATTCGTCCTTTTGTAAGGAACTGCTAGGCCTCCAGTTGAACCGCTTCTTTGGGGGGTCCAAGGGAAAGCCCAGGACGAGCTGGCTCGTGCAACGGGACATCGGGCATATAGAACCGTTCCGTGGGCCATATATCGGCGTCCTCTCTTGGATTACGATATCCGGCCCCGCCAATGCGGCACACCTCGGCTGCACCCACTTCATGAAGTTTCTCATCTCGGGAACGCGACATCAGGTAGAAATATTTGCTCCATAACCCGAAATGCGCCTCGCATCCGAGGTACATTGCGTAGAGGGCAACCAACCCCGCGATATGCAGAATGGAGTTGGGGTGAGATGATGGAGTTGGATCCCGTAGAACTTAAGCCCCGGAGGAAAGGGTGGATGGGTAGTAAGAAAGGGATGAAACATACTGTTAGGGATGTAACTACTGGGTATGACCACTACAAAAAAAGACACATCCGTGACATTTTGGGCCGAACGAATTTTTTTCTGTCATACTTATGACACTTCTATGATGATAATTGTGACAAAACCCGGTATCATCATAGATGTGGTGGGCTCCTACTTCTATGACAGAAAATCATGACAGAAAATGGGCTTTTCGTCCTGGGATGGGCTGGAGACGCAGCTGCATGACATTCTTTGGGCCGTCCATGATGAAAAAAACCGTGGTAGAAGCGAGGGCGAGAAAAATATCACGGAGTTCCCGGTTACGGTGGGTGGTCGGGGGCCGAGCGATGCGCGTTTCTCTCGTACGTACGCACGTGTGTGCGAGGCGTTGCGCTCTAACTGAACCCGAGCGAGGCATTGGGCTCTAACTGAACCCGAGCGAGGCATTGGGCTCTAACTGAACCCGAGCGATTGCACTGCAGGCTACGCGTTACTGAACCCGAGCGATCGATCGATGGCTGTTAACTGAACCCGATCGAGCGATTCCTTCGCTACTGCTGCTAACTGAAGCCCACCGATGCTGCCTCTAGATGAACAGTGAGCGTTGTGGAGGGGTTTGGATGAACAGTTCCCGGTGGGGGTTGGATGAACGGGAACTCGTGGTAGTAGAGGCCGTTGCCGCTGGATGAACATTACCCCGATCGATCGAGCCGGTGGATGAACAGGACCCCGTGGAAGGCTGGATGAACAAGACCCCGTGGAGGGCTGGTTTAGCAGTAGCCGGTGGATGGCTGGTTGAAAAGTAGCCGGTGGAGGGATGGGTGAACAGTAGCCCGTGGAGGGGTGGTTGAACAGGACCCCGTGGAGAGGGCTGGTTGAACAGTAGCCGGTGGAGGCTGGATGAACAGGAGCCCGTGGATGAACAGTCACAAGTGGAGGCTGGAGGAGGTCGACGGTGGACGAACAGTATCCCGTGGATGCAGTCGACGGTGGAGATGAACAGTATCCCGTGGAGTCCCATTTTGCGGTACGCCACACCCCTCCCGATGAACAGGACCCCCGTTTCGACTGTAGTGCTCCAACACAAGTTCGTTCCCTCCGTTTTGCGGTACGCCACACCCCTCCCGGTCAACAGGACACCGTTTCAACTGTCGGAGGTCCAACAAAAGTCTGTTTCCTCCGTTTTGCGGTACGCCAGACCCCTCCCGATGAACAGGATCCCGTTTCGACCGTGGCCGGTCGAACACAAGGCCGTTTCCTCCGTTCTGCGGTACGCCAGGCCTCATTTCCATCGGCTGTTCCGTCCAAGCCGGTTGGCTCCCAATGAACACGACGACGCATTCCATTCCGACCCAGCCGGTTGGCTCCACATGAACACGACGATGACGCAGTTTCTCCGTTCCGACCCAGCCATGTACACGAGCCCTGGCCATACGTATGCGCGAGTAGGCGTTCGAGACCCCGCCCGTATGTACGTACGTGGCCGTATTTACTTTCTTGCACCCTGGCCGCTGTACGTACGTGTACATGCTACGTGCGCGCCTCTACTACCACACGTGCGCACCTCTACTACCACACGTGCGCGCCTCTACATCGACTAGTATGTACGTAAACGTTCGCGACCAGAATGACATCGCTACGTATGCTTTGACCAGGTGGGTACTGACTGTCAGGCACTTCCTTGCATGCGAAGATGTAGCTGGTGGGTCCCAGCAGTCAAGGGGGGGGACTTTTTTCGCAAAATACGGTGGCCCGTCCGGTGGGTCCCTGCTGTCAGGTGGAGGAATAATTATTTTATGCGTAATAAGGAGGCACTTCCTAGCTGCGGCCGTGGAGCCAGCTGTCAGCCTCTCCACGTACAGTACTCTTTCGATGTTAGTCGTTCCTTGACCACGTTGACCACGCCACGCCGAGAGCACCAGGGAGGTGGACGACGGCGAGGCCTAGGAAGGGGACGACGCAGAGCCAGGGAAGACGCGGCAGTGGATGCCCACGCGGAGAGGAGTACGAGGGTTCACTGGTTCGGCTGCAGTGTGAGGCTGCCATCGCCGGAGGGCCTGGCCAGCTGTGGGAGTAGTAGGGGGCGGTGATGCTTCCGCGGCAGCACATCCGGCCACGGGAGGCAGGAGCAGGTGGTCTCGCCGGCGCTGGTTTGGGCGGCGGTGCAAGAAGAGCAGCGATTGAAGAAGCAGCCGGACTGTTCGATTCAAATCCAACGGCCACTGCTGCTAGAATCGTTTGTTGACTAAGTTGACTAGCCCTGCGTACGCGTCAACTTAGTAGGCCCACTGGTCAGCCTCCCAACTGGTGCGCCCCAGATGTCAGTGGGAGGAATCATTTTTCTCGCGTAATAAGGAGGCAGTTGATTGCGTGTGGCCATGCCAGCGGAGGGACTAGGGTGGGCCGGTGAAGCCCGCGCGGCATCACAGCGGGCCACAAGAGGTGGGAGCAGGCAATTCCGCCGGCGCTAGTTTAGGCGGCTGAAGCAGGAAGATCAGAGATTGAAGAAGCACGTCGGCCGTTGGATGGACATCCAACAGTCACTGCTGCTAGAATCTTGTGTTGACTGACAAAGCCTTGCGTAAACAAGTCAGCCTCGAAATCTGTGGCGTGTACAACCCATTTGCTATTATTTTTATAATTTTTACTCATTTTCTAATTCATATGGAATTTATTGCAGTCCATTTTCCATTTTTAGAATTGCTGCCCATTTTCTGGTCAGTACCAGGGTTAAAAAATTGAACTAAATATGTGCGAAATTTTAAAGCGGGAACAAAATATTCTTAATCCAAAAATTAGTAGCCATACTAAAACAAATTTAAAAATTAATTAGTACTATGTCATGTTAAATTCAATGAAATATAAAATATCAGTGAAGAACAAAAGCAAAAAAGGAAACTGATTCCCCATTTGCTATAATGTTTTTGGAATTTTCAACCGCTTTGATATTACCTTTAATAGACACTGACCATACTCTTTGGCGAGGCCGAAATGCATCCCTCCTCGTCTTGAAAGATTTGCAGCCCAGTAAGTCGGAGAAAACAAATAGGCCTAGCTTGGGTATTCTTCAAAAACAAATATTGGGCTACTTATTTTCCCAATGAAAAAACTGCTGGGCTGGTCATGTTGTTGGACGGGCCGCAGAGACCGCACAACCCAGTTTATAGCCTGCTCCTCCGAATTACTACTCAAAAAAAGTTGTGCAATTCTGTCGTTAATTGACTATACGTTAAAAATGATGTGGGTCCCAGATATCAGCAGGGTGGATTAGTGTTAAAAAAATGAGGGGTGCATCTGAGTAGTAAAAGAGGCGCTTGCTTGTGTTCGGGAGTGGACCTTGTGGGTCCGTACTGTCATACTCACAACTACAGTCCTCTCCTGATTCACTATGTTGACAGGGCCGGACGGCGGCGCCGTGGCGAGCGCACCAAGGCGGAGGATAAAGTACTGTCGCCAATGTGCTGGGCTGGGTTGGACATTCTTATTGAAAAATAAAAATGAACCGGAACTATTTACGACGTTGACTGCGATTTGCATGGGTCCGCTGGTTGCAGGAAGAAAATGGTGGGAGAAAGAAGACTGGTCGCTATCTTTGCCTCAGAATAATATCGACTGAATGTAACGATACTATCATCGGAAATAATATCCTCCTGTTAAATCGTGAATTTAAAGAACTGGTGCATGAGCATTTAGCTTTATTTATTTATTTATTTATTTACTTATTTATGTTTAGGGGAATATGAGCATGTACCTGGGCCGGATTCATGTGAGAGCCTCCCTTCCAGTTAATTATGGGCTCCTCTATTGGGCCTTCATCAGTGGGCTGCATGTTATCAACAAGTGGAAAATGTGTTCTGTACCAAAAATAGTATGCGCTACGTACGGTATAGGGCACAAAAGGATCGGACCGTGCAACGACTTCCAAAACATTGTGTTTGTCATTCTAACAACACATTTATTCAACCAACAGATGAAATATACTACTGATTGTACATTAAAAACAACAGCAGTAGCAACCAGGGCTGGGGGTGCAACAGAAGCAGTAAGCAGGCCAGAAGAGTAAAGACGCAACTCTCTTTTCCAAACCAAACATCAGCCATCATTACAAAAGGGCTACCAAAAAGAACAAGTGTATGCATCAAACTAAATAAAGATCCCACTACACCAAGTGTACGCATCTAACTAACTGGCTTAGTTAGACGTTACTATTTATTAAGCTGTAGAGATTGGCTGACGGCTTGAACCAGATGGGTGCCTGATGGGGGAACTCTAGCCAGCAGGTCGAAGTCTAATACTTGTGACCCTCTGTCCTACTTTGGGCTCTAGAGCGCGGCGGCACATATCAGGGTATGGTTCATGTAGAGATGCATGGTACGCTGTGTACACACAGTTTTGCCTGATGAACGAAACCGCGCTGCCATCATGATCCTTGCCGTTGGTTATCTCTTGGTTAATCGGATAATTCAGTCCGAGAAACAGAGAGCGTGTACCAAGGCTACTTACCAGCCTCCAGTCAAAAATTCCTGAAGGCCCAGAGAAGCTGGGATCCTGCTCAAAGACCTTGCAGTGACTGTGATTGTATTCCACGAAACAACACGTCCGGTACGTGCGAACGATCATCAATCGTTCGTCGTCGTCTGATCGAGCCAGGAACCGCCTGCAACTGCCATGCCGCTTTTCTTTGAAAGGTTCTGGGATTAGGAAGGGGAGGGACACCAGGCGGCCTACAATATCACATCAAGTTGGAGTCAAATAAAAAAGGGCTCTTAATGTAGTCAATCTTAAGAATAGCATGTTATGAGCATGAATATTTTTTCAGTAAATGTTGACAGTAATATAAGCAAGCCATCATGATATCATAGGAAAGTAACAGTACAAAAAAATTACACTTCCGTGATGATACGTGTTTGTCACATTAGGTCACGTTTTCTGTCATGCATGTACATCCATGACAATTTTATGACCGAATCAAGATAGTCATACCTGTGCTGTCGTAGAAGTGTTCCATGACATTACCAAAATTATCATCACGGAAGTGTCCACTTCCATGACGACAAATCGCGCGTCATAGAAGTGCTTTCGTCAAGGGTGACTGACACATGGCATCCACCGTAACGGCTCGCCGTTAAGCTATCGGGTTCGGTTTTGGATCCGATAACCCGTTAACAGCCCGGACCAATGGTGATTTTCCATGTGTAAAATTCTCATTGGCCAGAGGAAACACGTGTCTGATCCTTGGTGGGTCAGATGTCACCCGTCCATTGGAGGAGACATGCCTATGATACATCGACACATGACAGGGCCCAACAGAGGCCCATATAGGTTAAATGGGCTGGCCCAACTAAAGGCCCACAAGATTTTGCGGACCATAATGGGCCGGCCCAACTAAAGGCCCACAAGATTTTGCGGACCATAATGGGCCGGCCCAGCTAAAGGCCCACAAGATTTTGTGGACCATAATGGGCCGGCCCAGCTAAAGGCCCACAAGATTTTGCCGACCATAATGGGCCGACCCAGCTAAAGGCCCACAGGATTTTGAGGACACTAGTAGGCCGGCCCATTCACAGGCTGCCATGTTTTGGGCCAAATGCCGGCCCATATTTGATCCGGTCCATTTACAGCCTGCAACGTTCCCGGCCTAATAAAGGCCCATATGAGATCCGACCCGTTAAAAGCCTACAACGTTCTGGGTCAAATTACGGCCCAGATAAGATCCGGCCCTTTAAGAGGCTTTGGGCCAAATTATGGCCCATATTAGATTCGGTCCGTCAACTGGACGCTATACTTTTGGGCCCACTTGCTAAAGGCCCATTGAGTAATTCGGCCTGATATTAGTTTCGGCCTGTTAAAGGCTCGTTTAACATTTCGGCCCTATATTTATTTCGCCCTGTTAAAAGCCCGTCATATAGTTGGGCCTAATTACGGCCCGGTTTGCATCCGGCCAGCTCACATCCGATAATCTGATTGGGCCAAACAAGGACCGAGAAAATTTTGGCCTTTTGACAGCCCGTGATGTGATTGGCACAATCATGGGTTGGGGCCTATTTCAGCATGCTGCCGGCCCGTGAGCTGTTCGGCACGTTTCAGGCCCAACCTACTTTTCAGCCTCCTAAAAGCCCATTGAGTTTTCTTGTGAAAATAGGGCCGGCGGTTTACTCGGCCTATTAAAGGCCCGAATCTACTTGTGGGCCAGTTTACATTTAGGCATGTTAACCTAAGATGACTAGGCCCATGATGCGGATCATACATAGTGATTTGCATGACCTCCCGATTATGTACCGTAATTTTACGGTTTGGCCGGTTTACTGCGAAGACAAGATATATATAGAGTAAAATAACTGCAGCATCGTGAATAAGAAAAAACCTAGACTATACAATAAAGAAATTACGGCATATTACATCCACTGGGCATCAAAGTTCGCCACTATGATAATAAAGCACAAGCAGACAGCAGATTACATACACTGGGCATCAAAGATCACCACCAGTGCAAATAAACACGCCAACAAAATAATATACAAAATCGCCAGCACTTCAATAGAGTTCATGAAAGGTTAGCCCTGCTCGGGAGCTGCAGCGCAAGTAGCTGAGCAAGCTGATGAGACTGCGCTTGTTTGACACTTATATCCTCCTCACTCTGAAAGATAAACAAGCAGACAGATGACAGGTTTTGCACATATAAGTACGAGTGCTGACAATTCATCACATTTCTTACGGACGAATAAAGTGACACAGTTTAAAATAGCATTAACACAATATGGTATTGTTCAGGTCAAGACATGGCAGGAAATGACATTGTGAAGGAGTTGGCAGCTTCACAACACCACTGGATTACAGATCAAGAACTCATAAGTATCAATGGTTAGTGTGCTGTCAATTTATCCCATTTCAGATTGGCAAATAAAGAGATGGTTTAAATAATAGTGGAATGATATGACATTGTTCATAGTTAAGACACTCCAGAATATGACATTGTGCTGTAGTGGGTAGGTTCACCACACCACTGGATTAGGGATCAAGAACAGAAGCATACATGCAGTGCAAAAGAAGATCACTTGCTCTGTATAGTTTAATTTACATGGTATGAAAAAGGAACTTGGTTGTACAACTGAAAACTTAAATTGAGAAGGACAAACTTTTGTTTATGAACTACATAATAAACTTTAAACATGCAATTTGATGCAAACACCAAAAATAAACAGCTGTTGCAGTCTTGCCTAACCAAATATACACAACAAAGTTTGAAGGCTTGAGAAGGACAAACTTACATTATTGCCTTTATTCTACATTTTGTTAAGAGTAAATATAGATGTGATAATATAAGAAAAAATGGAGAATATTTAAGATAAGATGAAGAGTGATGCTACATAACCAAGTAGCTATAAATGTAAGTACAACGATAGATGCAAAAGGTACAACCAAGAGCAATGCAGAGCTAAACTTCTTCAGTACCATCGGTGTTATCCAACCTTAGTAAGAGTAAATATAGATCTGATGTGTAGAAAATGGAGGGCAAAGGAAAATAAGCTGCATAGTGATGGTACATGTACAACTAACTGTCAATATAAGTACACTGATAAAGGACAGCAGGTACTTACAAGAACAATGCAGAGCTAAAAAATTCATTGGCATTGGATATATTCTACACTAATGTAACCATTCATACAGATCAGATAATTTGGAGCGAACAATTGATAAGCAAGCTATCATGCATACTGCTGTCACATAATGAACCAGGTATGTATGCAAGTACAGTGATACAGGACAACAGGTACTAACAAGAGCAAAGCAGCGGGCAACATATTTGCGATATCCTGTTGTCCTTTTCAAACCGGAATTCTTCTTCGAGCAGATTTCCTTCAAAAAAGATCCGTAAGGCACATGCGGAAAAGTGGAAGTTCAAATTGTCATGTGATATCATAGACGGTACCTCATCCTGGGAACGAGACAAGTGCATAACAAGGTTTTTCCATTCAATGTCTTCTAAATTTAGCACATGAGACTTCACCGGAAATTCGTTTATAGACTTGCCATCAAAGTGTGATTTCCTCAGGTAACATCGATACTGCTGCAATGCTTCCTTGAAAAGCGCAAGCAAGCTTTGCTCGTCATGACTATCCAGATTGACCCTCACCTACTTACAACAATGTAATGTAAATCATTGATGTGTTCAATCAGTAGAAAACAGGAAAATAATCACCATGAATAATAGCACTTACACGTAAGTGGGACAGGAAGATTTGAAAATGGTGTTTGTCTTCACTATAATCTTCCCATGATGGGAATATATGCACGTAGTCCCTAACAACATTGAAAGCATTGTCTTTTAAACTGGGAATAACTGGAATGGGGTTCCAATCTGCAGGAATTGGCCGTCTCTTCAGTTGGGATAGGTCTTCGGCCGGTGGACTTGCTGTACTTTTTGCTGTAGTGGGATTTTTCTGTGGTACGGCTGGTGCTATGGCAACTGAAATCGGCATACCTTTTGCTGGAGTGCAGGTCCTGTGTGGCGGGGCTAGTGGTGTGGCCAGTGAAGTATGGGTACAGTCTGCTGGAGTCGGTCCTACGTTTTGTGTCACTGGTTGTAGAGCCAATATAAGTGGGGTGCTGTCTGATTTCTCTGGCACCACCATGTTTTTCAAGGACTTTGCTGGTGCTCCTTCAGGTTCGGCAATCACCCTCTTCCTTTCTGATGTCTGATGCACAAGAACAACATTTGAGTGAAAAAACATGGTATGATGACAGATGGAATATGTATTGATAATGGATGGGCATGGCATCTTGACATATATGATGAGTAAACTAAGCAAATGGTGGTGCTACAAAGTAGATGGAATGCAAGACAACTTATGCAAGATACCCGCAATCAATAAAACCTGGCCAAATTAGAACAGACACCTTGATGGGTGAACAGGACAGGACATCTGCCTTTGACTCCTCGAGGTCAGAATAGTCATTAGGATCATATTCTGAACAAGAATCTACAGGTGGGGAGCGTATGAGTTTCATTCCATCCAGAATGGCACTCAATACCTTGGTGCCAATTTTGTAAGTCGTTCCAGTGTTCCACAATATTCTTCTGATGCGCGGATTCTGATATTCACTGTGATTACGTATAATATCTGAGAAACATGAAAACATAAATAGTAGTGAGATTATCTTTGTAATGCAGAGGATATTCTAATATAGGGGCGCCCCTGTAAACCCTTGTGTGCTATCACTGGATTCTGATGAGAGAGCCCATGTGTGGTGTAATATGGTGCATGCATTAATATAATCTGGCACAAGTACACAAAAAATAGGCTCCAGAAGTAAGGATAGTTGGTAGATGATAGGTTCATAATATACTGTATAGAGAGTTTATTGCCAAACCATGATAACAAGAGCACACAACAACTAGGCAGATCGTAGTGTACATAAAAGGGGTACACCATAACCAGGATATATAAATCGGGAAAGTGGAACTGGCTGGAAATTACGGTGTTGTATTGCCTCTACTAATTGAAAGCCTATCGATCTTGTACAGGCCAGCTCTATCAGCTATTGACTGTAGATGTCCCTGCTCCCCTTCCTGACAAGGAACATACTGTGCTTCCCATACAGAACACCGCACGGGCCGCCGGGCGAACCACCGACCCCAACCGCCTGTGTTCCTCCGCCACCCCACCCCCACCCCACCCCCACCCGTGTCGAGTTTTGTTTGTTCGGCGAGGCCCCACCACCGCCCCACAACCACCGTCCCCACCCGAGCCCCTTCCTTCGCACCAGCGAACTCCGGCGAGCTCTCAAAAATCGACTAACCCAATTTTGAAATTTAGTCTACTGTCATTTAACTAGTGTGGAATATAAAAGGGGAACACCATAAGCATTGTGAGTGTACTGTTGAGCATGCCATGGCGGATCTGAAGGTGCAAACCGGACAAAGGCAACTTCGCAACCAATGTTTGCTTTCAACTAACAAGTAAGTGATGGACAAGAAATCAGAGTAAAGCAGTGCCGATCTATTTTCTTGGTGCGATAAATAAGTTGAGCAGATACGAAAGAGTACCGCCTCTGGTGCGGCGACGTGTATGCATGTGCTGAGAATTTGACGGTGCTGTGGTAGCGATGGCTGTCGCCGATGTGGAAGCAGATCTAGGAGGGTAGACGGTGGCAGCGGGGTGCGGTGGACGAGATGGTCGTGGGAACGCCGCCGACAAGGTGGACGACGGCGGGGATGAAGCGAGAGGACGGGATGCAAGGATCCCTGTCTGAAGCCGTGGATGAGAGATGTCTATCTCTTGTAATGGCCGATGGCGTCGGGATATCAGCTCCAGCATGGGGTGGCGGACGGAGGAGGCTGGGGTGGAGAGGGTGTTTTGACGCCCACGGAGTACGAATGGGGAAATGGAGGGATAGAGGAAGGGGAAACCATGTCTTCAGGGCACGCTTGTCTCAAATGCAAGGAAATTTACAAACTTAGCCCCCGTTTAAAATTTCCTACATCACAGCAATATTAGTCGGTTGGGGATAGGACGGTAATCTCGCATACACCAAATATTTGCCGACGAGAGTTTGTTTTTGGCGCCCACGTGTATGAATCGGGGAGGGAGTCGATTTCGGCCGAGGAGACACTGTGTTTTGGCGCCCACCGTGTATGAATCCGGGTGAGAGGCGGTTATGTCACGTTTGAGTGAAATTACAAACCTACCCCTATCAAAACCTATAGAAATTGAGCTGATAGGCTTTGCGTGGCAGGGATAGGTAGGAATTTCCATCTCGCAGATTTTGGTTTCGGGCGGTTACTGCGACTTTCCCCGCTTCGTGCAAATTTTTGCAGAGCAAGAGTGCATGTTTACCGTGCCAACTCAATTCGAATCCAGTTTGTATTCTATTTTTGTTCGGGCAGGATCCATTTTTGATTGGAATAAAATTCTATATACATCATTTTATATATATATACTTTCAAATGGGATTTTTGCAACAACTAGCAAGATGCCCATGCATTGCACGGAACATCAAGATGCATTTGTATGAGTAGTTTATCTTGTGGGAGAAAAGGATGAACGAGGGAAGGCCTTATTTGCAAATGTGGGGAGGGGTGTGGGTATCTTTTTGCAAAATTGCCATAGTTTCCTTCCAATCCGCCAGATATAAATCGGACGGCCTATATTGCAGGATAGCAGGCACACCATCATCACCAACTCTTTTTTTATCTCTACTCTTAAAAAAAGCATAGTCGGTGACGATGGTGTGCCTGCCATCCTGCAATATAGGACGTCCGACCTATATCTAACGAATAGGAAGGAAACTATGGCAATTTACCCGCACTCCTCTCCACATTTGCAGATAAGGCCTTCCCTCGTTCATCCTTTTCTCCCACAAGATCTTGATGTTCCATGCAACGCACGGGCATCTTGCTAGTAAGAGTAGAAATTAGAGATATACCACTTCTCGAACCTTGAAACCAACAACATTCCTCCCTTATCTCATCAAAACCGCCAAAGGAATAAATTTTGAGTGAAACATAACATATTTTTAGTGATATACGTATTTCAAAACTAGACACTTTTTTCTATCAAATCGGTGAATATGTATTAATCAACTTTGATTGTGTGGCAACGCATCGTTCCACAATTTAGTACCTATAGATTTTTTAAGAAGTCAAACTTTGCAAACTTTGACCAAGTTTGTAGAAAAATATATTTATATCTACAATAGCAAAAATATATAATGCGAAACTACATCATATGATGAATCTAGTGATATATGTTTCGCACCCTAGATGTAAATATTTTTCTCCACAAACTTGGTGAAAGTTTCTGAGGTTTGACTTTTCAAAAAATCTATAGTCACTACATTATGGAACGGAGGGAGTAGTTATTACCACTGTATAATTTTTTGGACACCAGACAAACGGTGGTGTACATATACGAAGAGAAGAGGCGCACGCACGCAGTCGGTCTCTTGCTGTCTCGCACACATGAGAGTTACATAAAGGCACAGTTAACAAATAAACCCTAAAACCCTAGGTGCACGATTGCTGCATGCGCGGGTACCGGCTACATGGTGGAGCGCACCTTTGTAGGAATAGTCAGCTCGCGTGATAATTTGATTCGTAGGAGTTGATGGTCGGGACCATAGGTGAACGACCTAGAGGCGGTGGCTTGCCAGTTGCCACAGATCGAGTAGCCATGTTTAAAATATCATTTTTTTAGCGGGGTAAGAGTTCCGATTTGCAATGGCGCGTTATAAGTACTAAGTAGTTTTTAGAACGATTGGTATGGAGCGAAAATGGAATTCATAACTACTACCTCCTTGGCGTATGGTTGTATGGGTTTATGTTGTGAGATGTTGAACCTGGTAGTTCTAGGGCAAATACTATGGTTTAGATGTTGGTTTTCAGTAATGAAAATCAGAAGGGGGAACCCTTCTTTGATAAAAAAAACTAGTACCTCCGTTCCAGTTTACTAGTCCCCATCGTAGTTTGGGTCAAAGTTTGTCCACGAATTTTACTTGTAAATGTGAATGGAAAATGAAATTTTGTTATACCCAAACAAAAAAGGACTGGAGGGAGTGATTGCTCTAACACGGACGCGACCTCTCACAGCGCAGGCATTGAACCGGCCCGCCGGCCAACAGGGCCCCACTCGCTGCAGGCCCGGCTGATAACGCCTCCTCGCCGCATGCAACCGGCTTCAGACTACCCCGCCTGCCTCCATTGAATCCGCGCATGTGCCGGCAACATGTCCTTCCGCGAGCCGGCCGTCATTTTAGAACACAAAAAATGACCAAAATATAATTAATTATTCATGGTCTTGACTTGTTGTGCTCGCAGTGGTAGCAGGAACTAGAGGTTTTTCTTTATTTATAACTCTCCTCACATTTTTTTGGCTTTGAAGTGAATAATGGTTGTGGACATTATCTATGAATGTGCAGATATCTGTGAACATGAGTTTGATGTGGAAGTTGAACTTGGAATGTCGGGCTTGCGCGTGAACTATACCATGTCCAATGCTTCGTCTGTTATTGTTTGGAAAGTAATTGCTATTATTACATGACCCAAAAAATTATTTTGTGCCACATCAGTAGATGCACGGACATAACAACAGGTATGCTGACTGGATAAACATTTGAACCTAGTTATTATGAAGGAAATTTTGTATTGACAACAGTTTTAGATAGCAGGAGACGCCTATCCTGCTCTGCCTCTGCTAGCTTATTTCTGGCTTCTTCCATCTCTTCTTTGGCTTGGGTGAAGAGAGCATCTGATTGCTCTTTTTGCTTCTTCAGGAACTCAGCTACGTTCTCAAGGGCTGCTGCAAGCTTTCTTTCAGCCTTTACTAGAGCCACGAGGACACGAACAACTGACGACTCCACTTGGCTTGTGTGTAATCCAGCATCATGTGGGAATTTGCACCTTGTGTCTAATCCAGCATCATTAGGGAACTAGCACCTTGTGTGTAATCCAGCCTCATTTTGGAAACATGATCTCGAGGTTGACCATACTTCCCTCCTCGCAGGAACTGCATCCTGACATGAAGTTACTTCTTTTTTAAATCAATTCTCAGAGCAACCCAGATCGATTTAGTAGAAGCCAGATAAATAGGACTTGCAGAAGTGAATTCAAAAGGAAAAATATAAAAACATACTACAAGGTGAGAACACCCACTTCCTACATCAAGCTAAAAATGAAAGCATTAGGACGATTAAGACTCTTCTTTTTACACATCGAAGAACACAAGGCTAAGAGAAACAGAAACTACAACATATACACATCGAAGAACACGAGGCTAAACGAAAGTAATTGAAAGGGTGTTACTTACCAAAGCTCATTTTGCAGGTTCGGTGCAGCTCCTCTTTAACTTGCCACGCTCCTTGAAGATGTCCCCAATATCCTGTGTTTGGTCTTCATCGCTCCTCTGCATGTTCGCACTCGTGGTTTTAAAATCTCAACATGGCAAGAAAAATATACTACTAGTAATACTCACGCATCTTGTAAGCAACATTAAAGCACTCGTCTGCAATGTTAGAGCATCTCCAACAGAAGCGCAATGCACGACGCTTTAAAAAAGCGTTTACAGTGCTGAGATCGAGAAGTAGAGATAGAGAGTAGAGACTAGAGAGTAGAGGATAGTTCTCAACATAGATATAGCATAGATAGATTAAAAAAATAGATAGTTCAACTACTCCTCGTTGTCCGACGCCTCCTCGGTGATGTCCTCCTCCGACGTCTCAATGTAGGCATCAAGATACCGATCGTCGTCGGATTCCCAGGGCGACGCTGCTCCTAGCCTCATGTTGAATTGAGCGTCCGCTTTTCGCGTACGCTTGTCCTTGCGATAGGCGGCTCGCCCCGCCCTCCTCTTCTCCCTCTCCGCCCTCCTTTGCGCGTAGAACTCGCGCTCGTTGATGATGTCCTGCGGGAAGCATTGGCGCCACAGCGCCATGGCTTCCTCGTCTAGCTCGGCGATGCCGAGACGGTGCTACCGCCTCCGGTTGTCATGACGATCTCGTCGGTGATAAGCCGCGGCAGAAGCGCGAGCTCCTGCGCCCGCTCCCTCGTCGGCATGTTGGGGAAGTTCAATGTTCTATGAGGCCAACGGAGGCGCCACGCCGCCGCGTCGTACGCGCGGGCGGCCTCGTTGGCGGTGTCGAAATTGCCAAGGCCGAGGCGCATCCCGCGGAACCAGATCTCGGCGGAGAAGCCGCCGGAGGGGCGCGCGCGGACGCCGCGGTATCCCCAAGTTTCCCGGCGACACGGCGGCATGGTGGCGCGATGGCGGCGAGGGGAGAAAGAGCGGGGAGAGAGCGGTGGCAAGGCATAGAGCTGGGAGAGAGCGGTGGCAAGGCACAGTGTGGGGAGAGAGCGGTGGCAAGGCACAGAGCGGTGGGAGGGCGTTGGAATTTATAAAGCGCGCCGGACACCGAGCGGAAAAACTAGCGCGCGCCCGGCCGATTTTTCCCGCGCGCGCGATCCTTTCCCGACGTCCCTGCTATCTCTACTCTCTTCTCTACTGTTATATTTATTTTATATTTAATATTTATCTCTACTTCTCTACTCTCTACTCTTTTTTTCTTTTAAAAAACAGAGTTGGTGATGATGGTGTGCCTGCCATCCTGCAATATAGGTCGCCCGATTTATATCCGACGGATAGGAAGGAAACTATGGCAATTTTGCAGAAAGATACCCACACCCCTCTCCAGATTTGCAAATAAGGCCTTCCCTCGTTCATCCATTTCTCCCACGAGATAAACTACTCATACGAATGCATCTTGATGCGTGCAACGCATGGGCATCTTGCTAGTTCTAAAAAACTTTTCATCATTTGCCACACTACTGGTTGCAGATGAAGAACCTACCCAAGCACAGCGCGATATGTGAGCGACGCACAATTACAAGCTGATATTCTGTTGGACAATGGAGGCTATAACCAATTACTTTTACGGGAACAATAGCAACCAGGAAATTTGAAGGGTAGGTATGAACAAAATTGGAACTGCACATGTACTGCTAAGTGATTCAGTACACACATTACCAATCGAGGAGGAGAACGATGGTCGCGGCGGCCTCTGTGCATCATGGTCGGCAACGGGAGTTAGTTCATTGTCCACGACGGTGGTGCTTATGCGCTTGGCGTCGGCTTCCGGGAAGCAGATCTGAGACGGTGGAAGATGGTGCCGGGACGAGTGCGCCAATGTAGAAGGGGAGGAGCACGAAGGCTGCGGTGCCGTGGAGAAGTCTATTTTGCGGTGGGTACAGAAAATGGGGAGTATTCAGGTGTACTACTCTAGGTGCCGGAGTGGGGTTGGCTGGGTAGGGTGAACCTGAAGTTACAAAAACAACCCCCTAGCAAACGTCATCCGTTGGCCTGTTCCGAAGGCTATGATGGTAACTTCGCATTGCTCGAATCAGGGTCGCGGGAGATTTTCCTGCCGACCTCAAAATTTTGTGACACTGAACTCCCCGTGTGGCGTGCTGGGTGATTGGGCTAAGCAACTAGCGAGTAGTACTAGTAACTACTAGTACTCCCTCCGTTTTTATTAACTTTGCATATTAGATTTGACCGAAGTCAAACTTCCTAAAGTTTGACCAAGTTTATAGAAAAACATAAACATTTACCATAACAAATATGTATGATGTGAAAGTACATTCAATAATGAATGTAATGGTATTTATTTGTTACTGTATTGTATATGTTAATATTTTTTGTTATAAACTTTCTAAGAGTTTACAAAACTTGACTTTGACCAATGCTAATACGCAGACTTAAATAAAAACGGAGGGAGTACACATTTGTTTTCTTAGTTTGTACTGCATTAATCATTTGTTGTAATTGCGAAATAAATATATAGGCTACTGACTTCGAATGTAATGGTCTATACAATTCAATCGTTACAATCATTGTTGAATTCCAAGATGTATACGAGGTCTATAGTACTTCACAATATGCTCAAACTCACATAATCCCAGTCAAATGATAATCTAAATGCATTTCATAGTTATTACTTTGTAGGATGCAACAAAACCAACCATAACTCTACATCATCCATTATAAAAGCAACATTTTGAACAGATCCCAATGTGTAAATGAAACGTGTAGATAGAGCTTGCGAAGATGGAGCAGATAGGGCGGGACAAATTGTATGTATGTGGACGAGAGAGTAGGTGACAAACCTAACGAGACAGAGAGAGAGAGATAGAGAGAGAAAGAGAGAGGAAGAAGTTAGGTCCGTGAGAAAGATGGAGACATGTAATATACGTGAGATGTGTGTGCATCGGGATTCTGTACACGTGGAAGGAGAAGAGACAACAAGTTTGATGAGAGAGCTGAAAAACATGGACGAGAGGGGAAGGATCTCGTGGGTTGAGGGATTGATAATTTTGTGCGGGGAGAGAGGGATTGGTAATTTTGTGCGGGAGAGAGAGAGGGGGGGAGGAGTCAGTTAGCCGTCGTCACATCATCCTACTTCCAAATTGCCCCGCATTCTCTAGTGAAGTGTTGTTACCGTCTTCGATCTCCTCGATGCCCTCTTTGAAGATTAAGGTGTTGTGCATGCTGGGGTGCAGAGAAGCACAAGCGAGAGTGGTCGCCATATAACCTTGGATCGGATGAATTGTGTGCTCGAGGGAGGGGGTGTGCGTGTGCGGTGTGCGGTGTGCGTGTGTGTGTGTGTGTATGTGTGTGTGAGATATTGAGAGAAATCAAACCTATCTATACTCTTATAAAAAAACAGAGTTGGTGATGATGGTGTGCCTGCCATCCTGCAATATAGGCCATCCGATTTATATCTGACGGATAGGAGGGAAACCATGGCAATTTTTCAAAAAGATGCCCACACCCCTCTCCACATTTGCAAATAAGGCCTTCTCTTGTTCATCCTTTTCTCCCACAACATAAACTACTCATACAAATGCATCTTGATTTTCCGTGCAACGCGTGGGCATCTTGCTACTGGAGAGAAATGTGTGTGTATGTGATGGAAAGCTACATGCTAAATAGGATTTTCACGAAGAGATTGTGCGTGCGAGATAGAGAGCGATGTGCGGGCCTTGATGTGGGCAGGGGCCGGGTGAGGGTGTCAAAATGTGTGAGTTGATGCATGTGTTACATGCGATCATGCGAGGGACGGACGAATCGAGAGAGATGGTTGTTGTGTTACGGATGCTCCTCTCTCTCTCTCTCACACACACACACACACACACACACACAAGTAAAATACAAGACCGTTCTCTCATGTATACAGAACATATCGGCATCTGTCTATGTCTCACTCATGCATGATCATTTGCACATTCAAACCTCTCTATGTCTCTATCACACGCACACCGTCTCCACATTGCCCTTCCTCCACAACACACATATGGACACATACACACGTTCTCTCTTAGTCACACACACAAAATCAGTATTAAAAAAACTAGGGCGCACCTAAAACGTCCAAATCCAAATAAACACGAACTGGAGCTAAATTCAAATATATGGAAATATTGTAGCGTCAAGAACTTTTCCAGGAAAAAAAAGTTGAGTAGTATTCGGGGATTGTTTTCACACACACAAAAAGGTTCGATGGATGTCCTTCGAGCGCGACACGGCGACGCACCGTTCGATCGACCGCGCAGCCGCGGTTCACGCGCTTGCACATGATTCCATATCGTGGATGTGGTAACTAATATAAGCGCTGCCTCAGTCTAATGTTTACGTGTACTAGTACGGTTTTCTTTTAAGTTTGACCAACCCTATATAAAACTAAACTAAGCTCCCATACGCGCACTCATCAATATGCCGCCGCCGCCGTTGCGCATGCCGGCGCCCGCCTGCTCGGGCCAACAATTTATCGCCCATCACCACCGTGTCGCCGCCATCCCTGTGCCATGAAGCCGAAGGCTCGCCCGCTCACGTCGTCTGCAGTCCCTCCTTGCGATGCCGCCGTGCTGCCAAGCACGCGAGCAGCTGGTGGAGCCGCGTCCATGCACGCAGCGTCCGAAGAGGAGGACGAGCGCGTGCTCCAGCACGCCGGCGAGGAGGAACTAGCGTGTCATTGTCGTCTCCGCCCGCGCGGAGGAGGCGCGCATGGTGGCTGCCGCGACGGAAGCCGGTCCCGCCCGCGCCGAGCCCGCAAACCGGGTGCGGACGCGGAATCTACCTTCAAGAGCTTGAATGCCACGTGGATCCTGCAATCTGAAGGAGCAATTTGGGTCAGTCGACTCTTGTGAGCCGTTGGATGCAACATGGATGGCTAGAAGGGCTTCTTCAACCTCCGAAATTGATGCACTGTTCATCTTCTAAGCCCGCCACATGCCCAACCGCCTGCCGCCGCCGCCCTCCCCTGAACTGCCTGCCACCAACATGCTCCCCCCACCCCTGCCATCCGTTTAACCCCGGGCATGATCCATTTTTCCGGTGAACTGCATTCCACACCCAACACTCATAAGATAGATCATGGGCACCCTGCCACCCTAATATAGATACTGGGGTAGCTTCTCTGTCGTATTCTTCCTTCGCTCCGTCGAACTTCTTTCACAAATCGACTGACCCAAATTATACTACTAGTACGAACGTATTAAGTACAGTAGGAACACGAAGATACGAGCAGTAGTACCAACTGCAAGAAGAACAGTAGTAAGACATAGTACTAGTACTACTGTACGTACTAAAGAGTTCAAATAACGAGAAAGAACATAAAGTTCAAATAACGAGAAAAACATAAACATAGTTCTGCTGGAGGCTCAGCACAACACACCCCTGAAATAAAACTAAGCAACTAGTCCGCTTGACACTGTAGTAGAACTAGCATGAGCGACGGCACTGCCACCTTACTCGGAGTCCGAGTCCGAGTCCACGTCCTCGACTTCATCCTCGTCCCTCTTCCTCTTCCTCTTCGCTGACGCTTCTTTGCTTGAACCGAACACTGGGCTCTGCTTCTTCATCCAACCCTTGTAGATATTTAAACAAAGGTAGGCATCAATTTCTGCGTACAGGATGTGATCTTCATCTAATGTCTTCGACTCCCATGCATGATGAAACTCGTGGTGAGGTTTCTTCAGTTTAGCGTACGAAGGATCAATGATGGCTGTTGCCAGGGTCAGCACTGAAGGCTGAGAGGAGGAAACCAGGCTTGCCTTCTGGAGATCTAAGGGCTGGCCTACAACGAGGCCTATCCGACCCAGGACATCCCTGTCGTTCCTAAAGTCTACAGTAACGAATTTCACTCTTTTGTCCTTGAGGAAGTTCTTAAAATCCTGGCACTCAACGTTGGCATGGCATATGTGGTAGACCAAGCACATGTTATGTACGCAAACCTGGATCACGGCGGGCTTCTTCTTCTCTGCCTCCTTTAGAATCTTCTCTCTTTCCAGGACTGTGTTGTACTCAACATCTAGCCCATCGACGCACTCATCCTTTGAACTGTTGAACATGCGTAGGAAGCGAGCAAGGCATGCTTTCACCGTCGCGGATCCACGTGTGTAGATGACGATGAACTCATCGCCGGTGATGGCTCTAACCTGGTACTCAGCGGCGACCATGGAGATTTGGGAGGCCATGGATTTTGGAGGAGGGTTAGGAGAAGTTGAACTGGTGTAATGTGAAAGGACGAGACGACTAGGAGTGAACTGTTGTAAGGTAGTAGTAGAAGACGGGGACGAGTAGGGCGTGCGAACGGCGTGGGGTTGTTGGCTTGCCCGGTGGATAAATGGCTGCAAGCCCCAAAAGAGTTCTCGAGTACTATGCGGGACCCACTAGATGTCATGTCTACTAGACCCATATCGTAGGCCTGACGGTATAGCTTTTGCCTGTTCGCACGCCATGCCGGTGCGTGGATGTAACTTCACTTAATTCCCTCAACCGTCGCGCCTCCCACGACCTTCGCCTTCCTCGCGCGGTCGCACCCTTTGAGACTTCGACCGGCTATAAATGAGCAATTTTTTTGCCTAGTCCGCATGCATGATACTCCCTCTGGTCCTTTTTACTTCCGTCAACCGTTTGCAAAGTGTTTTACCAAATTTATACTAAAATATCAATATCTACAATACTGATTATAATGAGTATAAGAACTACGTTTCATAATGAGTATAAAAATATTGATTTGACACTGTGAATGTTGATACATTTTTCTATAAGTTTGGTCAAAGTAGAGGTACATTGACTTCAGACAAAACTTCAATGCACAATGCAGACTAGTTCCTCCGTCCAGGTGCGTGCCATGTTGTCGGTGGAAACGACACCTATGGGATCACAAGGATCCCTTCTGTGGTTGGCGGGCGCGGGGTTGTGCAAAGATCGGGTCTAGTAGCTAGCACAAGGAGATTTCACCTAGGTTCGGGCCGCGTAGATGCGTAATACCCTAGTCCTGCTTTGGTGTATATCTGAGTGTTCTTGAGTTCTTGAACTAGTTACGGTGCGTGCGTAGTCCAAAAGATCCGAATCCCCCTCAGTATGCCGCGGGCCTCCTTTTATAGAAAAAGGGGTCGCCACAGTGGCACACAGGAGGTGGAAAGCATGTACAGTGTACAAGCTTATCACCTGTCATTACAAGACAGAACACATTCAATGCGCTACTTAGGTGTCCTCTTGCTTTATCGGGGATGGTAACGAGGCCCGTCCTGTCCGTCGCCGCTCCGTCTTGCTGCGACACGCGTCCAGGCAAATAAGGCATGCAGCGCCACATAGGCTGGCTGGTTGCTGAGATGGCGTGGTGGCACAGTCTTCACGAAGATCTGCATGCCACCACGCAGGTGCTTGACTAGCTGGATTAGGAACCACGTACTGCCACGTGGGTACTTGCTTTAGCTGGTGGGTCGGCCGCTGAGCTGGGGCGGCGACGGGGCGGCAAGGTCTTGCCACGGTCTTGCGTACATTCTCGGCATGGGTCTTGCCGGGGCCTTGTGAGCGCCCTCGGCAAGAGTCTTGTCGGGGCCTTGCGGGTGTCTTCGGCAAGGGGCCTTGTCGGGGCCTCGCGGGCATCCTCGGCAAGGAGCCTTGCGGTTGTCTTGTCTTCTGGTTTATATCTAGGCTTTGTAGGCTCTTTGTCTTCACAAAGATCTGCATGCCACCATGCAGGCGCTTCCCGAACCTTGGTTCCAGTGTTGTTGATGGTGTCGGAACTCTCAGGCTCAAGGGTGGCTGCGATGCTGGTGTTGGGTGAGTTCCCTCAGCAATTGCTCTTGCCGAGCCTGTGTAGGCCGCCCCGGCAAGGGTCTTGTCGGGGGAAAGTCCATCTAGTTGCTTTGTCTTCTGCGCCCTTGGCTGGAGCGCTGCTCTGGTAGCCTTGCACTTCTACTTCCCCCCCTCTGCCCCGCTAAGTGTGGCCACAGGTGCAGCTCAGACTGCCCATGCATAAGTAGAGGGGTACAAAAGAGAGCCCCTACTTTTGTGCACCGACAGGAGCCCTCGGGCCTGGGCCACACATAAGCGCGACGCGTTGTTGGGCTGGGCCCGGAACGGTGCGCGGGTATGCGGGGCCGAGTTTTTATCGCAGTAACTTCCCCGCTGGTTGCGCTTCCCCATGACCCGCGTTGAATACGTGACGTGGGGGTCGTGCGTGTGGTGACCACAACACACTTGCATCACTCCACGGTTTTGATAGTAAAGAGGTGGTCCGCGTCCTCCTTACAAAGATAGAGGAAGCCGCAGAGGCGCGACTCATTTACTAGGTGGACTTGGGTCATGGCCATCATGGCTCCCGCGCCCCACGATCACGGGGCGCGAAACGGTCGCCCCATGCGCCATCTGAACTCTGGTCCGCCCGCCACGTGTCCCCCATGCATCGGGGAGGGCAGGCGGTGGATGCAGAGGGTGCGAGCTTTAATGTCGGGGTGGGGGGCTGGGCGCTGCTGATTGGAGCAGTGGGTTGGTCCTGTTTCTTCGCGCCCTCGGCGTCTGGATTGGTTGATTGGGGTGGCCGTCGTTAGACTCGCTTAGCCCCATCCCCCTATAAAAGGGGAAAGGGACAGCGCCTTCCCGCACTCATCTTCTTCCAGTTCGACCTCCTTCCTTCCTTTGTCATGGCGAGGGGGCGCGGTCGTAGCCATCCTTCCGTGGAGGCGACCAGGTCTTCCTCTCGCCAGAGAGCCGCGGCGGTGAAGGAAGAGCCGGACGCTCAGGGTGAAGGCCACGCCCAAGGTAGGGGCGCTGGCCGGGGCCGCGGTCGGCAAGGCGGTCGAGGCAGGGGAGGTCGAGGCAGAGGCGGGCGCGGACGGGGGACACTCGCGTCGTCATCATCTCCGTCGCCATCTCCTCCGTCGTCTCCTCCTGCTTCGTCGAGCGTCCATGTCGGGGACACGGCGCTGGAGTTCATCTTGCAGCTGCGCGAGCCGCCGCGCAGCCGCCTTCGCCTTCCCGAGGCGTTTGCGAGGGTGCCGGAGATCAACCGGCCACCGAGGCTAAGGCTTCACATGAAGGGGTGCTGCCATGGAGACATGCAGGTGAACACAGGGTTCCCCGCCCCTCACGTGATGCTTCTTCGTCGGGGCTGGAAAACCTTCGCACGTGCCCATTGCTTGATTGATGGGCACGTCCTCTACTTCAGGCTAGCGGAGAGTGACCTGCTCTCTGTCAATGTCTTTGGGTGCTCAGGGAACAGGCTAGGGTGCTGTGTAGAGAGCTCGACCGATGGCAAAAGCTCCTCTTCGGGCGAGAGTGACGAGGAGGACAGCGACAGCGACGACAAGGGTAGCGGGCGGGAGGATGATGGGTCCGACTAGGCATCGGACACGCCGTCCTTGGGCGACGCCGGCAGCACCATCATCTGCATCACCAGCTCCTTGAACTTCTCGGGGTCGTCTCCTTGGGCGGTTGGCGTGGGAAGGCCGGAGAAGACGAAGAATGCGGGTGGCGGGCCGTCAAGTCGGAGTACGTGGGCACCGACGCCTTCATCGCGTATTTCCGGCCCGCTGCCTCATCTTTCGGCTCTCCTCCCGGCACCATCACCACCAGCCCACTTCTGGACGGCCGCCGGGATGTTTTTTTGGCGTCTTCTACTGCTCGTACCTCGCCTAGGCACTCCTTTTGCCCTTCTGCCTTCTTGTTCTATTTCCTGAGGAGAGGGACAACTAAGGGATTACGGGCATCTAATCTCCTTTTAGTTTTTAAGCCTACGGGCCTTTGTAAGCTTTAAACCTTGTAACCCCCCTTGCTCATGTATGCATTCCGTATGAATTGTACTTGTTTAACAACATATTAGTGAAGGGAAGGTTGTTTACCGGGTTTCTTTTGCGCGTGGGCGAGGCCCACACCAAGAAGCGAATCCTCGTTATCTTAAGGTAAACATTGTAACCCGGCAACAGACCTTGCCGTTCTCCTGCTCTATAGCTCGACTACACTCATGACCTTGGCAGAGGTAGGGGCAAAGTAGGATTAGGCCCTTCGCTCATTCCCTTCCCACCGCAGTACGACCAAGTTCTGGCCCAAAGTAAGGTTTTTGGACACGAGAAAAAGGGAGCAAGATGGTATAAGTGTGAGCGAAGTCTCGTACGTTCAAGTTTCATACGGAAGTATAGAGTGGGGGACAAAAGACTTATCTGATTCTGCAGCCTCCGGCAACTTTGGCTTGCCGTGGTCGGATCTTTGGATCTGCAACCCTCGACAACCTTAGCTTGCCGGGGTTGGAGCGTCGGCCTATTTCCTTTCTTCCAAACAGCTCAGCAGAAACGTCCATGCACCCTGCGAACCAAAAAGGAACAGAAAGACGCACACTCGACCTCTATGCTAGGGATTAGTCGCCGCTAAGCACTATAAACCCTAACAAAGAGAGAGAGACTCAACCTAGCATGCATGCTAAAACTCAGGGCGCCAGCGCTTCATTTATTTATGCTCAGGGTCTGCGTCTGGCTTTGTACAAAGGGTTACATGCCTTGCCGGCAAGGCTTGTACAAAAGGTGGTCTGCCGGGGGGCCCGACAACCGCGCCTTACGGGTAAAATTTGCGAAGATGTTCGATGTTCCAGGAATTACTCACTTGAATACCATCTTCGGTCTCCAGGCGGACTGCGCCGGGCCTGGTGACTCGTATTACCCGATAAGGGCCTTCCCACTTTGGTGTCAACTTGTTGGAATTCTTGGCCGACTGAACGCACCGAAGAATAAGGTCGCCTTCCTCAAAGCTTCGGGGATGAACCTTGCAGCTATGGTAGCGGCGCAAGGCTTGCTGGTAGCGGCGCAAGGCTTGCTGGTAGCGCGCTGCTCGCACAGCCGCCCGAAGATGATCTTCCTCAAGGAGCGTTGCGTCATCTTGCCACAATTGCTCTTGCTCAAGCTCATCATAAGCGAGCACTCGGGGTGACCCGTATGTGAGTTCCATGGGGAGAACTGCTTCTGCCCTGTAAACGAGGGAGAAGGGTGTTTGGCCGGTGGCTCGATTTGGTGTCGTTCTGATTGACCAAAGAACCGCCGGCAACTCATCAATCCAGTGTCTTTCACACTTGTGCAGCCTGTCAAAAGTCTTCGTCCAGAGGCCTCGCAATACTTCAACATTTGCCCTCTCCGCCTGGCCGTTGCTTCGTGGATGTGCAACAGAAGCAAAACAGACCTTGCTGCCGAGGTCTTGGATGTACTGCATGAAGGTGCGGCTTGTGAACTGCGTGCCGTTTTCGGTGATGACTCTGTTCGGCACACCAAAACGGCAGACCAGCCCTTTGAAGAATTTTACAGCTGATTGTGCCGTCACCTTTCTCACTGCTCCCACCTCCGGCCACTTTGTGAACTTGTCGATTGCAACGTACAAGTACTCGAAGCCCCCGACAGCACGGGGAAAGGGGCGCAGTATGTCGAGCCCCCAGACCGAGAATGGCCAGGAAAGAGGGATTGTTTGACGAGCTTGATCTGGTTGATGAAGCTTTTTTGAATGGAACTGACATGCTTCACACTTGGTTACTAGTGTTGTCGCATCCTGGAGGGCAGTGGGCCAGAAGAAACCTTGCCGGAATGCCTTGCCGGCAAGGGCTCTCAACCCTACGTGGGAGCCACATATGCCTCCGTGTATCTCTGCCAACAGCTCCAGCCCGTCCTCCCGGGGAATGCACTTCAATTTCACACCGTTCGGTCTTTTTTTGTAGAAAACATCGTCGACGAATTGGTACATGGCAGACCGATGGGCTACTTTCTCTGCTTCTTCCTACTGCTCAGGGAGCTCCCCTGTTTGGAGAAAACAAACGATATGCTATGTCCATGCCGGAGCCTGAGGCTCGACGACAAGGACTAAAGGTATCTCTTCTGCCATGGGAGCGGCTCTCTCCATCGCCAGGGCTTGACGCCCTGCCGGAGTTTGTCGCCCCATGGTAGGCTCAGTGTCGTCGGCAACATCTTTGCCGGCGGCTCCTGGGAGCTCGGCGGGAAAGTACTTGCCGGGGCCTGATTTCCTCCGCTTGTTCTGCCCTATTGATGTTTCAACGGATGGTTGAGTTAATCGAAGCACAAAGGTACCTGGTTCCACAGGCAGTTTGAGGGCAACGCGTTTTGACAAGTAGTCGGCGATAACGTTCTCCGCTCGGGGAACATGCTCCCGCTTGTATACCGTCAAAACGCTCCTCCAACTTCCTCACTTCATCTACGTATGCCTCCATCAACGGGCTCTGGTAATCCTTGTTGATTTGCTTGATGACAAGTTGTGAATCACCCCTGACGATGAGTTTCTTGATTCCGAGGTCTGCCGCGATCCTGAGACCGGCAAGCAATCCCTCGTACTCTACAGTGTTATTTGTTGATCTCTCCCAGGGAAACTGCATCTGGACTACATACTTAAGGTGCTCTCCGGTGGGTGCAACAAGGAGCACACCGACACTGGCGGCTTGCAGCGAGAAGGCCCCATCAAAGTACATAATGCAGTTGCGACTTGTCTCCTTGCCGGGAAGAGTAGTCTCTTGAATCTCTTCGTCGGGCGTTGAGGTCCATTCTGCAATGAACTCTGCCATGACTCTACTCTGGATTGTCGAAGTACTTTCAAACTTCAAACCAAAGCTTGACAGTTCTAAGGCCCATTCCACAATCCTCCTGGTGGCATCTGGGTTATGCAAGATCCGTTGCAACGGGAGGCGGGTAACGACGGTAATCTCGTGTGCTTGGAAGTAATGACGCAGCTTCCTCGAGGCCATAAGGAGGCCAAAGAGCAATTTCTGCACACCGGAGTACCTTGATCTAGCCTCCCGCAAGATGGAGCTGATAAAGTAAACTGGGTGCTACATCATCTTCTTCTTCTGCACCACTTCATTTGGTTGCGCCGCTTCTGCTACAGCGGTGTCAGATTCTGTTGGGCGCCCTGCCTCGCCATCTGTCAGCTCTGCCGTTGCTACCACTTCCGCATCGACCTCCCTCTGTGCCACTAGCGCATCACTGACCACTTGATTTGTTGCCGCTAGATATAGCAGCAACGTCTCTTGTGGTTTAGGTGCAACCAGTATTGGCGTAGAGGATAGGTATTTCTTTAAATCCTACAGCGCTGCTTCGGCCTTTGCGGACCATTCGATTGGGCCCACCTTTTTCAAGATTTTGAAAAAGGGAAGGGCGCGCTCAGCGGTCTTGGAGATAAAACTGCTCAGGGCAGCAACACAGCCAACAAGCCAACGCACAACTTTGACTCGCCTTGGCGCCACAATCTGCTCAATCACGTTGATCTTGTCGAGGTTCGCCTCGATCCCGCGATGTGACACAAAGAACCCGAGAAGCTTGCCGGATGGAACACCAAAAACACACTTCTCAGGGTTTAGCTTGAGGTTGATCTTGCACAAATTGGCAAATGTTTCTTCTAAGTCTTGGATGAGTGTTGCCCTGTCCTTGGTTTTGACCACTATGCCATCCATATAGGCTTCCATATTTCTATGTAGGTGAGGTTTAAAACCAATTTGGACTGCTCTTGCGAAGGTTGAACCAGCGCTCTTCAACCCGAAAGGTATTCGTATAAAACAATATGTACCACATGGGGTGATAAACGCGGTCTTCTCTTCATCTTCTCTTGTCATGAAGATCTGGTGGTATCCTAAGTAACCGTCAAGGAATGACAGCAAGTCACACCTGGCCGTGGAGTCCACAATCTGGTGAATACGCGGCAAAGGGAAGGGATCCCACTACAAAAAAAAGACACATCCGTGACATTTTGGGCCGAATGAATTTTTTCTGTCATACATATGACACTTCTATGACGACAATTGTGACAAAACCCGGTATCATCATAGATGTGGTGGGCTCCTACTTCTATGACAAAAAATCATGACAGAAAATGGGCTTTTCATCCTAGGCGGGCCGGAGACGCAGCTGCATGACATTCTTTGGGCCGTCCATGACGGAAAAAACCGTGGTAGAAGCGAGGGTGAGGAAAATTTCGGGGAGTTCCCGGTTACGGCGGGAGGTCGTGGGCCGAGCGATGCGCGTTTCTCTCGTACACGTACGCGCGTTTGCGCTAGGCGTTGGCTCTAACTGAACCCGAGCGAGGCGTTGGGCTCTAACTGAACCCGAGCGATTGCACTGCAGGCTACGCGTTACTGAACCCGAGCGATCGATTGATGGCTGTTAACTGAACCTGATCGAGCGATTCCTTCGCTACTGCTGCTAACTGAAGCTGATCGATGCTGCCTCTAGGCTGAACAGTGAGCGTTGCGGGGGGGGGGGGGTTGGATGAACAGTGAGCGGTGGCGTTGCCTCTGGATGAACATGACCCCGTGGTGTGGTGGAGGGCTGGACGAACAGTAGACGGTGGAGGGGTGCCCGTGGAGGGGTGGTTGAACAGGACCTCGTGGTGTGGAGGGCTGGATGAACAGTAGACGGTGGAGGGGTGCCCGTGGAGGGGTGGTTGAACAGGACCCCGTGGTGGGGAGGGCTGGATGAACAGTAGACGGTGGAGGGGTGCCCGTGGAGGGGTGGTTGAACAGTAGCCGGTGGAGTAGCGCGCGGTGGAGGCTGGATGAACAGGAGCCCGTGGAGGCTGGAGGAGGTCGATGGTAGCCCGTGGAGGCCGGAGGAGGTCGACGGTGGAGATGAACAGTATCCCGTGGAGTCCCGTTTTGCGGTACGCCACACCCCTCCCGATGAACAGGACCCCCGTTTCGACCATAGGAGGAACGTTTCATCCGTTTCGCGGTACGCCACACCCCTCCCGATCAACAGGACCCCCATTTCGACTGTAGGAGGTCCGTTTCGTCCGTTTTGCGGTACGCCACACCCCTCCCAATCAACAGGACCCCCGTTTCGACCGTAGGAGGTCCGTTTCGTCCGTTTTGCGGTACGCCACACCCCTCCCGATCAACAGGACCCCGTTCCGAACGTAGGAGGTCCGTTTCCTCCGTTGTGCGGTACGCCAGGCCTCGTTTCCATCGCCTGTTCCGTCCAAGCCCTCCCGATGAACACGACCACGCATTCCGTTCCGACCCAGCCGGTTGGCTCCCACGCGTTCCGTTGCCTCCCGATGAACACGACGCATTCCGTTGCCTCCCCATGAACACGACACATTCCGTTGCCTCCCCATGAACACGACGACAACGCTGTTTCTCCGTTCTGACCCAGCCATGTCAACGAGCCCTCGTCGTACGTATGCGCGAGTAGGCGTTCGAGACCCCACCCGTATGTACACATACATGGCCGTATTTTCTTTCTTGCACCCTGGCCGCTGTACGTATGTGTACATGCTACGTGCGCGCCTCTACTACGACACGTGTGCGCCTCTACATCCACCAGTATATATGTACATACACGTTCGCGACCAGAATGACAACGCTATGTACGCTTCGACCAGGTGGGTCCCGACTGTCAGGCACTTCCTTGCGTGCGAAGATGTAGCTGGTGGGTCCCAGAAGTCAGGGGGGCGAATCATTTTGTTTTTTTGCCCAGACGCACTTCCTTGCGTGCGAAGGTGTAGTTGGTGGGTCCCAGCAGTCAGGGGGAAACATTTTTTTCGCGAAATACGGTGGCCCGTCTGGTTGGTCCACGCTGTCAGAGGAATAATTATTTTGCGCATAATAAGGAGGCACTTCCTTGCTGCGGCCATGGACCCAGCTGTCAGTGTCTCCACGCACAGTACTCTTCTGATGGAAGTCGGTCGTTGACCACATTGACCATGCCGCGCCGAGAGCACCACGGCGGTGGACGACGGTGAGACCTAGGAAGGGGACGACATGGAGGCAGGGAAGACTCGGCAGTTGTTTCCCACGCGGAGGGGAGTACGACTGTACGAGGGTTTACTGGTTCGTCTGCCGATGCCGGAGAATAACAGCAGGTGTGGGTGAGTAGAGGGATGGCTAGGCCAGCGATGGGAGTATGGTGGGGCGGTGAGGCCTGCGCGGCAGCACAGCCGATCGCGGGGAGGAGGGAGCAGGCAGTCCCGCCGGCGCTTGTTTGAGCGGCTGGAGCAGGAAGAGCAGAGATTGAAGAAGCACGACGGCCGTTGGATGGACATCCAACAGTCAGTGCTTGTGCGTCAACCTTTTTTTAGGAAAGCCTCAAATCTGTGGAAAACGGCATACAACCCATCTGCCATTATTTCTAATAATTTACAGCCCATTTGCTAATTCTGAAGGTTTTTTTGGAGCCCATATTCTTTTTGTTAGCATTACAGCCCATATCATGGCCACGGTTAAAAAATTATACGAAATTTTGCATATTTCGGTGCGGTCTGAACTGTTTTTAATCCCGAAACTTCGACTCACATTCAAACCGATTTTAAAAATAAATGTATATTAATATAAAATCCAACAAATTCTCCACGCATTAAAATTAATGTAATTTAAAATCTTGAAATGAAAAAAAAGATATTTGAAACTAATTGCCAGTTTGATGTGTTTTAAAAATGTACAGCCCATTTCTCATTACTGATGGGCCATTTTCTCGGCCAGCCGAATGAAAGCTCTCCTCGTCTTGAAAGATTTGCAGCCCAACAGGCCTGACAAAGCGACTTACTTGGCAAATCACAAAAAAACTGGGCTGTGGCCGTGGACCCAGCTGTCAGCCTCTCCACGTACAGTACTCTTCCGATGGAAGTCGTTCCTTGACCACGTTGACCACGCCGTGCGGAGAGCACCATGGCGGTGGACGATGGTGAGGCCTAGGAAGGGGACGACGCGGAGCCGGGGAAGACGCGGCAGTGGAAGCCCGCGCGGAGAGGAGTACGAGGGTTCACTGGTTCGGCTGTGGTGTGAGGCTGCCGTCGCCGCAGGGCCTGGCCAGCGGTGGGAATAGTAGGGGGCGGTGGGGCCTCTGCGGCAGCATAGCCGGCCACGGGAGGCAGGAGCATGCGGCACGACCGGCGCTGCTTTGGGCGGCTGGAGCAAGAAGACCACAGGTTGAAGAAGCACTACGGCCGTTGGATGGACATCATACGGTCACTGGAGCTAGAATCGTTCATATTGACTAAGTTGACAAAGCCCTTCGTCCCCGTCAACTTAGTAGGCCCACAAGTCAGTCTCCCACCAAGGTGGCTCCCAGCTAGCCGGGGGAGTATTCATTTTTTGTGCGTAATAAGGAGGCACTTCTGGTGGGGCCCGAGCTGACAACGGGGGGAACGTTTTTTTCGCGAAATACGATGGCCCGTCCGGTGGGTCCCAGCAGTCAGGGGGAATCAATTTTTTTCGCAAAATACTGGTGGCCCGTCAGGTGGGTCCCCGCTGTCAGGTGGAGGAATAATTATTTTGCGCGTAATAAGGAGGCACTTCCTTGCGGCCGCCGTGGACCCAGCTATCAGCCTCTCCATGTACAGTACTCTTTCGATGGAAGTCGGTCGTTGACCACGCCGCGCCGAGAGCACCAGGGCGGTGGGCGACGGCGAGGCCTAGGAAGGGGACGACGCGGAGCCGGGGAAGACGCGGCAGTGGAAGCCCGCGCGGAGAGGAGTACGAGGGTTCACTGGTTCGGCCGCGGTGTGAGGCTGCCGTCGCTGCAGAATAACAGGGGTGTGGGTGAGTGGAGGGATGGCCTGGCCAGTGGTGGGAGTAGTATGGGGGTGGTGAGGCCTCCGCGGCAGCACAGCCGGCCACGGGAGGCAGAAGCAGGCGGCACGACCGGTGCTACTTTGGGCGGCTGGACCAAGAAGACCAGAGGTTGAAGAAGCACTACGGCCGTTGGATGGACATCGTACAGTCACTGAAGCTAGAATCGTTTATATTGACTAAGTTGACAAGGCCCTTGGTATGCTCCAACTTAGTAGGCCCACAGGTCAGCCTCCGAAACGGTGCGCCCCAGATGTCAGGGGGAGGAATCATTTTTTGGGCGGCCGAAGCTAAGAATATCCGAGATTGAAGAAGAAGCACGACATCCGTTGGATAGACATCCAACGGCCACTGCTGCTAGAACTGTGTGTTGACTATAATAAGTTGACAAAGCCTTGCATACGCGTCAACTTATTTTTTTAGGGGACGCGTCACTTAGTAGGCCCACAAGTGTGTGGCAGAGAACTTATAGCCCATTTGCGTTTTGTAAGAATGTACAACCCATTTTTGAATTCTAATGGAATTTACAACAGCCCATTTACAGTTGGTTAAAAGTACATCCCGTTTTCTAGCTAGGACAACGATTAATAATTTCAACCAACCGTTGAAGACAGAATTAAATAAAATTTCCCACATTTTGATGGGATCCGAAATATTTTTATCCCAAAATTTCTAGTCAGATTAAATATAAATTTGTATTACGTAAAAATCCAACGAAACATTGCGCGCGCAACAATGAAAATTTAAGATTTTCAAAATCCATAAATAATATTTTATAAACTAATTTCGTGTTTGGTGCATTTTTTATAGTTACTGCCCAGTGTTTATAATTACATCCCATTTATTATTTTTTAAAGCCCATTTTCCTGTTAAGCCTAATGCATCCCTCCTAGGAAAGATTTTGCAGCCCAGCGGGGCAGAGAATAACAAGTTGACCTTGCCTGGGTATTCCTCAAAAAGACGTATAGCTGGGCTAGCCATTTTCATCTTGAAAAAATTAGTATCTGGGCTGGATATCTGACCTGGGCTAGACGGGCCACAGCCCGCCCAGTTAATACCTTGCTCTCCTCTGAACAACAACGAAATCATCGCCAAGAAAAACTCTGCAGTGCTCATGCCTCAAAAACACAAATACTGCTCGAGCTGCTTGGTCCCAGCTGTCGGCCGCACCTTGTGCAATTCTCTCGTTTATATTGACTACATAGGTTGACAATGGTGTGGGACCATGATGTCAGGAAACGAGGAGAAAGCAAAAAAAATATAGTTGTACATAATAAGGAGGCACTTGCATACGTACGGCTATGGCCCTAGTGGGTCCCTAGTGTCATCCAGTCAAAATAAAGTCATCTCCTAAATCCTCATGTTCGTTGACGATGTTAACAATGCTCGGCGCCACGGCGAGCGCAACAACTCGAAGGACAACGGAGAGGGCCTCGCGGGCCCTACGGATGGTCTGATACAATGCCCGCTGCTCATTCAGGAAGCCAGGATCATCGGACACCTATGAGCACCTTCGAGAAACTGAGACGGCATGAAACGGTAAGGCCGCGCTTGGGAGCTCTGGTTTATTTCAAACCTGTATTAACATACAAGTGTAATTTACTCGTCATCGGAAACAACGCGTAAAATACAGGCGTAATGAAACCGAGGGCCCGAGGTCTGTAAGTAAAACCTGCGGGTTACGCGTGTAATTTGAGAGACCAGTGTATATTTTACGAGCACTGCTATATGGATGACATTACCAGACGATACATGCACGATGTGCGTATCATGCCATCCATGGGCAAGGCTGAAACAGCAGCTAACTGTTGGATTAGCAATCGTCCAAGTGTCGTTCAGCGTTTTTATCGTGTGTGAAGTACTTCCATATTTTACTAGTTGAAATCGATCAACCAAGCGCCTTCGCCCGAGACCATCTGCTTTAATTTACATGCGTCAGTTTTACAAGCGGTTTTGGTTGGAAAACGACGATCCAATCACGGCCTAATATCATGAGTTGGTCGGAAGATCATATGGTTTCACGTCTAACCTACCCGACTTGTCGTATAGGCTATGAATGAAACATCAGACGATGAACTTCTTAAGCATGGAAACAATAGAAGAGGATGATCTTCTTAACAAGCAAATCACTGGCATTAGATCGACATGCAAAACAATACGAAGCATTATTTTCAGGAGGCATGGTGAACAGCTCATGATGCCGCATGCCACAACATTCCAAGCTCAACTTTGCAATCAAACACAAGGCCTGGCATTACATAGACAATATTCAGAACAAACTCTTAACACAAGAATATCTCAGCAGAGTAACTATGTACTTTTAAACTGAACATAGGAATAGGAAAAAACACTCGACGCTGCTCACAGCAAGGGCGTCCCACTCAGAAATTTCAAATGCATGTCTTCTGGCTAACATCAATGAGCAAATTTTGACAAGGTTTTCCAATTCCAATATAGTAAACTAATGTCTTCTTGCTAACATCAATGATTAAACTTTGACAAGCTTTTCCCATTCAAAATATGTAATGCCTATGATCGTGGAGTCTTGTCGTAGCTTCTTGTACTTGTTTGGGCACTTTTTGCCCAGGGCACTCCACGTGTTGTTAAATTGCCAATGGTCTCTGCACACTAGTCATGTCACCGGTGTCTAATAATACTCTGTAAAGCTTCTCGGTCATTCCTTCTGTAATGTAGCGCAAACAGTGACTGCTTCTTTCTGCAAAGTGGAACGACCAACTGGACCCAGTAATGCAGCAGTTTGCCTTGGACACATTGGCTCCTTTTGTGCAGTTCAACTAAAATCGAAGTCGGAATAGAACCGAGCTTTAATTTTGATATCCCTGTAAGCAACAATAGGTATAAGAGAAACAATTACTGAGAAATAACGGTTGATGACTTGTACTCCCAGAAGAAAAGCATCTACTGATCTACTTTATCTTAATGGGAAACAAAGGAGGAGAGTAGCAATTCTCCATCAGTGTGATTCATTCATATTGACTGAGACATATCTTAACAATGCCTTGTTTCGACATGTATAAAGAACGACCAAGCAGAAAAGTACCATTCCTAAAACAATGCAACTGATTCATTTTAACAGAGACATTATCTTAACAATACCTTGGTTAAACATGTAGAAAGAACTACAAAGCAGGATAGTACCATTCCTAACAAGTGTTGCAATTTTGAACTAAGATTCAGTAGTTAATTAATTCTGAGAGTGGCATTGCTTAATTTTACCAGCGGCATTAGATTAACGAAAAGCATAAACAGTTCCAGGGGAGAGTGGGCGCAACAACAGTATGTGCTTCCATCTACTTATAAAGGGGGTGATGCAGAGTTTGTTGTAACAAAGCAACAAGCATCATGTCTGGGTTGGTCCCATTTTTGTTCACTACTTAATGGGAAAAGACAGCAATACAATAGCTTCAATTCAACATTAATTTAAAACAGTACCAATACAAGTAGCACAACATCTCAAAGCACACTGCACAATCATGTGGATGAAGGCCTGTGCTGACCTTTCATGAGACCGACAAAGGTAAAATACGAATCTCGATCTCCTTTTGTGCAGTTCCACCAAAATTAAGCAAAGCCACCAGTGTGACATTCAAGTTGAACTGCACAAAACACTCTTAAAACATAAGTGTTTCGAGTAGCGAAGCAAAATGTCGCAATAGCAACAAGTTGAATCGATAGCCCTATTTTAACAGAGGCAAAAAAGGAAACAATTACTTGCCGATAAAGGAGGATGAAACAAACGGTGACAGAAAGAAGCATCTAACTTATCTTGGATGGAAAACAAAGTAGGACAGTAGCATTTCTAAAATGGTTGCATTGATTCATATTAACAGAGACACTCTCTTGAAACAACATTCGTTAAAAAATGTAATTTACTTTTAAAAGTGGCATTGCTTCAATTTTCCAGCGGCATTCTTAGATTAACAACAGCAAAATAGCTCTATGGGACATGCCAGCACCATGTGCGTCCACACGTATAAATGGGTGATGCAGAGTATGTAGCCAAGCGGCATATATGCGCTGGTCCCATATTTGTTCTCTTTAAACTTCTTCCTATGTGAGGGCAGCAAATCTAGTCCTGCACAAACTACCCGACCCCCCAGTTTCTTTCCCTTTTCAACAAAGTGATTGGTTCCTTACAGATGTGTGTACTGGGTTGCCCCCCTTTTCCCTTTTCGACCTACAAAGCGGCTGGATAGCCAGTCTATACTACTTTCCACCCCTCCTTTCCTCATTGAACCACGTCCTAGATTCTTGCTCCAGCCCACCGCACCCTTCTCTCCTCTTTGAACCATGACCTAGATTCGACTACAGATCAAAAAAGATCCACATGCAGCTAGAGCAATGATGGTTTCAAAGAAACTTATACCTTAGGGTCGTCAGGCTGTGGCAAGGCGTGCGGCGGGAGGCCGGATCTGCCCACACTACGTACGTCAGCGAGGAAGAAGGGGTCGGTGGCCCTCCCGCACAGGCGCTGGGTGAAAGAGAACAGCGCAGCCGGCAGTGGATTGCCTCCCTCGCCGAAGGCGATAGAGTGAACACTGCACCTCCTCCCCTTCCCGGTGCGACGGGATACGGACGCCTCCTTCACCAGCTGTGAGGGGGGAGAGAGAGACAAGAGGCCAACGCAGTCTTGTTTAGATCTGGTGAAGAGAGGGTGAGAGACTGTGAATATAGCAAACCCTAGCAAATGAACGCTAAGCCTCCAGCGTGTAAGATATATGTAGTGCGGCGAGCGTGTGGAGAGTGCAAACCCTAGCGAACAAGCGCTGAGGCTCCCGCTTATATATATACTACTGTAGTACGGACTGAGCTCCGGTGCCTTCACTGCACCTGCTTTTGGCTGTATGACAGGTGAGCCAGCCACATTTTGGGCCCACCTGTCATAAATCTAAAGGCAGGTGCACTAAGTCAATGAAGCTGCGTCCATATAGTACTCTTGTGTATACGACTAATATATAGTGGAGTGGTTTTCTTATTCTCTCCATAACAATCGTTTTAAATCATGTAAGTACGAAACGAAACTCTTTATTTAATGTACAGTGAAGAAAACTAGTACTACTTCCGATAAACTAACGATCCACGCCCACGCGTCCTGGTCGCACTTCCTGTCCTTCACGTGTGGTACACTACCCTCCCTTAAGTGAACAACCACACATGCGCCAAATTATCGGAAACGTGTGAGAGTGTGTACAAATAAAGAATTTTAATTTCAATTATCGGAAAGGTTTGAGAGTTTTACAAAGTTTGACTTCAGTCAAATCTAATATGCGGAGTAAATAAAAATGGAGGGCTACTACGTCCATCCGGGTTTTTAGTCCACACCATTTTTTAAATCAAAGTTAATAGCTGGACAAATAAAATTACAGGGGAGCTGGAGACAAAGTTGTGAGAAGGCTTAGAAATCAATACAAAACTTATGCTCTTAGTAACAACGTCGATCCTTCTTCGAGGACACATTTGGTTCATAGCCAATTGTGTGATAAAATTGCACCAACGTGAAAGACGACTGCGTCTTCAACGCAACCAAGGTGAACTGACGAAGGATATCATCTTTGTGCGTAACAAGCAAAGAGCTCTGATGGAAGACAAGTTGTTTTTCATTGAAAATCGATCAGCTTCACCAGCCGACGCAACCATGAGGCGCAACCATGAGCATCGATAGGTCATCGTGGTGATGCATCATCCATTTGGCATCAAGTTTGGGTGAGGCACCTATGAAGTTCGACAAATCCTCACTGTGGTCTGTTTCTTCTCAGTAATCAAGCTCGAGGAAGGAAGAACCACGTGGCAGAGGACAGTGAGGCGGAACAACAATGGCCATCCAATTTTGTGCAGTCCCACTAAAATTGAGGAAGACATGCTCGGGTATGGAGACACACATCGCTGCTTCCAAAAATATAAAAAAGGTTGGCAATGACATCTCAATTGTCAATAAGAATTAATGAAAAGTACACCAACAAATAGAAGCATCATAATTATCTTGATGGGAACTAAACCAGGATACCCGAGAAAAAAAGCATTTCTTCATTAACCAGTGATAGTACTACCACCATACGGACAATGACCGCACAACCACCATGTACTTTTTGTCGAAACAACATGTATACCTTCAAAGGTCACAATAGCCGGCTACAACATGCATGTAAAAAGTTCTTGGGAGTCCGTGCTACAGCTAGCTGTCCTCCCCCAACTCGTCAATCTCTTCCAGTAGTGCTAGTACTCCATGGCGCGATCCATCGACAAGCAAGCGGGAAAGTTATCGTATACTCGGTTTGCGGTGAGTGGCATGCCGAGCGACCGTGTGGGGTCGAGCCGTGGAGGAGGGTGAGACACGAACACGACAGACGTGATTTAAACATTGGTTTTGCTCGATGGCGCGATCCAACGAAATGAAACGTTGGTTTCTCTCCGTTTCCATTTTTTCTCCGGAAAAACGGAAACTTTCCACTCCATTTTCATTCCTATTCCAAGGTTGCCCCGTTACAACATTCCATCAAATACAAAGGAAAACTAACACGCATGCTGATGCATCTCAATGATTCACAGATCATAGCCAATATTTACTTCACAACTAAAGAAAAAAGTTGTGAGAGCATGTACGAAAGAAAAACTACTGATGGGGTCACTACGACTTAAACCCTAAACCCTAAACATGATTTAATTTCCTGGCCAGGTAGAACCTGTCGAAGGAAAGACGGGTGGCGCCCTCGGATCATACGATGCTTTTGTGCAGTTCCACTAAAATCGACCTGAGCATCCCTGATGGCAAAGATATTGAAGAAGTGTGATTAGAATAATAGTACTGGCACTAGTTCATGAGACATAAACTCATCACAAGTAGAAGCCGGTAGAAGTAGAGAAAGATCGACATGGAGATGGAGCTACGACAATGGAGCAAGCCGGCTCCAAAAGGAAGATGGACTACCTGGGACGTCGGGCTGTAGCTAGAAGGGCGGTTGGGACGCGGCATCGACCCATACCGCGGTGACCCCCGACTGGGACGCACCGACTGTGGGTTTTCTCCCTCGCCGATGTCGACCGCGTCTACGCAGAACATTGTTCCCTTCCCCCAGCTGCGGGATCAGGCCCGTCGTTCTATGCTTGTGAAGAGAGCAACCTAAGCAAGCAGGCTTGTAGCTAGGCTCCTGCTAGTGTATATATAGTGGTTTTCTTTTTCTCTCCATATCAACCATTTAATATTGCGTACGTGTCATTCAAGAGTGAAATGATGGTTGCTTCTTCCGACTAACTTACTGTGTGATTTGACTGCTCCTTAGTGGCCCCTACACGTACTCCCCCTACGTGTATGCAACAGTCACACGTACACATGGACGCAAAAACGCGCGCGACGCCCTAATGCATGCATGTCCGAGCACACGATGGAACACACATGGTCACGCTCAAGTGCTCAACCTACACGTGCATGCACACACATACTCAGTCAGGGTGAGCTAGTGACCGTATAAACACCAGAAAATATATATATTGAGCACAATGAGCGTATTATGAAGTCCACTGACCGTATTTTTACAAATATACAGTGACAGACAGTGTATTTATCTCATTTGAAATTAAGACAATATTAATCGGAGAGGAGGCAGTATGGACTAGCATTACTTTGCTGTGTCCCGTCAACTTGCCGAACGAGGAGAACGTTGCAGGACGGGAGAAGCTTGCGCGCGGTGGCTCGCAGGACAAGGAGAAACTTTTGACTAATGCAAGCTCTCCCTCGCTCAAGCGGTGGACGTGCAACAGTTAATTCGGTGTCAGATTGCCAGAAGCATACACTATACTACTAGTGCTATTATTGTTCGACTTCCCGAATAGGCGAACAGCCAAACGCAAAGTAAACAGGTCAGCAAACCTTGCGGCGCATCTTCGTGCCAACTGTGCGGCGCATCTTCGTGCGAACCGTGCTTGCTGCACTTTGAATGTGGCCAAGAGCTGGCTTGATGAAACACCTCACTTCCTACTTCTTTTTTTGCGGGGTACCTCGCTTCCTAGTGACCAGTGTCTTGGCTGATCGTCCTAAGAATGCTTATATATGAATAAAGCTCTCTCATTTACCCACAAAAAAGATTAAGCCATATTAACCAGAAAGGAGGGAGTATGGACTAGCACTACTTTTTGGTGTGTCCCGTCAACTCGCAGAACGAGGAGAAGCTTGCAGGACAAGGTGAAGCTCGCTTACGCCTTTTGACTAATGCAACCTACCCTCTGTGGACATGCATCAGTCAATTCGGTGTCAGATTGTCAGAGGCATACACTGTAGTACCCAACATGCGGAGTACCATCATTGTTCGACTTCACGAAGAGGCGAAGAGCCAAGCGCAGTAGTACGAGTAGTACTACTACTAGAACCGCATGGTGGAGCGTCTGTACTCTTATTTTTTTATCTCTGATAAAGTACACGTTTATTCCGGAGAAGGGCGGAAAACGACAGCCCAACATGTAATGAATTATATCGATCAACCAACCATCCTCGAATATATCTTGGCCTCCGTGCGAGCCCGTCTGTGTGTTCTCGCTCCTCGTCTCTCTCAAGGAACGGCGGGTTGGCTCTTTGCCGTCAATTGAGATCGGTTTGCTCACACTCCTGTCCGACATGTCAGTGATATGCCAAGAGGAGGTGCGTTGACCGACTGGCCATACGCGTACTTGGTTTTGCACCTTCATACTACTCCTCCCTCCGTCACAGTTTATAGGGCGCGCTTCATTATGATGCATTTCTCTCAATGCATTTCCACCACCAGAGAGACTTTAGACGCGTTTGGTTTAATGCTCAATTAATTAGGGCGTGGTAACCGCAATCAAGTCCACAATTTTCTCTCCATGTACTGTACTACTACGGAGTGGAGTAAGTGCATGCATGTGTGTACCCGGGGTGGAAGCACTGCATGCATGTGTGTACGCATTATTCCCTCTAGTAATAGACGCCGTGCCATAACTACCAATGCTATTTTTCAGGCCGATCGCTAGTCGCCTTGGTCCCACATATTTTTTTTCTTTTTTCTGAAGCGCGCTGTATAAACAGTGACAGATGGAGTAGTATGAGCGGATTCAAAGAAGAGCGTATTGATGGTTGCTTCTTCAGAGCAACTTACAATGGGAAAGGTGGGGCTTATGATTTGACCGCTCATTACTCACTATTAATGCGGCGCAACGACCGGGCTGAGTCTCCCATGCGGTTGTGCACTACCCCCTCGGTTCTTAAATATACCCGGAGTATTTGTCTTTCTAGAGATTTCAACGAGTGACTACTCAAATATTTGTCTTTTTAGAGATTTCAAATGGACTGGCACATACGGATGTATATAGACATATTTTAGAGTGTAGATTCACTCATTTTGCTCCGTATGTAGTCACTTGTTGAAATCTCTAGAAAGATGAATAGAATATTTAGGAACGGAGGGAGTACACACGAAGCAAAATGAGTGAATCTACACTCTAAAATATGCCCGTTTGAAATTTGTAAAAAGACAAATATTTAGGAACGAAGGAGTATAATTTTGTGCATGGCACATGGACCCGGATGATGAAGAGGCTTCTGGCAATGCTATCAAGCTTCCATCATTTGTTTACATAATTGACGTACTATACAAATAATTTTCCAACGACATGAAATTGTACAATGGTGTGAGCTTTCAGCTTTTGTTTCGCGTGTCTTGACATCGATGCTCTTTCGGAAACAATAAAAAACTAACTTCCTTGCTAATGCATGTCAATTATTAGCAGATCAGAGCTAATAATTACATCACAACTGAAGACAGAGTTGTGAGAAGGTGTTAAATTAAAATTGATCCATGCTTTCATTGGCAGCAACGTCCCCCCAGCTCTGTCTAAATCAACAAGGCATGTTGGGAAAAAAAAGTAGCTGTCTGGAGCATGCAACATTCCGATCATTTTGTGCAGTTCCACTAAAATAGAGCTGAGCGTCCCTGTTCCAAAGATATTAAGTGTGATTACGATAATAGAGGACTACTCATGAAACAATAAACACACAAATAGAAGCTGGTCACCTTTGCAGTCTCTCTTAAGACTAACTAGTTGGAGAAGATTAGGCTCGGAGTTGGATGAGGAGGATAGAGCAAAACCAATCTCCCTTTGTGCAGTCGCACTGAAATGTAGAGACGTTGCCCGTGTGACATTTTAGTACAACTGCACAAAACACTCTTAATAGTACAAATGTAGAGACGTTGCCCGTGTGCAGTTCACCAAAAGGTCGCAATAGCAACGAGTAGAAAGGAAACAATTACTGGCCAATACTAGTTGATGACACATGTGACGACAAAAAAGAAGCATATTCCTTGTCCTAAGGGAAGATAACAACACGGTTGTGTTTGTCTAAAACGGTGTGAGGACGAGAATGCAATATGGAAAGTACGCCGGACGAGCTACATTTTGGGCAAAGAACTATGGAAGATCCACATGCAGCGAGGTGGGAAGACGGGCATTGGAGCAAGGCCGGAGGGGATACCTCGAGGTCGTCGGGATGTAACTAGGTGATCGGCGGCAGACGGAACCTGCGAGCAAGTGGCATAGGCCATGCCGCGCCGGAGCTTGGTCAGAGAGAACGACGTGTACCGCAGATCAGGACGTGCTGCCTCGGCGCCGTCAAACGGAGAAACGATGCACTTCCTCCCTTTCCCCCGGCGAACGGGATGCGCCCTGATCAGTTACCAACGGAGAGAGAGAGAGGCCACTGCACTCCCTTTCCCTCGGCGGACGAGATGTGGCCGGATCAGTGACCAATGGTGAGAGAGAGAGGCCACCGCACTCCCTTTCCCCCGGCGGACGGGATGCGGCCGGATCAATGACCAACGGTGAGAGAGAGAGCGGCCACCGCAGCCTTGTGTGAGATACTCTGAAGAGCGACAAACCAGGCAGGCAGGCTCCATTGTATATAGTGAGCGGACTACCTTTTTCTCCATAAAAATCGTTTTATATTCTGTGTACGTGCCATTGAGCGCTATAACTTTATTTAAAAATAACGCGACAACGCGTCAAGTCGAACTTTGTTTCGTGCACGCGTGGTACACGACCTCCCTAGGTAAACAACCGCTACAGGTGTTCAAATTAGCACGTGGGCTGCCATTTCGTAAAGAAATGAGCTCCACCGTGTACCCGCGCGGGTGTGGTTGGGCACGAAGCGTGATTACGTGCACGGTGCACCTATTCTCTTCTTGTATACGTACACCACCTACGTGGGGTTGTGTGAGAGAGATACAAACCTACAGAGATATAGTGTGTGGGTTCTTGAGAGTTTGGGGGGGTCAATCAAAAAATATAACATATGCAATGTGTGTGAAATAGAGTCCTGAATATAACATATATATAGAGGGGGCGATCCACGAGAAGAGAGTGGAGGTATCATCGGCTTGAGGTGTCCATAGAATCGAAGAGAGGGATGATGTGTGTGTGTGCGCGCACGATCAATAAAGAGTGCCATCGAATTTGTGTGTGCCCACGTCAAAGATATAGAGTGGCTGGCCTACTGGAACGTGAGATGGGACATGTGCAGTTTGTCTCTGTGGCATGGATACCTACCTGCAGCGCTCGACTATCGGTGTGTGGTGGGGGAAGAGGGAGGCCCAATTAACTATAGAGGTACAATGGCTGGTATATGTGTGGAGGAGGAGAGAGGCCTACCTCATGTATTAAGCAGATCAATCTGCCTCATGTATTAAGGGAGATCGATCGGCATGCATGCATATGTGTAGGAGAGGAATAAGGTTGGGAGAGAGACAGAGCTAGAGTGTTGGAGGGGGTGGTAGTGGAGTTGCTTCTAATAAATGGTGGGATAGGCTTGCTAGACAAACGGAGGGCACACTCGCAATATCAATAAGAGAGGAGATGGCTGCTTGTTGTCTGTGCACGTGCGTGTGAGAGACGGGTCAGGAGGCATGCACGAATGATGAGGGGGGACGATGTGGCTGTGGTAAGCAGACGTAACTACATAGGAAGATCAATCGCCCTTTGTTAGAGAAAGGAGAGACATAACTTGTGAGGTACGTCGATCGATGGGGGGGGGTAGTTAAAGTCGATCTAGGTATATGTTGGGGGATCGATCGGTATACATGCATGTGTGAGTTAGAAGCAAATGAGGCACGAGGAGAAGGATAGAGAGAGAGAGGGATGCATGTAGGAGGTGGTACGAGAGGCATACTATATCGAGGGGGGAGGAGTGTGCGAGTACGAGAATGATGAAAAGAGTGGTGGGAGTGAGGCATGGACGGTGACAAGAGAAGAGGGGAAGCTTGTGTTTGTGCTAGGCACACCTGGCTAGAGAGGCATATCGATCAATGTGTGCCGTAAAGAAGGAGCTGGGGGGCCTACACACACCGTGGGTGAACGACCTAAAGTGAAAATACGAATTTGCGCGATGGAGCTAGAGAATGCTGAGGGAGGGTGAGAGGGATGCGGGCGTGTGCATGCACAAGAGAAAGTTAGCGCTAGCTACAAAGATAAGAGGGTTGTGTGGGTGTAAAAGACGAATAGAGATCATATATACTTCATTATAAAAAGCGAATTCGGATATTTGAAGAATTTATCATAGTGTTTCAAACCGACGCATGTGTGAATATATATAACGATGATACACATGGTGTGGTTATGAACATGTTATACTACATTTAATATATTTTATCTCTACTCTTATAATAAAACGGAGTTGTTGATGATGGTGTGCCTGCCATCCTGCATTATAGGCCGTCCGATTTATATCTGGCGGATAGCAAGGAAACTATGATGGTTGAAGTTGGCAACAATCATGATTGTAGATTCTTATTGAAATAGAGAAACGAATTCAAATTTAGTTCGAATTGCAGTGGTAGTATAGACATTTGGAATGCTCTAAAATGTTGGTATGAGTAGGTTACATGCATTATATAGCAAGCAAAAAAAATTTAATCAGACATAACATGGATTCATACTCCCTCCTTCCATCTATATAGGGCGTAATGAGATTTTTAAGACCGCCTTTGACTATTGACAAGATTAATAGTACATGACATGCACAATGTGAAAATTATATCATTAAAAGAACCTTTCACAGACGAATTTAATGGGGTGCTTTGTGTAAGTTGCATGTCATATATCATTGCTCTAATATTTGGTCAAAGTTAGCATCGAAAAACGCATTAGGCCCTATATAGATGGAAGGAGGGAGTAGCTTTGAATAGCATTTGTATAGTAAAACGGGGCAAGACTCTCGCTTTGTGTGGTGTGAATAGTTTTATTTTTTTGTTTTCTTTTTGGTTGAGGGAAGTGCGAATTTATTTAGTACGTACAAGTACAATACTACTACACGTTAGGCTTGTCCCTAAAATTCAACCCGCGTCTTGTTATATCCCGAAAATTCAGATATCGTGCTCCCAAAACTGGCGCCTTCACAACCCGCGCCTTGCTATCCCGAAATTACAACGCGCGCGAAAACTCCCTCCAGCTGCCAAATCCCGACACGCGAAATCCCCCTTCTAACCCTGAGCCGAAAGGGCCGCTAGTTCAAATCTGTGGGGCTACTTTTGTAACACACCCTACATTTTGGACAAGCGCGTCCCAGTCATGCTTCACCCCCTCCCATCGCCCCCTTTTCGCCATTCGAAATCCCAAGCCGCCATAACCTCTCCGCTCCAGCCGCGAAACCCCACCCTCCTCCGTCCGCCATGTCACCGCTGCCCAGCGGGAGCCTCTTCCCCGACGACGTCGTCCACCGCAACAGCTCGACGTCCCTCGTCCACCTCCCCGGATGAGGATCCGTCGTCCATCTCGCCGTCCCGCCGGTTCAGCCGCCCCGTCCTCCACCTCCCAGGAGCTGCTCCGACGATCACCTCGTCTATCGCGACTTCTCCATCCCCACAGCGCCGCCTTAACCTGCTCCACCGGAACCGCAGCATCCTCACCGACTCCTCGGACGAAGCCAAGGCCTACTCGGCGCCACCAAAGAGGTTGTACACTCATCACATCGCACCTTCTCCTTAACTCGACCTCCCGGCGCCGACGGTGCTCCATCCCGCACCCCCATGGAGCGGCTACCTTGAAGCCGGCGCCGCGGGCAACATCTCCATGGCGGCTCTCCCCTAGTGCGAGGCCCCTTCGGCAGCGGCGTCCATACCAACCGGATCTGCTGCTGCTGCTCCGGCTCTCGCTCGCTCGCTCGCGCTGCTGCTGCTGCTCCGGCTCTCGCTCGATCGCTCGCTTGCCCAGCTGCTGCTGCTGCTCTCCCCCTCGCTTGTGCTGCTGCTCTGCTCCGATTAAGCCACACTTCAGTCGACTGAATCGACTTTTGGGTCAGTTGATTTTCAAGGGTTGGGGGGGGGGGGGGCTCGCCAGAGTTAAGGAAGAACCACCCGCAGCGGGGATGGGGGCTCACCGGAGAGGTACCCCACTATCTATCTTAGGTTTCAAGGTGGGGGGCGGGGGGCCTGGAGGGCTGGCTGGGGCGGTGGTGGTGACTTGTTTCGGGGCGGCGAGGCGGCGCTGGGGCCGGCGGTTCGGCCGGTGGTGGCTGGCGGCTCAAGGGGGTGCAGGTTGAAGATGAACTATAGGCCCTCCCTAAACTACATGTCAAGTGCCTCTCTGCTACCATTGCGTTCAGTTTCGACAGTAGCATTCAGATTCCATAGTAAATTTCAGTTTCGACAGTTAAGTTCAAAGTCAACAGTTTTTACCTCATCTGTTGTAGTCAGGTGGTTTTTGGTGATGTTAATTAAACATCCATTTTACATCATCTATTGGAGATGCTATTAGAATCCCACTTGAGATTGATGATGTCTGTCTTGTGCTGCTTCAGCCTTGACGTCTTACGGCTCACTGGAGCTGCTCCAACGACAGAACGATCCATCACAACAGAGCAGTGCCCTGGACGCCGTCTACAGATTCCTCAGATCTCCCTCCACACCTCCGACAGCCACCTCTGCCTCAATTGCATCAGCGACCAACCCAATGATGCTGAGGTCGACACGGCTACGGCAAAGAGGTTGTACACTTGTTGCATCACTTATTACTATACATTCACGTCGATCCATTAGGGCTATTTTGGTTCAACGGAAAAACGTCGATCCACTGGTTGTTACCATCACTCTAAATTTTTGCATGCTCTCCTTACATAATCTCACCATATTTTTCGTATGCATGTCAGATATTGTACACAGTCATGCTGAACATGTAGAGAAAAAGAGAAGAGTTTTGTGCGGCAATACAATGTCATGCAGACATCGCTCCATGGTGGGTTCAATGGCAAACCCTCCCCACCCCTCTCCAGATTGTAATCCAGAGGAAGATATCTGTTCTGAGGCGGATTCAGACGCCGCTGACCACTCCTATTTACCCCCCAAGGTGTTTTCTCTACCTTGGCATGATGATGTTAGTCATATCATGCATATGTTGCCTTGCAGTGCATACTTTTGACATCATATATGTCATCTGCTTAGTTTAGACATGTTCTGTAATGCCACCTGTTTAGTTTCTATATCATATATGGGAATTATGCAATCTCATGTCTTTTAGCCAGCCATAATATATGTGAAATGTGCAATGCCATCCTGTTTAACCAGGCATTATATATTTGAATGATATCTTGCCCATCCTTTTCTTCATTACATTTCCATTTGTCGACAATGTTTGTGCATTAAACTACTCTTCATGTGAATCGCCATTTGGGTGGGAGATGGAAAAATCTGGAGTGAAAACAAGGCCTTCAGAGCAGACAGTGCTACCTGTCGAAGCAGATCTCTTGTTGGGTCCCGATAGCTCCTCAGAGATGGATTCAGAGATAGATGACCAGTCCTATTCCCCCACTGAGGTGTATGCTCTAACTTGGCACGGTTATACTGCTCATATCATGCATACGGTGTCTTGCATTGCATAGTTTAGACATCATATACACAATATTCAACACCATGTTCTTAGTTCAGACATCATATCGAATGCCCTCTGTTTAGCATATAAATCACAAATGTGAATTAAATGATGCGATCCTGATTACTTAGATAACATGTAGGTGAATTGTGTCATGCGATCTTGTTTAGTTATTCATCATATCTTTGAATTATGTTATGCTATGCTATCCAGTTTAGATAGACATCATATATGTGAAATTATGTCATGCTATCCATTTTAGTTAAACAATATACATGTCAACTATTTCATGCCCTCTTTTTTCCACACTATCTATTGCATCTGTCTCTCATACAATGTATGTACATTCAACTATGTTTCCTGTTTATCAGCCATTTGAATTGGAGCGGGTGATGCCAGTATCTAGCGGACTAAAAACACGGTCTTCAAATAAAACAGTGCTACCTCTTGGTGGAGATAGCACCCCGGTTGTACATGCACAAGAACCAGCCCTACCACACATAACCCAAACTCTCGCAGATTGTACCCCTACTGCGATGGACAGAGAACCAGCTTCACCCAATCTAACCCCAACCCCAGCCGATAGTAACCAAGTTCCTGTTGACACAGCACCATCTCCACCACAGAGCTCCCAAACAAGAGCAGTTAGTAAGGCAGCTCCAGTGCCCAAAGGGCCAGTACTATCACGGCGAACCCCAACTCCACCAGTTAGTACGCCTATTCCTGTGGAGGAAGCACAACTAGCTAGTCGTAGTTTAGCATCTATCGCATTTGATGTTGTTAAATCGTATGTGCGTATCTTCCCATCTTGGAAATATTATACTGAAGATGAAGGAAAATGCCAGTTGCAGGTGTTTGTCCAGGAGTTACGTGTAAGTAATGTTATTCATGGCAATTACTTTGCTTCGTCCCATACATCCTACCTCCATGATGGTTATAATACAGCAAAATTTCCCATTTTTCTCTATAGAGAAGGACCGATTTGGAAACTCAGGATGAGGTAACCTGTGCTAATACCTCTGCTATCTTCAAGAATGCTTGGTGGCAGTATCGGAATTACCTGAAAAAAATGTACTTCACCGGCAAAGAAACTCATCAAATTCCCTTACGTTCTCCTGAGACACATTTACTGGACGATGACTGGGAACGCCTTGTTCTGTACTGGTCCCGAACCAAGCATGTGGTAAGGTCTATGAGCTCATTTTCCATTTTTTAGTATTATATTCTTGCGTCTTACTGTACTCTGTTCATGTAGAACAAGTGCCTAAACCTGAAGAACAACTATTCTAATTTAAGATTCCATCGCTATCATAGTTCAAAAAAGCGTTAGGCGTTAATTGTGCGTTTTGCCACCGCCTTGCGCTTTACTGACCAAAGTGCATGCTTATGCGCAGTTATGCGCAGATTATGTGTAGTTATGCACAATGCGTTTTGCCAACGCCTAGAGCCTAGGCGCGCTTAAGCGCGCCTTTTTTTAACTATGATTGCTTTGCTCTTGTATCACTGTATTTACTCATACAAACTTATTTTTGAATTGAAGGATCCAATCGAAACTCCAATGGCACAACAGGTATGTTCACGCATGTTTCTTTAACAGGTTTGCTCTTATCAATAGCTCTGTTGATTTCAATTTCAATTGTGTATACAGTTGACTTTCATATCATGCACATTACTAGCATCACAACAGAGCCAATAGTGTTGTTGTACATGTAGACCCGTGGTACCCATCTGAAATCTTGTTGTGCCGTGTAGTTTCCCACGCTTTGTATTCTTTCACTGCTGCTTTGTCTTGAACTGATATAATTTGAACCGTGTCTCTATTTTGATTTGGCAAGACAATGCAGTGACCATAGGACATAGATATATGTTTGTTTGATGCTTTTATTATGTATAGTACTTGGCAATAGAAGACTTGGTAGTTTAATCCTGTCCACCTTACTAATGAACTGGTTCACCGAAATGAGTTTCATATACTAGTACATGCTAAACTTGTTATGTGTCTGCTTGTTTCTTCTTTTAGAATGCTGACAGAATATTGGGGAAGAGTGCCTTATTAAGCAATGGTAAAGGAAGTAATGCAGATAAGGTTCAGGATAGTGACACATCCTTGTTGGTCTCCAACAAAGCTGATAAAACAGCTAAGGAAGACTATCTTGAAGACAGCGAGACAACCCCAAAGTCCTGTCTTGGTTTAGTGTTCGAGTTACTGGCCACTACCGCTTGCACAAGCTATTCAAACTCACTGTCTGAATCAGTTCGGTTTCTTGAGTCTCAACTACAAGCTGAAAGACATCGATTAGCTGTGCTGCGACAAGAAGCGAAAGGACTGCGGAAGTCCCTGGAGCATTCAGATGCATACTTTCTGGTGCAACAGCAAGCGTTGGAGGATTTTAGCGCCAAACAGGACAAAGCTAATCAGCTTGCTAAGCTTATTTCCAGCATGGTGGATACCCAGGATAACGTTTCTTGAGCTCTTCTGAAGTTGTTTCAGTTATGCTCTTGTTTTGCTGCCGCGTTTATTTGCACTGGTGGCCAATTTTGACGGCCAGTGTATGTAATGTGCTGCTTTGTTCCCTATATTTGCACTGGTGGCGAACTTTGATGCCCAGTGGATGTAATATGTGTAATAGCGGTAATAGGCTAGCGTTAATTGCTTGCTTATTTATTTCCTTATTGTCTTGTTTAGTTGTTTGCTTGTAGTCACTGCAGTTCTTTTTCTGTTTTTTTTTCTAGTGGCCACAATAGCCTATTTTTGGTAACTAGGCCAAAATAATCGTGGCAACACACGAACTGTTGTAACCATGGGCCTCCTGCAGGCCGTATGATCCATGGGCCTTCGTCCGGCCGTAGGATCCATCGGCCTTCTATACGGGCCTTAGGGTCCATGGGCCTTCTACGGGCCATAGGGTCCATGGGCCTTCTACGGGCCATACGATCCATGGGCCTTCTACGGGCCGTACTATCCATGGGCCTCATATGGGCCGTAGGATCCATGGGCCTTCTATGGGGCGTATCATCATTTCGCCAATCATGGGCCGTACTATTCGTGGACCATAACGGGCCATTAATAGGCCATATTTGATAACTCTATGAAAACAGCCCAACGGGTTTTTTTACATGAAAACGGCCCAATGTATTAACGGTCCGCAAACGGGCCGACTGTAACGACGGGCTGAATTTGGCCCACAAGCAGAAAATGACAGCAACGGGCCCCTGAGAAGGCCGAAAGATAACTTGGGCTGGAAACAGCCCAATGGAATAACAGGCCATTAATGGGTATAAAGTGATACACTGTTCATTACGGGCCAGTTTCACCACGGGCCGTTAATGGGCCAAGAGTTACAAAGGTCCTCATATGGGCCGAAAGAAGTCATGGCCACACATGGGCCGGAAGTTAAAACGGGCTGAATCATATTAGACGGCCCAGATGACGCTACTGGGCCTAATTCGGCTAGGGCGTAACGGGCCCTGGGTTAGCGGGCTGTAAATGGGCTATATGCGAACAGGCCGTTAACAGGCTTTCCGTGGGCCGACCCGCCACCTTTTGACCAAGTCAAACGGGCCGGTCTTTTCACAAGAATGGGCCTCTGTTGGGCCGTGCCACATGTCGCCGTATCATAGGCGCCTTCGGTCCAATGAGCGGATGACATCTGTCCCAACGGTGAGCTGACACGTGTTTCCTCCAGCCAATGATGATTTTACACGTGGAAAATCCCCATTGGTCGGGGCTGTTAACGGGTTATCGGATCCAAAACCTGACCCGATAGCTTAACGGCATTCCGTTACGGTGGATGCCACGTGTCGGTCACCCTTGACGAAAGCACTTCCGTGACGCGCGATTTATCGTCATGGAAGTGGACACTTCCGTGATGATAATTTTGGTAATGTCATGGAACACTTCTACGACAGCACAGGTATGACTATCTTGATTCTGTCATAAATTTGTCATGGATGTACATGCATGACAAAAAAAGCGACCTACTGTGACAAACACGTATCATCACGGAAGTGTATTTTTTTGTAGTGTCCTTTGGACAAGCTTATTGATGTCTGTGTAATCAATACACAGCCTCCACTTCCCATTTGCCTTGCGCACCACTACCGGATTGGCCAACACGTTGGGTGGAGCACTCCTCTGACCAAGGCTGCCGCCTCCAACTTCCTAATCTCCTCTGTGATGAACTCTTGTTGTTCCAAAGCTTGCTTCCTGACATTCTGCTTGACGGATCATGCATGAGGACAGACAGCAAGATGGTGCTCAATCACCTTCCTGGGAACACTGGGGATGTCGGATGCTTGCCATGCAAACACATTGGCATTTTCCCACAGGAAGGTGATGAGCGCGCTTTCCTATTTGCTGTCAAGGGTGGAGCTTATGGTGAAAGCCCCTCCCGTGCCATCCTCCTTGACGGACACCTTCTTGGTCTCTGGGGGTGCAGCCCTGGATCTCTTGCTCTTGCCGGTGGAGCTCTCTGGCATGTCCTCGACGGGAGCACAGCACTCCAAAGAGGTGCGCTTGCCAGAGTGGGTGCGAGAGGTCTTGCCGGTCTTCTTCCCTCCCGGGGCTTCAGCAGCAGGAGCAAGTGCCTTGGCGGCAGTTGCTGCAACTGCCTCCCGGTAGAGTTGATCGGCACAGATCAGCGCATCCTTCTTGTCGGAGGGGACAGTGATGATGGTCATCGGCCCAGGCATCTTCAGCGTGTTGTAGGTGTAATGTGATGCTGCCATGAACTTGGCTAGTGCTGGGCGGCCAAGGATCCCGTTGTAGGGTAAGGGGATCTCGGCAACATAAAAAACAATCCTCTCTGTCCTATGATTCAGCTCGCCTCCGAATGTAACGGGCAGCGTGACCTTACCCTTCGGCTGACTTCTTCCTGGATTGACCCCTTGAAACGTGCCCGTCTCTTCGAGGTCTCCATCAGGAATCTGCAGCCTTTTGATCACCATAGGCGAGATCAAGTTCAGACCGGCCCCGCCGTCAACTAGCATTTTTGTCACCTTGAGGTTGCGTATTGTTGGTGAAACCAACAGCGGCAAACACCCAAACCGCAGTTGTGCGATCAGGGTGGTCCTCGGTGTCAAAAATGATAGGCGTGCTGGACCACTTCAGTGGCTTTTGAGCATCGAACGATGGTTCCGCCATTGTGATCTCACGCGCCCACTGCTTGAGCTGGCGGTGAGAGGTGTGCAGCGAGGCACCACCGTCGATGCATATAGCCTCTGTAGCTTTCTGGAACTCATGCTCGCCGGACTTGTCGTCCTCGTCATGATCGTCGTCTTCCTGCTTCTTGTCGTGGTCCCGAGCGGGCCTTTCTCGTTGATTATCTTTGCCGCGGTGACCAACTTGGCTGCCACGCTTCTTGTCGGATCCTTCAGTACCATCCTGGCCCTTCTCCTTGTCCCGCCTTTCATATTCGGCTTTCTGCTTCTCTGCGAGCTGCTCGACTTGTCGGCAGTTCTGGAGGTCATGGCCCTTGGTGTGATGGATCTTGCAGTACTGCTTGTCGGAGCCTCCTGGCTTGTCGGCGGCCGCCAAGGCCTGGCAGGCGGCGCACCCGGCAACCTCCTTGCTGGGGTCGTCAGCCTTGGTCTTCTTGGCAGTGCCGGCACTGTCGAATCCCTCAACGGCAAGCACGGCCTTGCCCTTGCGCTTACTGTTGCGGCGTCGGCCCTTCTTCGTCGGGGCGGCGGCATCTTCGTCTGTGGAGTCGGTTTCCGCACCGGCATCTTCGCCGGGGTACTTCCTCCCCTCTTCGGCTCGAGCACATCTATCGGCCAGAACTTAAAGTTCGGCCACATCCTTGACCTTGTTCATCGCCAACTCTTCACGCATCTTACAATTACGCACATTCTGATGGAATGTGCTGATGACAACAGCGGGATGAACATCCAAGATGTTGTATTGCACTCGGCTGAACCTCTGTATGTACTTGCGCAGATTTTAGCCTTCTTTCTGGGGGATGACATGCAAATCGCTTGCCTGGCCATGAGCTTGGTGGCCTCCCATAAAGGCGCCAACAAACTCATGGCACAGATCCGACCGAGAAGAAATGGAATCCGCTGGCAAGTGCATCAACCACGACATGACGTTGGGTTTAAGTGCCAATGGGAAGTAATTGGCAAGCACCTTGTCGTCGCGAGCTCCGGCCGCCTGCATCTCGATGGTGTAGATGCTGAGGAACTCCGACGGGTGATTCTTGCCGTTGTACTTTCGCCGACATCAGGCTTGAACATGCGGTGAGTGGGCCATTGGAACCGCCACAACTCATGGGTAAAAGCTAGGCAACCCACCTCGTAAGGTAGGCCACCAAAGCATCCCGGTGCTGGGTGGTCCATAGCAGGCCCTGCCCGCCTATCTGACTGGTGGCGCGCTTCGCGCCGTCGCATGATGGTGGTTTGAGCATCTTCATGGGCTCGCTCCCGAAGAACTTGGCGTTGATCGTGGGTCCGTGGGTCGGACGATGCTATGGAAACGTTATCACAAGCGTCGTCCCGACGGACCGGCGCCCGCGGTAGCTGGCGTGGAGGAGGAGAGTGCACCGTGGCTGTAGCACCCCCGGCCCTTCCACCAAAGGGATGCGGCGTCTCGACAAAGCATCGGCCTGAGGACCCCGCTGGCCGCGGCTCATCCTTGCTGGCGATGCCGACGAGGCTCCGGATTGTGGCTCTCCACTCGTCGAGCTTTTCCGCAGCAGGAGGGAAGTCGAGGAGTAGCTGCGCGCGCCCCAAAGCTTCTGCTAGCGTGGGTGGTGGCGAAAGCTGCGTTGACCATGACGCGCTCCGACTTCTAACTATGTTAGAAGGAGCTCTATCACGGCCTTGCAGCTGCGCGCCATTTTCGCCAGTGTCTCGGCGTGCATGCTGGTCTGGCGCGTCCCGTGACTGGTGCATAGGACTCTTCCCGCGGCGGCGACCAGGTTCACTGGCGTGGTGGCGCTGCTCGTCGTGCACGACCTGGGAAGAACGTGTTGCGGGCGCCGGGGTGGGCGTCCTGGAAGTCACCGCGCCACATATAGGTGGCACAACGCCGCTCTTGGAGGGCCTCGCGCCGCCTGCGGGGGGCATGGCTCCATTTTTGGATTTAGCGGCGTGCGGCCCATCGTCTCGTGCGCAAACGACGCTGCTCGCCGGCCTAGCTGCTAGAGCGTCGTGGGTGCCCGCGAGCCGTGCCTCGGCTCCCACCAACGACCGCTCTGTCGCCCCTACACTGGTACGGGCGGTTCGGCTCCAGATGAACCGATCGCCGTGATCGTCTTCTTCTTAGGAGCCATGGCGATGGAGAACTGCTATACTAACTGCTAGGCCGGATTTTCACAACTCGCGCCCCCTACTTGGCGCGCCAAAGATGTCGGTGGAAGCGCCACCTATGGGATCACGAGGATCCGTTCTGCGGTTGGCGGGCGCGGGGTTGTGCAAAGAGCAGGTCCAGTAGCCAGCACAAGGAAATTTTACCCAGGTTCGGGCCGCGTAGATGCGTAATACCCTAGTCCTGCTTTGGTGTATATCTGAGTGTTCTTGAGTTCTTGAACTAGCTATGGTGCATGCGTAGTCCGAAAGATCCGAATCCCCCCTCAGTACGCCGCGGGCCTCCTTTTGTAGAAAAAGGGGTCGCCATAGTGGCACACAGGAGGTGGAAAGCATGTACAGTGTACAAGCTTATCGCCTGTCATTACAGGACAGAACGCATTCAATACGCTGCTTAGGTGTCCTCTTGCTTTATCGGGGATGGTAACGAGGCCCGTTCTGTCCGTCGCCGCTCCGTCTTGCGGTGACATGTGTCCAGGCCAACGAGGCATGCAGCACCACGTAGGCTGGCAGGCTGCTGAGATGGTGTGGTGGTAGGGTCTTCACGAAGATCTGCATGCCACCATGCAGGTGCTTGACTAGCTGGATTAGGAACCACGTACTGCCACGTGGGTACTTGCTTTACCTGGTGGGTCGGCCGCTGAGCTGGGGCGGCGACGGGGCGGCAAGGTCTTGCCGCGGTCTTGCGTACATTCCCAGCAAGGGTCTTGCCGGGGTCTTGTGAGCGCCCTTGGCAAGAGTCTTGCCAGGGCCTTGCGGGTGTCTTCGGCAAGGAGCCTTGTCGGGGCCTCGCGGGTATCCTCGGCAAGGAGCCTTGTGGTCGTCTTGTCTTCTAGTTTATATCTAGGCTTTGTAGGATCTTTGTCTTCACAAAGATCTGCATGCCACCGTGCAGGCGCTTCCCAAACCTTGGCTCCAACGTTGTTGATCGTGTCGGAACTCTCAGGCTCAAGGGTGGCTGCGATGCTGGTGTTGGGTGAGTTGCCTCGGCATATTGCTCTTGCCGGGGCTGTGTAGGCCGCCCTGGCAAGGGTCTTGCCGGGGGAAAGTCCATCTAGTTGCTCTGTCTTCTGCGCCCTTGGCTGGAGCGCTGCTCTGGTAGCCTTGCACTTCTGCTTCCCCCCTCTCCCCCGCTAAGTGTGGCCACAGGTGCGGCTCTGACTGCCCATGCACAAGTAAAGGGGTACAAAAGAGAGCCGCTACTTTTGTGCACCGACACATGTCCTATCTAGTCATGATAACAAGGTTAGCTATTAGAGTACTACCACCTCCCTTCTAGTTTAAAGGGCTCGATTCAAAAATTTCACCTACTCTTACCAAGATAGAGGCGGTGGAATAGTTTTCGTAGTATGCAAAAGTACTCAACTAATGCTGTTGTTCTTCACAAAAAAATGTGTTTACCAATGCATTATCGCATTGCATCCATGCATGAACACAAGTTACTCTAACCCCCCTCTCTTTTTTAATTCTTTGCAACATCAACATGTTTGCTATTCCCGTGTGCATGATACCAGCTAAGAAACCACCATTATGGCCAGCCTTAATCATCGCATGCAATAATTTAGTGCACCTTGACATATGAACATGTGTGGGGCGTGTATGTTTTTAATGACTTGAGACTATACCTAGCCCGACATGCAAGATGACTTATTATGCACCGTTCCCCATACCTGCAGGAAGCCATTTCGTCTCCAAATCTTTTCCTCTCCATGTGTGAAAACAATATGCCTGCTTGACTCTCCTTCTCCCTCCGGTGGTCCCACCACTCCACCCCGTGTGGAAAAAATCTGCATGCATGACTCTCCTCCCCCCGCGCTCGTCCAATGCGTTGTGACCAGCAATATTTCCACCCCTTCCCTCCCCCGTAATTTACTCCAAAAATATGCACACGTAGCTGTTACATTAATCACGCAACATATCTTACGGGCCGCTGCTTCAGTTACTTAACTGCAGGTGCATTGGGTCACTAACATATGGGCCCAACAGGGGCCTGGCCCACATGTCAGTGACGCAACTGGACCTGCAGTTAAGTCGGTGCAGCTCAGTCCATATCTTACGTAGGTGTGCCATTGCTCGCTATAAATACTGCGCCTCTCACGGCATTCGGAAGAACGCTCACGTTCATCGCTATCTCCTGCCCCTCCCTCTCACGTCGACCACCACGGCATCGCCCCTCCCAAACCCTAGGCACCCCTCGCTGCACCGCGCGGACGGTCACGCGTCGCCGTTCCGTTCCTCACCGCCACTAGTCGAGGAGGATGCGTCGGTGTTCCGCTCCTCGCCGCGACGCGTCGAGGTGGACGCGTTGGCGTTCCCAATCTTGCCAGCACGCGCATCGGAGCACGCGTCGGCTCCCCGCAACGAGGAGAACGCCACACCGCCCGCCGTGCCCCCCAGCCTTGAGGAGCTTTGGAAAGAAATGGATATCGCCTTGTGGGAGGCTTTGCCTCCGGCAGAGTACGTGAAAATAGAGGCGGAGAAGAAGGCCGAGGAAGAGAAGGACGCCGCCGGACAAGCTACCTGGCAGGCCTATGTCGCGTTCGAGAGAGTCAGGCAATTGTCTCTTTGGCAGAAGGCTCATGCGAGGGCCGTGAGGGTGGCGGAGGACGCCCGTGCCAAAGCTCTGAATGCAGTCAGGCCCAAGCGCCTCATCTATGCTTGGCGGTACATGGACTGGGTGCACGCTTCCAGCGAGGAGGAGTACCTGTTGGCGCCGGATCACCACACCGGTGAGATCGCGCTCGCCCGCCGGCAAGCCGCCAATCAGCACCTCGTGAGTTGCGAGGCTAAGGAAGAGGCGTTGTGTCGGCGCGCTGGGAAACGGCAGCGCACCATGGCACTCGTGGCGTGCCGCAAGCGCTCCTGCGAGCGCCGTGGCTTTTAGTAGGAGTATAATTTAGTTTCGTAAGGCGATCTCATTAGTTTTGGGATGCAAATGATAAATCCCGAACGTTCAGGAATTATTAGCGTCCTTAATTAAGTATGTAAAAGGGAAAGTTTGGAAACCTTGTGTATCCGTACGCATTTTGTAAGTACGTGCATATAGCACAAACTTTACTATATACTATCGCACTACACGTCTCTCTCTATATATGCTTGCAGACTGTGCTACTCCCTCTGTCCAGGTGAATAAGTCATCTTTGGTTGTGCACCGTGACCAAGAAGGAGGGAAGAATTATACACCTAGACGGAGGGAGTACTACTATTACTTATGTACGTGCAAATGCACATTTTGACATTACGATGCGGTTTTTGTAAAAGTAGAAAAACATCACTAGTCAAGCTTGTGAAACGATTCAATGCAAAACAAATGCAAAAATGCTCGTTTGATTGTTTAGTTTTAGCTTCCTTCTCCGTGGTTATTTCTCTGTCGTACTTTGTACGGAGTATCTCACTGGTCAGAAAGGCATGCAAATTCCCAAACCGCTTTCTACACCTTGTATCGAACTTTTTGCCTAACAAGTTGTGTCGTGCAATTGGAATTCGAACTTGAGTACTACTACTAGTAGGAGTACCAGGGGCCAGTTCTTTTAGGCTTCTAGATTAGTAATCCCATAACTACTACCTCTGTCCTGGTTTATTGGTCTCCATTGTAATCTGTGTCAAATTTTGATCATAATTTTAACTAATGAAATGTTAGTGCATGTCACATGCACTAACATTTTATCAGTTAAATCTTTGGTCAAAATTTAGCACAAATTACAATGGTGACGAATAAACTAGGACGGAGGTACTAGTAGTAGTTTAGAAGCCCAAATAAATGAGTGAGGCGCCTTAATGTTACTCTCCACTGTGACTAGTCTTATGGGAAAAGCTGGGGAAGAGACGGCTTATTTTTTAAGCCGCCAAAAGAACTGGCCGTAGGAGTAGTAGATAGGGATACTAGGAGTAGTAGCTAGGGATCGAGTGTGCGAGATGAACCGGAGAAAGTAAATGCAGAGAGATGAAATGCAAAAAAGATGGAGGGATGTGATGGTTGCTTATCCATTTATTTTACAAGGCCACTTATTACTAGGAGTGGTTGGGTTTGGTGATATGACGGCTTTACTGCCGCGCCACGAGCGGGGTGAGACTCCCGTGCAGCGCCGCCCTCTACACTTGTACTACATCGGTCATGGTTTATCCCCCATTGAATTTGATTGAAGATTTAACTGACAAAATGTTAGTGCATGCCAACAAAAACAATGTCATTGGATTCGTGTTTGAACATAGTTTTCAGTGATATAATTTTAGGTGACATGCATCAGCATTTATCATACTATATATAATGTTAGGCCCTCCACTATGTGACCGGTGCCTGGTGCATTAAAATATGGTAGATTGGGCATCTATGCCCCCAGGAAAAAATTTGGCACCGCCCTCACACTGTTGGGTTGCAGCCCGTAGAAAAGCGGGACCCGCACGTACATAAAGAAATCGAGCTAGCCAATCTCCCCCTCGATCCTTCGCGCTGGAAGTGGGCATCGGTGCATAGTTTAATGTATGTTATTGTCATGCTGGAAGTGGGCATCGGTGCGAGCACTTGCTCCGGTTCCCACAATATTTTTATAGCACCTAATGGGCTATGGAGGGCACCGGTGCCAAATTGTGCAGAAGTAGATTTGGCACCTCTTTTGGCCTACATAGTGGAAGGCCTTAGTTCAATTTTTGGTCATACTAATCTATAGTTTGTTGCACGGAAGAGTGGAGTGCATTGATCGGGGAGTTGTTTATTTTGACAAAGGGCTCCTTGGAGGCACCGACCAGGCCGTCCATGAAACAGGAGTGGCTGTAGGGGACGTTCCGCCAGTTGAATATATGAGCAAGTTACTACGAGATTTAGTCTGAATAAGCACAAAATAAATCATGATGGATATAATAGAGATTAAACTAATCATGTGGACTAGCATAGTAGATGAACAGATCGAATCTAGGACACAGACTAGAAACATGAATTCTACCACGATTTCGAATAGGAAGGACAGAAACACATACGGTGTAATCGGAGCAGCACCGTTGGCGTTGAGGTTGTCGCCCATGTCGTTGAGGAAGAGGTTGTCGAGGTCGGGGAAGAAGTCGTCGTCGGTGAAGTCGTCGCTGCCAGCAGTCGCGAGAGTGCGCTCCCCAAATTTCAACAGCGCCTGTCGAATGGAGCGCAAGAGGGAGTGGCTGTAGGGGACGTTGCGGCCGCTGAATGGAGCGCAGGAGTATCCCACGAAGCAGCAGATGGTGCTCCTCCCTAGTCTCTATTCTTATCGCTATCTCTACTACTCTTCTTTGTTTTTTATAATATACTAGTTGTAGCTGTCAAATCGAATAGAACTGCGCCGTCCGCTGCACGCCCGGCTGAACACGCCTCCTCGCCTCCTCGCCCCCATCAAACCCCTCCGTTAAACCCGCATGCAAACCGAGAAACCTACTCCGGCCCGCGGGAGGAAATTTGCCGGTTGCCGTTGGAGAATAATAGAGTCACGTCCAATCCATTTGAGTTAATTGCGTGTATGATTCTCCCTCTATAAGAGCATCTCCAATAGCATGTGTATAGTTGGATATCTATATATTCATATAGACAATGGTCTAAAAAGATTACCTCATATACACGTCCAGTTTTGCATCAGAACGTCTATATACAGCGACCATGACAGGTGGGCCGTCGCTGGGGAGAGAAAGAAATCATGACTACAGCTGAGTTTAGACGACGCCTTCACATTGTCCAGGCATGGACATTGTCGAGGTCGATTTAGAGGATGTGTATATGTGGACGACCATATAGACAACCTGTTGGACGCCTGTTTTGGGCTCATGTCGTGGTAAATGAGTATAGACATCCATATAGACAATCTATTGGAGATGCTCTAAAAAGTTAATTGCATCCTTAATCTTGTATTCTAAGTACTCTATGGGTTCCACTGTCAGTACAGTGTACATAACTTGCAGGCTGGCTACAGGTTCGTACAGAAAGTTAAAAAGAAACAAATCCATCCTTAATCTTGTATTCTAAGTACTCTGTGGGTTCCACTACCAATACAGTAGCGAAAGAAGTATATATTACAAAAAAATATAAAAAGCTAAAGTTTAGGACATAATTCGAACTCAGGTCATTGCACTGCGAGCATCCGGCCCGGACCAGTACACTAGGTCTTGGTTGCGGAGAATGCAAGACATAAACCTTTATAACAATGAGCCCATCTGTTGCAACAGATCCAAAGTAGAATAATACATATTCACAAATTTGAAAGAAAACAGTTTACTTTTGATATACATATCACTAAAAATATCTTATGTTTCACTCCAAATATATTCTTTGGGCTGTTTTGATGAAGTCAGGGAGGAATGTGGTTGGTTTCAAGATACTAAGGGGTTTTGTGAAAACTGGAGCACCGAAGTGGGAATTGTTGCAAAAGGCCACAACTTACATCACAACCGTTAGATGCAGATCTAATGGTCAGAAATGGCGGATGGCAGACACACCATCATCACCAACTGAGTCTTTTATATGAGTAGGAGTAGAAAAAAAATCGAGTTGGTGATGATGGTGTGCCTGCCATCTTATAATATAGATTGTCCGATCTATATCCGACGGATAGAAAGCAAACTATGACAATTTAACAAAAGATACCCGCACCTCTCTCCACATTTACAGATAAGGCATTGCCTCGTTCATCGTTATCTCCCACAACCTCATTGCTGAGCATTAAAAAAGGAAGTCTCTGGAACAATCTGGCATTGTGGCCACTGCCGGCGTCGTCCATCCCCATGCCTCCGCCAGTCCAACCACCAGTCACCACGACGCCCCACTCCTCCTCACCTTATCTCTCATCTTTCTCGAGATATCATTTTCTCAATGAAATGGTCGACATACCATTTTCTGATTAAATTCTCGAGATATCATTAGTTTTTACACATGGGATTACTCCTGCATGGGTCAATAACAATAGGTGTTAGCTAAAAAAAATTCATCTTGATGTTCCGTGCAATGCAAGGGCATCTTGCTATTTTTTTGCATCTAATTCCAAACACCACGTTGACACGGTCTTTGACCATTTTACAACTATGTTAGTATCATTGTTAGTGGTCAGCCGGTGCAAGTTATAGCCCCGGGTGTTTTAACCTTTTTTTTAGTTATGATATCTGGCGATTGTTCGCCACGAGCTCAGTCCTGGCGAATCCCACGTAACCGTCAGATTTCCATCCGATGGTGGCCTATTTTTAAGCCATAGTATTTGACAAAACTGCCACCCTTACACACGTACTGTAACTGCGTCGCGGGCGTTTGCAACTGCCATGTCTCCCAGTGAACGTTTGCTGGGGATTGGAGTTAGCACCGATGGCGGTTCGTAGTCGTTCCACGCTCGGGCATTGAACTTTGTAACTATTTTTAGATTAGAATATACTACTCCTCCAGTCCTACTCCACTACTACTCTACTCAAGCAAGTTAGGGCATAGTAGTAGGTAATGTAGGGAGTACCAGTACTGTGATCACTCAAGCAAGTTGTCTGGCATCGATATGACCCTACGCTGCTGGTATGTGTCTCGTAAGTCAAGCGGCATGCTATAGTCATCATCACCTATCCACTTCCCGCAACACATATTCGCTTCTCCATCCTTGTCCGCACATAATCTCGTCCAATCTTCCATCCCCGCTAAGGTGCCTCCCCCTCGTCCGAAACCCAAGCACTAACAATGGCAGAACCGAGCAGCGTCCGCCGAAAGAGTGGCTGGAATTCGCTCCCCATAGAGGTAATCAAGCTCATTGTTGCGCGTGTGGACAATCTAAATACCATGCCGCTCGCCGCGTGCTTGTCGGGGCTGTACCGTTTACTCAAAGACCTCATGCCGGAGCTTTTTAAGCAAGCTCCTTGCTTGCTGATGCCACCTGATCTTCAGAAATGGCGTGTCACGTAGCATAACGATCGTAGGGTGGCGAGCATCAACCCCCTTGACTGCGATCCGATACCCGTCACCCTCAACTACATTAACGGTATGTACTGGGTCGGCATGAAAACGTCTTGGATGGTGCTCGTCGACGGTCGTGGCAGCTGGATGCTTGTGGAGGTCTACACCCGGCGATTGATCCCCCTTCCTTCGATTAAGACTGCACAGCTTTGGCACCACGGCCCAGAATACTCGGAATCTTACAGTAGCCAACATGATACCAAGTTTGATTTGCTCAAGGTTTTAATCTGCCAAGTGCCCACAAGATCTGCGAATTATAAAGACTTCGGGCTAATTGCGTTCTTCGACCACGGTCTCGCCTATCTGACAGGTCACTACGGTAAGTGGATAAATCTGCACGTCCACCACAGGATCATACATCCTCCATGGTTCTCATATGCCATTGAACACAAGGGCTTCATTTACGATATCGACTCCTTCTATGGCGGGACGTATTGCTGGCCTACTCCAGTCATTGCTACAAACGACTATTACAGCAGTATGTTACTTTCCTATGATATCATGATGGCATGCTTATATTATTGTCAACATTTACTGAAAAAAATATTCATGCCCATAACATGTTGTTCTTAAGATTGACTACATTAAGAGCCCTTTTTTATTTGACTCCAACTTGATATGATGTTGTAGGCCGCCTGGTGTCCCTACCCTTCCTAATCCCAAAACCTTTCAAAGAAAAGCGGCATGGCAGTTGCAAGTGGTTCTTGGCTCGATCAGACGACGGCGAACGATTGACGATCGTTCGCACGTACCAGACGTGTTGTTTCGCGGAATACAATCACAGTCACTGCAAGGTCTTTGAGCAGGATCCCAGCTTCTCTGGGCCTTTAGGAATTTTTGACTGGAGGCTGGTAAGTAGCCTTGGTACACGCTCTCTATTTCTCAGACTGAATTATCTGATTAACCAGGCGATAACCGACGGCAATGATCATGATGGCAGCGTGGTTTCGTTCATCAGGCAAAACTGTGTGTACACAGTGTATCATGCGTCTCTGCATGCACCATACCCTGATATGTGCCGCCACGCTCTGCAGCCCAATGTAGGAGAGATGGTCGCAAGTATCAGACTTCGACCTGCTGGCTGGAGTTTCCCCCGTTAGGCACCCATCTGGTTCAAGCTGTCAGCCAATCTCCACAGCTTAATAAATAGTAACGTCTAACTGAGCCAGTTACTTAGATGCGTACACTTGGTGTAGTAGGATCTTTCTTTAGATTGATGCATACACTTGTTCTTTTTTGGTAGCCCTTTTGTAATGATGGCTGATTTTGGTTTGGAAGAGAGAACTGCGTCTTTACTCTTCTGGCCTTCTTACTGCTTCTGTTGCACCCCCAGCCCTGGTTGCTGCTGCTGCTGCTGTTTTTAATGTACAATTAGTAGTATATTTCGTCTGTTGGTTGAATAAATGTGTTGTTAGAATGACAAACACAATGTTTTGGAAGTCGTTGCACAGTCCGATCCTTTAGTGCCACGTACCGTACGTAGCGCATACTATTTTTGGTACGGAACACATTTTCCACTTGTTGATAACATGCAGCCCACTGATGAAGGCCCAATAGAGGAGCCCATAATTAACTGGAAGGGAGGCTCTCACATGAATCCGGCCCAAGTACATGCTCATGGTCCCCCAAACATAAATAAGTAAATAAATAAATAAAGCTAAATGCTCATGCACCAGTTCATAAAATTCACGATTTAACAGGAGGATATTATTTCCTATGATAGTGTCGTTACATTCAGTCGATATTATTCTTAGGCAAAGATAGCGACCAGTCTTCTTTCTACCACCATTTTCTTCCTGCAACCAGCGGACCGATGCAAATCGTAGTCAACGTCGTAAATAGTTCCGGTCCATTTTTATTTTTCAATAAGAATGTCCAACCCAGCCCAGCACATTGGCGACAGCACTTTATCCTCCGCCTTGGTGCGCTCGCCGCAGCGCCGCCGTCCGGCCCTGTCAACATAGTGAATCGGGAGAGGACTGTACTTGTGAGTATGACAGTGCGGACCCACCAGGTCCACTCCCGAACACAAGCAAGCGCCTCTTTTACTACTCAGATGCACCCCTTGTTTTTTACTCTAATCCACCCTGCTGATATCTGGGACCCACATCATTTTCCACGTATAGTCAATTAAGGACAGAATTGCACAACTTTTTTTGAGTAGTAATTCGGAGGAGCAGGCTATAAACTGGGTTGCGCGGTCCCTACGGCCCGTCTAACAACATGACCAGCCCAGCAGTTTTTTCTTTGGGAAAATAGGTAGCCCAATATTTCTTTTTGAAGAATACCCAAGCTAGGCCTATTTGTTTTCTGCGACTTACTGGGCTACAAATCTTTCAAGACGAGGAGGGATGCATTCCGGCCTGGCCAAAGAGTATGGCCAGTGTCTGTTAAAAGTAATATCAAAGGGATTGAAAATTCCAAAAAAATTATAGCAAATGGGAAATTACTTTTTTTTGTTCTTCACTGATATTTTATATTTCATTGGATTTAACCTGACATGGTACGAATTTATTTTTTAATTTGTTTTAGTATGGCTACTAATTTTTGGATTAAGAATAGTTTGTTCCCCAGCAAAAATTTGTGAATTTTCAAAATTTCGCACATATTTAGTTCAATTTTTTTAACCCTGGTACTGACCAGAAAATGGGCAGCAATTCTAAAAATAGAAAATGGGCTACAATAAATTCCATATGAATTAGAAAATGAGTAAAAAATATAAAAATAATAGCAAATGGGCTGTACATGCCACAAATTTCGAGGCTGACTTGTTTACGCAAGGCTTTGTCAGTCAACACACGATTCTATCAGTAGTGACTATTGGATGTCCATCCAACGGCCGTCGTGCTTCTTCAATCTCTTATCTTCCTGCTCCAGCCGCCTAAACTAGCGCTGGTGGGACAGCTTGCTCCCACCTCTTGTGGCCCGCTGTGATGCCGCGCAGGCTTCACCCGCCCACCCTACTCCCTCCGCTGGCCTGGCCGCACAGAATCAACTGCCTCCTTATTACGTGAAAAAATGATTCCTCCCACTGACATCTGGGGCGCACCGGTTGGGAGGCTGACCTGTGGGCCTACTAAGTTGACGCGTACGTAGGGCTTGTCAACTTAGTCAACAAACGATTCTAGCACCAGTGACCATTGGATTTGAATCGAACAGTCCTGCTTCTTCTTCAATCGCTGCTCTTCTTGCACCAGCCACCCAAACCAGTGCCGGCGAGACCGCCTGCTCCTGCCTCCCATGGCCGGCTGTGCTGCCGCGGAAGCCTCACCGCCCCCTAATACTCCCACCGCTGGCCAGGCCCTGCGGCGACTGCAGCCTCACACCGCAGCCAAACCAGTGAACCCTCGTACTCCTCTCCACGTGGGCATCCACTGTCGCGTCTTCCCCGGCTCCGTGTCGTCCCCTTCCTAGGCCTCGCCGTCGTCCACCGCCCTGGTGCTCTCGGCGCGGCGTGGTCAACGTGGTCAAGGAACGACTTCCATCGGAAGAGTACTGTACGTGGAGAGGCTGACAGCTGGGGCCACAGCCGCAGCAAAGAAGTGCCTCCGTATTACGCGGAAAATAATGATTCCTCCACCTGACATCGAGGACCCACCAGACGGGCCACCGTATTTCGCGAAAAAAAAAACATTTCCCCCCTGACTGCTGGGACCCACCAGCTACATCTTCGCACGCAAGGAAGTGCGTCCATATTACGGGAAAAAATGATTCACCCCCTGACTACTGGGACCCACTAGCTACATCTTCACACGCAAGGAAGTGCCTGACAGTCGGGACCCACCAGGTCGAAGTGTACGTAGCGTTGTCATTCTGGTCGCGAACGGGTACATACATACTTGTCGATCGGTCTGTCTGCAGGCTGCAGCGATGAACCGTGGCCGTGCAAGGAAGGGCACGGGTCATAGTAGAGGCGCGCACGTGTCATAGTAGAGGCGCGCACGTAGCATGTACACGTACGTACAACGGCCAGGGTGCAAGAAAGTAAATACGGCCACGTACGTACATACGGGCGGGGTCTCAAACGCCTACTCGCGCAGACGTACGGCCAGGGCTCGTATACATGGCTGGGTCGGAATGGAGAAACTGCGTCGTCGTCATGTTCATGGGGAGCCAACCGGCTGGCTCGGAACAAAATGCGTCGTCGTGTTCATCGAGAGCCAACCGGCTTGGACGGAACATCCGATGGAAACGAGGCCTGGCGTACCGCAGAACGGAGGAAACGGCCTTGTGTTCGACCGGCCACGGTCGAAACAGGATCCTGTTCATCGGGAGGGGTCTGGCGTACCGCAAAACTGAGGTAACAGACTTTTGTTGGACCTCCTACGGTCGAAACGGGGTCTTGTTGACCGGGAGGGGTGTGGCGTACCGCAAAACGGAGTAAACGGACTTGTGTTGGAGCGCTACGGTCGAAATGGGGGCCTTGTTCATCGGGAGGGGTGTGGCGTACCGCAAAACGGGACTCCACGGGATACTGTTAATCTCCACCGTCGACCTCCTCCAGCCTCCACGGGCTACTGCTCATCCACCATCGACCTCCTCTAGCCTCCACCTGCGACTGTTCATCCACGGGCTCCTGTTCATCCAGCCTCCACCGCGCGCTCCTCCACCGGCTACTGTTCAACCAGCCCTTTCCACGGGGGTCCTGTTCAACCACCCCTCCACGGGCTACTTTTCATCCAACCCTCCACCGGCTACTGTTCAACCAGCCCTCCACCGGCTCCTGTTCAACCAGCCCTCCACGGGGTCCTGTTCATCCAGCCGTCCACGAGGTCCTGTTCATCCACCGGCTCGATCGATCGGGGTCCTGTTCATCCAGCGGCGACGGCCTCTACTACCACGGGTTCCTGTTCATCCAACCCCCACCGGGAACTTTTCATCCACCCCCCCCAACAACACTCACTGTTCATCCAGAGGTAGCATCGATCGGCTTCAGTGCAGCAGTAGCAAAGGAATCGCTCAATCGAGTTCAATTAACAGCCATCGACCCATCATGGACGGCCCACAGAAGGTCATGCAGCTGCGTCTCCGGCCCGCCCAGGACGAAAAGCCCATTTTCTTTCATGATTTTTTGTCATAGAAGTAGGACCCCACCACATCTATGATAATACCGGGTTTTGTCACAATTATTGTCATAGAAGTGTCATAAGTATGACAGAAAAAATTTCGTTCGTCCCAAAATGTCACGGATGTGTCTTTTTTTTGGTAGTGTAACATACTACTGTAACAGCCGTTTGTAGCGATGACTGGAGTAGGCCAGCAATACGTCCAGCCATAGAAGGAGTCGACAGCGTAAATGAAGCCCTTGTGTTCAATGTCATCAGAGAACCATGGAGGATGTATGATCCTGCGATGGACGTGCAGATTTATCCACTTACCGCAGTGACCTGTCAGATAGGCGAGACCGCGGTTGAAGAACGCAATTAGCCTAAAGTCTTTATAATTCGCAGATCTTGTGGGCACTTGGCAGATTACAACCTTGAGCAAATCAAACTTGGTATCATGTTGGCTACTGTAAGATTCCGAGTATTCTGGGCCGCGGTGCCAAAGCAGTGCAGTGTTAATTGAAGGAAGGGGGATCAATCGCTGGGTGTAGACCTCCACGAGCAACCAGCTGCCGCGACCGTCGACCAGCACCATCCAAGACGTGTTCATGCCAGCCCAGTACATATCGTTAATGTAGTTGAGGGTGACGGGGACCGGATCGCAGTCAAGGGGGTTGATGCTCGCCATCATACGATCGTTATGGTGCGTGACACACCGTTTCTGAAGATCAGACGGCATCAGCAAGCAAGGAGCTGGCTTAAAAAGCTCCGGCCTGAGGGCATTGAGTAAACGGTACAGCCCCGACGAGCACGCGGCGAGCGGCATGGTACTGAGATTGTCCACACGTGAAACAATGAGCTTGATTACCTCTGTGGGGAGCGAATTCCAGCCACTCTTTCGGCGGACGCTGCTTGGTTCTGCCATTGTTAGTGCTTGGGTTTCGGACGAGGGGGGGAGGCCCTTAGCGGGGATGGAAGATTGGACGAGATTATGTGCGCACAAAGATGGAGAAGCGAATATGTGCTCTGGGAAATGGACAGGTGATGATAACTACAGCACGCCGCTTGACTTACGAGACACATACCGGCAGCGTAGGGTCATATCGATGCCAGACAACTTGCTTGAGTGATCACAGTACTAGTACTCACTACAGTACCTACTACTATGCCCTAACTTGCTTGAGTAGAGTAGTAGTGGAGTAGGACTCAGCTCTACTACTAGCACCGGAGGAGTAGTATATTCTAATCTAAAATAGTTACAAACTTCAATGCCCGAGCGTGGAACGACTACGAACCGCCATCGGTGCTAACTCCAATCCCCAGCAAACGTTTGCTGGGAGACATGGCAGTTGCAAACGCCCTCGACGCAGTTACAATACGTGTGTAAGGGTGGCGGTTTTATCAAATACTATGGCTTAAAAAGAGGCCACCGTCGGATGGGAATCTGATGGTTACGTGGGATTCGCCAGGATTGAGCTCATGGCGAACAATCGCCAGATATCATTACTAAAAAAAGGTTAAAACACCCGGGGTTATAACTTGCACCGGCTGACCACTGACAATGATACTAACATAGTTGTAAAATGGTCAAAGACCGTGTCAACGTGGTGTTTGGAATTAGATGCAAAAAAATAGCAAGATGCCCTTGCATTGCACGGAACATCAAGATGCATTTTTTTAGCAAACACCTATTGTTATTGACCCATGCAGGAGTAATCCCATGTGTAAAAACTAATGATATCTCGAGAATTTAATCGGAAAATGGTATGTCGACCATTCCATCGAAAAAATAATATCTCAAGAAAGATGATAGATAAGGTGAGGAGGAGTGGGGCGTGGTGGTGACTAGTGGTCGGACTAGGGGGAGGCATGGGGATGGAAGGCACCGGCAGCGGCCACCATGCCAGATTGTTCCAGAGACTTCCTTTTTTAATTGCTCAGCAATGCGGTTGTGGGAGATAAGGATGAACGAGGCAAGGACTTATCTGTAAATGTGGAGAGAGGTGCGGGTATCTGTTGTAAAATTGTCATAGTTTGCTTTCTATCCATCAGATATAGATTGGACAGTCTATATTATAAGATGGCAGGCACACCATCATCACCAACTCAGTTTATTCTCTACTCCTACTCCTATAAAAGACTCTGTTGGTGATGATGGTGTGTTTGCCATCCGCCATTTCTGACCATTAGATCTGCATCTAACGACTGTGATGTAAGTTGTGTCCTTTTGCAACAATTCCCACTTCTCTGCTCCAGTTTACACAAAACCCCTTAGTATCTTGAAACCAACCACATTCCTCCCTTACTTCATCGAAACAGCCCAAAGAATATATTTGGAGTGAAACATAAGATATTTTTAGTGATATGTACATCAAAACTAAACTGTTTTCTTTCAAATTAGTGAATATGTGTTATTCTACTTTGGATCCATTGCAACGGACGGGCTCATTGTTATAAAGGTTTATCTCTTGCATCGTCCGCAACGAAAACCAGGTGTACTGGTCCGGGCCGGATGCTCGCAGCGCGATGACCTGAGTTCGAATTCTGTCCTAAACTTTAGCTTTTTATTTTTTTAATATATACTTCTTTCGCTACTGTACTGGCAGTGGAACCCATAGAATACTTAGAATACAAGATTAAATATGGATTTGTTTCTTTTTAACTTTCTGTATGAATTTGTAGCCAGCATGCAAGTCATGTACACTGTACTGAAAGTGGAACCCACAGAGTACTTAGAATACAAGATTAAGGATGCAATTAACTTTTTATAGAGGGAGAATCACACGCAATTAACTCAAATGGATTGGACGTGACTATTATTCTCCAACGGCAACCGGCAAATTTCCTCCCCCGGGCCGGAGTAGGTTTCTCGGTTTGCACGCGGGTTTAACAGAGGGGTTTGATAGAGGCGAGGAGGCGTGTTCAGCCGGGTGTGCAGCGGACGGCTCAGTACTATTCGATTTTGACAGCTACTACTAGTATATTTTAAAAAACAAAGAAGAGTAGCAGAGATAGAGATAAGAGTAGAGACTAGGGGGGAGCACCATCTACTACTTCGTGGGCTACTCCCGCGCTCCATTCGGCGGCCACAACGTCCCCTACAGCCACTCCCTCTTGCGCTCCATTCGGCGGGTGCTGTTGAAATTTGGGGAGCGCACTCTCGCGACTTCTGGCAGCGACGACTTCACCGACGATGACTTCTTCCCCGACCTCGGCAACCTCTTCCTCAACGACATTGGCGACAACCTCAACGCCAACGGTGCTGCTCCCGTTGCACCGTATGTGTTTCTGTCCTTCCTGTTCGAAATCGTGGTAGAATTCATGTTTCTAGTCTGTGTCCTAGATTCGATCTGTTCATCTACTATGCTAGTCCACATGATTACTTTAATCTCTGTTATAGCCGTCATTATTTATTTTGTGCTTATTTGGACTAAATCTCGTAGTAACTTGCTCATATATTCAACTAGCGCAATGTCCCCTACAGCCACTCCCGTTTCATGGACGGCCTGGTCGATGCCTCCAAGGAGCCCTTCGTCTACTGCTATGAGTGCCCGATGCCATATTGGGGCTCGCCGACGGACCTCGTGCATCACCTCACGCAGGCGTCCGTCTATCACTACTGTCCCGCGGCGAAGAACATCAAGTACGAGACGTGCTACCCGGTCTCTATAGTGTGCTTCAGGGGCGACGCCACTGACGCTGACACTGACACGAGGCCGATGTACGGGTGCGTGCTCACTATTACTACCCCTCAGAGGTACGTGGGCGGCGACACTGGCTACGTCAAGCTGACTAGGACTGTGCCGAGCTGGGACCTTCCCGCCGATGTGGACACGGAAGACGCATGGCATGATTTGACCCCCAACAATGTGCACGGGGACTCCAAGGAGGTTCACCTGGACATATGCATTACCAAGTTAAATGTTGATCATTAGTCTTCGCTCAATGTAATCCGCTGTCTAAGCATGTGGAGACTTCCATGCATGATGTTGCTCTATTGGAGTATCGCGCATGAATAAAAGTGTATCCATTTATGGTTTAGTCTAGAATCTTCCATGTGTGAAATTTTTATTATAGTACTGGTGAAAGACTTATGATGAACCATTTCTTACATCTCCTCTGCCCCCTTCCAAGTCATCCTGATTTAATCCCTCCGTCTAGGTGTATAAGGGCATGGTTAATACTTAATAGTATAGCCAACTATTGACTATAAGAAAGTGCCATGTCATCTATAGCCAACATGTATAACAATCGATACTCAAAAACTAATTCTTAAAGATCATTTCTTGCAAAGCACAATAAGTGTTATTTCTTCACAAGTTTTGGATGTAGGTTGAACAGTTGAACGCTTTTGTTTGCAAAAGATACTTTTTTTATCTATTTCACTCGGATGTTTGTGAGCTCTAGATATGAAATAATATCCGAAGAAACCTATCGATGCCCGTTACACATGAGATGACCCCCACATCCTTTGTCAAAATAAACAACTCCCCGATCAATGCATTTTACTGTTCCGTGCAACGCACGGGCACCTTACTATAGATTAGTACGACCAAAAATTGAACTAACAATATATATAGTACGATAAATGCTGATGCATGTCACCTAAAATTATATCATTGAAAACTATGTTCAAATACAAATCCAACGATATAGTTTTTGTTGACATGCACTAACATTTTGTCAGTTAAATCTTCAGTCAAATTCAATGGGGGACTAATAAACCACGACCGATGTAGTACTACTGTAGAGGGCGATGCTGCACGCGAGTCTCACCCCGCTCGTGGCGCGGCAGTAAAGCCGTCAGATCACAAAACCGAACCACTCCCAGTAATAAGTGGCCTGGTAAAATAAACGGACAAGCAACCATCACATCCCTCCGTATTTTTTGCATTTTATCTCTCTGCATTTACTTTCTCCGGTTCATCTCGCACACTCGATCCCTAGCTACTACTCCTAGTATCCCTAGCTACTACTCCTAGGGCTAGTTCTTTTGGCGGCTTAAAAAAATAAGTCGTCTCTTCCCCGGCTTTTCCCATAAGACTAGTCACAGTGGAGAGTGACATTAAGGCCCTGTTTGGTTCATAAGTCCTAGGACTTTTTCTTGTCCCAACTAAAAAGTCCCTAGTCCCTAAAAAGTCCCTCCCTGTTTGTTTCCAGGGACTAAAAAGTCCCTAGTTCCTCCCTGGAGGTTATTAAGGGCCTGTTGGTTGGAGACTAGTGTGCCCAAGCCAAAGTGTGGCTAGCCACACAAGTATAGCAAGCCACACAAGTGTGGCTGACAAATTGGACGCCAAACTTTGGCAGAAGTTGGCAAAAAAGTAGTCTCTATGACAAGTGGGCCATAGTTGCAATAAAGTGTGGCAAGACAAAGTGTGGCAAAAACCAAACACATGCCAATTAAACTGTGGCTGCCAAATTTTGGCTTGGCAAACTGTGGCCGGGAACCAAACAACCCCTAAATGACCATGTTACCCCTAGTATATAGAAAAATAATAACCAAACAACACCATGGGCCGGCGGGGCAATGGGTGCAGGGAGGGGCATTGTTGGAAGAGTCTCAAAAAAGACTCTCCTTGAGAGTCTTCTTCATTTAGTCCCAAAAAGCAACTTTTAGTCCCTAGTAGTCCCTCCTGTTTGGTTAAAAAGTCTCTAAGAGGGACTTTTTCTAGTCGCTACACCAAAAAGTCCCTGGAAACAAACACCCCCTAAAGCGCCTCACATATTTATTTGGGCCTCTAAACTACTACTAGTACCTCCGTCCTAGTTTATTCATCACCATTGTAATTTGTGCTAAATTTTGACCAAAGATTTAACTGATAAAATGTTAGTTCATGTGACATGCACTAACATTTCATTAGTTAAATTTATGATCAAAATTTGACACAGATTACAATGGGGACCAATAAACCAGGACGGAGGTAGTAGTTATGGGATTACTAATCTAGAAGCCTAAAAGAACTGGCCCCTTGTACTCCTACTAGTAGTAGTACTCAAGTTGGAATTCTAATTGCACGTCACAACTTATTAGGCAAAAAATTCGATACAGGGTGTAGGAAGCGGTTTGGGAATTTGCATGCGTTTCCGACCAGTGAGATACTCCGTACAAAGTACAAAGAGAAATAACCACATAGAAGGAAGCTAAAAGTAAACAATCAAACGAGCATTTTTGCATTTGTTTTGCATTGAATCGTTTCACAAGCTTGACTAGTGTTGTTTTTCTACTTTTACAAAAATCACATCGTAATGTTAAAATGTGCATTTGCACGTACATAAGTAATAGTAGTACTCCCTCCGCCTAGGTGTATAAGTCTTCCCTCCTTCTTGGTCACGGTGCACAACCAAAGATGACTTATTCACCTGGACACAGGGAGTAGCACAGTCTGCAAGCATATATATATAGAGAGACGTGTAGTGCGATAGTATATAGGAGTAGTAAAGTTTGCGCTATATGCACTTACTTACAAAATGCGTACGGATACACAAGGTTTCCAAACTTTCCCTTTTACATACTTAATTAAGGACGCTAATAATTCCTGAACATTCGGGATTTATCATTTGCGTCCCAAAACTAATGAGATCACCTTACGAAACTAAATTATACTCCTACTAAAAGCCACAACGCTCGCAGGAGCGCTTGCGGCGCGCCACGAGTGCCCTGGTGCGCGGCCGTTTCCTAGCGCGCCGACACAACGCCTCTTCCTCAGCCTCGCAACTCGCGAGGTGCTGATTGGCGGCATGCCGGCGGGCGAGCGCGATCTCACCGGTGTGGTGATTCGGCGCCAACACGTACTCCTCTTCGCTGGAAGCGTGCACCCGGTCCACGTACCGCCAAGCGTAGATGAGGAGCTTGGGCCCGACTGCACTCAGGGCTTTGGCACGGGCGTCCTCCGCCACCCTCACGGCCCCCGCACGAGCCTTCTACCAAAGAGCCAATTGCCTCACTCTCTCGGACGCGACATAGGCCTGCCATGCAGCTTGTCCAGCGGCGCGCTTCTCTTCCTCGGCCTTCTTCTCCGCCTCTATTTTGGCGTGCTCTGCCGGAGGTAAAGCCTCCCACAAGGCGACATCCATTTCTTTCCAAAGCTCCTCATGGCTGGGGGGGCTCGGCGGGCGGCGCGGCGTTTGTTGGGGATCGTTGCAGAATTTTAAAATTTTCTACGCATCACCAAGATCCATCTATGGAGTTTACTAGCAACGAGGGGAAAGGAGTGCATCTACATACCCTTGTAGATTGCGAGCGGAAGCGTTCATGTGAACGGGGTTGATGGAGTCGTACTCGTCGTGATCCAAATCACCGATGACCGAGTGCCGAACGGACGGCACCTCCGCGTTCAACACACGTACGGAGCAGCGACGTCTCCTCCTTCTTGATCCAGCAAGGGGGAAGGAGAGGTTGATGGAGATCCAGCAGCACGATGGCGTGGTGGTGGAAGTAGCGGGGATCCCGGCAGGGCTTCGCCAAGCGCAAGCGGGAGAGAGAGGTGTCACGGGAGGGAGAGGGAGGCGCCAGGGGCTAGGGTGCAGCAGACCTCCCTCCCCCCTTTATATAGGCCCCTTGGGGGCGCCGTCCCCTGGGATCCCATCTACAGGGGGGCGGCGGCCAAGGGGGGGAAACTTCCCCCCCAAGTCAGGTGGGGCGCCCCCACCCCCAGGGTTTCCAACCCTAGGCGCAGGGGGAGGCCCATGGGGGGCGCACCAGCCCACCAGGGGCTGGTTCCCCTCCCACTTCAGCCCATGGGGCCCTCCGAGATAGGTGGCCCCACCCGGTGGACCCCCGGGACCCTTCCGGTGGTCCCGGTACAATACCGATAACCCCCGAAACTTTCCCGGTGGCCGAAACTGGACTTCCTATATATAATTCTTCACCTCCGGACCATTCCGGAACTCCTCGTGACGTCCGGGATCTCATCCGGGACTCCGAACAACTTTCGGGTTTCCGGATACTAATATCTCTACAACCCTAGCGTCACCGAACCTTAAGTGTGTAGACCCTACGGGTTCGGGAGACATGCAGACATGACCGAGACACCTCTCCGGTCAATAACCAACAGCGGACTCTATATACCCATGTTGGCTCCCACATGTTCCACGATGATCTCATCGGATGAACCACGATGTCGAGGATTCAATCAATCCCGTATACAATTCCCTTTGTCAATCGGTACGTTACTTGCCCGAGATTCTATCGTCGGTATCCCAATACCTTGTTCAATCCCGTTACCGGCAAGTCACTTTACTCGTACCGTAATGCATGATCCCGTGACTAACTCCTTAGTCACATTGAGCTCATTATGATGATGCATTACCGAGTGGGCCCAGAGATACCTCTCCGTCATACGGAGTGACAAATCCCAGTCTCGATCCGTGCCAACCCAACAGACACTTTCGGAGATACCCGTAGTGCACCTTTATAGTCACCCAGTTACGTTGTGACGTTTGGCACACCCAAAGCACTCCTACGGCATCCGGGAGTTGCACGATCTCATGGTCTAAGGAAATGATCTTGACATTGAAAAAGCTCTAGCAAACGAACTACACGATCTTTGTGTTATGCTTAGGATTGGGTCTTGTCCATCACATCATTCTCCAAATGATGTGATCCCATTATCAATGACATCCAATGTCCATACTCAGGAAACCATGACTATCGTTTGATCAACGAGCTAGTCAACTAGAGGCTCACTAGGGACATGTTGTGGTCTATGTATTCACACATGTATTACGATTTCCTGATAACACAATTATAGCATGAATAATAGACAGTTATCATGAACAAGGAAATATAATAATAACCATTTTATTATTGCCTCTAGGGCATATTTCCAACAGCGTTCTCCTCGTAGCGGGGAGCCGACGCGTCCTCCGACGCGCGTGCTGGTGAGATTGGGAACGCCGACGCGTCCACCTCGACGCGTCGCGGCGAGGAGCGGAACACCAACGCGTCCTCCTCGACTAGTGGCGGCAAGGAACAGAATAGCGACGCGTGACCGTCCGCGTAGTGCAGCGAGGGGCGCCTATGGCTTGGGAGGGGCGATGCCATGGTAGTCGACGTGAGAGGGAGGGGGAGGAGATAGCGATGAACGTGAGCGTTCTTCCGAATGCCGTGGGAGGCACAGTATTTATAGCGAGCAATGGCACACCTATGTAAGATATGGACTGAGCTACACTGACTTAACTGCAGGTCCAGTTGCATCACTGACATGTGGGCCAGACACCTCTTGGGCCCATATGTCAGTGACCCAATGCACCTGTAGTTAAGTAACTGAAGCAGCGTCCCGTAAGATATGTTGCGTGATTAACGTAACAGCTACGTGGGCATATTGTTGGAGTAAATTACGGGGGGGGGGGGGGAGGGCAAGCGCGGGGGGAGGAGAGTCATGCATGCAGATTTTTTCCACACAGAGTGGAGTGGCGGGACCGCCGGAGGGAGAAGGAGAGTCAAGCAGGCATATTGTTTTCACACATGGAGAGGAAAAGATTTGGAGACGAACGGGCTTCCTGCAGGTATGGGGAACGGTGCATAATAAGTCATCTTGCATGTCGGGCTAGGTATAGTCTCAAGTCATTAAAAACATACACGCCCCACACATGTTCATATTTCAAGGTGCACTAAATTATTGCATGCGATGATTAAGGCTGGCCATAATGGTGGTATCTTAACTGGTATCATGCACACGGGAATAGCAAACATGTTGATGTGGTAAAGAATTAAAGAAGAGACGGGGGTTAGAGTAAAACTAGTGTTCATGCATGCATGCAATGCGATAATGCATTGGTAAACACATATTTTTTGTGAAGAACGACAACATTAGTTGAGTACTTTTGCATACTACAAAAACTATTCCACCGCCTCTATCTTGGTAAGAGTAGGTGAAAATTTTGAATCGAGCCCTTTAAAGTAGAAGGGAGGTAGTAGTACTCTAATAGCCAACCTTGTTGTGATGACTAGATAGGACATGCCATGCACCTAGACAGAGGAACTACTCCCTCCTTTCTGGTTTATAGGGCTCAATTCAAAAATCTCACCAACCAAGGTAGATGGTAAGTGGTGGAATACTTTTCGTAATTTGCAAAAGCACCCAATTAATGCTCTTGTTTTCCTCAAAAATTTATGTTTACCAATGTATTAATTGCAATGCATGCATGCATAAAGTACATGCATTGGTCAATTTTCTCTTAATACTTGCATGCAATTATTTAATGCACCTTGGAATCTGAAATTGTGATGGGGAACAACCAAATTGAGCCTTATAAAATGGAAAAACTAAGATTTTTAGATAAGCCCTATAAACCGAAAAGGAGGGAGTAGTCTGCATTGTGCATTTAAGTTTTGTCTCAAGTCAATGTACCTCTACTTTGACCAAACTTATAGAAAAATGTATCAACATTCACAATGTCCAATCAATATTTTTATACTCATTATAATCAGTATTGTAGATATTGATATTTTTAGTATAAATTTGGTCAAACACTTCGCAAACGGTTGAAGAAAGTAAAAAGGACCAGAGGGAGTATGATGCATACGGACTAGGCAAAAAAATTGCTCATTTATAGCCGGTCGAAGTCTCAAAGGGCACGACCGAGCGAGGGAGGCGAAGGTCATGGGAGGCGTGACGGTTAACAAAATTAATTGAAGTTACATCCACGCGCCGGCATGGCGTGCGAACAGGCAGAAGCTATACCGTCAGGCCTACGATATGGGTCTAGTAGACATGACATCTAGTGGGTCCCTCATAGTACTAGAGAACTCTTTGGGGGCTTGCAGCCGTTTATCCACCGGGCAAGCCAACAACCCCAAGCCGTTCACACGCCCTACTCATCCTCGTCTTCTACTACTACCTTACAACAGTTCGCTCCCAGTCGTCCCGTCCTTTCACATTACACCGGTTCAACTTCTCCTAACCCTCCTCCAAAATCCATGGCCTCCCAAATCTCCATGGTCGTCGCTGAGTACCAGGTTAGAGTCATCACCGGCGATGAGTTCATCGTCATCTACACATGTGGATCCGCGACGGTGAAAGCATGCCTTGCTCGCTTCCTAAGCATGTTCAACAGTTCAAAGGATGAGTGGGTCGTTGGGCTAGATGTTGAGTACACCACAGTCCTGGAAAGAGAGAAGATTCTAAAGGAGATAGAGAAGAAGAAGCCCGATGTGATCCAGGTTTGCGTACATACGTGTGCTTGGTCTACCACATATGCCATGCCGACGTTGAGTGCCAGGATTTTAAGAACTTCCTCAAGGACGAAAGAGTGAAATTCGTTACTGTAGACTTTAGGAACGACAGGGATGTCCTGGGTCGGATAGGCCTCATTGTAGGCCAGCCCTTTGATCCCCAGAAGGCAAGCCTGGTGTCGTCCTCTCAGCCTTCAATGCTGACCCTGGCAGCAGCAATGATTGATCCCTCGTATGCTAAACAGAAGAAACCTCACCACGAGTTTCATCATGCATGGGAGTCGAAGACATTAGATGAAGATCACATCCTGTACGCAGCAATGGATGCCTACCTTTGTTTAAATATCTACAAGGGTTGGATGAAGAAGCAGAGCCCAGTGTCTGGTTCAAGCAAAGAAGCGTCAGCGAAGAGGAAGACGAAGAGGGACGAGGACGAAGTCGAGGATGTGGACTCGGACTCGGACTCAGAGTAAGGTGGCAGTGTCGTCGCTCATGTTGGTTCTACTGCAGTGTCAAGCGGACTTGTTGCTTAGTTTTATTTCAGGGGTGTGTTGTGCTGAGCCCCCAACAGAACTATGTTTATGTTCTTTCTCGTTATTTGAACTCTTTAGTACGTATAGTAGTACCAGTACTATCTCTTACTATTGTTCTTCTTGCAGTTGGTACTACTGCTCGTATCTTCGTGTTCCTACTATACTTAATACGTTCGTACTAGTAGTATAATTTGGGTCAGTCGATTTGTGAAAGAAGTTCGACGGAGCGAAGGGAAGATGACAGAGAAGCTACCCCAGTATCTATATTAGGGTGGTAGGGTACCCATGGTCTATCTTATGAGTGTTGGGTGTGGAATGCAGTTCGCCGGAAAAATGGATCGTGCCCAGGGTTAAACGGATGGCAGGGGTGGGGGGAGCATGGCGGTGGCAGGCGGTTCAGGGGAGGGCGGGGCGGCGGCGGCAGGCGGTTTGGCATGTGGCGGGCTGAGAAGATGAACAGTGCATCAGTTTCGGAGGTTCAAGAAGCTCTTCTAGCTATCCATGTTGCATCCAACGGCTCACAAGAGTCGACTGACCCAAATTGCTCCTTCAGATTGTAGGATCCACGTGGCATTCAAGGTCTCGAAGGTAGATTCCGCGTCCGCACCCGGTTTGCGGGCTCGGCGCAGGCGCGGCTGGCTTCCGCCGCGACAGCCACAATGCGCGCCTCCTCCGCGCGGGCGGAGACAACAATGACACGCTAGTTCCTCCTCGCCGGCGTGCTGGAGCACGCACTCATCCTCCTCCTCGTACGTTGCGTGCATAGACGTGGCTCCACCAGCTGCTCGCGTGCTTGGCAGTGCGGCGCCATCGCGAGGAGGGACTGCAGACAACATGAGCGGGCGAGCCTTCGGCTTCATGGCATAGGGATGGCGGCGACACGGCAGTGATGGGCGAGAAATTGTTGGCCGGAGCAGGCGGGCGCCGACATGCGCAACGGCGGCGGCGGCATATTGATGAGTGCACGTATTGGAGCTTACTTTAGTTTTATATAGGGTTGGTCAAACTTAAAAGAAAACCGTACTAGTACACATATACATTAGACTGAGGCACCGCTTATATTAGTTACCACAGCCACGATACGGAATCCTGTGCAAGCGCGTGAACCGCGGCCGCGCGGTCGATCGAACGGTGTGTCACCGTGTCGCGCTCGAAGGACATCCACCGAACCTTTTTGTGTGTGTGAAAACAATCCCCGAATATTACTCAACTTTTTTTCCTGGAAAAGTTCTTGACGCTACAATATTTCCATATATTTGAATTTAGCTCCAGTTCGTGTTTATTTGGATTTGGACATTTTAGGTGCGCCCTAGTTATTTTTTAATACTGATTTTGTGTGTGTGACTGAGAGAGAACGTGTGTATGTGTCCATATGTGTGTTGTGGCGGAAGGGCAATGTGGAGACGGTGTGCGTGTGATAGAGACATAGAGAGGTGTGAATGTGCAAATGATCATGCATGAGTGAGACATAGACAAATGCCGATACGTTGTGTATACATGAGAGAGCGGTCTTCTATTTTACTTGTGTGTGTGTGTGAGAGAGAGAGAGAGAGAGGGAGAGGGGGAGCATCCGTCACACAACAACCATCTCTCTCGATTCGTCCGTCTCTCGCACGATCCCATGTACCACATGCATCAACGCACACATTTTGACACCCTCACCCGGCCCCTACCCACCTCAAGGCCCGCACATCGCTCTCTATCTCGCACGCACAATCTCTTCGTGAAAACCCTATTTAGCATGTAGCTTTCCGTCACATACACACACATTTCTCCCCATAGGTTTCATTTCTCTCAATATCTGACACACACACACACACACACCCTCCCCCGAGCACACAATTCATCCCCATCCAAGGTTATATGGCAACCACTCTCGCTTGTGCTTCTCTGCATCCCAGCATGCACAACACCTCAATCTTCAAAGAGGGCATCGAGGAGATCGAAGACGGCGACCATACTGCACTAGAGAAATGCGGGGCCATTTGGAAGCAGAATGATGTGACAACGACTGACTAACTCCTCCCCCCCTCTCTCCTGCCTAAAATTACCAATCCCTCTCTCCCTCCGCACAAAATGATCAATCCCTCAACCCACGAGATCCTTCCCCTCTTGTCCATGTTTTTCTAGCTCTCTCATCAAACATGTTGTCTCTTCTCCTTCCACGTGTACAGAATCCCGATGCACACGCATCTCACGTATATTACATGTCTCCATCTTTCTCACAGACCTAACTTCTTCCTCTCTCTTTCTCTCTCTGTCTCGTTAGGTTTGTCTCCTACTCTCTTGTCCACATACATACAATCTTTCCCGCCCTATCTGCTACATCTCCGCAAGCTCTCTCTACACGTTTCATTCCCACATTGGGATGTGTTCAAAATGTTGCTTTTATAATGGATGATGTAGAGTTATGGTTGGTTTTGTTGCATCCTAGAAAGTAATAACTATGAAATGCATTTAGATTCTCATTTGACTGGGATTATGTGAGTTTGAGCATATTGTGAAGTACTATAGACCCCGTATACATCTTGGAATTCAACAATGATTGCAACTATTGAATTGTATAGTCCATTACATTCGAAGTCAGTAGACTATATATTTATTTCACAATTACAACAAATGATTAATGCAGTACAAACTAAGAAAACAAATGTGTACCCCCTCCGTTTTTATTTAAGTCCGCGTATTAGCATTGGTCAAAGTCAAGTTTTGTAAACTCTTAGAAAGTTTATAACAAAAAATATTAACATATACAATACAGTAACAAATAAATACCATTACATTCATTATTGAATGTACTTTCACATCATACATATTTGTTATGGTAAATGTTTATGTTTTTCTATAAACTTGGTCAAACTTTAGGAAGTTTGACTTCGGTCAAATCTAATATGCAAAGTTAATAAAAACGGAGGGAGTACTAGTAGTTACTAGTACTACTCGCTAGTTGCTTAGCCCAATCACCCAGCACGCCACACGGGGAGTTCAGTGTCACAAAATTTTGAGGTCGGCAGGAAAATCTCCCGCGACCCTGATTCGAGCAATGCGAAGTTACCATCATAGCCTTCGGAACAGGCCTACGGATGACGTTTGCTCGGGGGTTGTTTTCGTAACTTCAGGTTCACCCTACCCAGCCAACCCCACTCCGGCACCCAGAGTAGTACACCTGAATACTCCCCATTTTCTGTACCCACCGCAAAATAGACTTCTCCACGGCACCACAGCGTTCGTGCTCCTCCCCTTCTACATTGGCGCACTCGTCCCGGCAACATCTTCCACGGTCTCGGATCTGCTTCCCGGAAGCCGACGCCAAGCGCAGAAGCACCACCGTCATGGACAATGAACTAACTCCTGTTGCCGAGCATGATGCACAGAGGCCGCCGCGACCATCGTTCTCCTCCTCGATTGCTAATGTGTGTACTGAATCACTTAGCAGTACATGTGCAGTTCCAATTTTGTTCAACCTACCCTTCAAATTTCCTGGTTGCTATTGTTCCCGTAAAAGTAATTGGTTATAGCCTCCACTGTCCAACAGAATATCAGCTTGTAATTGTGCGTCGCTCGTGTATCGCGCTGTGCTTGGGTAGGCTCTTCATCTGCAACCAGTAGTGTGGCAAATGATGAAAAGTTTTTTAGAACTAGCAAGATGCCCATGCGTTGCACGCATCAAGATGCATTCATATGAGTAGTTTATCTCGTGGGAGAAATGGATGAACGAGGGAAGGCCTTATTTGCAAATCTGGAGAGGGGTGTGGGTATCTTTCTGCAAAATTTCCATAGTTTCCTTCCTATCCGTCGGATATAAATCGGACGACCTATATTGCAGGATGGCAGGCACACCATCATCACCAACTCTGTTTTTTAAAGAAAAAAAAGAGTAGAGAGTAGAGAAGTAGAGATAAATATTAAATATAAAATAAATATAACAGTAGAGAAGAGAGTAGAGATAGCAGGGACGTCGGGAAAGGATCGCGCGCGCGCGGGAAAAATCGGCCGGGCGTGCGCTAGTTTTGGCGCTCGGCGTCCGGCGCGCTTTATAAAATCCAACGCCCTCCCACCGCTCTGTGCCTTGCCACCGCTCTCTCCCCACACTGTGCCTTGCCACCGCTCTCTCCCAGCTCTGTGCCTTGCCACCGCTCTCTCCCCACTCTTTCTCGCCTCGCCGCCACCGCGCCACCATGCCACCGTGTCGCCGGGAAACTTGGGGATACCGCGACGTCCGCGCGCGCCCCTCCGGCGGCTTCTCCGCCGAGATCCGGTTCCGCGGGATGCGCCTTGGCCTTGGCAATTTCGACACCGCCAATGAGGCCGCCCGCGCGTACGACGCGGTTGCGTGGCGCCTCCGTTGGCCTCATAGAACATTGAACTTCCCCAACGTGCCGACGCGGGAGCGGGCGCAGGAGCTCGCGCCTCTGCCACGGCTTATCACCGACGAGATCGTCGTGACAACCGGAGGCGGTAGCACCGTCTCGGCATCGCCAAGCTAGACGACGAAGCCATCGCGTTGTGGCGCCAATGCTTCCCACAGGACATCATCAACGAGCGCGAGTTCTACGCGCAAAGGAGGGCGGAGAGGGAGAAGAGGAGGGCGGGGCGAGCCGCCTATCACGAGGACAAGCGTACGTGAAAAGCGGACGCTCAATTCAACATGAGGCTAGGAGCAGCGTCGCCCTGGGAATCCAACGACGATCGGTATCTTCACGCCTACATTGAGACGTCGGAGGAGGACATCACCGAGGAGGAGTCGGACGACGAGGAGCAGTTGAACTATCTATTTTTTATCTATCTATGCTATATCTATGTTGAGAACTATCCTCTACTCTCTAGTCTCTACTCTCTATCTCTACTTCTCGATCTCAGCACTGTAAACGCTTTTTTAAAGCGCCGTGCATTGCGCTTCTGTTGGAGATGCTCTAACATTCCAGACGAGTGCTTTAATGTTGCCTACAAGATGCGTGAGTATTACTAGTAGTATATTTTTCTTGCCATGTTGAGATTTTAAAACCACGAGTGCGAACATGCAGAGGAGCGATGAAGACCAAACACAGGATATTGGGGACATCTTCAAGGAATGTGGCAAGTTAAAGAGGAGCTGCACCGAACCTGTAAAACGAGCTTTGGTAAGTAACACCCTTTCAATTACTTTCGTTTAGCCTCGTGTTCTTCGATGTGTATATGTTGTAGTTTCTGTTTCTCTTAGCCTTGTGTTCTTTGATGTGTAAAGAGTCTTAATCGTCCTAATGCTTTCATTTTTAGCTTGATGTAGGAAGTGGGTGTTCTCACCTTGTAGTCTATTTTTATATTTTTCCTTTCGAATTCACTTCTGCAAGTCCTGTTTATCTGGCTTCTACTAAATCGATCTGGGTTGCTCTGAGTATTGATCTAAAAAAGAAGTAATTTCATGTCAGGATGCAGTTCCTGCGAGGAGGGAAGTATGGTCAACCTCGAGATCATGTTTCCAAAATGAGGCTGGATTACACACAAGGTGCTAGTTCCCTAATGATGCTGGATTAGACACAAGGTGCAAATTCCGAGATGATGCTGGATTACACGCAAGCCAGGTGGAGTCGTCAGCTGTTCGTGTCCTCGTGGCTCTAGTAAAGGCTGAAAGAAAGCGTGCAACAGCCCTTGAGAACGTAGCTGAGTTCCTGAAGAAGCGAAAAGAGCAATCAGATGCTCTCTTCACCCAAGCCAAAGAAGAGATGGAAGAAGCCAGAAATAAGCTAGCAGAGGCAGAGCAGGCTAGGCATCTCCTGCTATCTAAAACTGTTGTCAATACAAAATTTCCTTCTAATAACTAGGTTCAAATGTTTATCCAGTCAGCATGCCTGTTGTGATGTCCGTGCATCTACTGATGTGGCACAAAATAATTTTTTTGGGTCATGTAATAACAGCAATTACTTTCCAAACAATAATAGACGAAGCATTGGACATGGTATAGTTCACGCGCAAGCCTGACATTCCAAGTTCAACTTCCACATCAAACTCATGTTCACAGATATCTGCACATTCATAGATAATGTCCACAACCATGATTCACTTCAAAGCCAAAAAATGTGAGGAGAGTTATAAATAAAGAAAAACCTCTAGTTCCTGCTACCACTGCGAGCACAACAAGTCAAGACCATGCGTGATTAATTATATTTTGGTCATTTTTTTGTTCTAAAATGCCGGCCGGCTCGCGGAAGGACGTGTAGCCGGCACATGCGCGGATTCAATGGAGGCAGGTGGGGCAGTCTGAAGTCGGTTGCATGCGGCGAGGAGGCATTATCAGCCGGGCCTGCAGCGAGTGGGGCCCTCTTGGCCGGCGGGCCGGTTCAATGCCTGCGCTATGAGAGGTCGCGTCCGTGTCAGAGCAATCACTCCCTCCAGTCCTTTTTTGTTTGGGTATAACAAAATTTAGTTTTCCATTCACATTTTACAAGTAAAATTCGTGGACAAACTTTGACCCAAACTACGATGGGGACTAGTAAACTGGAACGGAGGTAGTAGTTTTTTTTTATCAAAGAAGGGTTTCCCCCTTCTGATTTTCATTACTGAAAACCAACATCTAAATCATAGTATTTGCCCTAGAACTACCAGGTTCAACATCTCACAACATAAACCCATACAACCATACGCCAAGGAGGTAGTAGTTATGAATTCCATTTTCGCTCCATACCAATCGTTCTAAAAACTACTTAGTACTTATAACGCACCATTGCAAATCTGAACTCTTACCCCGCTAAAAAATGATATTTTAAACGTGGCTACTTGATCTGTGGCAACTGGCGAGCCACCGCCTCCAGGTCGTTCACCTGTGGCCCCGAGCATCAACTCCTACGGATCAAATTATCATGTGAGCTGACTATTCCTACAAAGGTGCGCTCCACCACGTAGCCGGTACCCGCGCATGCAGCAAGCGTGCACCTAGGGTTTTAGGGTTTATTTATTAATGGTGCGTTTACGTAACTCTCATGTGTGCGAGACAGGGAGAGACCGACTACGTGCCTGCGCCTCTTCTATTTGTATATGTACTCCACCGTTTGTCTAGTGTCCAAAAAATTATAGAGTGGTAATAACTACTCCCTCCATTCCATAATGTAGTGCCTATAGATTTTTTGAAAAGTCAAACCTCACAAACTTTGACCAAGTTTGTGGAGAAAAATATTTACATCTAGAGTGCGAAACATATATCACTAGATTAATCATATGATGTAGTTTCTGTCGGATGTGGGGTTCCGGAAAACCCTTAAGGTTCGAACACTGGGGTGCGCGCGAAGTCTTTCCCTCCTACCGATCTACGCCCTAGCTCGCTAAGATCTCGCGGACGAACTCGACGAACTCGCAACACAAGAAGACACAAGGTTTATACTGGTTCGGGCCACCGTTGTGGTGTAATACCCTACTCCAGTGTGGTGGTGGTGGATTGCCTCTTGGGCTGATGATGAACAGTACAAGGGGAGAACAACCTCCTGAGGTTGAGGTGTTCTTGTGGGTAGGCTCTCGATCGGGTTGGATCAAGCTAAGATGAGATGCCTCTACTATGGTGGCTAGCTCTACTTATATAGGCCCTGGTCCTCTTCCCAAATATCGAGCGGGAAGGGAGCCAATGACGGCGGGCAAATTTGAAGGGGGACAGCTAGTACAAGCTATCCTGACAAAAGTGGTCTTCGCCTGCAAAAAGCTCTGGTGGTGACGCCGTCTTGTGCTCCACGATGACCTTCGTCTTGCCGTCCTCCTGGTCTTTGTCTCGTTGCACCAATATAGCAACGTTTGCCTAATGCCTCGGTACTCTTCGCCTGCACTGGCCTCCTTAGCACCAAAGAGGAAACAAGGACGTTGCGCGCGCTGGCGCCCGCCTGGCGCCGTTCGTCATGGCTCACGTCACGAGAGCCTCGTGAGGTTTGCCCCGCCGTGATATCTCCGCTCCTCGTGAGCCTGCCTGGCTAGGCCACTCCAGAGGAGGTCTTGTGTCGTCCGCCTCGCTAGGCTTGGACCCTCGCGAGGGCCTTGGATGCCTTGTTGATGAAGATGGGTCGTACGGCCTGCTGGCTTAGCCATGCTGTGGGCCGCAGGCAGCCAATTCTAGGGACCCCCATTCCTAGAACGCTGACAGTAGCCCCCGGGCCCAAGGTGCGCTCGGGCTTGGCTTCGCGGTGAAGCCAAGGGTCAAGTTCGGAGCACCGCGGGCCCCAAAAGCCTGCGGCCTCGGTTGACGCGTGGCGGTTGATTGGACGTGGGCGTCTCTGCTTCCCCACGCTGCCCTTGAATCCGCCTGGCTATGCGGCCCCCGCACCTCACACGGTTATTCTTCCTCCGCCCACGCCTGGCTCTTCCAATCTCCCTGCTCCCTCGAGGCCCTGCTTTGCGCTTCCAATCTGACTTGCGCTCTGCTTGCCCCATCGCCATGGCGCCGAAACAAGCTGAAAAGGGGAAGAAACCTCTGTCTCTGCCAACTGCACCTCCGTCCTTCGCACCTGCGCTCGGCCGGTCTCGGGTGCTCAACGACGAGGCCATGGACAAGGTGCGTCCGATGCTTGCTTCCCGTTTCAACGAGTGGGGGGAGACGGTGGCTTGGCCTGCGTCTTGCACTCGCACGGCTCTGGAGGCCACAGAAGTCCCAATCTTCATAGATGCCCTCTGGGCTGGCCTGATTCCTCCCTTCTCTGCCTTCTTCAATGCGGTGCTTGAGCATTATCAGATCCACATGCAGCATCTTGACCCCCAATCGGTGACTCTTCTTGCTGTCTTCGCCTTCGTGTGTGAAGCCATGGTGGGCATCGCTCCTTCGGGCCCTCCTCCGTCACTTCTTCTCATTGCCTCTGGCTGACCCTCTGCAATACTCGGGGTGCGTGAGCTTCCAGGCCGTGGCTGCGACCGCGGGCGCGGGGATTGACTTCAAGCTCCCTTCATCCACGAGCGAGTTTCGTACACGATGGGTGTTTGTCGATGCTGGCGTGCTCAGCCCCCTGCTTCATGCTCCGGCGGGGCCTGCTGTTCCAAACTCCGGTTGGGGCCATCAGAAGCTCACAAGCCCCCGCCTTGCTCCTCTGGGCCAGGCTGAGGATGTTGAAGGACCGTGGCGTGACTGCGCCTATGGTTGTGAAGGAGTTCGTCAAGCGCCGAGTCACTCCGCTTCAGCACCATTCCCGCCCGATGTGGGCCTTGCTCAGCAGTCAGGACCACATGAGGTTTCAGGAGGAAGGGCTTCCTCTTAAGATGCAGGAGACGGTGCTCATGGTTCTGACGGGTATCCCTCTGCCGGACGACATGCCCAGGAAGAGCTGCCTGCTGTACTGTTGCGAGAACAAGGATGAGTTTGCCGCGAGCATGCCCTCCTTTGATGAGTGGGGCATGCACCCGATTGGCCTGGTGGGGCCCCGCGGGAACCCCGTCGACGTGGTCCCCTTCCTCGCCACCGGTGCCGAGCTCGCCCCAGGTGAGGGTGCAGGAGGGCGAGCTCCGGTGGAGGCCGGCGGCCCTAGCGCTGGAGAGCACATGCCGGATGGCGATCCTGGGGCGTCGTCTTCTGGGGCCTGCACCCCCCTCCTGAGGCACTGATTATTGAGGAGGTGCAGCATGCGGCTCCCGAGGCCAAGGCTCGAGGAGCCTCGGGAGGTTGTGGTGAGACGGTGCCCGGCTGCTTGCCGCGACCGGGCACCCCTAAAGATATCCTTCCAGGCTCTTCTTCAGCCCTGCTGCGCACTGGTCGTCACATCCAGCGTTTCGGTCATCTTTGTGTGGACTTCGGGGAGCTCCGCAAGAGGAAAGGATCTCCTAGCGGCAACAATATCTTCGGGCCGTTGAAGCGAAGGAAGTATATCACCGTTGACGTGTAAGTGCCGCACTGCCATGGCTTATTGCGCGCTGTCTTCATCTCCTGACGCCAGTTTTTCAGGGCTCCTTCCATCGAGGCTGCTGCATCTCCTGAGAAACGGTCTCCTCCTTCCTCAACTCTTCCGCCAGCCTCAAACGCTCCGAGTCCGCTTGTCGCCCCAGGAGCAGGCTTGGCTGAAGGGGCACTCCTGCCTTCTTGGCGTGCCGAACCTGCGGCCTTGTTGCCCCCCCCGGTTTGGCGTGGAGCTTGGCAGGCGTGCCCAGGACTCCTCCGCTGGTCATGGACGGCAATTTGTTGGCTTCGATCTTCGTCTCCTCTTCAAGCAGCGGGCCCTGGTCAGCTTGGGCTCCTCGCAAGGACTGGTTGACGTCAGGCTCGGCGTCAGCCCCCAGCCCCCTGCCTGGAGGGGGCGCACCACTCGACGCCACGCCCGCAGCCCCCGAGGTGGAGGACGAGGTGGGCCGAGCATTCGAGCTCGAGCGTGGGCGGAGCGTGGTTCGTCACGAGCTCTTCCAGGAGGCGATGGGCGCAATGTGCCGACTTGGTGAAGAGCTCGCGAGTGTCGATTCACGTCTTGAGGCTGAAGGTCTCCGGCTGGCGGAGGAGCGGCGCAAGCTGAAGGTGGCCATCAACCTCGGCCGCTATCAGCGTGACCTTGAGAACGCGAAGGCTGAGGCGTCTCTCAAGGTTTCCCATGAAGCCCGCTCACGAGCTTTGGATGAGGCTCCCGAGGCTGACCGCCGCCGCGAGGCTGCGGAGAAGCACGCGTGGGAGCTCTAGGCCTGGAGCGCGTCTCTTGAGCAGCAGGTGGAGGCGCACAGGGCCGCTCTTGCGTCACTGAGGGGGACGCCCGCGGAGGAAGTGGAGGTCCGGAAGCGTGAGGAGGCGCTGACCCTGGAGGCCGTGGAGTGCAGCCTCGAACTCGAGCAACTGGAGACGAGGGAGCGTCAAGTTGGCCAAGCAGAAGATGCCGTCGGGGCTCGCAAGGCCAGAGTCGAGGAGGAGGTTGATCGCCGGGTGGCCGAGGTTCGCGCAGATCTGGAGGGTAGGTACGACCTGAAGCTGAAGCTCGTAGGCGTGGAGGATGAGGGCAGGGCCGCTGCCCTCAGGCCCGGGTTGGACGAGGCTGAGAGGCGTGCGGAAGCCACGGCCGCCGCCCTGGTTATGGCGCAGGCGGACTTGGCCTCCGCCCGCACCGAGCTGCGTTCCCTCCGGAGGCGGGTTGATGACGCTGAGGCCGTCGCGAGGCAAAACACGGAGGAAGTGCTCCAGCGACGAACGCTGGAGCGCGGGCATGCCCCTATGCTTCAGGACCTCTGGAACATGGCCAATATCGCCCTGGGCCATATTTGCGACGTGGAGCCGCCGGCCCCTCACTCGAATGATTATGCCAGCCATCTGATCTTCTTCACTGAGGTGGTGACGCGCCTGGAGGCTCGATCTGCCAGATCTTGCCAGCTTGTGGAGGAAAGGGGGCGTAGCCTGCTCGAGCGCGCTTTCTCCCGTGTCTTCAGCCACCTTCTGAATGCCGACCCCAACTTTGATTTCGACGCCGTCATCGCCCCTATCCCAACGGTCGTCCGGGATGACTTGGCGCGTTGGGTTGAAGACAACGTGGATGCGTTGGTCAGGACCTTCACTTCGGAAGATGACGGGGTGGTGGTCGCCGCAGACGAAGGTGACGTGGTTGACGACGGCGTCGGGGGCGTCGCCGGCGGTGGCGACGTTTCCGATGAAGATGAAGATGACGCGAGTGACGCATCCGCGGGTGACGCAGCGAGCAAATTTCCTGCTGATCTCATGTTCTCCTGTCGTTTCATCCTGCTCACGAAGCTCGGGCATGGCCCTTGGAAAACTTGTAAGAGCATTTTGGGAGGGGGAGCCCCTCATGTAAGCAAATTGCAGTTTTTACTTTCCTATGCGATGTGAGTTTGTATCCTCGTGAACTCGTGAATCCAGATGTGACTTCTCTGTCATGATTTACCTTTGCCAGCGCCAGCTTTGAGCTGGGTCGCGACGCGTCGAGTTCCTAATTACGGTGCGGAGCTCGTCACCCCGTTAGAGGGGGTCCCACAAGAAGTGAGCACCAATTGTAGTGCGTGCATGCACTTGGCGTGCGCGCTTCGCGCTGTCCCGCTCGCGAGGAGCTCGTGAGGGGAAGGCGGCGGACATGAGTCCCAGGAAAAACGAGATACAGCAGGCAAGAAATTGCTCGAACGAGAAAAGGCTCCCCCACGCACATCGATAAAAACTCTGCTTCAACTCAAATCCAGATCCAGAAAGCAAGGCTACGAAGAGAGAGAGATCCAAAGAAAAAGGCCGCGTCCGGCACCTAGTCTAGTCTTCTGGTCAAGTCTTCTCACCAGCGTGGAACTAAGTGCTGCCACTAGGCGTGGGAGGGAGCCCCAGGGGCTGAGGCCGGCACCCTTGAGACTCCGGGGTGTGTACAGCCCCAACTCATTATTACGTGAGAGTGTCACGGGCGGCGAGCTTCACAGGCACTGGGCCTTCTTCACAGGTACCGGCCTTTCTTCATATCGCCAGATGAGGGCCCCGCCTTGCGCCACCTTTGACCTCCTTTGAGCCGACCGGTCACCGGGAAGACACAAAGGAGGGAAAGAGGACGCCAGCGGTTCCCCCGGCGACCACAGGTCCTCTGCCGGGGGAAGGGTTGTCGAGGCCTCCCCGGCAGAGGGCCTACCTCCGGGTGTCGCCAGGCGTCGCGCGCCGCGGGGAGGGGCCTTGCTCCTGGCTCCCTCCCGGCGGCCCCCAGCGTGTCTCCCTTGTCGGAACGGGTGCCGCCGTGCCAGGGTCGTCGATCGACGCTGCAACCTGATTCATCCGCAGCCCACGGTTAGCATAAGCCTGGTCCTGAGAGATTAGCGGTATCCTATAGTTGCCGTTGTCAGCGCGATCATTGTGGTTCTCCATTGGTTCTTGGAAGGCTTCGGCTCCTAGCGGCCCCTCTCCCCAATCTTCTCCAATGAATGAGCCGGGGTCATCCTCTGGCGCGTACTCTTGGTCCATCATGCGGGGCACGTAGGCTTCCGGGGCCGTTACCCCGAACACCTCGCCGCGGTGCCCCATGCTCCATGTCGCTCGGCCCAGGGTGGCGTCCTGAGGATGGTAGCGTGGCATCCGGCTAGGACCATGGAGGGCGACGCTTGCGCTCGTGCTTGTCGCGGGCGGCATGGGGGAGTCGGAGCCCCCTACGCCGCTGGTCGTGCTGATGTTGATGAAGCCCCCGGGCGTAGTTGATGGCGCGCGGATGTGGTGAGGTTCACCGCGCGGCCCTGTAGTGGCCTGAGGAGGAAGTCGATAGCAGAAGGGTGGTGCTCCCGACGCCGCTGCATCCAGCAGCTCGGCAACACGCTCCAGCAGCGTATCCCGGCCGCTTTCCATCAGCCTGCATCGCAGCAGCTCCCTTGCCACGGTGAGCGCTGCCCGCATGTTTACTTGCTCCCGCCGTGAGTGCAGCACCGTTGCCGCGGCATGGCTCGCTGCTCTTGCGGCAGCCCGTACTTGCCGTGGTGTGAGGGCGGACGACGCCTGGCCGCGCTGCCCGCATCCGACGGGGTTTGGCGGCGCTCGTGCCGCCTGGAGCACAGGGTCAAGATCTTCATGGGCAGGCGGCGCTGCCCGGGTTGGCCAGGCTGCCCAGCGGTCAGAGCCGGCCCTTGAGTCACCGGCCATCGTAGCTGGGGAGCGTTGGTGAGCTGGTTGGTGGAGAAGAAGCTCCGGCGCACCCCTACCTGGCACGCCAAATGTCGGATGTGGGGTTCCGGCAAACCCTTAAGGTTCGAACACTGGGGTGCGTGCGAAGTCTTTCCCTCCTACTAATCTACGCCCTAGCTCGCTAAGATCTCGCGGACGAACTCGACGAACTCGCAACACAAGAAGACACAAGGTTTATACTGGTTCGGGCCACCGTTGTGGTGTAATACCCTACTCCAGTGTGGTGGTGGTGGATTGCCTCTTGGGCTGATGATGAACAGTACAAGGGGAGAACAGCCTCCTGAGGTTGAGGTGTTCTTGTGGGTAGGCTCTCGATCGGGTTGGATCAAGCTAAGATGAGATGCCTCTACTATGGTGGCTAGCTCTACTTATATAGGCCCTGGTCCTCTTCCCAAATATCAAGTGGGAAGGGAGCCAACGACGGCGGGCAAATTTGAAGGGGGACAGCTAGTACAAGCTATCCTGACACAAGTGGTCTTCGCCTGCGAAAAGCTCTGGTGGTGACGCCGTCTTGGGATCCATGATGACCTCCGTCTTGCCGTCCTCCTGGTCTTGGTCTCGTTGCACCAATATAGCAACCTTTGCCTGATGCCTCGATACTCTTCGCCTGCGCTGGCCTCCTTAGCACCAAAGAGGAAACAAGGACGCTGTGCGCGCTGGCGCCCGCCTGGCGCCGTTCGTCATGGCTCACATCACGAGAGCCTCATGAGGTTCGCCCCGCCATGATATCTCCGCTCCTCGTGAGCCTGCCTGGCTAGGCCACTCCAGAGGAGGTCTTGCATCGTCCGCCTCGCGAGGCTTGGACCCTCGCGAGGGCCTTGGATGCCTTGTTGATGAAGATGGGTCGTACGGCCTGCTGGCTTAGCCACGCTGTGGGCCGCAGGCAGGCAAGTCTGGGGACCCCCATTCCCAGGACGCCGATAGTTTCACATTATATATTTTTCCTATTGTAGATATAAATATTTTTCTCTACAAACTTGGTCAAAGTTTGCAAAGTTTGACTTCTTAAAAAATCTATAGGCACTACATTGTGGAACGATGTGTTGCCACACGATCAAAGTTGATTAATACATATTCACCGATTTGATGGAAAAAAGAGTCTAGTTTTGAAATAGGTATATCACTAAAAATATGTTATGTTTCACTCAAAATATATTCCTTTGGCGGTTTTGATGAGATAATGGAGGAATGTTGTTGGTTTCAAGATTCGGGAAGTGGTATATGTCTAATTTCTACTCTTACTAGCAAGATGCCCGTGCGTTGCACGAAACATCAAGATCTTGTGGGAGAAAGGGATGAACGAGGGAAGGCCTTCTCTGCAAATGTGAAGAGGGGTGCGGGTAAATTGCCATAGTTTCCTTCCTGTCCGTTAGATATAGATCTTTCGGTCTATATTGCAGGATGGCAGGCACACCATCATCACCGACTATGCTTTTTATATGAGTAGAGATAAAAAATAGAGTTGGTGATGATGGTGTGCCCGCCATCCTGCAATATAGGCCGCCCGATTTATATCTGGCGGATAGGAAGGAAACTGTGGCAATTTTGCCAAAAGATACCCACACCCCTCTCCACATTTGCAAATAAGGCCTTCCCTTGTTCATCCTTTTCTCCCACAAGATAAACTACTCATACAAATGCATCTTGATGTTCCATGCAACACATGGGCATCTTGCTAGTTGTTGCATAAAGCCCATGTGTGTGTGAGAGAGAGGAGGACGGAGTGCATGTGTGACAAAGACACAAAGAGTGTGTGTGCGAGAGGTATCAGCTTAAAATGAGGCGATAGTGTGTGTGTGCGCAATCGAGAGGGCGTGTCTCAAGAAGGGAAGAAAAATCTACATAGATACAAGGAGCGCGAGAGAGACATGTATGCGATAGTGGAAGCACGAGTGTGCGGGTGTATAAACCTATCTAGAGGCTAGTCGATAAATGTTTGTGAGAGAAATATGAGTAGGGGGTGCGAAAGCGAGTGTTTTGTGTGTGTGAGAGAGAGACGGTAGTCGGGAAGGGGAGTGGAAGCAGGAGTTGTGTATGTGTGTGTGAGAGAGAGGGGGGAGTTTGTCTGATCGGTAAACAAATGAATAATGTCAGTTTTATAACTGGGATGGAGACGGAAAGGAGACCCAAACAAATGTTGTGTCTGCAGGAGAGAGTAATTTTAGTGGTATGAGTCATATCTAGAGACATATAGGGTGTGTGAGAGAACCCCATAGAGAGAAAGACAAAGTGAAAGACGAGTGAGACTATGTGTGTGGCGGTGAAAAAGAAAGCTTAGGTACCTAGTGATACCTGAGAACGGTAGATACGTGAGAGATAATGAAAACCGTGTAATGTATAACGATAGGGAGAGTGTGACACTTCTCAAGGGAGACGTCGAGAGACCATGTTTGCGAAGATAGGAGAAACATGAAGTGAGCGTACGGGTGAGCTGGAGAAAAGAGAGTGATAGCTACATGAAGGAGCATGCATGCGAGAGAGATGGGCGTGAAAGGAGTCAACATAAAAGGGATTCAAATATTTGAATTCGAGATGATGATACATGTAATTCATACTCGAACCAAAATTGATCTATCAAAGATGCATACTCATATGAATTCACGCGCATCTATGTTATTTAAATGTAGATATTACTGATCCATACATTTTAGTAGAACATAATTTGGTTTAAATTTTTTGATTTCAACCTTATGATTTTGAGATCATTGTATTTGTACATCATATTATACATATAAAGGAGCTGAATTCTTTGTTGTGCTTTTGAAAGCATATATATAATAAATGATGTATATAGAATTTTATTCCAATCGAAAATGGATCCTGCCCGAAAAAAATAGAATACAAACTGGATTCGAATTGAGTTGGCACGGTAAACGTGCACTCTTGCTCTGCCAAAATTTGAACGAAGTAGGAAAGTCGCACTAACTGCCTGAAACCAAAATCTACGAGATGGAAATTACTGCCTATCCCTGCCACGCAAAGCCTATCGGCTCGAGTTCTACAGGTTTCGATAGGGGTAGGTTTGTAATTTCACTCAAACGTGACATAACCGCCTCTCACCCGGATTCATACACGGTGGGCGCCAAAACACAGTGTCTCCTCAGCCGAAATCGACTCCCTCCCCGATTCATACATGGTGGGCGCCAAAAACAAACTTTTGTCGGCAAATATTTGGTGTATGCGAGATTACCGTCCTATCCCCAACTGACTAATATTGCTATGATGTAGGAAATTTAAAATGGGGGCTAAGTTTGTAAATTTCCTCGCATTTGAGACAAGCGCGCCCTGAAGACATGGTTCCCCCCTTCCTCTCTCCCTCCATTTCCCCATTCGTACTCCGTGGGCGCCAAAACACCCTCTCCACCCCAGCCTCCTCCGTCCGCCACCCCATCCACCGCCATCATCCTCCACCATGCCGGAGCTGATACCCCAACGCCTTCAGCCATTACAAGAAATCGACCTCTCTCATCCACGGCTTCGGACCAGGATCCTTGCATCGCGTCCTCTCGCTTCATCCCCGCCGTCGTCCACCTTGTTGGCACCGCTCCCACGGCCGTCTCGTCCATTGCGCCCCGCCGCCACCGTCTACCCTCCTAGATCTGCTTCCACGCCGCTGACAGCCATCGCTACCGCAGCACCATCAAATTCTCAGCAGATGCATACACGGCGCTGCACCAGAGGCGGTACTCTTTCGTATCTGCTCAACTTATTTATCGCAGCAACAAAATAGATCGCCACTGCTTTACTCTGTTTTCTTGTCCATCACTTACTTGTTAGTTGAAAGCAAACATTGGTTGCGAAGTTGCCTTTGTCCGATTTGCACCTTCAGATCCGCCATGGCATGCTCAACACTATACTCGCAATGCTTATGGTTTTCCCATTTTATATTCCACACTAGTTAAATGACAGTAGACTAAATTTCAAAATTGGGTCAGTCGATTTTTGAGAGCTCGCCAGAGTTCGCCGGTGCGAAGGAAGGGGCTCGGGTGGGGATGGTGGTTGTGGGGGGCGGTGGTGGGGCCTCACCGAACAAAGAAAACTCGACGCGGGTGGGGCAGGCCTGGGGGGTGGTGGTGGCGGAGGAACACAGGCGGTGGGGGCCGGTGGTTCGGCCGGCGGCCCGTGCGGTGTTCTGTATGGGAAGAATCAGAGACGAGGAAGAAGAAGGGTTAGGAGACGTATGATCTTCATCCAACCGCCTGAAATGGTCGACTGACACAAATGAAAAAAGTCACGCAACTTGCATACAGATATGCCTTTATATTCAGTACCATCATCGTACCTGCTTAGCATTGCTCCTGAATCCATCAAGCTAAACAACGTGCCACTCATAATTCCAAACTTGTTGCTCAAATAGGAATCTGATATGGTGCTGATATTACTAAAACATATAACGTTTAATTGGTCAGCTAATGTTCCTACTTTACTTTCGAAAAGCACGTGCACCACATATAGAGAGACAGCAGGGAGTTGCATTCTTAATGCGCTCTGGTTCATCATGTGTGGGCACTGCGCAACGAACATTTTATTATCCAAAATCTGCTTGCTCTTCTTTAGCATGTTCCGCTTTCGTTCTTCTTTAATAACTACTCTCTCTGTTCCTAAATACAAGTCTTTGTATAGATTCCACCATGGACTAGATATGGAGCAAAATGAGTGAATCTACACCCTAAAATGTACCTGTATACATCTGTATGTGATCCATAGTGGAAATCTCTACAAAGACTTATATTTTGGAACGGAGGGAGTATGATAGTAGTACAGTATGTTCCTTGTAGTGAAGATGAGCAGGGACATTTGCAGTGTAGAGGTCTATACGATCGGTTGTGATGGACACTTTGAACTCTTCGGGCCTCTTTGATTCGTAGGACTTTGTAAACATAGGAATAGGAATTGCAGTGGCCTGCCCACTTGAATCCTATAAGATTAGCGAGGAAATGTGGGGAGCTGTGTCGCCTTTGAGAGTTACACGGATATTAACAGTACCGCACCTTTAGTTGAAGAGAGCAAGTATCCGAAGCCTTTCTAGCCGTACCGGCAATACTAGCACATATATTCCAGCAAGTTCCACTTTGCTGATTTTACTTGTGATGCTTACTATTTTCCCGTTATATCTACACTATGGTCTGCATAGCTGCTTTGTGCCGCACTAGCAGCAGTCCACTCTTGAAGCTAAACAACACACCAATCATAAGTCCAAAGCTTACTTCTTCAAATACGAATTGTGATATGATACTGATATTAGTTAACAGACACACATTTAATTGGTCAGGTAATGCTCCCACTTGATTTTCCAAATGCATGTGGCCACATATAGAGAGACAGCATGGAATTACATTTCTTTGGGTGCTGAGATTCATCATGAGTGGGCAACCAACACTATATGCAATGAAGCGGAACCTCAAGAATATGCTTCCTCTTCTGTTCTTTAACATGTTACTCTTTTGTTATTCTGTATTTAGTACGTACAGTATGTTCCTTGATAGGAAGGGGAGCAGGTGATGAAGCTATGTACCTAGGGTAGGTTCATAGGCCTGACCTAGATACCCTTCCCAAGGACATCACCCTAAAACTAGAAGCATTCAAGGAGGAGTCACCATCCACTCGACCATGGAGACCATCACTCGACCGCCAGAAGATCTAAAGCCACTCTGCGCTGCAACGGTCGAACATTACACCATAGCTTTAATGATCATTATGTCTCTTTATTACTAGCATTACCAGTAATGCCCCACTCTTGATGTACCTTAAATCCCTTGTAACGTGGGCCGGCTGGGGTCCTGGCGCACTCTATATAAGCCACCCCCCTCCACATGCACAAGGGTTCGCATCCCTGTAAACACACATACACATAATCCAATCGACCGCCTCCGGGCTCCGAGACGTAGGGTTGTTACTTCTTGTAAGAAGGGCCTGAACTCGTAAAACTCGTGTGTACAACTTCGCCATAGCAAGGATCTTGCCTCTCCATACTACCCCCCCCCCCCCCCCGCCCCTATTCTACTGCCAGTCTTAGTACCACGACAGTTGGCACCCACCTTGGGGCAGGTGTCCTAGCGACTTATTGGAGAAGTTGCAATTTTTCCGATCACCATCATCATGGTTTCAGGCGGAGGGTTGGCCGAGGGCCGCGAGATCCGTCTCGACGCGCTCGTGTTCGTAGCCGACGACTCCGCTTGGCTCCAAGAGGCTCCACTCGACGTCGAGGCGCTCCCCGTCCGTGGGGCAACGCACTTTCGCGCGTGCGTCCGCGGCGTCCTTCTGCGGCAGCCGTCGACTCAGTATCGATCTGCTCCTGTGACGTCCTCGCTCCCTGCTGCTCGCCGGCGCAAACGTTCCGGTCCGTCGCGGCTCCAGCGGTGGGTGAGGCACGCGGTGGCTCGCCAGTCGGCCACCCCGCAAGTCGCGGCAATCGATCCCGACGAAACTCTCTATGGCCTGTTCGACTGGCTCCGTCGAGACTGCATCCGAGTGCGACAGCAGCGACCCCGCGGCGGAAGTCCTGATGGTCAATGGACCGCGCAGTCCTCCTGGCTTCCCCCGCGACGACGGTGGCGATGGCGGAGGCGATCCGTCGCACGTCCACGAGGAATACCGCCCCGAGCCCCTCTCTTCGCAGCAGAGGGAGGAACTTCGTCGCCGTAACATGGATGCACTTCACACTCCTATCGTTGGAGAAACCCCCGAGGCCCGGGCCTTGGAGGAGGCGCGCCTGGCCAACTTGGCTGAACGCACTCGACTGGAGAATCTCCAGCACGCACTCGTCGAGCGTGCTCGGCAGCGGATTCCTGAGTCTAGTCGACGACAACTTTTTCCGCCTCCAACTCAGGTATACCGAACTCCGATTCAGAATCTCACAGCTACAACCTGAATAGCATAGTCGATTCAGCCCTCCCAGTCAGAAGCTGGCAGAGGTTTGATGCAGATCAGGGCTTTACTCCGGGCAGCGGCAGAGCAGAATACAGCAGTATCTTAGTTGCGAAATAGGATCCATAGCAGATCCGTGGTAGCAGACACAGTCCAGTCAGCTCACAGCCCAAGATCGCCCCCGAGGCGTGAGGGACGTGGAGACCGACGAGACCAGTACAAAAACCGTGAGCAGTATGATCACCGACTCAACCACGATGATCATCGTCGAGTGCCCACGCCTCCCCCAAGGAGTGGGTCATATGTGCCTCGGCAGCACGATGACAGACGCCCTCACAGTGGTGGGCGAAGGATTCCAATCGACCCCCGGGAGCCAGGCCTTGATGCAAGATCTATTCTCGTTCAAGGTATGGTTGACAGGAACAGAGCGCACAGAGAAGGCCATGACAGAGATTTCTCGACTGGCAGCAGAGTGCATGTTTCAGGTCCCGAGTGTTTCAGCAGAGCCATCAGGGCTGCAGTGATTCCTCCCAACTTCAGGTTGGCGACTGGAGTCAGCAAGTTCACTGGTGAGTCCAAGCCTGACACTTGGCTTGAGGACTACCGAGTGGCTGTTCAGATTGGTGGCAGCAATGATGAAGTGGCCATGAAGCACCTTCCTTTGATGTTGGAAGGCTCGGCCAGGGCGTGGTTGAATCAGTTAGCACCGGGCAGCATATATAGTTGGGAGGAACTCGCCCGAGTGTTTGTTAGGACCTTTGAAGGTACATGCAAACGACCAGCAGGGTTAACAGAGTTGCAGTCCTGTGTGCAAAAACCGAATGAAACCTTGAGAGATTATATCCAGAGATGGATCACACTGCACCACACGGTGGAGAATGTGTCAGATCACCAAGCAGTTTGTGCCTTCAAGGAAGGCGTCAAGTATCGAGAATTGAACCTGAAGTTCGGTCGGACTGGGGATATGTCTCTGAGTCGGATGATGGAAATTGCCACCAAGTATGCTAATGGTGAAGAGGAGGATCGGCTCCGGAGTGGCAAGCACAAGACAGTCGCCCATGAAATCGGAGGAGGGAACTCCAGTCGGAAGTAGAAGCGCAAAGCCGAGCCAGCTGCTCCTGGTGAAGCCTTAGCCGTGACTCAAGGAAAATTCAAGGGGAAGCCCAAAGGGCCGTGGAATCCCAAGAAAGTGAAAGATCAAGATGGAAATGATGTATTGGATTTACCCTGTCACATTCATACCAAGAAAGATGAGGAGGGTAACCTGATTTACCCCAAACACACCACTCGACAATGTCGACTCCTGATTCAACAGTTCCGAGAGAAACAACCCAAGGAGAAGGAAAAGGAGTCGGACAAGGGTGAGGATAAAGAAGAAGATGATGATGGTTTTCCCAATGTCAATTCCACTCTGATGATTTTTGTTGATGTTGAAAGCAAAAGTCGATTGAAAGTTATAAACAGAGAGGTGAATATGGTTGCTCCGGCAACACGCAGTTATCTGAAGTGGTCCCAGACTGCCATCACATTCGACCAGTCTGACCACCCAGCACGTATAGCCACCCCCTGGGAGGCAACGCTAGTGGTCCACCCAGTTGTTGAAGGCACTCGACTGACTAAAGTGCTGATGGATGGTGGTAGTGGCCTAAATATCCTGTATGCGGAGATCTTGAAGGGAATGGGCATCGCTATGTCCAAGCTCAGTGAAAGCAATATGAGTTTTCATGGCGTCATACTTGGCAAGAAGGATGAATCACTCGGCCAGATCGCCCTTGATGTGGTTTTCGGTGATTCCAAAAATTACCGCAAGGAAAAGTTGACGTTTGAAGTCGTGGATTTCCAGAGTGCTTATCACGCTATTCTGGGTAGGCCTTCTTATGCACGTTTTATGGCTCGACCATGTTACGTGTACCTCAAACGGAAGATGCCTGGTCCCAGAGGAGTGATCACTATCACTGGCAATCGGCAGAAGGCGGAAGAGTGCTTCCAGAAGGGCTCAAAGATCGCCGATGCACAAATGGCAGTAGTAGAATTGCAAGAGTATCAAAAAATGCAGATCCGAGTGATTTGCTATGAGCCAAGAAGCCTCCACAGACTCTGCATTTCAGTCCTCTGGTGAAACGAAGCCGATTCATATCCACCCGACCGATCCGAATGCTGCTCCGACTCACATTTTGACAACACTTGACTCCAAATAGGAAGAAGCGCTCATCCAGTTCCTCCGTGAGAACTGGGACATCTTTGCATGGAAACCTTCTGAGATGCCAGGTGTTCCCAGGGAGCTGGCTGAGCACCGTTTGCGAGTCGACCAAAAGTGAAACCAGTCAAGGAACATATTCGACGGTTCGCCGTACAGAAGAGAAAAGCAATTGGTGAAGAAGTGGCTCGGCTCCTGGCAGCTGAGTTTATCCGAGAGATTTACCACTCCGAGTGGCTCACCAATGTTGTCATGGTCCCCAAGAAGGACAACTCACTTCGCATGTGCATTGACTTCAAGCATATCAATCGGGCCTGCCCGAAAGATCATTTTCGTCTCCCCCGCATCGACCAAATAGTCGACTCGACTGCGGGGTGTGAGCGCTTGTCCTTTTTGGACTCTATTCCGGGTATCATCAGATCCGACTGTATGGACCCGATGAGATAAAAACGGCTTTCATCACTCCATTCGGGTGCTTCTGTTATGTCACCATGCCATTCGTCCTGAATAACGCTGGAGCCACATTCATGAGGATGATTCAGAAGTGCTTGCTCACTCAAATCAGTCGGAATGTGGAAGCATACATGGATGACATTGTGGTCAAGTCACGTAAGGGTTCTGACCTGCTGGCTGACCTCGCTGAAACTTTTGCCAACCTCAGAAGGAGTGATATCAAGCTTAATCCATCAAAGTGCACATTCGGAGTTCCTGGTGGAAAATTACTCGGTTTCCTCGTTTCCGAATGAGGGATCGACGCTAACCCAGAGAAAGTTGGTGCTATACTCCGGATGAAACGCCCTGTGCATGCGCACGATGTCCAGAAGCTTACTAGTTGTTTGGCCGCCTTAAGTCGATTCATTTCTCGCCTCGGTGAAAAGGCATTGCTTCTTTACCGACTAATGAAGCAGTCTGATAAGTTCGAGTGGACTCCCGAAGCTGATGCAGTGTTTGAAGAGCTCAAAACCCTGCTTTCCACCCAGCCAGTGCTTGCTGCCCCAATCAGCAAAGAGCCTTTACTGCTTTACATTGCAGCCACTGGACAAGTTGTCAGTACAGTACTTACGGTCGAGCGGGAAGAAGAAGGAAAAGCCTATAAAGTTCAGCGCCCAGTATATTATGTTTCTGAAGTTCTGACTCCATCCAAGCAAAGATATCCACATTATCAGAAGCTTGTCTATGGGATTTATATGACCACGAAGAAGGTTGCACACTATTTCTCTGACCACTCCATTACAGTCGTCAGCGACGCTCCATTATCAGAGATTTTGAACAACAGAGATGCAACTGGTCGAGTGGCAAAGTGGGCGATTGAACTCCTTCCTTTGGATATCAAGTTTGAGGCAAAGAAAGCTATTAAGTCCCAAGCAATAGCAGATTTCCTCGCCGAGTGGATCGAACAGCAGCTGCCGACTCAAGTCCACTCGGAGAACTGGACCATGTTCTTTGATGGATCCAAGATGCTGAATGGTTCCGGTGCTGGGGTGGTACTGGTATCCCCCCGTGGAGACAAGCTCAGATATGTTCTCCAGATTCACTTTGATTCCTCCAATAACGAAGCTGAATATGGAGCACTCTTATATGGGTTACGTATGGCCATTTCACTCGGCGTCCGTCGCCTCATGGTCTACGGCGACTCAGATTTGGTAGTCAATCAAGTGATGAAGGAGTGGGACGTCAGAAGCCCAGCTATGACTAGTTACTGTAATGCAGTGAGGAAGTTGGAAAAGAAGTTTGAGGGGTTAGAGCTCCATCATATACCCCGACTGAAAAATCAAGCAGCCGATGATTTGGCAAAGATAGGTTCCAAGAGAGAAGCCATTCCGAGCAATGTGCTTTTGGAACACATTCATACACCTTCAGTTCAAGAAGATCCTTTCACTGAACAGCCCCCGCAGCCTAAAAGTGCCACAGATCCGACTGAAGTCGAAGTCCCAGCCGTGGTTGACTTGATCATGGGGGTTTTGGTCATAACTCCCGACTGGACAGTGCCTTACATTGCATATATCCTTAGGAAGGAACTCCTAGAGGATGAAGAGGAGGCCCGACAGATCGTTCGTCGATCCAAAGACTTTAGTGTGATAAGAGGACAACTATTCAGAGAAAGCGTGATAGGAGTCAGCCAGAAATGCATAACACCAGAAGAAGGTCGAGTGATCCTCAACGACATCCACTCTGGGACCTGTGGCCACCATGCGTCCTCTCGGACCATTGTGGCCAAAGCATATCGAGCTGGATTTTATTGGCCACGAGCAAATGAAATGGCAAAAGATATAGTCGAAAAATGTGAAGGCTGCCAGTTTTACTCCAACATGTCCCACAAGCCTACATCAGCCTTGAAGACCATTCCACTCATCTGGCCTTTTGCTGTTTGGGGGTTAGATATGGTTGGGCCCCTGAGGACTGGTAGGAGCGGCTTCACTCATGTGCTTGTAGCAGTCAACAAGTTTACCAAATGGATTGAAGCCAAGCCTATCAAGAATCTTGAAGCCAGTACTGCCGTTAGCTTCATCAGAGAGTTGACATTCAGATATGGGGTTCCGCACAACATCATCAGTGACAATGGATCGAACTTCGATTCTGATGAGTTTAGAACCTTTTGTGCTTCCCAAGGCACTCGAGTCGACTATGCTTCAGTCGCCCACCCCCAGTCGAATGGACAAGCAGAAAGAGCAAATGGCTTGATTCTCAAAGGACTGAAACCCCGATTGATGCGTGATCTCAAGCACGCAGCATGCGCATGGGTCGATGAACTTCCATCAGTTCTTTGGGGATTGAGGACAACTCCCAATCGATCGACTGGACGAACTACATTCTTCTTGGTCTATGGAGCTGAAGCTGTTCTACCGAGTGATTTGCTTCACAACGCACCCCGAGTCGAGCTTTTCTCTGAAGATGAAGCAGAACAGGCCCGACAAGACGCAGTTGATCTCCTAGAAGAGGAAAGAGAGATGGCTTTAATTCGGTCGACCATTTATCAGCAAGACTTGCGCCGATTGCACGCCAGAAACGTGAGAGGTCGAGCGTTTCAAGAGGGAGACTTGCTTCTTCGAGTGGACCAGAAGAAACCACACAAGCTCGCCCCTGCTTGGGAAGGTCCCTTCATCGTCACCAGAGTGCTTCACAATGGGGCGTATCATCTTTACAATGTCGAACATCAGAAAGACGAGCTGCTCCGCCCCCTTTATACCTAAGCACTCATTCTATTGAGTTGTAATAAGAAATACCTTTGTAGTTTGTTTATTAGAGACAAGAGTTTTACAGTCCTCCAAGAATGATTGTCGCTGCTTATACTTGTGTCTGAAATCCCCCAGTGGGTGACTTGGCCGCGAATCCGTTTCGCCTAAGTTTATAAAATCCTACCGAGTGGTGAGCAGGCCTCTCACTCGAGGGCTTAGCTGCGAATCCGTTTCGCCTAAGTTTATAAAATCCTACCGATTGGTGAGCAAGTATTTCACTCGGGGGCTTAGCTGCAGTCCAGTACTCGCCTAAGTTTGAAGAAATCCCACCGAGTGGTGAGCAAGCCTCTCACTCGGGGGCTTAGCTGCAGTCCAGTACTCGCCTAAGTTTGAAGAAATCCCACCGAGTGGTGAGCAAGCCTCTCACTCGGGGGCTTAGCTGCAGTCCAGTACTCGCCTAAGTTTGAAGAAATCCCACCAAGTGGTGAGCAAGCCTCTCACTCGGGGGCTTAGCTGCAGTCCAGTACTCGCCTAAGTTTGAAGAAATCCCACCGAATGATGAGCAAGCCTCTCACTCGAGGGCTTAGCTGCAGTCCAGTACTCGCCTAAGTTTAAAAAATCCTACCGAGTGGAGAGCAACCCTCTCATTCGGGGGCTTAGCTGCAGTCCAGTACTCACCTAAGTTTAAAAAATCCTACCGAGTGGAGAGCAACCCTCCCACTCGGGGGCTTAGCTGCAGTCCAGTACTCGCCTAAGTTTAAAAAAATCCTACCGAGTGGAGAGCAACCCTCCCACTCGGGGGCTTAGCTGCAGTCCAGTACTCGCTTAAGTTTAAAAAATCCTACCGAGCGGAGAGCAACCCTCCCACTCGGGGGCTTAGCTGCAATTCAGTACTCGCCTAAGTTCAAAAATCCTACCGAGTGGAGAGCAACCCTCCCACTCGGGGGCTTAGCTGCAGTCCAGTACTCGCTTAAGTTTGTAACACGCCCATATCTGCAAGGACGACGAGGTGCAGGTTGACTGCAACCTTCTCCTTCGGAGCTGCGCCACGAGTACAACGTGCGCTCCAACCCGATCCGCAAGGACGACGAGGTGCAGGTCGACTGCAACCTTCTCCTTCGGTGCTGCGCCACAAGTACAATGTGTGCTCCATCCCAATCCGCAAGGACGACGAGGTGCAGGTCGACTGCAACCTTCTCCTTCGGTGCTGCGCCACAAGTACAACATGCGCTCCATCCCGATCCGCAAGGACGATGAGGTGCAGGTTGACTGGAACCTCCTCCTCAGAGCTGCATCTCAAGTACAAAAATGTTCCGAGTGAAGAATAAATTCCAATCGAAGGCAAGCACAAGCATGGTCGGAGATAAACCAAATCCAGATGAATCCTAAGGTCCCGGCCACGGATTAAAGTACTCGGGCATCAAGCCCGAAGGAGTTTAACGGTTACAAAAATCACTCGGCATCCCGAGGCAAATTTAAGGTGGAGCATAAAAGTTTGTTCACTCCGCAGGAGGAGGGCTGGCAGGCTCGACGAATTCGTCCAGGTCAATTCCATCGGCGATCCGAGTGCCAGCATCAATGAAGGTCTCCATGAAGGATTGGAAGTCATGCCTCTTGGTGTTGGCAACCTTGATCGTTGCCAGCTTCTCTTCTCACGCTTCCTTGCAGTGGACACGAACCAAAGACAGGGCCACATCGGCGCCGCACCGGGCAGAAGACTTCTTCCATTCTTGCACTCGACTGGGAATCTCATTAAGTCGAGTCATCAGAGACTCGAGATCATTATGGAGTGTTGCCCCTGGCCAGAGTGCTGTGTCGATCTGCGACATCGCGACCTTCAGTCGAGCAAGATAGTCAACAACACCAGCAACACGAGATTCCAATCGGAGTACATTCATGGCAGCCTCGTCCTTCACCGGAGAATGAATGGGGTCCAAGCTTGTCTCAACTCGCCCAGTCTCTTCCTCGAAGTTCTGGCAAAATTCTACATGTATGATTCAAAGATGAGTCAGCGGTTGTATATCGAGTCGACAATGACAAGTTAGTCGATTCAAAGAAAATACCTTCAAGCATGACGAACAGCTTCTTGGCAAGACCTCCCAGATAATTCTCCAGATCGTCCCTCTTGCGAGCAATGCCTTCCATGTTATCGTTCAGTTTGTTCTTATCCTTCTTCAGACGGGTCGCTTCCTTATTGGCTTCATCAAGGGCAGTTTTCAGCTTGGCATTTTCTTCCTCCAATTTGCCGATTGAAGCTAGCTCTGTTCGGCGAGTGCAGTTTTCTCGTCAGCTGCTTTCTGGGCGGCCGCAAGATCTTGGTCCTTTTTCGCCAAAGTTTGATTCATTTTCTCTGAAGTAAACAGCGCTTGTTCATAAAAAGTAAAATAGAACCTGGTACAAAGACAAACCAGTCGGCAAGCTTTCTCTTACCAGGAGCTTCATCCTTGGCCTTCTGCAGATTTGTCTTGGCCAGTTCCAGATCGACGTTGAGATGAATCTGTTTTTTCTCCAATTCAGCAAAACGAACTCTGAGTTCACAAGATTTCTGTAATCAAGGGACAGTCAGTCGACAGATGGAGAGATCAGTTACTTCAGAACAATAGTTCGATAAATTCAAGTTGTTTTCAGACCGTAGTCGACTGGCCGCAGTCAACCACGGTATCGGGGACTACACCCAGTGGGTGCACTTAGCGTGCCCCCACTGATTCAGTTTCCACTCGACGTGGAATATCCAGGCCAAAAAAAGAGAGAGAAGAAGACCTAAGACCATAGTCGACTGCCCGCAGTCGACCACGGTCTCGGGGACTACACCTAGTGGGTGCACTTAGCATGCCCCCACTGATCCAGTTTCCACTCAACTGAGTGGAACAATCCGACTCTCAGACCACAGTCAACTGCCCGCAGTCAACTATGGTCTCAGGGACTACACCCAGTGGGTGCACTCAGCATGCCCCCACTGGTTCAAAGATTCAATCGACAACAACATAGTCAGCTCAAAGTGAGAGTTTGTTCAGTGGCAAATCAAAACACCATGTGGGTGTACAGATGCGAAGCACAGACAGATGAAAAGATTCTTTGAAAGAAAGTTTTCAGGTACCATATCCTAACAGAACAAGCCAAAAGGGTCAGTCGACAATCTGCTAACCTGGACGTTGCTCTGGAGAGCGGACCTGGCATCATAAGCAGCTTGGCTGGCCTCCCGCACCATCTTCATTTTCTCCATCATAATGCCCGCCTGGCGTATAGCCTCTTTTGCTGCACCCACCTGGTCCTCCGGGACGTAATGTGCAGCAAAAAGTGATGGTGGATCAGCGGGGGTCTGTGCGGCTGACGCTGAAGGCTGAGCACTCGACAGCGGTATGGCGAAGGAGACGGAAGTCCGGTTGGCATCGCCGGCATCCTGAATTACCGGTTCCGCCACCGGTGTCGACTAAGGCGTCTTGCCAGCGGACGTTTTCCTGTTTCTTCTCCCCAAGGGCCTCTGTAGCTCGTCGTCGTCGTCGTCGGGGGGGTCAATGACGTTGAGAGGGGCTGTAAAAAGATCAGTTGCCAAAATTTCATCCCCGATTGGTTATATCACAGTTCAATCGACAAAGCTAAGACATGATCACAAAGATTATACCTGGGTTGGAGGTGACCACATCTTCCATGTCCTCATCTTCGTTTTTGTAAGCAGAGGTCCCAGAGGTAGCGGCACTGCTAGTTTCAAGATTCATTCGGTCAAATCAAGGAAAAATGGACAGCACAAAACTTCAGATAAAATGAAGACAGGACACTCACGCAGAGGCAACAGGGATGTCAATTTTGATTCTGGGCAGCGCTTTCCAGGTCTTCTGCACTACAACCTTTGACTGCTTTGGGGCCTTTTAAGTCGGCGCCGGAGACGACATCCGAGGACGCCTTGACAACTGCCCGGTCTGAACGGTCGCCTTGTCGCGGGCGCTTGCCGGATCGTGGGTGAGCTTGGACCGCCTTTCCCTGCGGGGAGGTGATTCGACCTCTTCTTCATCACTCGGGTCGTCGCTCTCCTCGTCCCCTTCACCGTCAGAATGCCACTCGCCGCTTTCACCTCCGCTTGCCTCCCCTTTTGGGTCCTGCTCTTGCTCTCCGTTGGGCATCGAATACATCTCAGTAAGGGCCTAGAAGAAAACAAGCAGGACAAAATCAGTCAGTGGACTATAAACAATTGCATGATAAATCAAGATAACACTCGGTAATTCAGAGTTGGGACCTTGTCTGGTTCATAGGATTGGTCGAGTGGAGGGATTCTCCTGGCCCCTCTGGGGTTATCTTTGTTGCCAGTGATACCCCTCAACCACTTCTCCACCGTGTCCTCGTCGACTTCTTCTGGATGCACCCGAGTGGAATCTTCAATGCCCGAATACATCCACATCGGATGGTCACGGGCCTGAAGTGGCTGAATATGTCGTCTGAGGAAGACTTCCAGCAGATCCATACCGGTCACGCCCTCGTAGATGAGGTAGACCACTCGCTCAACTAGCACCTTCACCTCCGCTTTCTCCCCCAGGGTCACTTTTAAGGCGGAGGGCTTCTCCACGCGAGCCATGGAAAAGGGAGGAAGTCTAGTCGACAGTCCTGGAGTCGGCTGGTCTTTGCAGTAAAACCAGGTCGACTGCCACCCTCGGACTGACTCGGGAAGGATTATGGCTGGGAAAGAGCTCTTACCCCTCATTTGGCTTCCAAGACCCCCACACATCTGAATTACTTTTGTTTTCTCGTCACTCGGATTGGCCTTTTTGACCGACTGGGAGCGACACGTGAAGATGTGCTTGAAGAGGCCCCAGTGTGGTCGACAACCCAAGAAATTTTCGCACAGCGACACGAAAGCAGCAAGATACACGATGGTGTTGGGGGAAAAGTGGTGAAGTTGCGCCCCAAAGAAGTTCAAGAAAGCTCGGAAAAAAGGGTGCGGAGGCAAAGAAAACCCGCGGTCGATGTGGGTGGCGAGGAGGACGCACTCACCCCCTGCGGTCGAGGCTCAGTCTCATTCCCCGGGAGCCGCGCAGATCCATGGGGAATCAGTCCCTCCTCCGCCAGATCGTCGATGTCTTCCTGGCGGATCGTCGACCAGATCCAGTCGCCCTGGATCCAGCCGCGCGGCAGACCGGACCTCGACGAGGATCCGCCCCGGCTGGATTTCTTCCCCTTCGCCTTCGTCGTTGTCTTCTCCGCGCGCTCCAGGGCCTCCGTCTTCTCTTTCCTCATCACAGCGGACAGAGCTCGAACGGAGCGGTGGCGCTGGAGCAGGAACGGACGCGGTGGAGAAAACTGAGAGGAAGGAAGAAGAATGAGGGCGCACTGTTCAAAAAACCCCAGTCCGGCGCCTTATATGAGGTTGCTTCCGAGTGACTGACCTGTAGGCCCGGGCGATCTTATCAAATCCCACAACAGTCGCGCGCGCGATACATGGCGTAAAAGGTGGCGCGGAAATCGAGGCGACCTTGCCTTATCCAGCCTGTTACTGCGGCCTCCTCCGCCCTGCGCGCTTCCCAAAATTCGAATCCCGCGAGATCTGCGGATAGCAGAACAACCTGCCAGATGGAAGATCTTCTCTGTATTAACACTCTAAGTTCTTTCAGCAAAAGTTCACTCGACAAAACCAGGAATGGACCAAGGCAACTGAAAAAGAAGTTGGTGTCATCATGCTGGTCCGTCGATCCGAACAAGACACATCCAATCGCAAAAAGTTAGTCGGAAGTATTTCCAACTCCTTCTCCACTCAAACCCTGATCCATTCGGGGGCTAATGAAGCTATGTACCTAGGGTAGGGTCATAGGCCTGACCTAGATACCCTTCCCAAGGACATCACCCTAAAACCAAAAGCATTTGAGGAGGAGTCACCATCCACTCGACCATGGAGACCGTCACTCGACCGCCAGAAGATCTAAAGCCACTCTGCGCTGCAACGGTCGGACATTACATTATAGCTTTAATGATCATTATGTCTCTTTATTACTAGCATTACCAGTAACGCCCCACTCTTGATGTACCTTAAATCCCTCGTAATGTGGGCTGGCTGGGGTCCTGGCGCACTCTATATAAGCCACCCCTCCACATGCACAAGGGTTCGCACCCCTGTAAACACACATACGCATAATCCAATCGACCGCCTCCGGGCTCCGAGACGTAAGGCTGTTACTTCTTCTAAGAAGGGCCTGAACTCGTAAAACTCGTGTGTACAACTTCGCCATAGCTAGGATCTTCCTCTCCATACTACCCCCTATTCTACTGTCAGTCTTAGTACCACGAAAGCAGGGACATCTGCAGTCAACAGCTGATAGAGCTGGCCTGTATGTGATCGATAGGCTTTCAATTAGTAGCGGCAATACAACACGTAATTTCCAGCCGGTTGCACTTTCCCGATTTATATATCTTGGTTATGGTGTACCCCTTTTATGTAAACTACGATCTTCCTAGTTGGTGTGTGCTCTTGTTATCATGGTTTGGCCATAAACTCTCTATACAGTATATTATGAACCTATCATCTGCCAACTATCCTTACTTTTGGAGCCTATTTTTGTGTACTTGCGCCAGATTATATTAATGCACGCACCATATTACAGCACACATGGGCTCTCTCATCAGAATCCAGTGATAGCACACAAGGGTTACAGGGGCGCCCCTATATTAGAATATCCTCTGCATTACAAAGATAATCTCACTACTATTTATGTTTTCATGCTTCTCAGATATTATACGTAATCACAGTGAATATCAGAGTCCGCGCATCAAAAGAATATTGTGGAACACTGCAATGACTTACAAAATTGGCACCAAGGCATTGAGTGCCATTCTGGATGCCATGAAACTCATTCGCTCCCCACCTATAGATTCTTGTTCAGAATATGATCCTAATGACTATTCTGGCCTCGAGGAGTCAAAGGCAGATGGCCTGTCCTGTTCACCCATCAAGGTGCCTGTTCTAACTTGGAAAGGTTTTATTGATTGCGCGTATCTTGCATAAGTTGTCCTACATTTCTTCTACTTTGTAGCACCGCCATTTGCTTAGTTTACTCATCATATATGTCAAGATGCCATGCCCATTCATTATCAATACATATTCCATCTCTCATCATACCATGTTTTTTCACTCAAATGCTGTTCTTGTGCATTAAACATCAGAAAGGAAGAGGGTGATTGACGAACCTGAAGGAGCACCAGCAAAGTCCTTGAAAAACATGGTGGTGCTGGAGAAATCGGACAGCACCCCACTTATATTGGCTCTACAACTAGTGACACAAAACGTAGGACCGACTCCAGCAGACTGTACCCATACTTCACTGGCCACACCACTAGCCCCACCACACAGGACCTACACTCCAGCAACAGGTATGCCGATTTCAGTTGCCATAGCACCAGCCGTACCATAGAAACATCCCACTCCAGCAAAAAGTACAGCAAGTCCACCAGCGGAAGACCTATCCCAACTGTAGAGACGGCCAATTCCTGCAGATTGGAACCTCATTCTAGTTATTCTTAGTTTAAAAGACAATGCTTTCAATGTTGTTAGGGACTACGTGCATATCTTCCCATCATGGGAAGATTATAGTGAAGACAAACACCATTTTCACATCTTCCTGTCCCACTTACGTGTAAGTGCTATTATTCATGGTGATTATTTTCCTGTTTTCTGCTGATTGAACACATCAATGATTTACATTACATTGTTGTAAGTAGGTGAGGGTCAATCTAGATAGTCATGGCGAGCAAAGCTTGCTTGCGCTTTTCAAGGAAGCATTGCAGCAGTATCGGTGTTACCTGAGGAAATCACACTTTGATGGCAAGTCTATAAACGAATTTCCGGTGAAGTCTCCTATGCTAAATTTAGAAGACATTGAATGGAAAAACCTTGTTATGCACTGGTCTCGTTCCCAGGATGAGGTACTATCTATGATATCACATGACAATTTGAACTTCTACTTTTCCGCATGTGCCTTACATATCTTTTTTGCAGGAAATTTGCTCGAAGAAGAATTCCGGTTTGAAAAGGATGACAGGATATCGCAAATATGCTGCCCGCTGCTTTGCTCTTGTTAGTACCTGTTGTCCTGTATCACTGTACTTGCATACATACCTGGTTCATTATGTGACAGCTTGCTTATCAATTGTTCGCTCCAAATTATCTGATTTGTATGAATGGTTACATTAGTGTAGAATATATCCAATGCCAATGAATTTTTTAGCTCTGCATTGTTCTTGTAAGTACCTGTTGTCCTTTATTAGTGTACTTATATTGACAGCTAGTTGTACATGCACTTTGCAGCTTATTTTCCTTTGCCCTCCATTTTCTACACATCCGATCTATATTTACTCTTACCATAAGGTTGGATAACACCGATGGTACTGAAGAAGTTTAGCTCTGCATTCCTCTTGGCTGTACCTTTTGCCTATATCACTGTACTTACATTTATAGCTACTTGGTTATGTAGCATCACTCTTCATCTTATCTTAAATATTCTCCATTTTTCTTATATTATCACATCTATATTTACTCTTAACAAAATGTAGAATAAAGGCAATGCTTATGAAGAAGATTCTGTAGTAAACTTCTTGAATTGCCCCCCCCCATCAGCATGGACAAGGGCTTTATAGAGCCTGTCTTCACCAATAATGTAAGTTTGTCCTTCTCAAGCCTTCAAAGTTTATTGTGTATATTTGGTTAGGCATGACTGCAACAGCTGTTTATTTTTGGTGTTTGCATCAAATTGCATGTTTAAAGTTTATTATGTAGTTCATAAACAAAAGTCTGTCCTTCTCAATTTAAGTTTTCAGTTGTACAACCAAGTTCCTTCTTCATACCATGTAAATTAAACTATACAGAGCAAGTGATCTTCTTTTGCACTGCATGTATGATTCTGTTCTTGATCCGTAATCCAGTGGTGTCGTGAACCTACCCACTACAGCACAATGTCATATTCTGCAATGTCTTAACTATGAACAATATCATATCATTCTACTATTATTTAAGCTGTCTCTTTATTTGCCAATTTGAAATGGGATAAATTGACAGCACACTAACCATTGATACTTATGAGTTCTTGATCTGTAATCCAGTGGTGTCGTGAAGCTGCCAACTCCTTCACAATGTCATTTCCTGCCATGTCTTGACCTGAACAATACCATATTGTGTTAATGCTATTCTAAACTGTGTCACTTTATTCGTTAGTAAGAAATGTGATGAATTGTCAACACTCATACTTATATGTGCAAAACCTGTCATCTGTCTGCTTGTTTATCTTTCAGAGTGAGGAGGATATAAGTGCCAAACAAGCGCAATCTCATCTGCTTGCTCAGCTGCTTGCGCTGCAGCTCCCGAGCAGGGCTAAGCTTTCTTGAACTCTATTGAAGTGCTGACGGTTTTGTATATTATTTTGTCGGCGTGTTTATTTGCACTGGTGGCGATCTTTGATGCCCAGTGTATCTAATCTGCTGTCTGCTTGTGCTTTATTATCATAGTGGCGAACTTTGATGCCCAGTGGATGTAATATGCCATAATTTCTTTATTTTATAGTCTAGGTTTTTCTTATTCACGATGCTACTGTTATTTTACTGTATATATATCCTGTCTTCGCAGTAAACCGGCCAAACCGTAAAATTACGGTACATAATCGGGCCGTCATGCAAATCACTATGTATGATCCGCATCATGGGCCCAGTCATCTTGGTCCGTCAACATGCCTAAATGTAAACTGTCCCACAAGTAGATTCGGGCCTTTAATAGGCCGAGTAAACCGTCGGCCCTATTTTTGCAAGAAAACTCAATGGGCTTTTAGGAGGCTAAAAAGTAGGTTGGGCCTGAAACGTGCCGAACAACTCACGGGTCGGCAGCAGGCCGAAATAGACCCCGGCCCATGATTGTGCCAATCACATCACGGGTCGTTAATAGGCCAAAATTTTCTCGGTCCTTGTTTGGCCCAATCAGATTATCGGCTGTGAGTAGGCCGGATGCAAACCGGGCCGTAGTTAGGCCCAACTATATGAAGGGCTTTTAACAGGCCAAAATAAATATAGGGCTGAAATGTTAAATGGGCCTTTAACAGGCCAAAACTAATATCAGGCCGAATTACTAAATGGGCCTTTAGCAAGTGAGCCCAAAAGTATAGCGTCCAGTTGACGGGCCGAATCTGATATGGGCTATAGTTTGGCCCAAAGCCTCTTAAAGGGCCGGATCTTATCTGGGCCGTAATTTGGCCCAGAACATGGTAGGCTTTTAACGGGCCGGATCTCATATGGGCCTTTATTAGGCCCGGAACGTGGCAGGCTGTTAATGGACCGGATCAAATATGGGCCGGCATTTGGCCCAAAACATGACAGCCTGTGAATGGGCCGGCCCACTAGTGTCCTCAAAATCTTGTGGGCCTTTAGCTGGGCCGGCCCATTATGGTCGGCAAAATCTTGTGGGCCTTTAGCTGGGCCGGCCCATTATGGTCCGCAAAATCTTGTGGGCCTTTAGTTGGGCCGGCCCATTATGGTCCGCAAAATCTTGTGGGCCTTTAGTTGGGCCGGCCCATTTAACCTATATGGGCCTCTATTGGGCCCTGCCACGTGTAGACGTATCATAGGCATGTCTCCTCCAATGGACGCGCGACATCTGGCCCACCGAGGAGCAGACACGTGTTTCCTCCGGCCAATGAGAATTTTACACGTGGAAAATCACCATTGGTCCGGGCTGTTAACGGGTTATCAGATTCAAAACCGGGCCCGATAGCTTAACGGCGAGCCGTTACGGTGGATGCCACGTGTCGGTCACCCTTGACGAAAGCACTTCTATGACGCGAGATTTATCGTCATGGAAGTGGACACTTCCGTGATGATAATTTTGGTAATGTCATGGAACACTTCTACGATAGCACAAGTATGACTATCTTGATTCTGTCATAAAATCGTCATGGATGTACATGCATGACAGAAAACGTGACCTACTGTGACAAACACGTATCATCATGGAAGTGTATTTTTTTTGTAGTGGACCTGCCCAGGAGGGGCCGGGTCATGCCATTGGCGACTTAAATATGAAGAGGCCCGATAAGGTCCAAGAAGACATGAAGATGGCGGTTCATGGAGTGAGCCTATTGAAGGCCCAAGACCCGGAGGCGACTGGAGGCCCAAAGGGGTGAGCCGCGATATGTTTAACTTGTTCTGTAAGGCAAGCTTAGTTAGAAGCCGAGCCGGTCACGTTTGTGTGAGCGGGTCGGGACTCTGTAAGCCGCCGGGCATCAACCTGTATATAAAGGGGTGACCCGGCGGCGGGTTAACTCAAGAAACAATCTATCAAGAACTAGGTCAAGCATATTCGCTCCCTGGTAATCGAAACCCAAGAAATACAACCTAAAGCAGGAGTAGGCTTTTACCTCATTGAGAGGGGCCAAACCTGGGTAAACTCTATGTGTCCTTTGTCCCGTTCAACCCCTTTAAGCTAACCTAGTTGCGATGGCTCCACACCTAAGTCCTTTTGCTAGGGCATCTGCCATGTTAAGTCCACGACAGTTGGCGCCCACCGTGGGGCCACCACACGGTGGTTTCGAGTTCTTGAAGGGCAATTTTGCAGGGATCAAGGGATACGCCGTCGGCCGGATGACTAAGAGCCGCCGTGGCAAGCTCTATAACGACGATGCTGGCTGGGGCCCCGAGGCCGGCTCAATCGAGTACAGGTACTGGGTCCCCTTCGGCGGAATCCACATCTTCATCAGCAAGATCGGCGAGTCGGAACCTGAGCCGCACATTTGCACCGACATCATCCAGACGGCTCAGCGCACACGACCCGCCGAGGATCAAACCACCGTGAAGCACGCTTTCGTTGGTTTTATTCATGGAGCGGGTCTTGAGGAAGGATCTGTGTCCGGTGGAGAGACAACCATCTACACTGATGATGAGTCCTCAACCGGTGAGACCAATTCCATGTATCAATTGCAAGACGGCGGGCTTGGGGGCTATTCCGATGGCAACAGTATTCCGGACCCCGCCAAACAGGGTCGTGGTCTTCATGGCCGGCACACAACTGGTGCTCAATTCAACGACCGTTGCGGCGATGACCTCTAGCTCAACGGCTGCAGCGATGGCCGGGGCGAGCGGCTCTGGGCGCCCGCCGGCTCAAGTCTTATCTGAGCTCTTGGATGCTTTGGCAATCTTATTAGCTACAGAGGTAACCCTGGAGAATCAAGCACAGCACAAGGTGGATGTCGCGAAACTGCGAGATGAGATAGCTCAGGCTAAGGAGGAGCTTCATGCTGAGAACGCTAGGATGCCGATGGAACAAGCCGCCCTGGACACTGAGTCACAACGGATTCAAGCCAAAAATTTCCGGTTAAGCTTGGAACAGAATGCATCTAACGCCATTCTGCAAAGGAGGCACCAGAGTCGTTTACCTTCAGAGTACGATGCAAGGAATCTTTTTAGCACACCTGGGGCGGGACCAAGTAATCCACTTGAGATAAATCGGGCTGTCGAGGCGCCTGTGATCGGACCGACGGTTCAACCACGTGTTGCAGACCTGCCTCGTTTGAATTTAACCCCGCCTCAGCAGGTGTCGACACGTCTGTCATTATTCTAACCCTCTGGATAACTTGGTTGCTGCGGCGTCGCGGTTGGCGGCTCTTCCAGTGCAAGGTGAGTCTCCCATGGCGGTTGAGACCCGAAGGGCTATCGAGCTTCTTAACACGGCGCTAGCTCAGCAGACGGCTTATTCGTACAGCCGTGAGCGGATTCATTCGACTCCACGCCCCAGTCAGAGTTATAGCCGGCATATTGAGTCACCGGCGGTGTCGAGCAGTGAGCGGCACCGTAACCAGCCGCGTGGGCGTGACCCGGCACCTGCTGGTAACCATGCTCAGGCTTTGGTGGATCAGGCTAGGGCACGTCGGGAGGCTGAGCTGGTGGCTCAACTAGCAACTCATCAGCAACCTCAGCATAACCCGTCGGTGTCTGTGGAAGATGGGATTACTTCTAGGACCGTGGGTGTGCCGTGTCTAGTGCCGGCTTTGCGTGATGAGCGCCTGCCAGAGGATTTTAAGGGTCCCCACAAGGTGCCCAATTACACAGCGGATCAACCCCCGGAGGCTTGGATTGAGAGCTATGAGATGGCCATGGAAATGTTGGACGTCAGTGACGCTGCGTGCGCCAAGTATTTCACCATAATGTTGGATGGGCCAGCTCACACCTGGTTAAAGGGATTGCCCCCTAATTCTATCAGATCATGGGCTGAATTGAAAATGTGTTTTATTCAGAATTTCAAGGACACGTGCAAGCAGCCTACGTCGATTCTTGATTTAGACACTTGTCCAGGGTGAGGGCGAGTTGACAGCCCATTGGGTATGCCAGATCTCGGCCATTATCCACTCATCGGACAGTATCAACGCCGGCTCAGCTGTCCTGATTTTGGAGAAGATTTCCCGGTTCCTTCCCCTCAAGCAGAAGCTGGGGCGGCTTAAGCGCCACTGTAATGATATGGGAGAGCTCATGGCAGCTCTCGTCAAGTACGCCGAATCTGATAATACTAAGGACCCTGAGTCTGATGAGGAGAAGGCTGGCAAGGGCAAGAAGAACAGCAATGCAAAGGGGCAACAACACAATACGGCGGGTCAAGGAAATAATAGTAAGCGCAAGCAAACTGATGGCGGTTCAGACTTTGTGGCTAATACCAACACGCAAGGTAATAATCAGCGTTGTAAGGGGAAATCATCAGTGCCCCGGTTTGGCAGGCCAAAATTCAACCCTGAGGCGATAATGAATCAGCCTTGCCCAAAGCACGATACTCAAGATAAGTCGGCCACTCATCTCTGGAAAGATTGCTTCATCATGAGCAAGTATAGAAATTCCGACTTTTATCAGGATAACCAGGGCCCGCACGGCGGGTCAGGATCCGACTCTCACGGGCCTGGCTTTGGGGGTGGCGGTTCAAACTCTGGATTTCAGGGCCAAGGTAATCAAGGCAGTTTCAATCAGCAACCTAATCAAGGTAATCAACAGCAGTTGTCTGGTTATCAAAGTAATCTGAAGCAGCTGAATAGCGGTCAATATCATGTGTTTACCATGAGTTTGTGCAAACGAGACCAAAAGATTCATAAGCGGGCGGTGAACGCGGTTGAGCCGGTGGTCCTTCGATACTTACGATGGTCACAGCAGCCCATTGTATGGAGCCGTGAGGATCACCCGCCCCGGGTGGATAACCTGGGTCTGATGGCTTTGGTTGTTGCTCCTCAGGTTGGAGGGTACAAGTTCACGAAGGTGCTTATGGACGGGGGCAGCAGTATCAATATCCTTTATTATGATACTTTTCGCTGTATGAATTTGACTGACAAAGATCTTAAGCCGTCTTCTACGGTCTTTCATGGGGTGGTGCCTGGTAAGTCGGCATATCCGGTGGGTAAGATAACTTTGGAGGTGGCTTTTCGCAATGATCATGACTATAGGCGCAAAAAATTGACTTTTGAGGTGGTCAAGCTCAAGAGCCCTTATCACGCCCTGTTTGGACGACCGGCTTATGCCAAATTTATGGCACGACCTTGTTATGTTTAATTGCAGCTTAAAATGCCGAGTCGTAAGGCTACCATCACTGTGCACGGTGACATGAAGATAGCTTTGGAGTGTGAAGAAGGCGATGCTGCCTATGCTGAGTCTGTTTGTGCAACAGAGGAGTTGAAGTTCTACAAAGATAATGTTGACCTGGCGGATATGACCCCCTTGAAGAAGCCAACCACAGAGCATGACCCTTTGTTGAAATTTAAGTCGGCAGATGATACCAAACAGGTCAATTTTGTTCCTGGCGACTCATCCAAATAGTTCAGTATCAGTGCCAATATTGATCTGAAATAGGAAAGCGCTCATCGAGTTCATCCATGAGAACCGGGGACATCTTTGCATGGAAACCTTCAGACATGCCAGGTGTACCGAGGGAACTCGCTGAGCACACTCTCAATGTTGATCCAAAGTTTAAACCGGTCAAGCAATTCCCTTGTCGCTTTAATGAAGAGAGGCGCAAGGCCATTGGTGAAGAAGTGGCCCGGCTCTTGGCGGCTGGGTTTATTATTGAAGTTTTTCATCCTGAATGGTTGGCTAACCCAGTGCTGGTGCTTAAGAAAAATGGCACTTGGCACATGTGTGTGGATTACACAGACCTTAACAAGGCATGTCCGGCTGGTCCTTTTGCTCTCCCTCGTATTGATCAGATCATTGATGCCACGGCGGGTTGTGAGCGTTTGAGTTTCTTGGATGCTTATTCTGGTTATCATTAGATCAAGATGGCAGTTAAGGACCAGGAGAAGACATCTTTCATCACTCCCTTTGGAGCCTTCTGCTATGTATCTATGCCTTTTGGGCTCAAAAGTGCTCACGCGACTTATCACACTCCAAAAAAAATACACTTCCGTGATGATACGTGTTTGTCACATTAGGTCACGTTTTCTGTCATGCATGTACATCCATGATGATTTTATGATAGAATCAAGATAGTCATACTTGTGCTGTCGTAGAAGTGTTCCATGACATTACCAAAATTATCATCACGGGAGTGTCCACCTCCATGACGATAAATCCCGCGTCATAGAAGTGCTTTCGTCAAGGGTGACCGACACGTGGCATCGACCGTAACGGGTCGCCGCTAAGCTATCGGGTCCGGTTTTGGATCCGATAACCCGTTAACAGCCCGGACCAATGGGGATTTTCCACGTGTAAAATTCTCATTGGCCGGGGGAAACACGTGTTTGCTCACCGTTGGGACAGATGTCATCCACTTATTGGACTGGAGGTGCCTATGATACGTCGACATGTGGCACGGCCCAACAGAGGCCCATTCCATTGAAAAGGCTGGCCCAGCTAAAAGCCCACCATGTTTTTTCAGACACTAGTGGGCTGGCCCGTAACAGCCTGCCATGTTTTGGGCCAAACAGAGGCCCATAGCAGATCAAGCCCGTTCATAGCCTGCCGTCTTTTGGGCCAAATTACGGCCCATATCGGATCAGGCCCGTTAACAGGCCACTGTTCTTTTGGGCCCATTCTAAGACAGGTATGTATTTCAGCATGTTAAATGCCCGTTAACCAGTTCGGTCCGATAATAGTTTCGGCCTGTTAGCGGCCCGTGGTGCATCTGGGACGTTGTGGGCCCGGTTTAACTTTAGGCCCTTTAACGGACCATGCAGAAACTGGGCTATATCTTGTCCCAAGGTACTTTAGGCCTCTTAACGGCCCGTTGTCTTTGTGGATAAATTTCAGCCCAACAGGCCTATCGGCCTGTTAATGGCCCGTAGAACAGTTGGGCCTAATTACAGCCCGCGTTGAATTCGGCCTGCTTACAGCCCATCTTATAATTACCCGCGAAACTTTTGGGCCTATGGCCCACGTGGATACCGGCCTGCTTAAAGCCCATAATTTTATTGGGCCAAACAGGCCCGAGATATATTTTGGCCTCTTAACCCCTCGTCCTATTTTGGCCAAACATGGGCCTTAGGCAGTTTTGGCCTGTATTGGCCCATGAATATTTCGGTCCAACGCTGGCCCAATTTAGGTTTTAGCCTATTAAAAGCCCATGGTATTCTCTGGCCCAGCTGGCTAGAACTTTACTCGGCCTGTTAAAGGCAGGAAACTACTATAGGATTAGACCTGCTAATGGCCCAAGATGATTATAGGCCCACGTTTTGGCTCATATGAGCAACGGGCCGGCTTGAAGACCGACAACACTGAGATCCACTTAACCTTCCGGCCCAAATTACAGCATACCGACCAAAGAATAAACCTAGACTATACAGTAAAGAAATTACGGCATATTACATCCACTGGGAATCTGTCGGGTGGTAGGTGCGACATATGCCAACGGGTGGCTTATCATTGTGGGAGCCAGTAAGACGTCGCCGGTGCCTGGAAACGGGATGAGGCGAAGACATGCACGCCGGCGGATCTTACCCAGGTTCGGGGCTCTCCGTGGAGATAACACCCCTAGTCCTGCTCTGCGGGGTCTCCGCATAATCACTAGATTAATACAAGTAGCTACAAGTGCTCCTTGAGCTGTTTGGCTAGAGGAAGAAGAAGGGCAAGGCTAGCTCTCCTTTTTCTCTCTATATGGTGTGTGGAATTCTCTGGGATCAACCCTTTGCATGGGTGTCCCGGGGGGTTTATATAGGCCTACCCCCCAGGGGTACAATGGTAATCCGGCTAGGCGCGGGTCCCAGCCGTCAATGTCTATGCTCGCCGGCTTCTCCGCCGGTCATTGGGGCCCGCCGACTGGTGGGTCCCGCCGGCTGCCAGCTTCTTGGCCGGCACGCCGGTCCCACCGCATGGGGGCTTTGTCGGTGGCTGGTTACTGTTGCCTCGCCTCTGATGACGAGGGCTTTGTCGAGGTAAGCGTGGCTACGGCTCCAACGTCCATATGGACCACGTCGAGTTCCTCCGCAAGACGCGGCGGCTGCCCAGCGCGGACAGGGTGGGGGTCCGTCTCGCGCCTAAGAAGGAGATCACGCCGGAGACGGAGGAAGGAAAGCGGGTGGTCTTCTGCTCGCATTTCCTGCGCGGCATCGGCTTGCCCGCGAGTGCTTTCTTCCGTTCCTTCCTCGAATTCTATCAACTCCAGCCGCACCACCTCACCCCGAACACGGTGGTGCTGCTGTCCGCCTTCGTCACCTTGTGCGAAGGCTATCTTGGTGTTCTCCCCACCCTTGAGCTCTGGGGGGAGTTCTTCTAGTCCAAGCTGGGCACGCGTATGCAGGGCGTGCCGGCCCAGAGTGGCGCCTTCATCATGATGCGGAGGGTGGCAGCCGACAAGCCCTTCCCCGTCATCACGTTAATCCAGTCGGTGAAGCTCTGGCAGAAGTCATACTTCTACGTGAAGAACGTCGCCCCGCAAGGCGACTATGTCAACTTGCCGGCTTATGTAGCTGGCCCGCCGGCGGGTAGGCGGCCCCAGTGGTCCTATCGGGCCGTGACACTGATGCCGGCTGGAGCCGCGGCCGTCGCCCGACTGCGGGTGATGATCCAGTCGGAGGGCCTGACTGGGTCTGACTTGCTGGCCACCTTCGTCGCGCGCCGGGTGCTTCCGCTTCAGAGCCGCCCTCACCTGATCTGTCAGATGAGCGGCCAGCTCGATCCGAGTCGGATGTGCACCAAGGACATGCCGCATGACGAGGTGGCCCATATGGTGAATTACCTTGCGAACTGCAAGCTCTCTGCAGAATGGCAGTTTGGCAAGGAGCCATATTCCCGGGCACATCCGCCACCCACGGTATGTTCTCTTTTTCCTTTTCTTCTCTTAGTTTTGTCGCCGAGTTCCCTCTGGCCGACTCTGACCAGTCGGCACGTCTCGGCAGAGCCCTCTCCTTCGACCTGCAGGCGGGTCAGAGGCGGAGTGCCGATTCCTCCCTGACCGGGCAGAGCACGACCTGGAGGACCCCGACTTGGGGGCGGCCGCCATGGATGACAACACCGAGGCGGGTGGCGGCCAAGCTGGCGGCGAGGCAGGCGGCTCCAGGCTTGGAGCCATCTTCGATGACTGGCCGGATGACGACGAGGCGGAAGTCGTCCCACGCCGCCAGCCAGCGTCTGGCCACGGCGTTCCTCCGTCGTGCCGCCTGCTCGGGGCGGCGGGCAGAAGCGTCGCGCCGCGTCGGGCTTGTTCGGCAGTCGGCCGAAGAAGCCCAAGGGCAGGGCGGCGGCGACCAGGCGGGATGAGGCGGCCGCGAAGGCGGCCCCCTTCCGCAAGGTGGTGAAGCAGCCGCAGACGGTGTCGGCGTAAGTGTATACTCCTTCGCGCGTTCTTTCTTATTTTCTTTGGTGATTTCTGAATCCTTGTCGTTTCTCAAAAATCAGGGCTCCGCTGTCGCTCGAGCGGGTTGCTGCCGCCTCTGTCATTGGATCGCCGGGAGGATCCGGGAGCACCCGCCGCGTGGACCCCCGGGCCGAGCTTCAGGCGGCGACGGAGCGAAACACGCGGGAGGCGCGGGAGGAGCGGGAGGCGGAGGAATTGAGGGCGGCTGCTGCCAAGGCGGCGCAGGAGGAGGAGGCCGCGAAGGCGCGCGCCGACGCAGCGGCCAAGGCCCAAGCGGAGGCTGCGGCCGCGGCGACGGCGGAGGGGGCCTTGCTCGTCACCCCTCTGCGCGTCGCGGCGCCTGGGGCCCCAGAGCCCCCGCGAGAGGAAGCCTGTGGCGACCAGCCAGGACTGGAGAGGGAGGACGACGTCGTCGTCCTGGAGAGGGAGGCGGCACCGGCCCCGCCGACTGGAGCGACCCAAGGCGGCCAGCCTAACTTGCCGCCTGCGCAATCGGCCGGGGGCGAACCGGCCGTGAGGACGGATCTGGTGGTCCAGTCGCCATCGCGCCAGCGTGCGGGGAAGGCTGCATCGGAGCCGCAGAAGGCCGCGGGCTCCAGCTCGTCGGCCCAGGATATGGAGGCGGCCAGGGCCAGCTCGGGGTGGACACCGGGTGGAGGGACAGCTATGGTGAACGTGGCAGCGCAGGACGTCCGGAACCGGCTTCAAACCCAGGCTGCGGCGCTGAGGAAATATAATGACGAGTTCCTTGCGACGCGGGCAGCCATTCAGGTTAGTCTTCCTATTTTTGCTTTTTTGATCTTGTTATCTTCCGTGGGGGCGCGTCAGCGCACCCACTGGGTGTAGTCCCCGAGTTCCGAGTCGGCTGCTGTGCAGGCGGCTTGGAACTTCTTAGCGGGCCTTGTTTTGCTATTCTTGTTCTCATTCGCTCCTCTGCCTGACTTGCAGGACTACCACAACCTCCGCGCGGCTGTCTTCAACTCCCAGGCTTGGGAGCTGACCCAGAAGACTGCTGACCTATCTGAGAGCCAGGGTAAGTGCTTCGTCTTTTATCTTACGTGGGGGCGCATCAGCGCACCCACTGGGTGTAGTCCCCGAGATTCGGGCCGACTGCTGAGCAGTCGGGTCGGATTTTCCTTGATGACTTCTCCCTTAGTGCTTCTTTCTTTTCTGCCATCACTGCAGCAGCCAACGCCAGTCTGAGGGAACAGCTGGGCGGGACTCAGGTCGCCCTCCGCGCTAAGGAGGCCGAGTTTGCCGCCTTGGCACAGGAGCGTGACCGCCTGGCCAAGAGGTTGGCCGACCAGGAGCAGAGCCACAAGGCGGCCCTGAAGGCGGTGCGGGACAGCGAGGCCGCCCTCCAAGCCGAGTATGAGACAGAGGCGGCCAGCTGGGCCGAAGTGAAGCAGACGCTGATCAACGGCTATGGCTAGATCGAAGACTTGGTTGACGGTAGGCCGCCTTCCTCTTCGTCCTTGCTTGCCGCTTGCCGCTTTAGCTCATTTTCTGACTTGGTGTTTTTCTCTTCTTTCTCTTTCTTCTTTGTGCAGAGTACTTCCCTGGCTACTCTACCGCCGCCAACCAGGTCGTCGAGGCCCACCGCGAGGCACGGAGGCAGGTTGGCACCGAGATCGCGCCAAACGCTCGCCGGTCGCTGGAGGAGCAGCTCTTGGCGATTCAAGCCCGCCTTCAGCCGGCTCACCGCATGCTCCGCCGGCTTCAGCGTGTTGGGGCGCAGGTGTTAGCCGCCCTTTGGCCCGGTGAGGTGATTCCCCGCACCCCCGGTCGGACTGCCGACTGGCTGGAGGTGGCGGTCGGCCGCTTCGAGGCCTGGAAGGCTTCGGCGGCTCGGTCCGGCGCCAGGCGGGCGCTGGAGTTTGCCAAGGCCTGGTATCCTGAGTTGAGTCTGGACCAGCTGGCCACCTGGCGGCAGGAGGCCGACACGGAGCTGGAGCCGGCGCGGCTGGCTATCATCCAGCGGGCTTCGGCGATCGCCGACTACACCGACACCAGTGTCTTCGCTCCTGAAGTGGACGACAACGGTGTTGCCCAGCCGGAGGAGTGGTTCAGGCTGAACCCGGCAGACGACGAGGACTCGGCGGAGGAGATCGACTCCAGCGACGAGGGCGAGGAGGAAGAGGAGGAGGGTGAAGACGCCGGGCCAGATGGCGGGGTGGCCGGTCAGCCTCAGCTTGACCGTATCTCTAGCAACAAGGCACGCGCGGGTGCACCGCCTGCATCCGGCGATGATCAAGCCGAGACCCGTCCAGCCGGTGGCGCCGTCTGCACCGACCAACCTGGCTCCCATACTGCGCCCTTAGTCTAGTCTGCTGCCTTTATTTTCCTGTTTTACCGCTCATGGAACAGTATTTTGTTAAGTTTGCACAATTCCACCCACTAGGTGTATTCGAACCATATTGACTGCCGGCCGGTTTGGGGCCTTTGTGTAAATACAATTATGCATGCGTTTGGCTTTCCCTTGTTCTTTGCTTTTCATCCTTCTGCTGTTTCCTTTGCCACCCTCTCTTGGTTGCCACCTCCCTAGTCGGACAGTTGCTCTGCAATCTGCGGCTGGAGAAGTGCTTGGCCAGTTGGGAGGGCAAGTACTCTAGCTTTGTTGGACTTTAGCGAAGTGACTGGGAGGCCAGCCAGCCGGCTGTTTTGACAGCCGGTAGGCGTGGTTGGAGGCCGGCTTGCGTTATATGAGTTCGTTAGTCCTTAGCCGTTTTTCGTGTGGGCATCCTTGCCGCCTTTGCCTCTAGCCAGTCGGGCAGTCGGTTCTTCGAGCTGCGACTTTCAACAAGAGAAGGCTCGGGTGCCGGCACACTACTTTGTCTGACTTCAGGTAGAACTTTTAATATAACTTAAGGCGGCCAGTCCCCGGGCCGACTAGTCGAACCCGATGCCAGACAGAAAATCAAATGTAATAATACATTCATGAATATGACACTCGTCATTCATAGATAAAGGAGGGCAGTCCCCGAGTGCTCCTCGGGGGGCCTGTTGTTTCGTACTTAATACAAAAAGGTGGCATGATACATACTGCTTTCAACTGTAAAATCTTCTCAGGAGGTTCGCGTTCCATGGTCGCTCCGACTCCTTGCCGGAATCATCCCTCTTGCGTGCTCTTGGTTTTTGTGCGTCAATCAGGTAGTAGGAATCGTTGCCTAGTGCTTTGCTGATGACGAAAGGGCCTTCCCAAGGGGCCGAGAGCTTGTGCTGGCCGGCTGTTCGCTGGATCAGCCGAAGCACAAGGTCGCCCTCTTGGAAAGATCTTGGCATGACCTTTCGGTTGTGGTAACAGCGCAAACCCTGCTGGTAGATGGCAGACCGGCTGAGTGCTAACAGCCGGCCTTCTTCCAGCAGGTCGAAGCCGTCTTCTCGCGCTTCCTTGGCCTCCGCCTCCGTGTACATGGTGACCCGAGGCGAGTCGAACTCGATGTCAGTTGGGATGACAGCCTCGGCACCATATACAAGGAAGAACGGAGTGAAGCCGGTTGACTTGTTTGGGGTAGTACGCAGACTCCAGAGGACAGCCGACAGCTCATCGTTCCAGTGGTACGACCAGTCGGGGCTTGATGCCGGAGAGGATGAGTCCATTTGCTCGCTCGACCTGGCCTTTTGACTGCGGGTGGGCAACGGACGATAAGTCCAGTTGGATGCCCTGTGTCGCGCAGAAACGTGCCAGTGCTCCTTTGGCAAAGTTTGTGCCGTTGTCGGTGATGATGCTGTGCGGCACGCCATACCGAGTAGTGATGTCGGCAATGAATGTCACGGCAGTCGGCCCGTTCAGCTTCTTGATCGGCTTCGCTTCGATCCACTTGGTAAATTTGTCCACGGCAACAAGCAGATGTGTCAAGCCGCCGCGGGCTGTCTTGAATGGGCCTACCATGTCCAGCCCCCAGACGGCAAAGGGCCAGGTGAGAGGGATGGTCTTGAGTGCAGAAGCCGGCAGGTGTTGCTTGGAACTGAAAACTTGGCATCCTTTGTAGCTTTTGACTATCTCTTTGGCATCTTCCAAAGCAGTCGGCCAAAAGAAACCATGGCGGAAGGCTTTGGCCACAAGTGATCTTGAGGCTGCGTGGTGGCTGCATTCGCCTTGGTGGATATCTTTGAGGATTGCCACACCTTTCTCTGGCTCGACGCAGCGCTAGAAGACTCCAGTGACGCTGCGCTTGACAAGTTCTCTGTTTATTATTGCATACGCTCCGGCTCAGCGTTGCACTAATCTTGCCGAGATCTCATCAGTCGGCAGCTCTCTGTTGACTAGGAAGTTGAGGATGGGCTAGGCCCATGATGGAGCTGTGACTTCTTCTAATGTTAATACGGCCACTGTGACTCGGGTGGGTGGGTTGGGTGGTGGAGAGTTGGAGTCGGCCACCGCTTCTTGTGTCGCTGCAGTCCCCGGGCCGACTGCTGTAGTCCCCGGGCCGGGTTCTGAAGTCCCCGAGCCGGGTGCGACTACGGCAGTCCCCGAGCCGCTTGTCGAAGTCCCTGGGCCGCCTGCTGGGTTCCTCCAGTCGGATCCGGCTGCATCAGGGGCGGGCGGTACGAAGATAGAATCCGACTCTGGAGACGGCTTGATAGACGGTTTGAGGAGGCGCTGGAGAGAGCCACCGGTTGGTATAGCCTGTCGGGTGGAGCCGATCCGTGCCAGGGCATCTTCTTGGTCGTTGTCGGCCCGTGGCACGTGAAGGAACTCGCACCCTTCGAAGTGCCCACTGATCTGCTGGACGAGGAATCGATAGCTCGCCATGTTTGCATCCTTGGCGTCCCAGTCGCCAGATGACTGCTGGACCACCAAGTCTGAGTCGCCATAACACAGGATCCGGCGTATGCCGAGCTCTTTGGCTAGCCGGAGCCCTTGTATGAGCGCCTCGTACTCGGCCACGTTGTTGGAGGCGGCAAAGCGAATTTGCAGCATGTATTTGAGCTTGTCGCCTTTGGGAGAGGTGAGGACGATGCCGGCTCCCAAGCCGGTGCGCATCTTGGACCCGTCAAAGTGCATCCGCCAATGAGTAGAGTCGGGAGCCGGCGGTAGGTAGTGGGTCTCGGCCTAGTCGACGAGGAAGTCGGCCAATGCTTGGGACTTGATGGCGGTGCGGGGCTGGTAGAAGATTGTGTAAGGCGCCAGCGCAATGGCCCATTTAGCCACCCGGCCGGATGCATCCTGACTGCCTATGATCTCGGCAAGCGGGGCGGTGAATAGGACCGTGATGGGATGCTCTTGAAAGTAGGGCTTCAGCTTCTTGGCGGCGACGTACACTCCATAGCACATCTTCTGGTAGTGCGGGTAGTTTTGCTTTGAGCTGGATAGTACTTCGCTTAGATAATATACCGGCCTCTGGACTAGCTGGGCTCGGCCTTCTTCCGGGCGCTGGACCACGACAACTATACTGACCACTCGGCTAGTCGCGGCAATGTAGAGGAGCATGGGCTCCTTCTCAGTCGGCGCCGCCAGGACAGGTGGAGTAGTCAGCATCTTCTTCAACTCATGGAAGGCTTGGTTTGCTTGGTCATTCCACTCGAAATGAGTGGATTTCTTCATGAGTCGGTACAGGGGGAGAGCCTTCTCTCCTAGCCGGCTGATAAAGCGGTTCAAGGAGGCCAGGCACCCAGTGAACTTCTGCACGTCTCGCAACTTGGTGGGAATCTCCATTCTCTCAACGGCCTCGATCTTCACAGGGTTGCACTCAATGCCGCGTTCGGAGACCAGAAAACCTAGAAGCTGGCCGGCTGGTACTCCGAACACGCATTTCTTGGGGTTGAGCTTGATCTGGAATCGGCGCAAGTTGGCAAATGTTTCTTTGAGGTCCTCCAGCAGGGTGCCGCGCTTCTCTGTCTTCAGCACAATATCGTCTATGTAGACGTGGGCATTTCTGCCGAGTTGCTTGAGGAGGCATTTCTGCATGCAACGCTGAAAAGTGGCACCGGCATTCCTCAAGCCGAATGTCATAGTCAGGTAACAGAAAGCTCCGAATGGTGTGATGAAGGCAGTCTTCAGGCGGTCTGCTGGGTCCAACTTGATCTGGTGGTATCCTGAGTAGGCATCCAAAAAACTCAACAGCTTGCATCCGGCCGTGGAGTCTATCACTTGATCAATCCGTGGCAAAGCAAACGGATCTTTGGGGCAGGCCTTGTTGAGGCTGGTGTAGTCTATACACATACGCCATTTGTTGTTCTTCTTCAACACCAAGACTGGGTTGGCAAGCCACTCTGGGAAAAATACTTCCATAATAAAGCCGGCGGCGAGGAGCCGGGCTATCTCTTCTCCTACGATTCTTCACTTCTCTTCTAACAGTCTGTGGAGGGGCTGCTTGACCGGCTTCGCGTCGGCTCGGACGTGCAATTTGTGCTCGGCGAAATCCTTCGGAACACCCGGCATGTCCTTTGGGGACCATGCAAAGATGTCTCGATTCTCACGGAGGAAGTCGACGAGCTCGCCTTCCTATTTACTGTCCAGGTTTGCACCAATGACTGCAAACCTTTCCGGGTTCTCCGGGTCCAGAGGTATCTTCTTCGTCTCCTTGGCCGGCTGGAAGGAGCCCTGCGCATCATAATCCTTGGGGCCAGGAGACAAGGCCGGCTGCTTGCCGGCCATGGCCACAACTCGCTCCAACATCTTCTTCTCTTCTGCCACTACGAGGGACTCGGCCAGCCGGCTGCTGGCTGCAGCGCACTCGATGGACTTCTTGTAGTCGCCGGCTATGGTGATGATCCCCTTCGAACTCGGCGTCTTCATCTTCAGGTAGGCATAGTGGGGCACAGCCATGAACTTGGCCAGAGCAGGTCGGCCAAGCAAGGTGTGGTAAGGGCTTTCCAGGTCCACTACCTCGAACCAGATTGTTTCTCGGCGAAAGTGATCCTTGTCTCCGAAGAGAACATCCATCTTGATCTTGCCGATCGGGGAACAGGACAGGCCGGGTACAATGCCATGGAACACGGTCTGGCTTGGCATGATCTGCTTCGCCTTGAGGTTCAACTTCTCCATGGTATCGCGGTACAGTATGTTGATACTGCTTCCGCCATCAATCAGAACGCGGGAGAATCGGGCAGCTCGCCTCTCCGTTGCGAGGGTAACATCCAATACCAATGCGTAGGAGCCAGGGGACGGCATCACTTCTGGGTGATCGACCCGGCTCCAGTTGATAGGCTTCTCGGACCAATGCATGAACTCGGGGTTGCTGGAGGCGACTGCGTTGACCTCTTGGTGCTGTCGGCGCCGGCTGCGCTTGTCTTCAACCTGGCTCGTGAAGATGACGTAGGCGGCGTGCTCTTCGGGGAACTCATCTTGAATGGCTCCGACTGCTGGTCGAGCAGCCGGCTGCTGGGGGGCTGGAGGCGGCGGGCCGGGAGGCGGAGGCGGCACCAGTCCCTCGCCCTTGGAGATCCGTGTGAGCCAGTGGCACTTTCGGGTCGTGTGGTTGGACGGCTTCGCGCCGCTATGGAACTTGCAGGGGGCATTGAGAGTTTGCTCGTAGGAGAAGGCCGGCTTCCAAGCCAGCCTGCCGCCCTTCTTCTTGGGAGCGAGCCGTTCTTCGGGCTGCTCATCTTCGACTGTGGCCACCTGCCGACTGGTGGAAGGCGGCATAGGGGCCTTGCGCTTGTGGTCGTTTTGGTAGGGGCGCCGATTGGAGTCGCCAGCCGGCGTCTTGGGAGCTGGAGCGAGCACCTTCCCAGAGGCGTCCACTCGGAGCTCGGTCTTCATCGAGGAGTCGGCCGTGGCGTACTTGTCCGCAATGATCAGCAGCTCGTCGAGGGTAGCCGACTCGTCGCAGAGGAGTCGGTGCTTGAGGAGGGTGCCCTCTCGGCACCCGGCGGTGAAGTATTCGATGGCCTGAACCTCGTGCGCCCCCTCGCAGGAGTTGCGGAGCTCGGCCCACCGCGTGAGGTAGTCGCGGGTCGACTCGTTGGGCCCTTGGACGTATCGGGAGAGCTGGCGGGGCTTGGGAGGCCGCTTGTACGTGCTGGTGAAGTTGCAGACGAAGACTTCCGTGAAGTCCATCCAGCTGTTGACGCTGTAGGGCTTGAGGCTGTTGAGCCAGGTGCGTGCCGTGCCTTGCAGCATGAGAGGGACGTACTTCACGGCTACGCGCCTGTTGCCGTTCGCTATGCTGACAGCAGTAGAGTAGTTGATGAGCCAATCTTCCGGCTTCGCAGAGCCGTTGTACTTGGGCATGTCTCTGGGGAGCGAGAACCCTTTGGGGAAGGGCTCGTCGCGGATGCGGGGGCCAAAGCATGGCGGGCCGACATCATCTTCTTCTTCTAGCGCCAGGGATCGAGCTAGGCGGTCGATCCGGTGGCGGGCGTCGTTCTCGCCGACTCCTTCGCGGTGGCCTAGTCGGCCACCAAGAGTCGGATGCGTGACAGGCGGCGGGGTGGGATATCTCTCCCCTTGAGGCGGGGGGAGGCGGATTTCCCTGGCGCTCCACTGCTCGAGGGCGGCCTTCCGCGTAGCGCTCGATGGTGATCCGAGTCCGGCTGCGGCTAGCAGCCGGCTCTTTGTCTTTCCTAGCGCGGGCGCCGCTCGCAGTCGGCGACCGGGATGTCGCGGCGTGCTCTCGGTGCGGGGGAGGACTCTCAGCGCGGGCGCCGGCTTCATGCCGTTCTGCGGCCGCGTCGATCAGCTGCTGGATTCGCCTTGTCATGTAGGGGAGCTCATCAGCCCCCAACCCATTTAGCTCTTCAGCGGAGGCCTGAGCGGCTCGCAGATTCTCGAGCGGGGTGGCGTAGACGGGGCGGTCTGCCCCCAGCATGCTGGCGATGGCCGCGCCGCGCTTCTTGACGAGGCCGGCTCGGCTCGGCCCGCCATGAGGCGGTGTGCCAAAGGCGGCGCGGTCGACTTCGCGCTGGTGAGCCTCGGTGAGGCGTCTCATGGAGGCTATCTTCTGGCCTTCCACGATGAGGGCGAGGCGGTGTGCCTCCAGGGTCTCGGCGTCGGCGTCGGCCGGGATGGGGACGGACAAGTCATGCATTGCCGCTTGCAGGGCGTCGTGGGCGTTCTCGCCCGAGTCGGCGACGTGGCTGATGACCAGCACCTCAATGACAGCGCTGCTGCCGCTGTCAGCTCGGGGGAGAGGTTCATTGAAGACTACCACGTCGGAGGGGTAGGCGTCGAGTGATGCCGTGTCGGAGTCGATAAGCATCGGGTCGGTGGAGCCGACCGACTCCAAGTCTACAGCAAGCTCGCTGGAGACGTGAAGTTGGTCAAGGAGGCTGACGAGGCGACTCTCGGGGTAGTCCGTGCCTGCGTCGGACGCGGGCTCGTCGGAGATGTGAGCCTCGCCGAGCAGATCGGCAAGGCAGCTCGCTGCGCAGGCGTCGTCGACGCCTTGCAGCGCGTCGGGGCTAACGCCGTCGGGCGCAGCAGGCTGGCTGCGCTCGCGGGGGAGAAAAAGGGTTTCCGTCCAGAACAGGTCTCCGAACGACGGTGCACCTGGCCCCACGGTGGGCGCCAAATGTCGGGTGGTAGGTGCGACATATGCCAATGGGTGGCTTATCATTGTGGGAGCCAGTAAGACGTTGCCGGTGCCTGGAAACGGGATGAGGCGAAGACATGCACGCCGGCGGATCTTACCCAGGTTCGGGGCTCTCCGTGGAGATAACACCCCTAGTCCTGCTCTGCGGGGTCTCCGCATAATCACTAGATTAATACAAGTAGCTAGAAGTGCTCCTTGAGCTGTTTGGCTAGAGTAAGAAGAAGGGCAAGGCTAGCTCTCCTTTTTCTCTCTATATGGTGTGTGGAATTCTCTGGGATCAACCCTTTGCATGGGTGTCCCGGGGGGTTTATATAGGCCTACCCCCAGGGGTACAATGGTAATCCGGCTGGGCGCGGGTCCCAGCCGTCAATGTCTATGCTCGCCGGCTTCTCCGCCGGTCATTGGGGCCCGCCGACTGGTGGGTCCCGCCGGCTGCTGGCTTCTTGGCCGGCACGCCGGCCCCACCGCATGGGGGCTTTGTCGGCGACTGGTTACTGTTGCCTCGCCTCTGATGACGAGGGCTTTGTCGAGGTAAGCGTGGCTACAGTGTCGCCGCCTTGCGAGCTCTCACTGTAGCCTTACCTCGTCTGGTCTCCTTAATGGGGCGCATGCTTCGAGGGAGGGAGGTAGCCGGCTATTGGGAGCCGGCCACATCCCTGGCCGACTAGAGGAGGCCGGGCCGTCTTCAGATATCTCTCTGGCAAAGGGGCACGCCGCCCGCGGGCCGTTCTGGCACCTGTCGTGGGTGACATCGAGGCCAACATGGCTACAGTGCTGGCCCGTACGGCGCCCTGTGACCACGCCTGCTCCGGGAATCGGGGGTAGTGGGCTGTACTTTGGCCACACCCCATCGTACCGCCGCTATGAGGGTTCAATCTTGGTGGGTGTAATCTTGGCCGGCTTCCCGGGAGCCGGCTTTCTTCGTGGTCGGCTTCTGGGAGTCGGTCTTCTTGGGGCCGGCTTCCCGGAGTCGGCCATCTCATATCTTTCTTGGAGGAGGTTTCTGGGGCTGGGTTGCCTTCTGGGAGTCGGCCCTGGGGGTAGCCGGCCGGGGGAAGGTGGCCCTAGGCTTTGTATGCTTGAAGGCCTGAACGGCCTGATAATTTTCAAAGAGCCAGGGGGGTCGGTTATGCTACCCGTGGTCATTTACTCCGACAGAATCAAAGTTCGCTACCGGTGATAATAAAGTGCAACGTGACCGCGGATTACATACATTGGGCATCAACGGTCGCCACCATTGCATATAAACGCGCCGACAAAAGAACATACAAAACTGAGAGCACTTTAGAAGGCACTAGGCCTGGCCAGGATGGGCCCCGCAAGCAGCCGAACAAGCTAATGAGACCTCAGTTGTGTCAACGATAGATGCTCGATCCCTAGTTGTAAGGCACGAGTGTGCGCATGGCAGTCCTCTGTCATCTTCTTTGCATCTTTGACTTCAAGTCGGAGCTGAGATGAAGCAAGCCTTTCCGCTTTAAGTTGAGACTGAAGCAGTCGAACTGATTGAGGCAGCGACTGCACAGAGGTTGTCTCACACCTGCTGGTGAGTAGCTTCAACTCACTGTCTTCATCAAGACAGGACCTTGGGGTCATCTCGCTGTCCTCAATAAGATTTGGCTCACTATCTTCCCTAAAGTTCTGCTTGGCGTAAGAGGTACAACTCTGAAAGAGAAACAAGGAGACACGTAACAGGTTTCACAATTATATAAGCAAATAAATGGATCTGCTCTGCATAAGGAACATGTTTTTACAACTACAATTTAAAACTGGTAGTTGTTGCAAACATCCAATCAGATGTAAACAGCAAAGTAAGCAGCAGTGGAGGAAATGATGCCTATCCAACTCTATACTAGAACAAAGTTTGAAGGCTTGAGAAGGATGAACTTACATTACATGTTAACACGGGCTGGACAAAGCCCATCTCCATGTTGACGGAAGGATAATTCAATAAATTCCCCAAAGAAAATTCTTTATAAGCGTTGCCATTTTTCTACATTTTGCAAAGAGTAAATATAGATCAAATAATATTGGAAGAAACAGAGGATAATGAAGCTCAGGTGCAGACTGATGATACATAATCAAATAGTAATTAATTAAGTACAGGGTTAGAAGGCAAAAGGTACTGACAAGAGGAATGCAGACATCAATGTGTGTAGTGGCATTGGCTTTATTCAACACTTTGGTAAGAGTAAATGTAGATATGATAATTTGGAGAAAGTGGAGGGCAGGGCAGATAAGATGCAGAGTAATGCTGGACAATCAACTATCTCATGATGCAAGTACAATAATACCACCACTGTCCGTTATTACTTGTCGCTCAAATGGATGTATCTAGCACTATTAAGTTCTAAATACATCCAATTGATCAACAATTAATTCGACACAGAGGGAGTACATGACAACAGGTACATACATGAGCAATCCAAAACTTCATAACCATTGTGTTAATTCTACATTTATCTAAGAGTGAATATAGATCTTATAATTTCAAGCAAAGGGAGGATAAATAAGTGAACATTTACAGTGATGGTACATAATCAAACAGCAATGAGTGTAAGTATGCTGACAAAGGGCAAGAGGTACTGACAAGAGCAATGCAGAGCCGAGTATTATTGTGAGATCCTATGATCCTTTGAGCAAGGAGCTTCATCTGAAATTAGTTTTCATACAAGAGAGAAGGTAAGGCACATGTAGAAATTTAGGAGTTCAAATTTTGAATTGATATCATAGACAGTACCTGACGCTGGGCTCTCAGCAGTTCTAATAGGGGCTTGGCCAGTGGAGTAGGCGTAGAGGGTGGTACAGTTGGGCCTGTGTTTTCTGTGGCTGCTAATCTATCTGATTTATCAGGTATCACTACCTTTTCCAAATACCTAGTTTGTACTCCTTGAGGATCTGCACTCACCCTCTTCCTTCTGGACATCTATTACGAAAGAACAACATTTGACTGGAAAAACATAGTATGACGACACATGGAATAGGTACAGAAAATGGATAGGTATGGCATATACTCATATATGATGCTTGAACTAAGCAAGTGGTTTAACAAAGTAGAAGTAATGCAAGAGGTCAGATGCAAAATATGTGCGACCAATACAACCTTGCCAAGTTAGAGCAAGCACCTTGATGGGTGAATAAGATAGGCCATCCTCCACCATGCCAAGTTTGTTAGCTAGTGGATTGTTCCGCAATATTCCTCTAGTGCACACATTCTCATATTCATTTTGATAATGTTCAGTACCTAACATGCATGAAAACATAGAAAAACAAGTGAGATTATCTTTGTAATGCAGAAGTGATTCTAATCCAATACTGCCTCCATGTAAACCCATTTGTGCTATCTCTGTAATTGTTCTGAGAGATGACATGCATGTTGTAACTTGGTGTGTGCATTAATATAATGTGGCCTACTACTCAAAATATGAGAGCCCCAGAAGTGATGATGCTTTGCAGATGACAGCTTCAACATATAGTAAAGAAGAACAAGTCGACCTGACCTTACAGATTCAAAATATACTAAGGGAGAACAACTCGACCTGACCAGTCGACCGCAAATGTCTCTGCTACTCTTCCCAACAAGGAACATACTTATTAAAGAAGAGAAGAGGGTCATCTTAAAGAAGAGCAGAAGAGCAAGCAGATAGAAGATATTACAAGTCTTTCTATACAGTGTCGGTTGCCCACCATTGATGAACCAGAGCGCACAGAGAAATAGTATTCCTTCTGGTATCTCCATATGTGGCTCACTTGCATTTCTAAACTAAAGTAGGAACATTTAGCTAACCAATTAAACATCTCTCAGTTTTACTAATATCAGCATAATATCATATTTGAATTTGTACAACTAAGCTTGTTTAGCTCGATGGGTGGAGAAGTGCTATTACAACACGAACCACGTAGGCTGATCGTGGCCATCATATAATGGGGAAACTGTAAGCATGATGAGTATAGTGTTGACCGTGGCAGTGGGATGGCAGAGCTGAAGCTGCAAACCGCGCAAAGGGTAGTTAGCAACCGATGTTAGCATTGAAATAACAACTAAGATTTGCTATGGACAAGAAAGTACAGTCAACAAGTGACAAAGAAATGCAATTCTGCTGTCTCTCTATATGTCGCGACATGCATTTGGAAACTCAAGTGGGACCTTTAGCTAACCAATTAAATGTGTCTGTTAACTAATATCAGTATCATATCACAATCATATTTGAACAACTAAGCTTTGGAATTTTGAGTGTTGTGTTGTTTAACTTGAAGGGTGGAATAATGCTAGCACGACAGAAAGCACCTACGCAGATCATAGTAGAGTAGATAAAAGGGGAAAACCCTAAGCATCAAGAGTAAAATCAGGAAAGTGGAACTAGCTGGACCAGTGGGTGGCGCACATGCTTTTCGAAACGAATATAGGAACATTAGGTGACCAATTAAACGTTCTCTGTTTTAGTAATATGAGCATCATATCATATTCATATTTCAACACCTAAGCTTTGGAATTATGAGTGGCATGTTGTTTCGCTTGATGGGTTGAGGTCTCGAGGAGCAGTGCTAGCATGACACGAAGCACCTACGATGATGGTAGTGAATATATAGGGGGAAACCATAAGCTTTACGAGTATAGTGACCGTGCCATGGCGGATCTGAAGGTGCAAACCGGACAAAGCTACTTCGCAACCAATGTTTGCTTTCAACTAGCCACTACGATTTGATACGGACAAGAAAAGTACAGTGAACAATTTACGATTTTTTTCCAGGTGAGATTAATTACTTAAGCACATATGGAAGAGTACCACCTCTCTTGCGACTTCGTGTAGGCCCCTGCTGATACGTGGAGCGTGCTGCGGGTGCAATGGCTGTCGGCGGCGGGGAAGAAGACTTTAGACGACGATGGCCGGGTCGGGGGATAAATCCTGTTGCCGTGGACGAGGCGGTCGTAGGAGCAGCAACGGCAAGGTGGAGGACGGCGCCGATGAAGCGAGAGGACGCGATGAAAGGATCCTGGTCCGGCGCATGGATGAGAGACGTCCATCTCTTGCAGTGGACGATGGGGTAGCGGCTCCGGCAAGGTGGAGGATGGGGTGGCAGTCAGAGGAGGCTGGCCGCAGTGGGGAGGTTGTTGTGGCGCTGACGGTGTATGAATGGGGAAATGGAGGGGGAGGAAGGATCTCAAACTTTGGGACGCGCTTTTCTGAAATATGGGAAAGTTACGAACTTATCCCCCGTTTAAAATTTCGGACATCACATCGGTTGGGGATAGGACGGTAATCTCGCATCTCCCAAATATTTGCTGGTAGCGATTTCGGGCGAGGAGAGGGTGTTTTGCCGCCCACTGTTGGCGCCCACGGTGTATGAACGGGGCTGACAGGTAGGGCGGTTGTGTCACGTCTGAGGGAAGTTACACATCTGCCCCTATTTAAGATATTTGCCTACATCCATTTCGGGCGAGGAGAGTTTGTTTTGCCGCCCACCGTGTATGAATGGGGAAATGGAGGGAGAGACACATGTCTTTCGGACGAGCTTGAATCAAATGTGTTTTGCCGCCCACGTTTGGCGTCCACCGTGTCTGAATGGGCTCAGAGGCGGTCGTGTCACGTCTGATTGAAGTTACTAGTCTACCCCTATCGACAGCAGTCTAAATCTAGTCGATAAGGATGTCAAAGTGTCAGGGGTAGACAATAATTTCCTTCTCGCAAACACTTGCTTCGGGCAGCCCACAAATGATAGTGGGTGTTTAGCCGCTTCGTTCAAAACTTGGGATAATTAGCATTCACGTTTGCCCTGCGCCCTGGCAACTAAATTCAAATCCAATTTGTATTCGATTACGAATATCCATCGATAATTCTATGTTTTGTTATTTATTTCTTCAAAACCACAACAAAGATTTATTCCACCTTCATATATGATTATGATTTAGAAATGCCGTGATCTTCGAATTCAGTAGGTTGGATACACTTTGAGTCAAACAGTTATTTCATCCAATATAATATGCTCACACGAAAAATAGTTTACCTTATGTTAATCATACAAGTACTGAGGATTACCTCGCCTAAAAAATTCGGATCATTACAACACATGGACAACATAGGGGGTCTTACAACATAATCCATTCAGACACATGACACAACATGCAAGTACAATAATCTATGGACAATTTCAACTGGTATCTAAAGAAGAACTGGGATTACCCTGGGCTTCAGATAGCAGAAACAGTAGGACCTCCTCCGTCTTCAAATGCAGCATTCTTACTTCCTCCAATTCTTGGGTTGATTGCATAATGTGTGCAGCTAATTGCATAATGTCTAGCCTCGAGATCAAGATTACCTCATTCATGGCAGCCACACCATCTCTTTCTGCCTCTAGTAGAGCCTCAAGAACTATAATATCTGTGCTTAGACTGCTCTCCGGCGGTGTTGCCTCTGAACTGCTACCATCTGGTAACATGGATGGCGCACTGCTTCCACAAATAGATTCTGGGGTTGTACATTGTGTCCTAGTGTGAACGGCATCCTGAAAGGTTTCCGCTGGACATAAGTAAGAGATAGTTATCGCATGATCCAGGCAGTAAGCTTACATGGTAAACGACATACGAATTATTGTCGAGCATGGCAAGCTATATTTAAATTGTTCGAAGCAGCATCAGCCGAAAAGAAATTAAAATGGAAAGATGAAACTAGGGATGTAAGTGGCAAATAAACGGCATCCGCCAATCCCATCTAGTTATTTTTTGCTAGCTCCCTAGTTCATTTTCCTCAAAAAACAAAAACTCTTTTGAACTATCATACCACTAGTGGACTTTAATCGGGATTAAACGGGACCCAGTTGACATCCCTAGTTGAAAGGGAGTGTACCACCGCTATATTTAAGTTGTCAAGGCATCTAAGCAGTTCAAATAATCTGAGAAAGCACTTAACAGTGTGGCCTCATATAAACTACGAAGACGGTCTTGTGATGAAGTTCAGAGGAAAAGTTAAGGACTCAAATGAAGTAGGCATGCATTTCTTTATGATAGTACAGCAGGCACTGTTGACATATTGGCCAACTCAGGTATAGCCTAACAAGTAACAAACAAGCATTCGAATCAACCAATACAGCAAAGCAGACAACTGAACTATTTGTAATTCTATAGGATTACAGGTTGAGGGCACAAGTCAAGAAAGCAGCCCACACGCATTACATTTCACATGTACTAAAACACACTGGCTTACCATATGTTGTTGTGAAGCCTCGCTGCTGTTGCAATGTTCTTTGAAGATATCGTCAGCATCCCGTGGTTGCAAATCTAGTTGTTGTAGTACACTTTGTCTCCTTGTGCACCACTCTCCTCTTTCTATCTCTCCCACATGCAGACCCGCCCTAGCTCCTTCCCTGTATACATATATGTCGTGACTCTTTCCATAGCTCCCTAATGTATCATCGTTCTCAATCTCGCACGTTGTTCTCTACACCATATATTCTAGATCTCTCATGAAGTCCCTATCACACACACGATGACTCGCTTCCCTTGTGTCTCCGTACATAGGCCAATTTCGAACAACATCAACATTGTCTCCCTATCTATATGCCACTTATGGACAAAAACGACCCCTCTCCCCCCCCCTCTCTCTCTCTCTCTCTCTCTCTCTCCGTCGCTAGCTCTCTCTCTCTCTCTCTCTCTCGCTCTCACACCCCTCTCCCACAGACACTCGATGTCTCTTCCAAATAGTCTGCTCCCCGCCCGCACCCATGCTATCCCGCTACTACACATGCCTTTGTCTCTCTTTGACACACATGTCACACCATTGCCCTTCCCTTATACTAGGTTTACATCATTAGTGGTCTCTCTACTCCACATACACACACTCCCTCTCACACACAAACGCGCGCACAAACACACACAGACTCACACAAACACCCATCTAGCTATCTGGATCCTTCTTTTAAGACACACCCTTGCATATTCTCTACAGCTCTAGATATGTATATATCCCCCCTCTCTAGCTCAGATGCACACCAAAATTCTCCATCTCTCTAACTAACACATCTCTCCCCATGCTCGCATGTGTATCTCACACACTCTCTGATTATTTCTATGTGTCTCCACGTTACACAACACAAAGCCCCATGTACATGTCTCTCTCTATCCTCCACACACATAGACACAAAGAATCTCTTATCATTGCCTCGGTCTCTAGACATATCACACACACACACTCTCTCTCTCTCTCTCGCAAACACGCTCAACAAGGGTTTCCCCGTGAATAACTTACCGCCTATTCATCAACAGTTGTGGCAGTACGTCGAACACGAGACATGAAAAAGAACAAATCTACACGTGCGTAGACCACCTAGTATGACTACTAGGACTAAAGCAAGCCGAAAGCGCGCCGCCATCACCCCCTCCTTATCGGCGACGGGAAAACCTTTGTTTTACACAGTCGAGAAGTCATTGTGCTAAGGCCCCACATGCTGAGCCGTTGAATAGAATGTAGATCCTAGTTTACGGAAACAAGTATCGATAATACGTTTGTATCTCCATACTTATATTTCTTCTCTTAAAAAAAACTGAGTTGGTGATGATGGTATGCGTGCCATCTTGCAATAGACCGTCCGATCTATATCTGACAGATGGAAATTAAACTAAAAGATACCCACACCTCTCTCCACATTTGCAGACAACAAGGCCTTCCCTCGTTCATCCTTATCTCCAACAACCTCATTGTTGAGCAATTAAAAAAGGAAGCCTCTGGAACAAACTGGCCTGGTGGCCGCTGCCGTCCGGTGTCGTCCATCCCCTTGCCTCCGCTCAGTCCGACCACCAATCACCACCACGCCCCACTCCTCTTCACCTTATCTCCTCTTTCTCGAGATTTCATTAGTTTTTACACATGGGATTACTCCTGCATGGGTCAATCACAACAAGTGTTTTATAAAAAAATGCATCTTGATGTTTCGTGCAATGCACGGACATCTTGCTAGTACTCCTATAGAAGACTAAGTTGGTGATGATGGTGTGTCTACCATCCGTTATTTCTGACCATTAGATCTACATCTAACGACTGTGAGGTAATTGTTGCCTTTTCTCACCAACATCCCACTTCTCTACCAATTTGCAGAAAAACCCATAATTACTATCTTAAAACCAACCACACCCCTCCCTCACCTCAAAAAAACAGCCCAAGGAATATTTTCTGATTGAAACATAATATATCTCTAGTGATATATGTATATCAAAATTAGAGTGTTTTGTATCAAGTTTGTGAATAAGTATTATTCTAATTATGATCCGTTGCAACACACGTGAACATTGCTAGTATTTCCACCCATTCCAAAAAAAGTGCTAGTATTTCCATAGTTTCGAGTTTTCCATCAAGATATTAGTCACTCATGGTTGATATTTACTTTCAATCACGTACACATAGGCACTATGTAACTAGCCTTGCTTATTGGCTTCCAAAGCTTAACTTACTCCTAATTACAATATGTAGAGTATTTAACAAAAAACTACCACTTTGAACCAGCCCTAGGAAGAAACTATTGTACAAAAAATAGCAAAAACATACCCAAAATTTCATAATCCGTGCCAAAAACTACTACCTAGTGTCGATTAGGCTCGTTTAAACCCGTTTATGACAGGGTTGGCCCACATGTACGTGCTGATGAGGCAGCTTAAACCAACACATCTTGTTTGACCGTTGGCATGAGGGGCCCACATCTGACCTTCTATCTTGTTATATTCCCCCTCAAATCATTATTTTTCCTGAACATTACTTCAAACAGTACTGCGTGTTCATGGGTGGCGCCGGTGATGAGGGAGTTGGTCGCCGCTCCGCCGGACAGGCCGGACGCCGCGCTGGCCTCCGCACGGGTTGGCAGGCTGGCCCAAGCGTGACTCACGCGCGAGGAAGCCGCCGCGCCGCCGTGCCAATCTAGCTAGCAAACCTTGCAGACAAGCAGCTGGATGAAGCTATCTTGGCTTGCTAGCGGTCGCGAGCGCCGGACGGAGCTGGCATCTGGGCTGCCGCAAGATGGGCTCCGCACCGCCGGCGGTTTTGACCTCGCCTTCTGCCGGCGGCGGTAGCTGCGTCCCATGGCCGAGGATGATAGGTGGACGGGCTGGAGGTAGGAGGTCACTCGGGGATTTTTGTGCAGACTGACATGTAGGTCCCACAAGTCATAACGCCTAACTTGTCGGTCGAATAGAAGGCGTTGACTTAAGGGGTGACATGGATTGAAACGTGCCTATAACGGCACTTTGTAGAGTAGTCGTTTCTTGGTAGGGCTGGCTGGTAAGGGCATGTACAATGGTTGATAAGGTAGTATTATCTTAAGTCTGCCATGTATGCAAGTGGTAGTAGTTTCTTGGCATTATTAGTGGTTTCTTGGCATTATTAGTGGTTTCTTGTAAGGAACAATGTACTAGTAGCGACAAAAGGCGATTCTAGGTTGCGTTGTACTCCAACGAGTACTACTAGTGGTCGCGGGAATGTATACCTCGTTTTGTGGGTTCGATCCCGGCCGAACGCATGGCGGCCTTTTTCTTAAATAGTAACTTCGCTGCAGCTAATATTGTACACGGGTAGTTTGAGTTTTGAAATCGAACAGACGTGTGGCACCACAATCTGGGTGCATTGGATAGCCCAGCCACGTGAACAGGTTTTCCTTCCCATCATCTCGTGGCTCGCGTGCTCGCCCTAGCCGCACCTCACTTGCTGCTTCCTCATCAGCTAGTAGCATATTTAAACTAGCGCCTCCCAATTAAGCCCGAGGAGCCGGAAAAGCCTGGCGTGGCATTGGGAACTATGCAATATGGCTCTGTATGTAGTAAAGTGCTAGTACTCTACTACTATGTAGCTTGTGGTGTTGCACGCATGGACTTCACTCCATTATCGGCTCTATAAAAGAAATTCCTCTTGACGTGATTTTTTTTGTTTTGAAACGGAGGCAAAAGCTTTGCCTCATCTCATTCATAAAGAAGGAACTATTAACAAAGTTCGACGAGATCCATTACACCTCCACAAATGGAAGCGAAAAGCCTAGTCTCGCTGTATCAAATAACTCAAATATTCTGCCCCCGCAGTAACCGTCGCTGATAAACAGGCTGCTAGTGTGTGCGTGAGAGTAGCGGCTGAGTAGGCCAGCTACACGCTTGAATAGAGCACCGAGAGTACCCACTACGCGGGTGTACTTTCCCTACATTGATAGTACATCGATGGTTCTAGAGAACAGTACTACCCTCCACTTCCAACTGTAGCTCCTTGGCCCTGAGATTCAAGAGTTCAAAACTGGTGCACTATACTAGAAGTACAGTACTACATCGACTACTAGTTGATAAAGTAGTACTAGTACTGCTACAGTATGAGTACATGGTAAATAATAGCCGCACCCCTTCGCTAAGGAGCGATCGAGGAGGTACAGTTGGAAGGGACGAGGCCCTGCGGTTACTAGGATCTTATCTCCTCCTCGCCAGTTCCCCTTCCCCTGAAGAGAAGACAGTTCATCGCTGCCCCCATGGATTCGCCAGGCGGTTCCCCTCCTCGTCGGGACTTCGAGACCTTGGACGACGATCCTCTGGGAGAAATCGCACGCTGCTCCGACGTCCTCACCGCCGCAAGACTCCATGCTTCCTGCACCAACTTTTTCAAGACGGTGCTTAAACAGGCTTGGGAAAAGGCCATGCTTGTTGGTCTTCCATGCGTCCTCGAGGAGAAGGTTCTTCTATGGGACAATCCTTCGAATAGTCCTCCGCTCCCTGGCCATGGTTGCACGTTGACTCCGCTAGAGTTGCCGATGTTGAGAGGTAGTCGGATTTTGTCCGATGAGTAGGTCAGTCATGGAGTTTGATCATGTAGTACATAGTTATTCCATTTCCATCCCGTAATTTCTCCGCTGCCCACCACCTTATATATAGGTCTGGGTCGGTGCCAATGAAGATTGGCTTGCATACCTCTAGCCGGATACCACCATCATTTTGCACAACATCCACAGCAGTGCGGCCGTTCCCGTAGACCCCTTCTCAACCATTGGGATTGGTCTTCCAGACTGGCTGGGCTTGAATACGTATGATGATGCCTACATGAGATTGAAGAAGGTAGCAATTGCGGACCCGCCGACAAAGCGACGCAGCTATGATGATTACTATCTCATCGCGGTGTTCGACATAAGGATTGCCATCAATGCAAGAGGCAGTAATGGCAGAGGCTGGCGCATGTTGGTCGCGGCAGATTTGTACCCCTACACGTTCGAAGACGTCGTGCGCCATCTAGGCCACATCTTCGCGGTGACAAGCTAGGGGACTTGTTTCATCTGGTTGAGATCCTACGGTACGGGAGATTACAAATGGAATGCACAAACCATCATTTGCATCCCTAACGGTACTCCATTATTTTGCAGGGACCAGTCACCCCCCGATCAAAATAATATTGCTGATCTTGGATGTGCATTTGCTTTCGCGATTCGGTCTAACCTGGAATCTTGTAGCTGACTTTGGCATATTGGGATCAACTATCTTAGCAGTCGTTACCCATGGTACCACTGATGTGCAACATGGTCACACAATCTACCACGATCGGACTGTCACCATCTACCCAGGTATTCCATTTAGTATTATATTATTTAACCCTCTCGCCTTCTCTTTTTTTGTTGTACTACTTACTAGTACTAGTAGCAGTACTTTTTACCTTGGAGGACGCGTATAGCTAGCTAGGCCCTTGAAGACTTGAACCCACTAGCTGCCACCATTTTTGTTTTTCCATGTCTTACTATCTCATCCATGTAGCCAAGAGTGGCTATATATAATAAGCCGGTTATTTTACTTCCTCTATACCGGAGTAGTACTATTTGCTGCACAGTATTACTGACCGCCATATCTGGACAGTATTACTGTCCAGATCTGAGATGCCGCGTGTACCAGATGAATGGCGCCGAGTTTGACCCCCGTGATGCTACGTGAGTGCCGAGGAACATTCTTGGAGAGTACTCGCTTTTCATTGGGACAGCTACCCCATTGTGAAACGGATGCCACCTTCCATGCACGACAACGAAGGCCTGCCGTTCATGAAGCATGGTTGTGTCTTTAGTGCGCACCGCTGGATGAACGACATGCTGGGACACGCTATCCCTGATTTATGTCGCTTCAGCTTGGATTAGTCTCCATCGTGTGGAACCGGACTAGAAAGCTGTGACAATGATTCCTGTTGACCACCGCTATGGATCGTGCCATCCATGAAGAACACCTGGGACTGGAACCTGGAGGAGGACATTTAGCCCATCTATAACATGTAAGTGGGGTATGGTAAATTGTGAACGGTAGCGCTGTGAATATATGTAGACTAGTCGTGCACAAATTTATCACATGAATTGGAGATGAACTTGTGTGGCATACTGGCATTTGTCATTTAGAATTTATTACTAGTAAATGTGTTATGTGTACGTGCAACTTGTGTGGTTGTTGCACGGGGTCCAACATGCTCTTTGAGAAAAAAAGGCGGCACCGCTTTGGATATAAGTGACGTGGCGGCACCATACAATAGCATCGTTCGCTATAGTTGTAGTATACTCCTACTAGGACGACAACTCCTATAAAACCTTGCGCTTGTTTCTTTGCCTCTTCGGGAGGTTCAATAGTTCGTACTCGTGTGAACCTTGCACTTGGCTCTTCGCCTCTTCGGAAGGTCCAACAATGATGATACTATAGTACAATATGCTTCTGGCAATCTGACACCGATTGAACAGCTGCACGTCCACCGCGAGGGCGAGGGCGAGCAAGAGGGAGAGGGAGAGGGCGCTGTAGTCAAAACCCTCTCCTCGTCCTGCGAGCCACCGCGCGCGTGGGCGAGGGAGAGGCGTAGTAAGCAAACTTCTCCTCGTTCGATGAGTTGACGGGACACATCAAAGCAGTACTAGTACTAGTCCTTTCCGGTGAATATGGCTTAATTTGAAACGAGAAAAATGCGATCAACGTATGTAACAATGGTCGCATGCACACATAAATCTGCTACTTTTGGGCGTTAATTATTCCCTGGTCAATGTGTAAATCTCTAAATGTACAGTCTTTCACGGACGTAGGGAGTAGGTTGAGCACTTGAGCGTGAGCGTGTGTGTTGCGTCGCGTGCTGTGTGCCGCATGGGTGCGTGAGTGTTGCATGCGTCCATGTGTACGTGTGAGTGTTGCATGTTGCATGCATGCATGCATGCATGCATGAGGCTTTTACTCCCTCCCATTGACATGTTCATATTTCAAGCTTCCTCTGTTCCCTCCATATGGTGATACTCCCTCTGTTCCCAAATACGGAGTAAAAACCTCCCTCTGTTCCCACGGAGTATTTGTCTTCCTAGAGATTTCAACAAGTGACTACGACGGAGCAAAATGAGTGAATCTACACTCTAAAATATGTCTACATACATCTGCATGTTGTATTCCATTTGAATGTCTATAAAGACAATATTTAGGAATGGAGGGAGTAGCAAATAAACATTAAGTTCTCTTATTTTTCCCTCCTTGGTCATGGTGCACAACCAAAGATGACTTATTCGCCTGGATGGAGGGAGTAGATGGTCAAAGTTTGACACAAAATTAATGCATTGGTAAACATAATTTTTTGAGGAAAACGAGTGCATTAATTGAGTGTTTTTGCAAACTACAAAAATTATTCCATCACTCATCATCTACCTTGGTTGATGAGATTTTTGAATTGAGCCATATAAACCGGAAAGGAGGTAGTACTAGTACTCCTACATTATTGGCGCTGGGTGCCTTGGCCAATGTTTCATGTTGTTGGACAGGATGAGGCTACTTCCAATGCATCGGTGCTTACATGGGGTGCTAAGCACATTAAAAACTTTAGCAACTAAAGCTCCCAATGCTTACATGTACAGGTGCTTAACTTGTTGGTGCTAAGCATCCTTTATTTAATGATTTTGTAACTAAAGTTCTTCATGCATTGGTGGGATTCTTCCATTTAAGTCTTTTGTCTAGGTTCTCGCGCTTAGTACTAGGGTCACCACACTTATTTCTCCTCTAAATTACCTTGCCACATCAGACTTTTTGCCTACATGGCAGCCTTAGCACCCATACAAGGCGGAGCAATGGGAGGGGCCTAAGCGTACCAGCATAGGGATACTGTAGATAGGAAGTCTTCGCGATCCATTAGTCTTCATAGTGAATTGACAGTACACGCTGCAGCAGATGGGACACTTGATTAATAAGCTGAACCAGTGTGTTGGTGTTACTAAATCGGCCTTACCCAGTACTGCCATCATGTTTGCCAATGGAGCACGCTTCCGCAAATATGACTACGCACCTCTCTCCTCCATTAACTGACATGTGGGCCCTCTTGAGGTAGACCCACATGTCATTGGCGTAACTATTTACACTCCGAAGGACGGTATATCCTGGTAGTAGTACTAGTAGAATTGAGATTTAATGCACTTTCTTCCCCGTCTTTCACTCTGCTTCCTCCTCTCTTCCCCATCGTTGGCCGCACACCATTTCCCTCTGCTCACTGCTCGCCCGCCCGCGCCATCTTCCTTGGTAGCTCACGCGTACCATATCCCCCCGCTCACTGCTCGGCCACGCACAACATCTTCTTCGCTCGCCCGCCCGAATCCACTTCCCCGTTGGCTCGCAGGCACCAAAAACCCAGTCACTCAGCGCCCTAAAAAACCCTATGGAAGAACCGACTGACACGCTGAGCCGCGATTGGAATTCCCTCCCCGATGTTCTCTTGGAGTAGATCTGTATTCGTACGGACCTGCTCAGCACCGTCCTTCTGGCCGGATGCTCAGTGTCTTTGTACCGCCTACTCGTCTGCAACTGGCCGGCTCTTTTCAGGACACCCTGCTTGCTGATGCCCGATCCTCGCAGATGGCCTAGACACCAACTTGACGATCCTACGGAGGTTGTCGTGGTGCCCCTCGACATGCTACCACTACCCGTCCACCTGTCCTTCATGCGCGGCCACTACTGGGCGGGCATGTAGGCCAACTGGATCGTCATCATCCACCAATCCAGTAGTCCATGGCATCTCGTGGATATCTACACCCAGTGAGAGATCACCCTTCCATTGTTGGATATCGCCACCATCGAGCCTCGCAGCCCGCCGGACACTCCTGCCTACTACGCACGAGACGCGTCGAGCTTTTGGCTTGACCTCTGTTTGCTGAAGGTTGTAATCTGCGACGTGCCCACACCAACAGAATACTACATGGATTACAAGCTCATTTCCGTGTTCAACATGGAATTAGTCTATCTGGAATCCGGTCACCATACATGGTTATGGCTCATCGTCCATCCTCTTCAGCCAACATTTCTGTATGATGCTATAGTGCACGATGGCATGGTTTATGCGGTCGACGCACAGATTGGCTGCCTATACTGGTGGAATCTATCATCGTGTAATTGTTCTATCTTATCTCATCTTTACCTTAAGAATACGACTGCCTATTCATTGTTACAAATTTAGAATATATAGTATGACTATAACCACATCATTGCTATATGTTCCTCTCATTTCCTAGATTTTTATGACCACACACGTTATTGTTAGAGTTGATATGAGAACAATTGGCATCTAATGATTGTTAGAATAGATATTATGAGTATAACCTCATGATTTCTATATGTTACTCTCATTTACAGGATTTTTATAACAACGCATGTTATTGCTTAGAGTTGATATGATAACTATAGTAAGTGCTATGGTAGAATATGAGTAGGCCCTGTCATATATGTTTTCCTCTCATTGTTACATGATGTTTGAACCATGATATATTGCTAGAATATGAAAGCCATTGGCTTATTATTTTAGCTTGGGGTATGATTATGACCACAACATTGCAATTCTCTGTCTATGATATGTGTCACTATTATACTAATCTTAATTCCACACATACTCTGAACATGATTGTTTATTTTTGTCCTTTTGGTCTCCAATTTGAATTGTTGCAGCAGACGCAAATGCGCTGGCCTTCATGATTCCAGGACCTGGAATCATACCAGCCGATGGGTGGTGGTTTATCGCTCGTTCAGCTGACGGCGGTCATGTGATGCTCATTTGCACGTACCAAATTGACCAAACCATTTCATCAAACCACATGCAGTACAATGCCTGGGGCATTCGTGACATTGATGGCTATGGCTGCTTCGTGTTCGAGAAAGATCCCAGCTCCATTGGGCCAGGCTTATTCAACTGGAGGCGGGTTTACAACCTCGGCAACCACTCCATGTTCCTCGGGCTCAATTATCTGATCATCCAAGCAATCGTCGATCATATCACCGGCGATGATTACCATGCTATGCAACTTCCATTCGCCAGGGGGAACTGTGTTTACACATCATACCATGGGTTTCATGAATCACCATATCCAGAGATTCGTCGACACAGCTTGTTGCCAGATAGTCTTCAGTGTGTGAAAGGCATCAAGCTTCCATGTGATGGATGGCTTTTGCAAACCCCACATGCGGCGATGTGGTTCATGCCAACAGCAAATATGCATAACTTGATTCGTACTGATATCTAGACTGAGCCATGTATCCTGCTGCTGTAGCATCACCCTCTTTTGTTGGATATTATGTAATGTTGTTAGTTTGAAGCACTCCTCTGGTTTGAAGGATAGATACCTTTCTGGGATCAAGTGCATCCTAACTCACCTGTGTGCAGGATGTACTGATAATGATGATGGAGATGCTGTGCAGAAGCCATATATATCAATTAGGCTTCAAGTGTGTACTTGTTGGTGAAAGTGTTGTCCAATGGGAATTATATTTTATACTACTCATCTAGCCTACAAAGTCTATCGCACAGCCTTGTAACTTCTTACCCCATTTCTAAATTTGTACTAGTCCTCTATACCGTATATTGCGCTACTCGTACTACTACCTCTGGTTTGCTGGTCCCCTTTGTAATTTGTGTCAAATTTTGACCATAAATTTCACTAACTAAATGTTAATGCATGTCACAAAAAATTATATGTTTTATGCGTATTTGAACATAGTTTCCAATGGAATAATTTTCGGTGACATGCATTGACATTTTGTTAGTTAAACCTATGGTTAAAATGTGACACTAAATACGACTAGTAAGTAGTACAGTAGCAGTACTAGTATACGTCGGTCAAATTATTCATCATGTCCTCACATTGAATTGACGTGACAACACGCTGCGCGTGAGGTAACATAAGAATCCCAGCGGCGTGTTCGGGTATTGTGGACTTCAGATATGGAGTACTACCACTTATCTGTCGAAATCTTTCATCATTCACTTAAAATAGTCGATTGATCATACATTGAGTACCATATAACTGGAATTAACCGATGCAACTCCAAGAAGGATTGGCCGGTGCTGCCGGCTGGCGTCAAGTTCGATCCCACGGATCAGGAGCTGATCGAGCACCTTGAGGCCAAAGTGAGTGCTGACAGCGCGAGATCTCACCCTCTCATTTATTTGTTCATACCAACCATCGACAGCGAGCACAGCATATGCTACACCCATCCTGAGAAACTTCCAGGTAAGACACCGATCGGTCGTCTACTTGCACAAACATATTCCTTTGTTTATAGCCCTATTTTTCGTTTTAGACGCAGACCTAGTGAAGCAATTACAATTTAAAGTTAATAAAAAGTGAAACAACACTACAAAAAAAGGCACATCCATGACATTTTGGGCCGAACGAATTTTTTTTCTGTCATACATATGACACTTCTATGATGATAATTGTGACAAAACCAGGTATCATCATAGATGTGGTGGGCTCCTACTTCTATGACAAAAAATCATGACAGAAAATGGGCTTTTCGTCCTGTTCGGGCCGGAGACGCAGCTGCATGACATTCTTTGGGCCATCCATGACGGAAAAAACTGTGGTAGAAGCGAGGGGGAGGAAAATTTCGGGGAGTTCCCGGTTACCTTGGGAGGTTGGGGGCCGAGCGATGCGCGTTTCTCTCGTACACGTACGCGCGTGTGTGCGAGGCGTTGGCTCTAACTGAACCCGAGTGAGGCGTTGGGCTCTAACTGAACCCGAGCGATTGCACTGCAGGCTACGCGTTACTGAACCCGAGCGATCGATCGACGGCTGTTAACTGAACCCGATCGAGCGATTCCTTCGCTACTGCTGCTAACTGAAGCTGATCGATTGGATGAACAGTGAGTGTTGCGGGGGGGTGGATGAACAGTGAGCGGTGGCGTTGCCTCTGGATGAACAGGACCCCGTGGTGTGGACGGCTGGATGAACAGTAGACAGTGGAGGGGTGCCCGTGGAGGGGTGGTTGAACAGGACCCTGTGGTGTGGAGGGCTGGATGAACAGTAGACGGTGGAGGGGTGCCCGTGGAGGGGTAGTTGAACAGGAGCCCGTGGAGGCTGGAGGAGGTCGACGGTGGAGATGAACAGTATCCCCTGGAGTCCCGTTTTGCGGTACGCCACACCCCTCCCGATGAACAGGACCCCCGTTTCGACCGTAGGAGGTCTGTTTCGTCCATTTTGCGGTACGCCGTTTCGACCGTAGGAGGTCTGTTTCGTCCGTTTTGCGGTACGCCACACCCCTCCCGATCAACAGGACCCCCGTTTTGACCGTAGGAGGTCCGTTTCGTCCGTTTTGCGGTACGCCACACCTCTCCCGATCAACAGGACCCCCGTTTCGACCGTAGGAGGTCCGTTTCCTTCGTTTTGCGGTACGCCACACCCCTCCCGATCAACAGGACCGTGTTCCGAACGCAGGAGGTCCGTTTCCTCCGTTTTGCGGTATGCCAGGCCTCGTTTCCATCGCCTGTTCCGTCCAAGCCCTCCCGATGAACACGGCCATGCATTTCATTCTGACCCAGCCGGTTGGCTCCCACGCGTTCCGTTGCCTCCCGATGAACACGACGCATTCTGTTGCCTCCCCATGAACACGAAGCATTCCGTTGCGTCCCCATGAACACGACGATGACGCTGTTTCTCCGTTCTGACCCAGCCATGTACACGAGCCCTGGCCGTACGTATGCGCGAGTAGGCGTTCGAGACCCCGCCCGTATGTACACATACGTAGCCGTATTTTCTCTCTTGCACCCTGGCCGCTGTACGTACGTGTACATGCTAGGTGCGCGCCTCTACTACGACACGTGCGCGCCTCTACATCGACCAGTATGTACGTACACGTCCGCGACCAGAATGACAACACTACGTACGCTTCGACCAGGTGGGTCCCGACTGTCACGCACTTCCTTGCCTGTGAAGATGTAGCTGGTGGGTCCCAGCAGTCAGGGGGCGAATCGTTTTTTTTTTGCCCGGACGCACTTCCTTGCGTGCGAAGATGTAGCCGGTGGGTCCCAGCAGTCAGGGGGCGAATCGTGTTTTTGCCCGGACGCACTTCCTTGCGTGCGAAGGTGTAGTTGGTGGGTCCCAGCAGTCAGGGGGGCGAATCGTTTTTTTTTTTGCCCGGACGCACTTCCTTGCGTGCGAAGATGAAGCTGGTGGGTCCCAGCAGTCAGGGGGAAATGTTTTTTCCGCAAAATACAGTGGCCCGTCCGGTGGGTCCCAGCTGTCAGGTGGAGGAATCATTATTTTCCGCGTAATAAGGAGGCACTTCCTTGCTGCGGCCGTGGACCCAGCTGTCAGCCTCTCCACGTACAGTCCACGTCCGATGGAAGTCATTCCTTGACCACGTTGACCAGGCCGCGCCGAGAGCACCACGGCGGTGGACGACGGCGAGGCCTAGGAAGGGGACAACGCGGAGCCAGGGAAGACGCGGCAGTGGAAGCCCGCGTGGAGAGGAGTACGAGGGTTCACTGGTTCGGCTGCGGTGTGAGGCTGCTGTCGCCGCAGGGCCTGGCCAGCGGTGGGAATAGTAGGGGGCGGTGAGGCCTCCGCGGCAGCACAGCCGGCCACGGGAGGCAGGAGCATGCGGCACGATCGGCGCTGCTTTGGGCGGCTGGAGCAAGAATACCAGAGGTTGAAGAAGCACTACGGCCGTTGGATGGACATCGTACGGTCACTGGAGCTAGAATCGTTCATATTGACTAAGTTGACAAAGCCCTCCGTCCCCGTCAACTTAGTTGGCCCACAAGTCATCCTCCCACTATGGTGGGTCCCAGCTAGCAGGGGGTATTCATTTTTTTGTGCGTAATAAGGAGGCACTTCCTTGTGTGCGAATATATAGTTGGTGGGTCCGACATGTCAGCGGGGGGAACGTTTTTTTCGTGAAATACAGAGGCCCTTCCGGTGGGTCCCAGCTGTCAGGTGGAGGAATCATTATTTTGCACGTACAGTCCACGGCCGTTGGATGTCGTTCGTTGACCACGTTGACCAGGCCGCGCCGAGAGCACCATGGCGGTGGACGACGGCGAGGCCTAGGAAGGGAACGACACGGAGCCGGGGAAGACTCGGCAATGGTTGCCCACGCGGTGGGGAGTACAAGGGTTTACTGGTCCGGCTGCCGTTGCCGGAAAATAACAGGAGGTGTGGGTGAGTAGAGGAATGGCCTGGCCAGCAATGAAGTAGGGTGGGGCGGTGCGGCCTGTGCGGCAGCACAGCCGGCCACGGGAGGCGGGAGCAGGCAGTCCCACCGGAGCTGGTTTGGGCGGCTGGAGCAAGAATATCAGATATTGAAGAAGCAGCACGGCCGTTGGATTAACATCCAACTGTCACTGCTGCTAGAATCGTTTGTGGACTAAGTTGACAAAGCCAAAGTACACGTCAACCTAGTAGACCCACAAGTCAACCTCCAAATTTGTCCCAAACAGTATATAGCCCAAAATTTCTAGCCAGATTCAAATTAATTTTAAATCTAAATATACCTTAATTTAAATTCAATGAAATTTTACCCGCACAAAAACAATGAAATTTAAAATATCAAAATCCGAAAGAAAACAGTATTTTGGAACTAATTGCCTGTTTGCTGTATTTTTTCATTTTACAGCCCATTTATTATTACTTATAGCCCATTTCTTATTACTTATAGCCCATTTTCTGGGCAAAATGCATCCCTCCTCGTCTTGAAAGATTTCCGGCCCAGCAGGGCCTAGAAAAGCAAGTAGGCCTACGTTGGTTATTCTGCAAAAAACAAAATAGCTGGCTAGCCATTTTCAGAAAGGAAAAAAACAAACTGGGCTAGTCATGTGCTAAACATATGAAATAAAAGCCTGGGCTAGACGGGCCATGGGTCCCGCACAACCCAGTTGATACCCTTCTCCGTCCCGAAAAAACAAAATTACTGCGCGCGCTGCTGGGTCCCTACTGTCATCCTCACCATGTACAGTCATCTCCTTATTCCTCTCGGTTGTTGACCATGTTGACAACACCGGAGGGCGGCGCCGCGGCGAGCGAACCAAGGCGGAGGACGATGGTGAGGCCTCGGACGGGAACGAACAGGAGCCGGGGAAGATCACAGCCAGCCGCGGGAGGCGGGAGCAGGCGGTCCCGCCGATGCTAGTTTGGCTTTGGCGGCTCGAGGAAGAAGAGACTGAAGAAACGCGACAGATGTTGAATGTCAATCCAACGATCAAGGTTGGCACAATCGTTTGTTGACTAAGCGGACACCAAGTAGCATACTTTTTTATATATAGGAAGAAAACTGCGAGGAAAATGCGTTCGTCTGCCGTCCTCCTCACAGGGAACGTTCGCCACATAAGTGACTAGCACCCTTGGTTTTCAACCGAGAGGTCTTGGGTTCGAGTCCCAGGAACTGTCAATTTTGTCCTCCTTCCTTCCTCGCAAAAAAGGGAAAGAAAATCAAAGACTTGGGAAGGCGTACAGAACAAGCTAGTGTACCAGTAAAGAGACGTTGCCGAGTTTTAGAAAAAAGAAAGACGTGCTCCTGTAGCTGGTTCGAATCCAAACCTAGACTATGACTATATATGGTGCTATGCTACTCTGCAAGTAATGAAACTGACATATCCAACGTTCGCTTCTCCTCTTCTCTACTTACTCTGCCTAGCATCAGAAGCTCTGGCCGCAGCAACCATGTCCGCTGGCTGCTCGTCCACCTGCTCTTCAGCAGGCAACAACCAGATATGCGCCAAGTCGCCACCCGTACCATCGCCTGTGGGTCTCATCACACCCCCGCCGGCACACGCACCGCAGCCGATTGCTCATCGCAACCCGCTGCCGTTGGTGTGGTGCCACTGCTGCAAACCACGCAGAGTCATCCATCGCGTCTCAACCACAATCCGCAACCCTGGCCGAGTCTTCTACAAATGCCTGAATCATGGGGTAATAATATGTTTAAGTGTTGTTATGCTGCTTTCAGTTGCTGATTTTTTTAATAGTTTGGTTGATGATCTTCCAATTTGATTCGTGCAGAAAAGGGAAGATTCATGTGATTTGTATTTCTGGGAAGTTGCTGATGTGGCGGAATGCAACTACGCTGATTATTTGGTTAGCCAAGGAATCCCAACACCAGCAGGTTGGGGTGTTGGACAAGTAACTGAAGGAACGACAGAAGAGGAAGATGCAGAGCAGAAGGTTAAAGATGCAGTTCCTCTAATCATGGCCAAGCAACAGTTGTTGAATGGCCTTGACCGCAATGAGGAGATGAAAGAGCTTGTGAAGATAATGGGCAAAATCGATGTGCTATGTAGGATGATTGTCTCTTTATTTGCAGTGTATGTAGCACTCGTGATGTACTCAGTGGCTACGACATGAGCACTTTGCTGAAACTAGTAATGAATGAAACCTGTGTAGCAGGCTGGGCGTAGTGTTGTGAACATCTAATGATTTCTATTAACGGAAATCAGGGGGTATCCCCTTTTGCTCATATAAATAAATAAATAGCAAAGGCCCTGTCGGGTCAGCTTTGTTCTCATTCGAGGACGTCGAGCAAATTGCAGTCCAACAGCAAACTATGTCATCAAATTCAAGTTTCACAGCCAAATATGAGTACAACTAAACAACAATGTCATCATGTTTTAGTTGTCATACAATCACCAAACACAAATCAGCATACATAACAAGTGATGTTCTCACAGCAAAATACTAAACAACATGTTCATCAAGTTTCAGTTGTCATAGCAAACACAATTTCACATAGTAGATAAAAAACGTCTTCTGACAGGCAAATACGACAAAAGCAATGTAATCATCATCCGCAGCTGCAGCGTCAACATCTTCGCCATGTGTATCAGTCTGAATCGTAATTCCCCACGGTGTCATCTTCTTCTTCGTCCTCAACGTCCTCAAATGTTGGCTTCTTCTTGATCAACTCTTGTATGTCCACAGCACGACAGGCAGTCTTTTCGCCGGCGTCATTGACGTGATGGTTCTCAAAGATATTAGAAACATCTGTGTTATCTTGTACATCAGGAGCAGTGTAAGCATCACCTTGTTGTGCAACTTCATTAAACGAATTCCTCTGCTCAAACCTTTGCAATACTCTCCAGTCATCGCTACGTGCAAATGTGTCTTCCAAGAAAAATATCTGTGTTGCTTGATTTGCCAAAATAAAAGGCTCGTTGGTCTGGTACGCCGCCTTGACATTGATGGATTTGAAATAATCATCAGCTCTGGGTTTTGCGATCCTGGAAAACAGGTTATACCAACGACAGCACAACAGAACCACACACCGATGATCCTCGAAACTAGAGATATACTGCAACTGAACAATGTCTGTTATGTTAGCATACATTTCAGTTGTCTCTTTGTCATACGTATCCGTGCTCATGATGGCACTGTTTTGTGTCTTCCTACCTTCGTCTCGTGCAAGGGTGTTGTAGCGCACATCTCCAACAACGCAAGATTCATAATGTCTTACCCGAGTATCAGGACCCATTGCTAGTGAGTAAAGGGCATCATCAACTGCCTGCCCATCCTCCCGCATCTTCTTAACCTATGGTTAGAAAATAGACAAGCTGATCATGTACTCAATATATTTAAAAAACTGACAGTGCACTTCAAAAGCTTACATGGTTCTTGAACCATTTCGCAAATCCTGCCATAACCAGTTTGTCAATGTTTCTTGGATTTTGCGAAAGTAATTCCTCTTTGTAGATGCTGCACAACATAGTGATCGCGTCAAACATCTAAATATATAAGAATGTGCTGCAAGTTTAGTAGATTACGATGTATAAGCTGCAGTACTGCACTTACTTGATATAAGGTAGTATCTCAGGACAGTTATTCAACACATACCAAACCATTTTGTCCAAATCTTTAGGTTTGTCCTCTTGTCGACTCTTCCATGTAACTCGAACAGAATAATCGAAAACATTGAGCTCGGGATTGTCTTCACCCACCTCTTTGCTAAGCTGATCAGTTCTTTCAATGTATTTTGAGCAGAATATCAACGCTTCTGTAGCAATGTAGGCCTCTGCAATGGAACCCTCGGGTCTAGCTCTGTTCCTAACATAGCCCTTGAAAGTGCCTAGCCGCCTTTCAATAGGGTACATCCAGCCATACTGTACTGGACCTCTAAGTAGTGCCTCATCAGGTAGATGAACAGGCAAATGCACCATCACATCAAAGAAGGCTGGAGGATATGTCTTCTCAAGGTCGCATAGGATAGTTGGTATCTTGTCTCTAAGACGCTCCAAAGCATCTATCCTGATATTCCTACTGCAGAGTTCCCTGAAGAATTGTCCCAACTCTGCAACTGCTTTGTATAATTCAGGGCGGCCCAATCCTCTAAGGATAACAGGTAAAACCCTTTGAAGTAGGACGTGGCAGTCATGAGTTTTCAACCCTTGTACCTTGTTTCCATCTGCACTGACTCTCCTTTCATGGTTGGAAGCAAATCCATGTGGGAATCTCACACGTGACAGGACCTGGCAGAATTCTTTTCTTTTTACCTTGTCCAAGACGTACACAGCTGGTGCCATATCCCGTGGTTTACCTTCATCTTGCACCTGCAAATCCTGTGTCAAATCAATCCTAGATTTTAAGGTATCTTTCGTCTTGCCTTCAATATTAAGAAGTGCGCCGATAATGCTGTCACATATATTTTTCTCGATGTGCATCACATCAAGATTATGCCACAGATCCAAATCTTTCCAATACTCCAAGTCTGACAAAGTGGACTTGCGGGTAAACAATAATCTCTCTTCTACCCTACCACGCTTCCTTTTCCCGCTACCATTACCAGGATGGTTTCCTGGTGTAATATGCCTGACCTTCTCTAATTCCACTTGCAACTCATCGGCGGTGAGCCTCTTTGGCGCATCACGGTTTTCATGCTTTGCATTGAACACATGTCTTCGGTATTTTCTAGGATGCGGCTTGTCCTTGGCAAGGAAACGGCGGTGTCCAATGTAACAGATCTTGCTAAGTATTGCGTATGACAGTGGATTCCTGTCACAGCGAACACATGCATTGTAACCATGTGTCGTTCGCCCTGACATAGTGCCCAAAGCCGAATAATCATGGATGCACCAAATTATAACAGGACGCAGAAAGAAATCAGCTGGTGGGCTGCTATATAGGTCTCGAGTGAGAACACCCTTCCATAGTTGTTGAAGTTCCTCCACAAGAGGCTCCATGAACAAATCAAAATCCTTTCCAGGACTTTTTGGACCTGGGATGAGCAAGGCCATCATGTAGTTTGATTCTTTGGTGCAGACATTTGGAGGCATGTTGTAAGGGATAACAAGCACTGGCCACATGCTATATGTGGCGCTCTGGTGGCCAAATGGGTTAAATCCATCTGAAGCTAAGCCAAGTCTAATGTTTCTCGGGTCAGCAGCAAACTCTTTGTGTTTATCATTGAAGCTTTTCCACTCACTACCATGAGATGGATGGCTCATTACATTCTGATCTCTGTACTCCTGGTTCCTGGAATGCCACAGTACATCCTCTCTTGTTTCAGCATCATGAAACAACCTCTGCAATCTTGGTGTAATTGGAAAATGTCTCAGAACATTATAAGGAATCCTCTTCACAGCATCGCCATCTTTCCATCTTGATGATTTGCATTTCGGGCATTCACTTAAGTTGGCATAATCCTTCCGGGACAGAACACAATTATTCTTACAAACATGGATCATATCATATCCAATTCCAACTGCACCAATTAAATTCTTCATTTTACTGTAGGTGTGTGGCAGCTCAGACGCATCTGGGAAAGATTTGTGGAAAGCAGCCAACATCGCATCGAATGATTTGTTGCTCATCCGCTCAGATGTCTTCACCTGAAGAAAGGTGACCATAGCTGAGCATACTGACAGCTTATTTCCTGGGGTGATAGCAATGTTGCATTGTTCCAACATGCGGGCCCACCGTTTTTCTTCTGCAGGTGAAAGTTCACGGAATGCACGAGCATTTCATCGCATTGTTTCAATGTTGGTCAAACTCACTGGCTCCGCCACCACCACCACCTCCTCCTCTTCCACCTGAGCATCAGGCAGATCAAGATGGTGATATGCTGCTTCCACGTAGTCAATAACATTGACGTTCACAGATTCACCATGATGAACCCACCTAGTATATGTGACCGACATCCCATACAAGTGTAGATGATTTTGCACAGTTGACTGGGGTCTTGTAATTGAATTCATACAACTGCTACACGGGCAGAGCACATCTGATTTCAGACCACCGTACTCAGCTCTAATAAAGTTCATGAAGTTTTCAACCCCCTCGACATATGCAGCGGAGAATCTTCGAGCAGAAGTTATCCAAGTCCTGTCCATCTGTTAGACATACAAATTAGTTCTTCTACTAGATATTACAGGAAAAACATATATGCTTTTTTATGAAGTCCAGAAAAAAAATACCTAGGTCGATGTCTAAAGCTATGGCAAGATATTTGGACGAGCAGATCTAAGTAACGAAATATATGTAAAGCTAATTCAGCAAACAGATTTGAGTGCCAAATTATGGCAGGCTGTTTCAGCAGTCAATGAGGCCGAGCACACAGCCATCGAACTACCGAAGGCCATCGCAGCAACAAAGATCGAGTATAAAACGGTGTAGAGCTATTTCACCTAACAGATTGGCTACTAGACCATGGCAATCTACGTCACAATAAATATATGGCAGGATATTTTAGCAACTAATCGGCCTTGGCATGCCATCTCAGCTAAGCATATTGAGTGCAGAACAGGGCAAGGAAGCTTCTTAAGCAGAGCATATTGACAGTAAACTACTTCGGCAAACAGTGAGATTAACAGCGTCTATCAGCTAACATTCAGCGCTACACCGACATGAACGGGGCCTCAGTCTAGAATGCTCGTACCGTGGGAGAAGCTGACCGCCGTGCGTCTCCACACGAACGTCGCCAGCGGTGGCGGCGCTGACCGCCGTGCGCCTCCACAAGAACGTAGCCAGAGGTGGCGGCGCGGCTAGAGGACGGCAGTCTACGAGAGCATACTGTGGGAGCGAGAGGATCGCCGAACCGCGGCACCGACGTATCGGCGCGGCGGGGAGGGCGGCTTTGGCGGAGCGAATGGTGTGGAGGGGGACAGGGGGAGGGGGGTTTGGGGAATATTATTGGCTAGTTAGCCGAAGGGCGGTTGAATCGGATTTGGGGGGAATTTTTGGGTGTGGGGCGGGATTTTCATGCGGTGGGCGGGGGGAGTTTGGCGCATGGTCGGTTTCTCCAAGTGCAGTCCCACGTGTCAGTGAAGAGGCAAGCCGAAGCGCGTTCCGTTTGCGTGAGCCGTGTGCAGGACCGAACGTGTGTGGGGTGCAATGCGACCGCGACAGGAGTGTTGTGAGTGTACCGCCTTTTTCCTTTTAAACTAGGTGCTTCGCCCCCTCAAAAAAAATTTGTTGCTTCGCGCGATCCATCGATACTACTACTAGTAATCCGGTAATCTCGACTAAAACGGCGCGGCCGGGTCTTTTCCCGCACGATATGCTGGGAGGTTGGCTTAGTTGGGTTTTTTAGGACGAGTAATGCTACACCTACGTAATCCTAGTTACGTAATTAACATAATGTGAAACGTGTGAGCTATTGATTGTAGATTGGGGGGAGGGAGGGGCCCACCACCATGAAAATCAGGGGAGGAGAGAGAGAGGCAATTTACGTTAACCCTTTCATAGGTTCCCGTAGATGTAGAAAGATGTGAAATGCGTGAATGTGTAGTGGACGTACTATTGGAGTGCCTAAGATAATTTGTGTATGTATAGACCCTATGTGTTTATTTTACTTCGCATGTTAGATTTGTCTCGGTTCAATAAAAAGCAGAGTTGGTGATGATGGTGTGCCTGTCATCCTGCAATATAGGCCGTCCGATCTATATCTAACGGATAGGAAGGAAACTATGACAATTTACCCGCACTCCTCTCCACATTTGCAGATAAGGCTTTCCCTCGTTCATCCTTTTCTCCCACAAGATCTTGATCTTCCGTGCAATGCATGGGCATCTTGCTAGTACTCCTACAATATGTATATTATTGTGAAAGTTCATATACACCGGCCGAGATTAATGCAAACACGACAGATTTTCATTACATTTCGAACTTTTATAGGACAGAAAAATAAAAGAAACCCGACCCTAAACCTAGTCTATGGCGGCGACCGACGTCTCCATCTGCGATCTCTATGTACGGGGGCGGGGTTCAAGACCCGTGAAGTGAAGGTGCGGTCTCCGGCGAGGAAGAGTAGAACACGGGATACGGACCGGCCAGTTGGCACACCATGCCCTGCCACCTCCCATGCCCTACTCATCCTCGGAGGAGTCCCCGACCTCGGCGGTGCCGGACATTGGACGGCGGCAAGTAGGACGCGTGGCTGACGGTGCTCCCATCGTCGGCCACCATCGTGGCCACCGCTTGTGCGGTCGCGTCCGGGTCCGACTACGCCGCTATTGCGTCGTGAGAGGCGACTTGAGCGAGGGCGGCGACCTCGAGCTTCATCCCCGAAGACAAGCTCTCCCACAGAGCGTTCGCACTTGCAGTCATGGCGGATGTGGTGCCAGGTAGGAGGACGATGCGCTATGGTGTGGAGGTTAGCTGGGCATTGCCGCTTTAAGTAGCGCATTCCGGTGAGGCCAAGCGTCCGGGTGCGTCATTAAGTCACCGGAGTTGGTTCATCGGGCACCGAGCCTCTTAACGACAACATACGAACGGACGGCATGAATGTGGGCAGCTGGCGCCGGCTGGGAACGCACCGCGCGACGGCACGAGGGACGAGGGTTTTGGTGTGCCAGGGTAGTCAGCTGCGGTCATGGCAACATTGGAGATGCCCTTTGCTCACATGCAATCCCCGCATGTCATTGAAAAAGCAAGACGACCCGGCATGGTCTCAGGTCTAGAGGATGCAGTTGGCCGCGCTACACCACTCTGCGGACGCGTCGCGGCGCCCCGTGCATCCACGACGAGCCGGGTGTTGGGGTGTGTTTGGATTGTGGCCAAAGTGCACCTTACCAAAATTTTGGTCATGACCCAAAGATTGGTCTTTGTTTGGATGGTTGCCATTTTTTTTGGCATGCCAATGAACTCTAGCCAACTCTAGTTCATTTTTCTTGCCAATGTCGGCCAAATCATGGGCAACCAATACCTCAACCAAAATTTTGGTCATGACCCAAAGATTGGTCTTTGTTTGGATGGTTGCCATTTCTTTGGCATGCCAATGAACTCTAGCCAACTCTAGTTCATTTTTCTTGCCAATGTCGGCCAAATCATGGGCAACCAATACCTCAACCAAAATTTTGGCTACCCAATGCTTTGATGGGGCAACCTTGGGCACAAACCAAACATACCGTTGGTCATGCCACAGCACTAACGCCACCCTCGGCACACTGAAACCGACCGTGTCTAGCGACGATATGAGCGTGTCGCTCACCGCGGTCGCCGTGTCCAGAGGCGGTGCTGGAGCTGCGCCCTGTTGTTGGCCCCAACGACCCACATGAACGGTTGTCGGTGGCGAGGAGGTCGTGGGCCAGCTCCTCCATTGGACTAGTCTGCACTACGTCGTCCCGACGGGTGTGCCCCACATGTCAGTTTCCCGGTTTTCCCGGCCATATTCGAGCGTCAGTGCTCCGCATTGCGCATTAGGCCTTTCACTATGTAGGCCAAGCGAGACAACTTATTGTTTATTTGATCCGTTCAAGTATAATCATGTGGCGTTTGCTTATTTCTCATTCCTCTCCAACCCTCTTCTCCATCGATCAGGTCGCCCTCCAGTCGAGTCCATCCTCCCGCATGCCTCATTTGAACATTCCGCCGAGTATCATTCGCATGTACCCACCCTAGTCCTCTTTCAATATATCTCCAGATCCCGAGATGAAATCGAGAGGGAACGAGTGGGGGAACGTGATACCTAAGGCGGATTCAAAATTTTGAACCGGTGATCATAGCATCCGCAAATCATATATAAAGGGTATTCAATGTTCGTTTCGTTTTTGAACGTACAATATACTCCCCCTATCCTTTCTAGTTTACATATAAGTTTTATGTGTAGTCAAAGTATCTCTACTTTGAACAAAAAGGTATCAACATTCAACAACGCCCAATCAATATTGTTAGATTCGTACGTACTCCTAGATTTGTACTCGAGATGGTTTCCAATTTGACTATTGACAAGATTAATAGTACATGAGATGTATAATGTGAAAATTATATCATTGGAAACTCCTTTCACATACGAATTTGACCGTATGCTTTGTGTAAGTTGCATGTCATATATTATTACTCTAACATTTGGTCAAAGTTAGCCTTGAGAAACGCATTAGATCCTGTATGCTTTGTGTAAGTTGCATGTCATATATTATTACTCTAACATTTGTGTAAGTTGCATGTCATATATTATTACTCTAACATTTGGTCAAAGTAGTATAGTGGAAGTGGATCCTCTGACGTAGGTATCTCTGCCTTACCCTCCCTTTCGGTCACTTACTGGCGGACCCCATGCTTGCTAGGCCCCGCATGTCAGTTACTCAATGGGTTCGGCCACGTTAGGGGATCCTCATCCGTAGTATACTCCCTCTGTTTTTATTTACTCCACATAAAATGGAGGGAGTGGTGGTATAATAAATGACGTGGGCGGCGGAGGGGGAGGGACGTCGGTTTGCTCTCAACTGTGGTCCCACAAGCTAGCGAAAACGCAATACGAAGCGCGTTCCATTCGGTGAGCGACGTGGAGGGTCCAGCGTGCCGGGCTGCAACGCGAACGCGACAAGAGCGATGTACAGTCAAAACCGATTGACCGGTCGTCACCGGAACCACTATTCACACCAGAACCTTCGCTGCTCGGCCTACGCCAGCCACTGCCCTAAAACCACAACAAATCTCCAGCCCATTCCCCCACCTTTCGATCCACTAGCCCGCATCAAGCGTCCCCTAGTTCGCCGGAAAGCCATGGTGCGCCGCAAGATCATTTACTACAAGATGCTGACGCCGGAGCGCCGCGCAGAAATCGCGGCGGCGGTCGGCGCCACAGACCTCCGTTCCCAAGCTCGCTTTGCGGCGGGCCAATCCCCGAGTTCTCTGGAGCCAAGCTACGAGGAGGAGGAAGCCGATCCAATGTTCATGGCGGAGGTCGCGGCGCAGAAGGCCCCTGATGGGTATGAGACGATGGACGTCGACTTCGTGCCGGCATCCGAGTCCCCCATGGTGCAGGCGGACCAGCGGTTCAACATGGCGATACTAAAGGAGGACCGGGAGGCAGAGGCTCAACTCGACGCGGAGCGCGCGCATGCCACTGCCATCGAGGTCTCCTGTAGGCGGAACCGGATGTCGTGGATGTGAACCGGGCGGCGGAGGCTCAACTTGAGGCGAAGCGCGCGGATGCCGCTGCCACCGAGGCCCTCCTGCAGGCGGAACCGGACGTCCTGGACTTGAATCGGGCGGCAGAGGCTCGACTCGACGCAGAGCGCGCGGATGCCTCTCTCATCGACGCCCTCCTGCAGGCGGAACCGGACGTCCTGGACTTGAACCGGGCGGCGGAGGCTCGACTCGACGCGGAGCGCGCGGATGCCGCTGCCATCGAGGCCCTCCTGTAGGTGGAACCGGACGTCCTCGACTTGAACCAGGCTGTGCTCTCGTCCGTGCAGAGTGCCCGCACGCTCCGCTTGAACGAGTAGCTGGAGGCCGAGGACAACCACAGTGTGGAGACACACGTTGGCAGCGACGGCTGGTTCGCGCCGGCAGCCAAAGACGACGAGGCCGTCTCTTTCCACGAGCAGTGATAGTTTTTCTTTATGTTGTTGTTTTTATGGATCTTTTGCTGTGTAAAAACATATATTTGTTATGCAAGTCGCCTGACTTGGGTCAGTCTACCATTTTAGGCGGTTGGATGAATATCCTACGTCTCCTAACCCTTCTTTCCTTCTTCCTCACCTCTTCTTCTTCCCCAACAGACCACCGCACGGGCCGTACGGATACTCCCCAACATGTGGTTGGATAAACATACTCTATGAACGAAAATTATGTGTCAGCGATAGGACGGCTGAGTTTGGTTTGTTCACATGCGACAGCACGTGTCAGTGAGGGTGCGTTCCCTTGGTTGGGTTTGCGGCGTGCAGGAGCGACTGTGTGAGGGTGCGGTGCGACCGCGGCGTGCAGGCGCGACCGTGTGAGGGTGCGGTGCGACCGCGACAGCCGTGCGCAAGTGTACCTCCTTCTCATTTTGAAAACTTTAGGCAAGCTTGGCAAAAATGTGTGGCAAAGTTTGGCAATGCAAGGCCTAGACCCAAACAGGATAAGTACGTACGTACTAGGAGTACTAGTGTTAAAAAAAGAAAGGCGGGGTTTTCCTTCGCAGGATTTAATTGATACAAATCCTCGTTACACGTGTCAATTAATGCGTATTTTTTCTCCAAAGACCAAAGAGCTAACCATCTCACTCCTCATCGCTTGATTAATGCAGCGCCATGCAAACCAACCTTCTCACTTCCGCATGCATGCAGGGGATATTAATGTCCTTGGTTGCTAACCCCATCAATTTTGCCTCGATTAGTGTTAGTGGCCCTTTGCAAATTGTAATTTTGATATACTGGCCTTGTGTACAAAAAAATGGAGGTAGTAACTATATTTGACTTCCTTCCCCATTGCGGTGACGTCGACGATATTTTTTTTGGTGGTTTGGCGAAGTGCGTTCGATGGAGAACACCATTGAGGGAGACCACGGTAAGTCATTCTCAAGTGCTGCCTGCAAGCCGAGACAACCGCCTTATTTGCATCCAGGAAGTCCTTTACTAGTACTACTAGGAGTACTAGTGCGGTGAGATGGTTTCTCGAAGAAGACGATGGAGAAGCGGAGTCAGCGGAGAGTGAAATGATGGTTACTTCGTCCGTGCTTTTGTGATTTGACGCCTCACTGCTTTGTGATTTGTGATAGAAGGGACAGGGGAGTAGACTCTGTGCTCTATACTGTACTACATGCGTCCAAGCATGGAAGAAATAGGAGAGACGTTGCATTTTTCTATTCCTTCAATCAATCAATCAGGGAGCTTCGGTTCCATCTTTTTGGCTTTGGCAACACCGTCCACAATGGTTCCCACGATGCCAAAAGCTATTTTCACATTTGGCTACACATTGTGGATGCCCTTAACCGTACCACTTGGTTTTGCTCCTGTGTGCTATCTATACAAATCTCAATTATATTGATCTAAAAAATTATAGAATAAAGATTAGTAAAAAGGAGGTGATTTTGCCGCGCAGATGGCGGGGGAGGTTTCTTATTTGAGCAATGCTACATCCACGTAATGGTTTATGTAAAGTTACGAACTGATGTGATGTGGGACTATTTGATTGGATTAAAGGAGAGGATTAGGCCCACCCCACCTGAAAATCAGGGGGGCATATATAGATTAGATGGAAAGTATACATAGCAGCTACGTAGCCCTTTGTAAGTCTAGGATTAGGCTTCTTATTTTCGGAGGACGTTGTCCTAGCGGTTTGCTAACATGCGGTCCCATGTGTCAGTGTTTTACCAAGCCGATCCGCGTCCCACATGAGGCAGAACAACGCCAGAAGCAACACGTGGTTAAGTTGAAGAAGATGAGGGAGAAGCGGATTCAGCAATGAGTGAAATGATGTGATGGTTGCTTCGTCCCTCCAACTTAACTGCGGGAAAGGTGTAGCTTTGTGATTTGACACCTCATTGCTCATTACTACACCGGCGCCATGACTGGGGTGCTTCACCCCGGCTACTCTGCACTGTATTCCGGTATGGCACGTGGACCCGGTAGCTTGATGTCCCACATGTCGGCGAAAGGGACTAGAAGATTTATGAAAGCGAGCGCTCCACTCTTACGACGGAGGAGTAGACGACACGACGGCCCAGTGAACTGTCACTTGTAGTACTGTATAGTACTATAGTTTTGCTATTTCGCACGATCCATCAATACAAACCCGATTAAACAGGAAAGGGCGGGATTTTTCCCGCGCGGTAGATGATACTGGCCATACATTTCAAAGGCAATTTTAATGTATGCAAACTGAATAATTATAAGTAACAATATGATATCTACTAAAACTAAAAACACATATGATTTATTGTGTTAGAGTGTAGTAGTAGTGCTGTATTGCATAGTTGTTAGATGTAACATGCGAGAACGTGTAGAGATGTAGTTTTGGAGGGCCTACAGAGAGAAAAGCGTAATACGGTCACCGAACTTCAGAATAAGCTGATTACGATCACTATATATGTTTTGCGGTGATTATACGGTCACTTGCTCACAGTTCAGCATCGGATTGCACTCTGTTGACCGGCCAAATAGTCTGCATGGCGCCATGTTGACTAGTTAAATTGACCACGTTCCTTGTGGGTCCCACATGTCAGTTCGCATAGGCAAAAGGTCAGACAAACACAAATTTACGCAGGCGCGACAAGGCTCCAACCCGTGCGCGGGAATCACCTGGTTGTGTATGTGTCTGTCAGGGCCTGATGTGTGCGCATGCACGTGTAGGTTGAGCACTTGAGCGTGAGAATGTGTGTTGGTCGTGTGGTGTACTGGTGTGTGCATGCATGCGTGTGTGTGTGCGTGTGAGTGTTGCGTGCGTGCGTGTGAGTGTTGCGTGCGTGCGTGGCTGCGTGTGTACGTGTGAGTGTTGCGTGCGTGCGTGGGTGCATGTGTTTGTGTGAGTGTTGCGTGGATGCAGTTCGTGTGCATGCATGCGTGTGTGTATAATCACCACACCAGCTCCTGTGTGTTAAAACAGACGGCTCAGGATACCAATACAAGGCCACCTTGTCCGCTGTGCCCACGGTCATGACTTCGAACCACCGTCCAAATATTTTTTTGTCGTTTGTTTTCATTCTGACTAGCGAGATGCCCGTGCGTTGCACGTAACATCAAGATGCATTTGTATGACTTGTTTATCCTGTGAGAGAAAAGGATGAACGAGGGAAGGCCTTATTTGCAAATGTGGAGAGGTGTGTGGGTACCTTTTTGCAAAATTGCCATAGTTTCTTTCCTATTCGTCAGATATAAATCGGACGGCCTATATTGCAGGATGGCAGGCACACCATCATCACCAACTCTATTTTTTATAAGAGTGTATTTTATGTATTTTATAAGAGTGTAGATGTAGAGTAGATACAAGTCGACAGGTGGGCACGATGGTAGTGAGATAATGTGATGCAACACTAGAGGTGCCACGTGGAGCGTTTAACTGGTCAACTAGTCATATCATGAGCAAATACAGAGTTGTACGGTGAGCCCGTGACTGTGTAATAACCACTAAACGTAAATGGTGACCATAATGAGTGGATTCTGAAGTCCAATGTACGTATCGTGCTTTCGCTTCAAATACAATGATCGTCATTGCATATATCGCGAGAGAAAGATGAAACATGCGTGAATATTCTGGGGGGCTTACTTTTAGAGGACCTGGAGATAGTTTTGTGTGCATACGTGAAAGGGGCGTACAGGGGGGTATGCGATGGAGAGAGAGATGCTCTTCGTTTCTCTTTATTATGACTAACTTTGTATATAGTATAAAAATATACAAATTCACAGTGCGGAATAAATATCATTGTGGGCACCATGCAATGCAAATTAGCGTTCGTACTCCTCCATATAACTTTGTAATGTTGTATATATGTAGAAACTCTAAAATAATTTTTTAGCCACACTTTATTCAAAAGGAATGTTGTATGCGAAATAAATGTGAAGAGAGGGCTTTTTAGATCAATGGGGTACGTGATGTAATATGTGTGAATGTGTAGTTGATGCATTTGGCGGGGCCTAGAGAGGTATGTGTGTGTATTACGTATTCGAGAGAGGCATGGATAGAGGGGCCGACGGGGGGGGGGGCGTGGGAGAGATAGCACGAGAAATGAGAGTGGTCTAGAGAGAGAGACGAATATGACGCCACGACAAGAGATTCCATTCCCTTGAGTGTGTATATGCAAGGGGGGAATAGAGGCACCAGGAGAAATTTTCTGTGTGTGTGGTGTTTGTGTTGGTATGTGTGGGTGTGAGAAGATAATGAGACGTGGGGGCAGAGGGTGTATCACCGCGTGAGGTCTGGTGGGTCGAGGTGAGGCCCTTCGTTCGGTTCCGTCCTGCGCCACATTGGTCGGCCCGTGACGCATTTAGGAAGACCCATGGATGACTAGTCATACAAGACAAAGATAGCAGAATTGTGAAGGACTCTGTGTCCACTGACAAAGCCGGCTAGGATTTGTAACCCTAGGTTCTCGGACTAAGGTAACCCCTTTATCTCTGATATTACTATTCATCCAACCTAACTTTAAGGGGCATCCTACAGAATGCTCTGCTAGAATCGTACTCGTCGATTAGGAAGAGAGGTGTGAGACAATGCGTGAGAGACAGGCGTAAAGATAATGTGCGTACATGAGACACGTAGGCAGGTCCATGTATATAGAAAGGGTCGATGAGGATTGTGCGTGTGTATGTTTGCGAGAGGAAGAGTGCTTGTGATAAAGGTTAGTGAAAACAGTTGTAAATGGTTACGAGAGGGAGGGAGGGTTATATCTAGAGCATGTGTGCGAGAAAGACACCTCGGGAGAGAGTGTGTGAGCATGTGTGAGAGACCACCGATGGAGAGTGAAACTACACGTAAAAGACTGCTCTACACATTGATTAAAGATATAAATTGTATCCAAATATTAGGATGGGATCATGATATTTGCAATTCGCGTAAGGAGCGGTCATTGATCCATCAGACATCTAGATTCTATCGAATTTGAACATGTCCATGTTATTATTTGACACAATTGATCCACATAGTTAGTATTTTGAACTCCAGACAATGCATCGCTTTAGCAATCGAATATAAACGTGAGTATAGTTCATGTTGTGTGTGTAAAGCACATTATACATACGAAAGTTACACAATGGACATTATAAATAGCTACCTATGAACTAGCATACATTTGAATTCAACTTAAGGTGGTTTAAAAAATCGAATTCAACATGAAGTCCATTCAATTATTTGAATTTGATATCATGGCATTTGTAAACCATACCTAAATTATGGGGGCACCAATCTTTGCTCTGATTTTGTACATAATAGCATATGTAGTCGTGTACAAAATAGATTCAAATTTAGCTCCTCCATTCCAAAATAATCGTAGTTATAGGGTTTTCAAGTGTCAAAATTTCAAAAAGAAGTGGATAATTTAATGAGGTTTTCAAACATACAAGGTCAAATATAACGTTGTCTATTTAGGTCAATCCTCATAGTTCAACAGTACTCTAAACGTGAATGCTTGTGTTTCAAAATTTCGAACGAAGCGCCAAAAGAGCCTCTACTCGCCCGGAACCGCGTGAGACCAATGTTTGGTAGTACAAGGAAATTACATTTCTAATAAATCCGACCCGTGAAACCTACCGGCCCGACATCCAAAGGTCTAAACCGGGGTAGGTTTGTAGCTTCATCTAGACGCCACGCAACCGCATCCGAAAAACATTCATACACAATGGCCGCCTAAGCACACATGCGCGCGGCCGAAATCGCTCCCGCCCACTATTTGGGACATCTGGGATTACCATCCTACCCCCAACCCGCAATAGGTCCAAAATTTAAGAGGGGGGGCAAAGTTTGTACTTTCCCCAAATTTCAAACAAGAGCGTCCCATCTTCTGTTCAAAAAAGCCAAAAACAAGCGCGTCCCAGACCGAAACATGGTTCCCCCCCACCCGTCCGATTCCCCATTCGTATTCCGTGGGCGCCAAAACTACCTCTCCACCAGCCGCGAAACCTCGGCGTCCTCCGTCCGCCACCCCATCCCACCCATCAACCGCCGCCCTCCTCCATCACGCCGGAGCCGATACCCCGACGTCGTCGTCCACCGCAACCTCCACCGCAACGCCCCCCACGGCTAGTAGTTGAAGCCGAGGCCGAGCCGTCCGTACCCGAGCCAGTTCAACCACGTCATCCTGCGCCTCACCGCTGCCGCTCCAACTTCGCCACCCTCCACCGCACCGGAGTTGTTCCTGCTACGCCGTCTTTCACCGCCTCGGATCTGCTTCCCCTCCGCCGACATACGGCCACGGCAACACAGTCAACAATTTGGCCATGGGTTCGTCCAAGCCTGCACCCTCCAGAACATCAGTTTCCCCGGTAAAAAGAAGAAGATCGGCGCGACATGTGGAGGTGACCACACCGGCAACCGAAAAAGGTACTCCTCTTCCCTTATTCGTGCAAATCTTACGTCTCTGCTTGCACGGTATTCATCCCACAGAAGACACTAGTTGACCGCTTCTTCTTGATACTAGATGTTCCTAGTAACTCGCGATGCACAAGGTTTCTCCTCATATACTATTTCACCTTAGCTGGAGGTCCGTCGCCCCCCTGAATTTCAATTTCTGGCCAGTTGATTCCCAATTAACGGAAGCATTCCCCGGCGTAACAGGCGCTAGTACGCCTATTACGCCAGGGAAGCAGCGCCTTGGTGTTTATCTTAGGGGCGTGTGCGGCCTAGAGCTACTGGCGCCCGATCTGGAGGTCGGCCGGGATTAAAGGGATGGCCTGGGGGCGCTGCCAAGCACGGCGGTGGTGTGAGGTCGATGGGAGGGCGGGGCGGCGGAGGCAGGGTTCTGGGCCGGTGGTCGCAGGCGGTTCGAGAAAGATCGTCAACAGTGACTGGCGGGAGGTAGACGAAGGCCATCTGCCCGTTCCTTATAGATCGGACGGTTCATTAAAAAAATCGACTAACCTATTTATTTTTAGTCGACTGTTATCTTAGATATGACCACATGTGGTGGTGTGCTGGAGGAGTACCTGCATTTCCTGTGCTCATATATTACAAAATCATACAGAGTAGAATCTAATTTTGTTTGCCATGCAATGTTGTAGAGCTATCATATGTCTCCTGTCATTTATTTTTCAGCTACCTGCTATCTGCTACTTTTACAGTGCAGTAGTTCTGCACACACTTCACCCTTACTCTCACTATTGTGTTTTTATGCAAGGGTATTTCAGACTCTGCTGCCATGAGAGAAGCCAAAAAGAAAAGAGAGAAGTCGCTCCAGCTTCGTATGCGGGTAGGCAAGACACGTTACAGCGCTATAAGGGTGCAGTGTCAGCAGATGGAGATGGTAAACGTAGCTCTGGAGTTGATGACCTCGCTCGCAATGAACCACCATCCCAGGTGCTTGCTTTAACTTCGCGGTGTCATATGTGGTTGCATGTTCCATATGGTGTCTAGCTTGTATCCGAAAGGCCGAAGTCGGTAAGATAAGGAAAGATATTTTTTTACATGAACCACCATCCCGTGAGCACCAGAAGACAAATAGCTAGTCAGGGCACTGGCCGAGCCAGTGACAAGCCCAGCAAAGATAGGCATCACCTAGAAGCCAACTAAAAAGCTGCGATGGTGGCAAAGCAGCCCGCCTCTCACCAGGCTCTCAGGTCCTAGATGATCATGCTCACCACTCCAGCCGGATGTCTAGCTTGTATTGCTTCCAATTTGGTTAAATTGCATCTGCTTAGCTTACACATCATACCTTTGAATATGACATACCTTTCTGTTTTTGGTACATACTAGTACATCTGTGTATTAACCATGTTCTTACATCAAACTAATGTTCTTGTGTATCCCTCATCAATCACTTATGACGAGGCAGGCAGGCAAGGGGACTACTCCTCATTTAAAGAATGCAGCGTCAGCCTCCCAACATGATTCTCAAGAAACAGAAATGCTAGATGAAGATAGTGAACGTAGCTCTGTAGTTGATTACAGCATTTCCCCTACACTAGCATCGCAGGTGCTTGCTCTAACTTGGCAGCGTGATATGTGGTTGGATGTTGCATATGGTGTCTAGATTGTAATTCTTCCAATCTGGTTAAACTGCATGTGCTAGTCTGCTTAGCTTATACATTATACCTGTTAATGTGACATGCCTTCCTGTATTTAGTACATAGTACCTCTGTCTATTAAGCATGTCCTTACATAAAACTATTGTTTTTTTGTATCCCGCATCAATCAACATGACGAGACACCTTTAGTATATGCAGTGCGATATTAGTTGCATCTTTCATATGATTTATAGCATGCGCTGCTTCTAATTTGTTGAAATTCCATTTATGATGGGACGCTTTTAACTTGGCAGAGTCATATTGGTTGCATCTTTCATGTGGTGTCTAGCTTGCATTGCTTCTTATTTGCTGGAATGGTTTCTGCTTAGTTTACACAAACAGTTGTGAACATGCCATGCCGTCCTGTTTTTCGTACATATTCCATCCTGGTATCATGTGTTTGCCTTACATCAAAGTAGTGATTGTCAGTATCATGCATGAATGAGTTCTGAAGAGAGAATTTTATTGCTTTTTCTTGTCGGTTTTACTTGACAATTCAAAATCAATAAAGCGGAAGGAAGTTAGCAAGGCAGCGGATAAAGGTGCTCCTTCCGAACGGAGGGCCTCTACAGTTTCTACTCCTCCACACCCCCAAGACGATTTCCAAGAAAACACATGCATAGACACTCAACAAAGCTGTGTTTATGATGAGCACGTCTCCCCTAGTGCAGCATCACCGGTGCTCCCTCTAACTTGGAACTGTTATATGTGGTTGCATGTTATGTGTGATGTCTAGCTTGTATTGCTTCTAATTTTGTTGAATTCCATCTGCTTACTTTACACATTATACTTGAATAAGACATGTGTTCCTGTTTCTAGAACATACAATATCTGTCTATCACACCATGTTCTTACATCAAATTACTACTGTTGTGTAACCTGCAACAATCACTTATCATAAGACACATTTGACTTCGGAGTGTGATATAGGTTACATCTCACATTCTTTTCTAGCTTGTACTACTAATTTGTTGAAATGGCACTTATGACGAGACAGTTTTAACTTGGTAGAGTGATATTCGTTGCATCTTTCATATGGTGTCTAGCTTTCATTGCTTCTAATTTGTTGAAATGCCTTCTCCTTAGTTTGCACATCATAAGCTGTGAATATGCAATGCTGTGAATATGCAATGGCACTAATGACGAGAGACCTCTAACATGGTAGTGTGATGTTGTTTGCATCTTGCATATGATTTATTTCTTGTACTGCTTCACATTTGTTTAAACGCCATTTATGATGAGACACTGTTAACTTGGCAGAGCGATATTTGTAGCATCTTTCATATGGTGTCTACCTTCCATTGCATTGCTTCTAATTTGGTGAAATGTCTTCTTCTTAGTTTACACATCATAGTTCTGGTTATCTCTTCCGCCATGTTTTTCATACATATTACATCCTCCTATCATGTGGTTGTCTAACATCAAAGTTCAGTTCATCTGCATCACGCATCAATTTGTTCTGAAGAACTAAATTTTTATTCGTTTTCCTTGTCGGCTTGACTTAACATGGCACAGAGAAAGAGGAAGAAACACAGAATGGCAGGGAATGAGAAGCGGATGAATCCTGCAGATTCTGCTGGTACTGATGGTGCAATAGAAGGTCAAAGTCCAGCGGAAAATTCTACAAACACGGCATCCCATGCTACACGAGTTGCAAAAAAAGCCAAACAGAAACAAATAGCTGCCACCAAACAAGCAGAGACAGCCCTAGTTCTTGCAACACCTACCACAGTACTACCAGCTGCACAACTTACTCGTGCGTCAACTGAGCTAGCAGCACGTTCCCAAGCTCCCTTGCCACCTAACACTACTTCCCAAGCACTCTTGACACAAGACGAGTTGGCAATATCAGATGAACCTTGTGAGCTTCAACAGCAAGAAGGTAGTTGCTGGAGTCAAGTTACACTTGCATGCTTCTTTATATGTAGTCTCACAGTTTGATGTACACTAACACTTCCTATGTTCGTTGTTGGACTAGCACCTAGGTGCAAGAGGAAACAAACATCTGGGATAATGCTCGATAGGTTAACTAAATCTAGAGGAGGAAGAATGGAGATCCGTTTTGAGGCAGGTTTAAAAAGGCCACGTGATGCTACAAAGTCAGCCAAGTTAGTATCAGAGGCAGCGGTTGCCGTTAGGTGTCATGTACGTATCCTCCCAACATGGATTCAGTACAGGAATGACAAAGACGAAACCCAGTTCAACACCTTCCTTGACCATTTATCTGTAAGTATGGTTATGTATGGAAACTAGTAATATCGTCTTGCTCTGTCCCATACTTTCTAGGTTGCTGATAATGAGACCCCCATAATTTTCAACAAATGAGGTTCAAGTTGGATAGCCAAGATGATGCAACCAGACAAGCTTGCACCCATGTTTTCAAGTCTGCTCTGCGACAGTATCGGTATAACTTGAGGAAAACTCACTTTGAAGGCAAGGTTAATAGTGAACTTTCCCAAACATCTCCAATGGAAAATATATCGGATGAAGACTGGAGGGGCCTTGTTAAACACTGGTCTGATCCGAAGTATCAGGTACATTATATATATGTGATCACATCACATGTTGAAGTCCTATTTACGCATGTGCCACACAAATCTATCTTCTTGTAGGTGAACTGTTCAAAGAACAAGGCCAACCGTACGAAAGTGAAATTCCAACAGATGACAGGATCTCGTAGCTATATTGCACACTGCGAGGCTCTTGTAATTAGCTATTGTTTCACTCTTTTCGCTGTACCATATTATCAGATCTTATTGACTTGTTCGAAATGCAGAGGAAAGCCCGCAAGGACCAAAAATTACCTGAACCAAATGATGTGGAAATCTTCAAGGACTGTCACACCAGCAAGAAGAAGGGCATGACTACACCAGTCAAAGCCGCTGTTGTAAGTCCTTAATCCTCATGCCTTTTAACTACTACTTACTCCGACTTGTGCCTTGAACTGCATGGTTTGCAGCCAATGTCTATTACTCTTTTCAATTTTATACACAATTGTCTTAGCGTATCATTGCACCTTACAAGGTTTAAAAGAGAGGAGTGATGTTCCTTTGATCTTGACCCGTAATCTAGTTCCGTGCTGGACTTGCCCACACAACGTTACAATTGCCTGTTTGTCTGTTCTTAGTTGTTTTGTGATATGAATGATGTCATACTATGATTACCGTATTATAAACTTCATCTCTTTATCCTTAGCCCTCAATACAATGTGAAGAAATAGAAAATACATTAGCGATGGTACATGGTCATATGTTTGGAACCTGGTTTTGTTATGTACTTTGCAATAAAATACAACTAATATTTTACATGGGTTCACCAGAATAAGTTCTGTATATAGACCAAAGCTATTTTGTTTGGTTTTGCTGCCTCCTTAATATCTTCTGTTCTAGTACTACTAATGTAAAACCTCAACTTTTTAGCGAGCTATGGAAAAAATGGTGGAACCGCCACCTTCTGAAGGTGGCGAGGCAACTATAACTACAATGTCAGCTCTTGCTGCAGTGGGTCAGTACCTGTCCACTAACAGTGCCAAAAGCACGTTCTTGCGTAATACTGGGTTGGTTGTTAAGGCAATATCGTCCAAACTGCCTCATGATCAAGATATGCAAGCTCAAAGCAATGTTGTATCTGCGCTCCAGACACAAGTCCATTCCCTAACAGAGACCCTTTGTGAAACAAGGAGAAACATTGCTCAATGTCGTCAAGATATGCATGGTTTTGAAACCAGACTATCAGACATTTGCTATGTTGTTCAGGAGCCTAGGGGAAATGAAGGCGAGGGTTATGGTGCTCCATCGGACAATACAACATGAAAACGTAACAGTCAGGTCAAATGAACTGAGCTTCTGAACTTCTGGTGGTGCATTTATCTGCTAGACTGTTAAGTTTTATGCCAACCTTCCTTTTGTTATATAGTTATAGTTTGTTTTGGTGCGATACAAAATTTATTCTTAACGTGCAGCCACCGGCTGAAGAAAACAGCAAGCCATTTTTGTATAGTGTAGGGTGTTCCCTATATTTGCACTGGTGGCGATCTTTGATGCCGAGTGGATGTAATCTGTGCAATCGCCTTAATAGCTTAGCGTTAGTTTCGTCCTTATTTATTTCCTAGTCTTATTTTTCCCTGGTTTGCTAGTGGCCGCAACTACCATGGGCCATATACGGGCCGTAGGATCCATGGGTCTCCTACGGGCCGTCGATAAATGGGCCTGTAACCGGTGGGCCTCGGGCCGTCGGATAAATGGGTCTACATGGGCCGTAATCGGGCATAATTGGTATCGGCCCAGCACGGTAACATGTCGTTAACAGGCCGTAGGACAGCAAAGGCTTAATTCTGTCACAGGCATAACAGGTCGTTAATGGGCCAGAATATAGGACGGGCTGGAAACGGCGCAACGGGTTAACAGGCCAGAAACGGGCCAACTCTTGCCATGGGCCGAATTTGGCCCATTAGGGTAACAGGCCAGTAACGGGCCGACTCTTGCCATGGGCTGAATTTGGCCCATTAGGGGAACAGGCCAGTAACGGGCCGGAAGTAATCGAGGGCCGAAAAGGAGCCCAAGAACGTATCGGCCGTCAATAGGCCGAAAGCTAACACGGGCTGGAAACGGCCCATGTAAATCACGGGCCGTTAACGGGTATAAATAAGATTACTGTTCATTATGGGCTAGAGTCACCGTGGGCCTGTAAAGGGCCGAAAGACGTCGTGGGCCATACATGGGCCGAAATTGAAATGGGTTGGTGTTATATTCGACGGCCCACATGACGTTGTTGGGCCGATTTCCCTTAGGGCCTAACAGGCCGTGAGTTAACGGGCCGTAAAATGGGCTATTTGCGAAGAGACTGTTAACAGGCTTTTCATGGGCCAGCCTGTTAACTTTTGACCAAGTCAAACGGGCCGGCTTTGTAAGCTAAATGGGCCAGTGGTGGGCCGTGGCACGTGTCGACATATCATAGGCGCCTATCTGACCCACTGACGAGCTGACACGTGTTTCGTCCGGCCAATAAGAATTTTACACGTGGAAATTTCCCATTGGTCGGGGCTGTTAACGGGTTATCGGATCCAAAACCCGACCCGATAGCTTAACGGCGTACCATTACGGTGGATACCACGTGTCGGTCACCCTTGACGAAAGCACTTCTGTGACGCGCGATTTATCGTCATGGAAGTGGACACTTCCGTGATGATAATTTTGGTAATGTCATGGAACACTTCTACGACAGCACAGGTATGACTATCTTGATTCTGTCATAAAATCGTCATGGATGTACATGCATGACAAAAAAACGCGATCTACTGTGACAAACACGTATCATCACGGAAGTGTATTTTTTTTGTAGTGCAAGTGACTGCAACATGCCAAAGATGTTATGAAAATGCCAACTACCTACACTAAAACCCGTATTCGACAATACTGCAGGTATCACACTGAGTGGCCTAAGCAAGAATTTCTTCCAGCACAATTCCAGGGCGTTCAAAAGGGGCACGTGGACGCGTCGCAAGATACAATCGGAGTGCGGCATGCACGTGATGTGGCACAAGACCGGCAATACCTTGCCGGTGATGGTCAATGGCCGGCAGACGGGCAGCAAAAAGGTTCTGGTGCTGCACACCAACAAGAACTTCGACCATTCCCGCAAAAAAAGAAAAAAAAGAACTTCGACCAGCAGAGGACCACATGTTGAAGGATCTATGACAATATAACTTCTATGTGAATATGAGCAAACATAATTCATTACGTTGTCTTCCTTGTACAACGTCAACAATTTTGGCATATAATATTTTGATGGGGGCTCACAACCACAAAAGATTTCCAAGATAGTATATTTGCATGTGAAAGTTCTCTTCCTTATAGTAATCATTCAGGAATTGCTTGTATGACCAATATTGTGATTGGTCAAGCTTCAAAAGATTTCACTTTCTAAACCCAATGTGAAGCTACCACTAGGCATGATATGAACTTATAATTTCAACTTCATGATATTCAATTCATTCAACAATTTACTGATAGGATATAAGTGAAGCACAAGAGTAAATGACAAGCTACTGCAAAAAGATATAAGTGAAGATCAAACGAGTAGTTAAGGTAGCTATTTGAGGACTCTCTCTTATTTAAAAACTTTCAGATCTAAGTATTTTATTAAAACAGCAAGCAAAACAAAACAAAATGAAATTCCAAGAATAGCACAACTCATGTGAAGAAGCAAAAACTTGGCTCAACCGATACGAACCTATAATTGTTGAAGAAGAAAGGTGGGATGCCTACCGGGGCATCCCCAAGCTTAGATGCTTGAGACTTCTTGAAATATTAACTTGGGATGCCTTGGGCATCCCCAAGCTTGAGCTTTTATGTCTAAGTTAGTATAAATAAATGCAAAACCTTATCATTCTCTACTGTAGCAAGTCACTAAAATTATTATTTAACATTGCATACTAAATGCCTGTCATATTTAATACTCCTATCCTCAAATAGAATCATTAAACAAGCAAACATATGCAACCATAACAGCAATCTGCCAAAACAGTACAGTCTGTAAAGAATGCAAGATTCATCATACTTCCCTAACTCCAAAAATTCTGAAAAATTACCACACTGTAGAAAATTTATTATAGCTTACTATGCAAAAAGTTTCAACATTTTATCACATTCTAACTTTTCTCAGGAATTTTTGCAACAGCGATAAACTTTCTGTTTTGAAACAGCAACATGTAGACTTGGAAAATAAGCATGGTAAGGCTATCCTTGATATTTTTATTGAAAAGAAAGACGCAAAACATTATTATAAATAACAGCAAGAAAATTCTAACAAAAGAAAATGCCGCTCCAAGCAAAACACATATCATGTGACGAATAAAAATGTAGCTCCGAGTGAGGTTACCGATAATGTTGGAGACGAAATAGAGGATGCCTTCTGGGGCACCCCCAAGCTTAGTTGCTTGGATCTTCCTTGAATATTACTTTGGGGTTCCTTGGGCATCCCCAAACTTAGGGTATTGTTACTCCTTATTCTCCTCATATCGACATCTCACCCAAAACTTGAAAACTTCAATCACACAAAACTTAACGGAACTTTGTGAGATAGGTTAGTATGATAAAGAGCAAACCATTTCACTTTGGTACTGTCAAAGACAAGACTCATAATTGTTTCCACACAATGCCTACTGTAGCATATAATTTCAACAAATTATATTGAGAAATATAAGCCATAGAAACTAGGAAACAAGCAAACTATGCATTGAAAACAGAATCTGTCAGAAAACAGAATAGTCTGTAGTAATCTGTACTCCAACCATATTTCTGCTATTCCAAAAATTCCAAAAAATTAGGACAACGTAGAGAATTAGTATATTTATCACCTGTAAAAAATTCAGCTCAAAAACACGTTCCAGTGAATTTTCAAAATTCCTGGACAAAGCGCAAAAGTTTTTGTTTTTGCACAGATTCAAGTTAACTATCATCCACACTATCCCAAAGGCTTTACTTGGCACTTTATTGAAACAAAAGCAATAAAACATGATTGCTACAGTAGCATAATCATGTGAACACACAAAAACAGTAGGTAAAAGTGTTGGGTTGTCTCCCAACAAGCGCTTTTCTTTAATGCCTTTTAGCTAGGCATGATGAGTTCAATGATGCTCGCATAAAATATATGGATTGAAACATAACAAGAGCATCATGAATCATAAGTTCCTCTCTCATAATAATTTTCAGTGGCATTAGGAATAGATTCATCAATATAACCATCACATAAAGCATTCTTTTCATGATTCAAAAGCATAGGAATGTTATTACTCTCCACATAAGAAAGTTTCTTCTCATTCACAATGGTGGGAGTATCATATGAAACTTGAATACTATAAATTGTTTACACATTAAAAGAGTAATGCTCAGGAAAAGGGTAATCATAACTACGACAAGTTTTATAAATATAATCATCACTACTTTTATAACATAAGTATCATCACAATAATCATCATAAGTAGCAACTTTGTTCATCATAGATAGGAGACATGCAATCATCATAGCTCATTTGATCATTCGAAGCAGGAGGGCTAAAAAGATCATCTTCATTAAGCATAACATCCCAAGCTTGGGACAAACATTAATTGCAGCAAATAAATTCTCAAACATGTCATTCTTATCAAACATAACATCCCCAAGCTTATGACTTGGCATATCATAAGCATAATCACTCTCATCATTAATAGTATGAATAGCACCAACGGTATAACAATTGCTATCATCATAATTTCCCAAGTTGGTGCCAAAAAGATTTCCAAGATTATAAGAAGTATCATTATCTTCCCAATCATAATCATCACAACAAGTAATAGGCATAACAAAATCATCATCAATAGTGCTCTCGGACATTGTGCCATAAGACAAAGAAGCAATATCATCATCAAGTGCATCATCTTCCACAATTATTTTTGATTCATTTTCATGAGGCACAACAATAATAGGAGCAACATTACTATTGAGAGATACCTTTTTACCTCTATTCTTTCTTCTTTTCTTCTTCTTCACCACATCATGTGTGGGTTTAATTAATTTTTTTCAAGCTTCTTATTGATGAGATTGGTTGAATAGGGAGCTCCTCCTCGTCACCTATTTCATCATGAGAGACAATAGGAGGGAAAGTGGAAATCTTTACCCTTTCATTAGTATTCCTTTTATATTCTATTGGTTTTCCCGTCTTTCTATAGTTGGCAATATAAGCATTCTCATTGCAAATTACCATGCAAAACATATGGATATTTTTTAGATTAGCTTCAATGTCGTCTGTGAGAAAGAATACTTCAAACCAACTATTTTTATGTGTCAATTCTTCACTCCCCAAAAATAGACAAAGCTCATTATAAAGTTCAAGGGTGATCAAGTTATTGCAATATTTGGACACGACTCGATCATGAAAAAGCATTAATTGGTAATTAAGGTGACCAACTTTATTGCAAAGTTCACAAGTAATAGGACAAAGAGAGCATAATTTTGTAGCAAATTCATGTATCACTTTGAGCAAAGAATTGGTTCTATCATGTTTATGCTTCTTACAAAATCTATCTTCCCTATAAGGCACGTCTTCACAAACTTTATGCACTCAACAAAAATTAACATGCTTATAAGAAACATTTTTGTCATGACTTGTGCAATCATCATTAGCATTTTGGACATTCAAAGAATTCATACTAACAACATTGCAATCATGCTCATCATCCAAATATTTTGTGCCAAACATTTTATTGACTTCTTCTTCTAACAATTGAGCACAATTTTCCGATCCATCATTTTCAAGAAAGATATTATAAAGATGATCAATAATATGATGCAACCTCAATTCCATTTTTTTATGTAGTTTTCTTTTATAAACCAAACTAGTGATAAAACAAGAAACAAAAAGATTCAACTGCAAGATATAAAGATATACCTTCAAGCACTCACCTCCCCGACAACGGCGCCAAAAAAGAGCTTGATGTCTACTATGCAACTTTATTCTTGTAGACTCGTGTTGGGCCTCCAAGCATAGAGTTTTGTAGGACAGTAGCAATTTTCCCTCAAGTGGATGGCCTGACGTTTATCAATCCGTGGGAGGCGTAGGATGAAGATGGTCTCTCTCAAACAACCCTGCAACCAAATAATAAAAAGTCTCTTGTGTCCCCAACACACCCAATACAATGGAAAATTTTATAGGTGCACTAGTTCAGCGGAGAGATGGTGATAAAAGTGTAATATGGATGGTAGAAATATATTTTTATAATCTGAATAAATAAAAACAGCAAGGTAGCAAGTAACAAAAGTGAGCACAAACGGTATTGCAATGCTTGAAAATGAGGCCTAGGGTCCGTACTTTCGCTAGTGCAATCTCTCAACAGTGCTAATATAATTGGATCATATAACCATCCCTCAAAATGCGACGAAGAATCACTCCAAAGTTCCTATCTAGTGGAGAACATAAGAAGAAATTGTTTGTAGGGTATGAAACCACCTCGAAGCTATTCTTTCCGATCGATCTATCCAAGAGTTCATACTAAAATAACACCAAATAATTTCATATTCATAATACTCAATCCAACACAAAGAACCTCAAAGAGTGCCCCAAGATTTCTACCGGAGAAACTAAGACAAGAACGTGCATCAACTCCTATGCGTAGATTACCCCAATGTCGCTCGAGAATCCGCGAGTTGAGTGCCAAAACATATATCAAGTGAATCAATACGATACCCCATTGTCACCACGGGTATTCATAGCAAGACATACATAAAGTTTTCTCAAATCCATAAAAGTAGTTAATCCAATAAAACAAAATCTCAAAGGGAAAACTCAATTCATCACAACAAGATGGAGAGGGGAAAACAGCATATGATACGACTATATTAACAAAGCCCACGATACATCAAGATCGTGACATCTCAAGAACACGAGAGAGAGAGAGAGATTAAACACATAGCTACTGGTACAAATTCTCAGCCCCGAGGGTGGACTACTCCCTCCTGATCATGGTGGCCGCCGAGATGATGAAGATGGCCACCGGTGATGATTTCCCCCTCCGGCAGGGTGTCGGAATGGGGTATAGATTGGATCTCGTGGATACAGAGGCCTTGCGGTGGCGGAACTTCTGATCTAGGGCTACCCCGAGGGTTTTTGGAATATTTGGTGATTTATAGGGCAAAGAGGGGGTACGGGAGGCCACCGAGGTGGGCACAACCCTGGCGCGCCCTGGTGGGTTGTGCCCCCCTGGGGGCACCCCCAGGTGCTTCTCTGGCCCACTGGATGTCTTCTGGTCCATAAAAAATCCACAAAAAGTTTCGCGGTGTTTGGACTCTGTTTGATATTGATTTCCTGCGATGTAAAAAACAAGCAAAAAATAGCAACTAGCACTGGGCACTGGGTCAATAGGTTAGTCCCAAAAAATGATATAAAGTTGCTATAAAATGATTGTAAAACATCCAAGAATGATAATATTACAGCATGAATACTTCATAAATTATAGATACGTCGGAGACGTATCAATGAGGTACTAATTGAATCTAAGCAGAGGTACCCACATTGGCAGAAGCTTGTTTATAGAGTGTTCATGGCCAGTCGTAAGTTGAAGCACTACTTCCTTGGTCATCCCATCACTGTGGTCAGTTCTGCTCCTCTAGGGGATATTATTCACAATAGAGAACCTACAGGCCAGGTAGCCAAGTGGGCTATTGATCTTGGACCCCATGGTTTGAAATATGTGCCTCGGGCAGCCATCAAGTCTCAAGCACTTGTGGATTTCATCAATGACTGGACAGAGTTGCAGATGCCTGAGGAGAAGCCTGATAATACTTATTGGACTGTTCATTTTGATGGATCCAGGCAATTGGAGGGCTCGGTGGCTGGAGTTATTTTGACTTCCCCACGAGGTGATAAATTTTGCTATGTCTTAAGGTTGATGTTTCCTTGTACTAACAATGCAGCTGAATATGAGGCTTTGCTCCATGGTCTTCGGATGGCCAAAGAGATGAACTTAAGCCGCGTCAGGTGTTTCGGCGATTCAGATCTGGTGGCTCAGCAAGTCTCAGGAACTTGGGATTCCAGAGACCCACTCATGGTGGCTTATCGTCGGGCGGTTGATGCTATTGCTGGTCATTTCAAAGGCTATGAAGTGGAACATGTTGATCGCAGGAAAAATGAGGCGGCTGATGCTTTAAGCCGGCTGGGATCTCAGCGTAAGCCGGTACCACCTAATGTCTTTCTTGATATTCTGAATAATCCTTCAGTTAAGTTGCCTACAGAAGAGGATCTTGCTATCCCTGACCCGGAGGCACAGTTGGTGGCGGCTCTTCATGTTATTCCTGATTGGACAGTTCCATATATGGCTTATATGACCCGGGGTGAGTTACCTGAGGATGAAACTTTGGCAAGGCAAATAACCCGGCGGTCTAAGTCAATGACCATTGTCAATGGCGAATTACACCGATACAGTGTCACAGGGGTGTTTCAGCACTGTATTTCTCCTGAGGAGGGCCGTGAGATCCTAAGAGAGATTCATGAAGGATATTGTGGCCATCATGCCGGCTCTAAATCTCTCGTGGCTAAGGCTTTTCGTCATGGATTTTATTGGCTGGCGGCTCATGCTGATGCAGAAGATCTGGTTAGCAAGTGTGACGGCTGTCAATTTTTTTCCAAACCGGCTCATGTGCCAGCTCAAGAATTGAGGATCATTCCAATCACTTGGCCGTTTGCAATCTGGGGGCTGGATATGGTTGGACCTTTCAAGAGATCCAAGGACAAAAAGACCCGCCTTTTGGTGGCAGTTGACAAATTTACAAAGTGGGTTGAGGCAGAGCCGGTCAGCAAGTGTGATGCGGCGACGGTGGTTCAATTCCTTAAAAAGGTGATTTTCCGTTTTGGTTACCCTCATAGCATCATAACTGATAATGGCACTAATCTGTCTAAGGGGGAAATGAAAGAATTTTGTCAACAAGAGCATATTCGTCTTGACATTTCATCAGTGGCTCACCCCAAGTCCAATGGTCAAGCTGAGAGGGCCAATCAAGAGATCTTGAGAGGCATAAAACCCTGGCTTATGGTCCCTTTGCAGAGGACGCCGGGTTGTTGGGTTGAGGAGTTACCTTCAGTGCTTTCGAGTATCAATACCACCCCCAACAGATCCACGGGTTATACGCCTTTCTTCATGGTTTACAGAGTAGAGGCGGTTCTTCCCAGTGACATCCATCACGATTCGCCCCATGTGGCGGCTTATGTTGAAGCTGATAATGAAAAAGCACATCAAGATGCTCTTGATTTGTTGGATGAAGAGCGTGACCTTGCGGCGGCTCGTTCGATGATATACCAGCAAGATCTGCGTCGCTATCATAGCCGCCGGGTGAAAACTCGATCCTTTCAAGAAGGTAATTTGGTGCTCCGGCTCATCCAAGATCAAAGAGACATGCACAAATTATCCCCACCTTGGGAAGGGACTTTTGCGGTCAGCAAAAACCTGAACAATGGGTCGTACTACCTCATTGATATTCGAGACCACAAGGACTCACGCACATCGGAGGAGGAGACCCGTCGGCCTTGGAACATTGCTCATCTTCGGCCTTATTACACTTGAGACACCAGCTCTTGTGTTGTACATACTTTTGTCAATGTATATATTATGATCAAGTATAATAAACCCGGCATCCCCGATGATTTAGGGCCTCTGTCGTTTCATTTCTGAATATCTGATTCTTTATTGTCAGTTCATAAGATCACTTGGGGGCTTCCTGCTCGTTGAGTATAGCTGTGACTACCCTCTTGATCTGACTTGCACGCCTTGTTAAAAATTACTTGGGGGCTTCCTGCTCATTGAGCATAGCTATGACTATTTGATCCGGCTTATACGCCTTGTTGCAAATCACTTGGGGCGTATTGCCCAAGTTAAAAGTTACCAAAGAGAACTTGCTGCAGTGCACTGTTCAAAAATAGGTATCCTGCCTTGATGACTTATTGTACGTCACTTGGGGGCTCCCTGTTCAATGAACATAACTTTATTTACCCCTTTTGATCGGCTTGTACGCCAGGTGCAAAACACCAAATTCTGGTTTATCCTGCCTTGTATGTCTGCCACTCCGCCCAGGTAATCCTGGAATGACCCGCCATACTCTTGACAGTCAATCTTATAAAGACCCTGAACTTGTCAAAGTTAAAATGGCGATTGGTCATGTGAGGCCCGGCTTACAGGTTTGAATGAAGGATTAACTTAGTGGCTGTGCGGCCCATGAACAACACTTGAAATTGAGGCTTGGCAGCCTATGAAAGCCTTGTTTTTCTGATTTATTATTTTCCTTTGAACAGTGTTTGGGTTCATATCCTTGTACCATATTGACATATGGTTAAAACGATTCAGGCCATGTAGCCTAAATCCTTATGGCTTATATTTGAACATATCTGGAATTTTGATAACCCGGTCTAGCTTTGGACGTTGAGTCGCCAGTATACTTTGATTGTGCACTTGGAGTTATGCGCTCTAAGTCTTTGGGCTGTCATCCTTACTAGATATGGCGATATAAGCCGGCAGTATGAACCAATATCACAGGTATGTTTTTTTGTTGTTCAATGAATATGCGCGGTTTGATGACCCGCCCTGGTTATGGACTATACAGTCACCAGAAAATTTTATATGGGACATCATGACCCGCCCTAGTGTAAACCGCCAGGGCACATGTTATCTGTTTGTGTGCAGGGAATTTAATAACATGACTTACATGCTTGATAATGTTATGAGCATAAACATCAGATCTTCCAACATCAGATCGGTGGTTTAAAGTGTTATGCAGATAAACATGCACGATGGCATGATAGATCATTGTTTTCAGCTAGCCTATTACAATGCATCATACGGCCCAAAAGAATAAGTGTTTTCTGCGCATAAATTCTATGTGGCAGTCTCAGAGCCGCCTCGTGGTTCAGTTGCCTTGATCTTGATGGGTTGAAGCTTCCGGTTTATCCAGCGCCGGTTCTTCCTCTTCCTCCACTGGCTGGAAATCAGGTGATGTCCAATTGACGCCAGTTACGGCTTTGAATATAGCCTCGTCATCTATGAGCGTGGATGGATCAATATCAGGAGCGAAAGTGTGCTTACGTGTTGGTGGAATAAGATCCATGACTGGATGAACCGGTGCTTTCACTTTTGCATTTTCCGCGGTATAAACCGCCTGATACTTGGATAGATCGGTCTCCTCAACCAGCTTGCTTCCCAATGGGCGCATTTCCCTTAAACATTTGGTGAAATCATCTGCACTAAAGGGAGACCCATCTTCTTTTAAGCTTGGACAACTAGTCGATAATTCCTCTAGGTCAAGCTCTGCCTGCCATGCTTTGGCCTGGCTCAGGGTGGTGATAGCGCCAACTCTGGTGGTTGACCGCTTTATGTCTTCCACCCATTGGGGTATGACTGACAGTTTGTCCAGTGTTTCTCTGATAAGTGATGGTGGTTGTTTGCTATGCGAGACGGCAGCTATAGCTCATTGAGCGCCAGTATATAACTGCTCCACAAGGGTGTACGCAGCTTTAAGCTTCCCGCGCATGTCTGGGCCAAGGTTGGAAATTCTGGAGCCTGCATTAGTAAAGATATGGATAAACTGGCAAATGATTGTTAAACATTGGTGATTAAAGATTAAAATACAATGTTACTTACCAAAGATGGCGGCTGTCATGCTATTGATTGGATGCTTTAAGCCGGATAACTCGTCAGTCACCGGCTTAAGGGCAGCCTCAGCATCTTCCGCTCTTTTTAACAGAGCCGCCTTCTCAGTATCCCAGCCGGTTCTCTCAGCACTGAAATCCTTTTTCAGCTTTTCAATTTCTTCCAAAGCAGTTTTCAGTTCTGATTTGTCTTTGGAAGTTTCAGATTGCTGCGTTTGGATGTTCTGCCACAGATCCATTACTTGTGATTCTTTTATATTTAATTCAGCCTGCAAGATAAAGAGATTAAGCAGCAGTATGTGGTTATGATAATCATCTTATTTAAAGTCCCAAGCATAAAAGTATTTTACTTGGCACTTGGGGGCTAATGTACATTGCTCTTTTGAAGACAAATCTTTAATGACTCGGCTAAGTTTCTACAACTACAGCCGGCTCATGGGGCTACATATTTGGATTTGTTCATAAGTCTGGTGGTAAGTCCAGCTTAGCTATGCAGCTTAAGCCGGCCCTTGGGGGCTACATATGCGAATTTTAGCACTACCGCTTGAAGTCCCGGCTTAACTTTCCAGTTTAAGCCGGCCCTTGGGGACTACCCGTTTTGATTCAGTAGTTACAAAATGCTAAGGCATGCTACAAGATCACAAAGGCTATATAAGTCTACGGTATATTCAATTCTTTCATATTCAGTAGACTTGGCGGCTGACAGATATATATTTATATGAGAAGGTCTTGTTAGTGCTTACCTCAAAGCGCTCCTTCATGAGGTTAACCAAGCCGGCTTCAAAGTCACGGCTGGTGTGAAGGCGGTTTAGATAACCTGCGTGAATCTCATGAGCGTTGAACTGGGCATAACTTTCCAAGTCAAGCTTCCATTTGCCCTTGTCTGCAACTAAAAATTCTTCCTTGGCACTATGCTTTGATAAGATAGTGGGGTTGCCCGGCGCTGTATAGCCAAACCCGGTGACAATAACATCCTCAGCTTCTTTCTCAGCAGGCTTGACGGGACTTGGCGGTTTAGCTGTGGCTGGGTTAACATCCATGGAATCTAGTGTGACATGGTGCTCTTCTGGCGGCGGGTCATTAGTGGCTGCTTCAGAAGTTTGATGCAAAGATTCAGACAGTGTTTGCTTCTCCGGGTCAGCATCCTTGGGATCTTGAGTGGTATTGGTGTTTTCGGCCAGCTTAGTTGTTTTCAGTTTCTTGCTCGGCTTTGCCACACCACTGGGAAAATAAAAATGATGATGAGATAAGTATATCAGTTTTCAGATGCTAAAATGACAAAGTTAGATATTATTACCTAGGGGAAAGTTTGAAGGCAGGCATTTGGGTCTGTGATGAGTCGCCAGAAGAGGAATGAGAAGCTCCCTGATAATTTGAGTCGAAAGGTTTAAGTGGTTGACGCATAAGACCCGCCTTTGGGTAAAAAGAGATTGAATTCTGAGGCACCTCTTTCCGGCGTTTGCGACAGGCCGGTGTGTTTGGTAAGCCGGAGGACAGTTGAAAAAACATGCGGTGCCCCCATGTTTGGTTTTGGTAATTTATGACAATCCCTATGGACTAATGGTTGCCTTCAGTTATATTTGAAGGATTTGTCCATAGGTGTTTCTTGAAGTCCATGTGTTGGTTTCAAGGAGTTTATGAGATGGCCAAAGTGCTTTCCAAGGAATAATCCAAATATTGGTCATACGAGAGTTGATCTTACTGCAAGCATGTCTTGAAGAAGAAGATTGTGTGAACATTCAAGTTTACCTTCAAGACATCATTCTAATGAGGAGAGTGGGAAAGATTCAAGGTTGATCAAGACTAAGTACAGAGAGTGATTTGAGTTGATCAACACACAAAGTGCACAAGTTGTACCGAGAGCGATCAAGTGATCCCATGGTATGGTAAGCATTGTCCATTATGCTTTGTCTACAGACCCATGGTCTACATGTGAGTTCTATGTGGGGTTAGGTATGTTTCCATGGGTTTGCATCAAAAGGAAGATCTCATACAACCCATGGAGGATGACATCAAGTGGTGATCGTCATCAAGATTGGGGTGTGCAAGTTCAAGTGGAGCATCACGAAGAGATCATCCTTGAAGCTTGCCGTCCATTGTGGTGGCAATGGACTTGTGAAGATGTGCCAAAGAGTGGCTCACCCATAGTGGAGTATGGGGAGCAATCATCTAGTCTTCATCGAGCCAATGCAATCAAGAAAGGTGGTCCAACTTGAGGGAGTCAAGACCGTCATCATCTAGCTCAAGTGGACTATGTGCAAGGCAAAGGTTTTTCCTTGATACGTTTTCTATTTTATCGGTCTCATGGTGTTAGTTGGGAGACCGCATTATAGGATCAATAGCCATACTATCAAGGGGGGCTCTCGAGTGAGTAGCTTGATCGTATTGTTCGGTGAGAGCTCAAACCATTGCATTCTTGGCATCATCATATTTCTTGGTTCTTGTTTGGATTTTCTCTTTGTGAGTTTTTATAGCTTGTGGTTATCTTCATGACATGCTCTAGTTCATCGAAAACCGATTTCATATGCATCTTCTTTTGTGTTTTCGGTGTTGGAGTTTTTACCTGTCTTATTTGAGAAAGGGTTCTCACCATTTTATTTTGGATATTTTCTCAATTTCTATTTCTTGATATTTCTATCAAGATTGTGTTTGCTCTTGTCTTTAGCTTTCCAACAAACTTGATTTCGTCGAATTCGGAGCTCGTATGTGAAAGTTATGGCTGTTTTGATCTTACCTGTTTTACATAGACCGGTTGTACCGCTTCTTACACTGGTTGTACCGGTTGACCGGTACTACCGGTGTTTGGGGCTGTTGTACCGCTCCGAAGTTGGTCCAATGGTTGTACCGGCCATGTGCCGCTCTACCACCGGACTAGTTTCTGTTTTGGAGCGGTTCTTGGGCGGTTGTTGGCCGGTTTTACCAGTTAGTTCGTGTTTAACCGGCACTACCGGTGCCACGGGCGGTTGTACCACTTAGTGCTTTTCCTACAGGTAGGTTTTATCTCTACTTTGACCAGTTGTACCGGCACTTACGCCGGTTGTACCGGTCCTACTGTTTTCTGCACATAACGGGCAGATTCGTGGGGACCTATAAAAGGGGATCTTCTTCCCCATTGGACCCTATCCCTTTAGCCCGTGTTCTTCCCCCATTGTTGACCTTCTTCAAGCTTGCTATCTCTCAATCCCTCCATGGGTTCTTGCTAGTTTTGGGGGGGAAAGAGAGAGGAGATCTAGATCTACGTTTCCACCAATCACTTTCTCCTCCATGTGAGGGGAACCCTTTGGATCTAGATCTTGGAGTTATTCGTGTTCTCTTCTTCGTTCTTCCTCTCATTTTCATCCCTAGCATTAGTTGCTTTGGTGGGATTTGGGAGAGAAGGACTTGGGCACTCAGTGTGCCCTTGCCATTGCATTTGGTGCATTGGTTTGAGTTCTCCACGGTGATACATGGAAGTTTCAAGTTGAGAAGCTTATTACTCTTGGGTGCTTGGTACCCTTGAGCTTGTTCCTCTTGGGTGCTTTGGCGCCCTAGACGGTTGGCGGTGTTCGGAGCTCAGTCATTATGGTGTAAAGCTCCGGGCAAGCGTCGGGGTCTCCAATTAGATTGTGGAGATCGCCCCGAGCAATTTGACGGGTACCGGTGACCGCCCCCAAGGGTTGCCAAAGTGCACGGGTTCGGTGACTGCCCCCAAGGGTTGCCATTTGTATGGGCTCGGTGACCGCCCTCAAGGGTCCCTTAGTGGAATCACGACATCTTACATTGTGCGAGGGCATGAGGAGATTACGGTAGCCCTCGTGGCTTCTTGGGGAGCATTGTGCCTCCACACCGCTCCAAACGGAGATTAGCATCCGCAAGGGTGTGAACTTCGGGATACATCATCGTCTCCGCGTGCCTTGGTTATCTCTTACCCGAGCCCTTTACTTATGCACTTTACTTTGTGATAGCCATATTGTTTCATGTCATATATATTGCTATCACCTAGTTGTTTATCTTGCTTATCATAAGTTGTTGGTGCACATAGGTGAGCCTAGTTGTTGTAGGGTTTGTGCTTGACAAATTAACCTCTAGGTTTATTCCGCATTTGTTCAAGCCTAAACCATAATTATTTTAAAGCGCCTATTCACCACCCCCCCCCCTCTAGGCGACATCCTCGATCTTTCAATTGGTATCAGAGCCTCGTCTCTTTTATAGGGCTTAACGCCTAGAGAGTAAGGATGTCGACTAGGGGTTTAGGATTCTCTCACACTCTTAGTTTCAATGGCACAAATTTTGGTTTTTGGGTAATTTGCATGCTTAATTTCTTTAGGGTCATGGACCCAAATTTAGAGCGAATTATAGATATAGGTTTTTCTCCTCCAAAGGATCCCCAAAGATTATCTTTAGAGGATGAGAAAAACTCTTATCTCAATGCTCAACCTTCTAACATGCTTTCCGATGCTTTGAGCAATGTAGTTATATTTCAACTCATGCCGTTTCGGGATGCTCATGAGTTGTGGACAAAGCTTCAAGATAAATATGGCGTGTCCAAGTTTTGTGGGTATGATCGTTCTCCCTCCACCTCCGGTCGTGTTGTGTTCTCAACTTCTTCTACTTCACCTACATGTGGTTTGCCACAAGGTAATGACATGGTGAGTAGTGGTGTACATTGCAATGATGATAGTGGGCTTATTGTTGATAATCCTTCATCACTTTCTTATTGCAATGCTTCATCTTTGGACTTTAGCACTTCGAGCACTCCAAATGTTTCACATGCTTGTATTGATAGTCCTTGCATATCATGTAGAAATTTCTTGACTAAATCTCATGATGATATGCTTGCTATGTCTTGTTGCCATGATAAAAATGCATCTATTTCCTCAAATTGTTGTGCTAACAATGTAGAGGAAACCCAACACCCCATGGAACAAGATGTGGTCTTGAATGGTGCTTCAAGGGATCCTACATCATCATCTATTGCGTTTTGCCTTATGGCTAAGGCTTGAAAGGTATCTCCCACTGTGAATCCCAATGTATCTTGTGATGATATTGATGATGGTAAGAATGATGATGATGTTGATTTTGATGAAGAGAATGATAATGTTGCCTCCTTAAAAATTAAGGGGGAAATGATTTTTAAAGCTCTTCATAAGAATAAACTTGCTCATTCCAACTTCATGGAAATCATGTCTATTGCCATTGAGGGCAAGAAATACATTGAGGAGTTGGAATCTCATCTCGAGGAGCATGAGATCACCATTGAGAAAATGGAAGGTCATGAGCGTGATTACGCTAATGAGATTGCGGACCTCTCTCAAGCTCTTGAACTTGAACAAACCACCAAGGAATCTCTTGAGGAGACTTTTGCTCTAGAATTATCTAGATTGAAGGACTCTCATGATAGAGCTCTTGACATGGCAAATGATTTTGAAACTAAAAAAGAGAAGCTTGAAGTTGCACATGCTAAACTCCCTGAGGACTTTGGGCACCTCGAAAATGGCTCAAGGGTCATTAAGAGTGATCTCATCAAACTCACCGAGTCTCATGCTCAACTTAAAGCTTCATATTCAAAATAGCTTGCCAAGTTACCTTCTCCTCTTGCTATTAATGATGATGCTTGTGCTACTAACTCTATTTCTTGTGAAGCATCCATTTTGAAGGAGAATGTTGAGCTAAGGGCTCAACTTGAGTTGCTATCTAGCAATTATGAGAAATTGGAAGAAATTCATGTAAAGCTCACAAGCTCTCGTGATGATCTTCTAGTATCCCATAATGTTCTAAAGATAGCTCATGAGGTTATGATGACTAAGGTAACATCTAGTGAGCCTCATGTGGAGACTAGCACTATTTCAAGTCAAAATGCTACATTGCCATGTGCTAGTCCTTGTAATTCATCTACTCACAATGTTGGTACATCTTGTGATGAATTACTTTCCTTGCCTTGTTTCTCTAACAATGAAGCCTATATTTCCTCTAGTACTTGTGTTGATACTAACCATGTAGAGGAAATCAAAGAGCTCAAGGACCAAGTCACTTCTTTGAAGAAACACTTGGAAAAGTGTCATGAAGGGAAGTCCACACTCAACAATATCTTGAGTGAGCAAAAATCCCCCAATGACAAAGGTGGACTTGGATTCAACTCTAATAGGAAGAAGAAGTCCAAGATAAAAAAGAAGAAGGGCCAAGAACAACTCAAGAATTCGGCCAAGATTATTTGCTTAAAGTGCAAAATTGAAGGGTATCATGTTAGATTTTGTCCATTGAAGAAGAAGCCCATTAATGAAAAGCAACAAGGTAAGAGGCCACAAGTTCAATCTCATGCTCAACCACAAGTTGAAGAAAGGCCACTTCCCAAGAAGACTCAAGTTAATGCTTCTCGTATTGAGAAATCAAGTGAGAAGAAAATGAAGAGTAGACGTTTCTACTTATGTCATGAGAAAGGTCACGTCACTTCTTCATGCACTAGTGGTAACATATCCAACCCAATTATTATTGATGATATGTATTCTTTTGGGAAGGATAAGGTTGGCAATGTGTTTGCCAAGTTTGTTGGTACTCAAAGTGGTCTCAAGAAAAGAACCATTTGGGTAGCCAAGCCTATTGTGACTAACCTCTTAGGACCCAACTTGGTTGGGGACCAACAAGCTCACACTCGATCAATAGGTGTTTTTTGGAGGGCATTGGAGATTTGGATACATTATGAATTTTAAGGGGTCTTCATCATTCATATTGTCTCAAGCCAAGTCATACGAATCATCAAGTTTATATCTTATATCCAATGTGCCTCCTTGCGGTAACTTGTACTTAAATTGTTTAAATTGAAAGTTACTTGCCCCTTTGCATGTTTTGGTTTTGTACCTTGCATGTGTTTGTATATGGTGTGCTTCCAATTTGCTTAACTTGAGTAATCAATTATGTGTATGTTGGTTTGCACATCATGTACATGTGAGTTTTGTGTTGAGCCTTTTGCATCTTGTTTGTATCTTAATTGGCTCTTGTGAGAGATTAATGGAATATCCCATTTTGGGGGAGTGATGTGCTTTGTGCACCTCACGGTCCCACAAATGTGTGTACATGAGGAATACCGCCTAGTATTGATATTGCAAGATTATCTAGTCACTATGTGGTATGTCTTCTCATGAGAAATTCAAATTCTAAATAGTCCATTAATTATCTCTTGTTGGATCCTCTTATTGCATCTTGTTAAGTTTTCTTTGGTATCACATTATGAGGGAGTAATGTGCTATGTACAAATTACAAGCCTAGAAAATGTGTAAATTTGAGATATTGTCACCTAGAATTGATATTGTAAATTATCTTGTTCCTAGGTGGCATGTTAGCTCTACAAGTTGCAACTTGCTTTTGTGTTCGGTGTGAAGATGGTGATGGATATCTTTGAAATCTACCACCGGGAATTATTTCCAAATACTTCTTGTCTCTTGACAATTGGTAATAATTTATGTGGTAGAAATTGTTGATCATCTTTACATTGGTTTTGTTTTTATTTGCCCTTATCTCTTGCCAAGGATTGTGTCATCTCCCATTGCCTTCCGTGCCACTTGTGGATCTTGTTGTTTTCTTGATCTTGTCTATGTTTTCTAGATATAGTGGAAGCGGTGATCCACCCTTGTGCATTTTGTATTCAAATTCAAATTCTCTATAATACACAACTCTTCGAGGAGCTATCCTATTTTCTATAAAACACTCATCTTGTGATGCTTATCAAGTGTGTTGGTGGACGGCAAGCCATTTCTTTTTGGTACTTTGTGCCATCATGAAACTTTGTAGAGAGCTTGGTTTGTTTGGAACCATCCTCTCTTTTGGGAGTTTGATATCTTCCTTTTTGCCTCTATAATGGATATCTCATTCCTTGATGTATCTTTTAATGATATCTTCCAAGTGATGATTTCTCCATTTGGTATCCTCTTTTCACTTGGTTTTTCTTTTTCATTTGGTATCGGTCCTTGAAAGTTTCGAGCATGCATATTTACTTCATGTATTTTATTTGGCATGCTTTCTTTCTTTGGCCCAATATATAAGGGAAACTCCATCAAGTCTCAATTTGGATGAGATGTGCATGAAATTCATTTTCATATCTATATGCACATATGGATATGGAGTTTGTCCTATGTATTGGTGTTTCTAACTCTTTGATCCCAATGAGTTTGGGTACCATTTTGTTTGTGTTGTTGTTCTAGGAACAATTGGAGATGCATTGGACGCTCGGCTCACTCACAAGGAAGGTGGTGTCACCATGTGCTTATTGGAGTCAAGCTAGTATGCTCAATGAACTACTATCTACTACCTTCAATTGGTTTCTTCTACATCCTTCCAATGATATCTCGGTAACAAGTATATATTCATGCATTCTTTTCTTGCATTCAACCTTGTGTAGGTTGCATCTTGGCATGATATTCATTCCATCTTGTGATACTTGTTTCCTTTTTGAAAGCATCTCAACAATGATCTCTTGTTGCTAGTTGTGATGTCTTTGTTGTTCGTGTGGTTGGTGTAAGTGCATCTAGTGCCACCCCTAGTTGGTTTTGGAGTATTGACGACAAACCTGGTTGAGGGACTAATGTGTTTGTGAGAATTGCAGGATAACACAGGTAGTAGTCCCTCATTGATTCGGTTTACCTACCGGAGATGACCCCTAAAAATGTATGAAGACATTGAAGACAAAGGTGGTATGTGAAGATATTCACATTGAAGACTATGACATGAGAAGACATTGCGTGAAGACTATGGAGCGCAAAGACTTAGTTGTTTAGTTGTTTCCTTTTCTTCTTTGTTGAGTCATAGGAACCACCGTACTGTTAAGTGGGGTCCCAGTGAACAAAGTCAGAGTGACTGAAGTGATGCTCAACCAAAATCCTATGTCTTTGAGCGAATACTATGAGAGCAAATCTTATCCAGAGCTGGATGAGTCAGCTTTACTTGTAGCCCAAGTAAAGTTGCCGCGTGTGTTTAAAATCTGACCATTGGAACACGTGTCAGTTCCTTAGTGACCCAGGGTCATTTCGGACAAATCAGGTCAGGTTGCCTAGTGGCTATAAATAGCCCACCCCCTACACCATAAATTGGTGGCTGCTCAGAGTTAGTGCACGGCTTTTGTCGTTTGAGAGCAACCCACCTCCGAAGCTTTTGAGAGAGAGAAATCCTTGCGAGGACAAAGCCCAAACACCCAAAGCCAAATAGTGTTAGGCATCACTAAAGTCTTTCTGTCCGCGTGATCTGAAGACTTGTTACACTTGAGGACTGTGAATCCTCCAGCCGGTTAGGCGTCGCGTTCTGAGCATCCAAGAGTCATTGTGGATCGCCGGTGAACGAAGTCTGTGAAGGTTTGGAAGTCTACCTTGAAGACTTACTAGAGTGATTGGGCGAGGCTGGGTGTCCTTAGCTCAAGGGGAATAAGGTGAAGACGTGGTCTTCTGAGTTGAATCTCAGCCTCCCTAACCAGACGTACAGTTTTCACAGCAACTGGAACTGGTCCAACAAATCCTGTGTCCTCTCCAAGTGACTGGTTCTATCCTCTCCCTCTCTTTACTTACAGTTTGTCTTCGTGAAGTCATTGCATGCTTGCATTACCTGTTTGACTTCACTGCGTGACTAATATCATTGTTTGGCTTCATACTATCTTCCATCCTTATCTTTACTACCTAGCTTCTATTAGTCTTCGAGCTTTCACTTCATTGAATACTTGACTATGGCTTGCTTAGTGTAGTCTACCTTCCGCTGCATATCAATAGGTCCATTTCTATTGTTTGTCTTCGAAACTCTCATGTTTTGAAGACTTTTCATAAAAATCGCCTATTCACGCCCCCCCTCTAGTCGATAACTAGCACTTTCAATTGGTATCAGAGCAAGGTACTCCCTTGTTCTGTGTGATTCGATTTAACCACCTGGAGTTTTAGCTATGTCGACTGCAGGGATAATCAAAGTCGCCGCTGCTTGCCCCGTCTTCGATGGAACTGAATATCCCTACTGGAAGAATAAGATGCGCATGCATCTTGAAGCCATTGATGTCGACCTCTGGTATGTCGTCAAGAATGGCGTTCCCAAGACTGGTGAAGGTGTCACCCCTGCTGATGTCAAGAAGTTCATTCAATTGGATTCTACTGCCAAGAACATCATCTGTGGTCATTTGACCAAAGGACAGTATGGCCGTGTGAGTGCTCTGGAAACGTTGAAGCTAGTCTGGGACTGGCTCTCCAAGGTCAACGAAGGCGTCTCAACCCAAAGAGATCAAAGGATCAGTGTTCTTCGCAACCTCTTCAACCGCTTTAAGAGAAACGACAATGAGAATGTCCAGCTCACGTTTGATCGGCTCACTGACATCACAAATGAGCTTCGTGCTCTCAACGCCACTGAGATCACCAAGCATGAAATCATCAAGACACTACTGAGATCACTTGACAGCTCGTTCGACACCGTTGCCCTCATGATACAAGAACGCCCTGACTTCAAGACACTCGATCCGTCTGATATACTTGAGAGGGTCAACACACATGAGTTCCAGCTATCTGAGAAAAGAGATATCTATGGTCCCAACTACGGCCGAACTCATGCTTTGAAGGCAAAAGTTGTTTCCTCATCTGAAGAAGAATCCGATTGCAGTTTCGACGATCCTGAAGACATTGGAAAGGAACTTGCTGTGCTTGTGAAGAAGTTCCAGAAGTTCACGAAGAAGAAGGGCTTCAGAAAGTCTTCATGATCCAGCTCAAGAAATGATGAAGCTTCCACTCCTGACCACAAGAAGAGAACATGTCACAAGTGCAAGAAACCTGGACACTACATCTCTGAGTGTCCACAGTGGGACAATGAGAACAAGAAGAAGAAGAAGAAGAGCAAGGAATATGATTCTGATGACAAGAAGAAGAAATCCTCAAAGTCTTCTTCCAAGTCCTCATCCAAGTCTTCATCTCATAAGAAGAGCTCATCTCGCAAGGCTCGTGCTTTTGTCGGCAAGGAGATGGATTCAGAGGAGGAGTCTGCTTCTGAGGAGGCGGAGGTGGAGTCTGAGGAGGAGTCCGACCCTGGCGTTGCAAGTCTGGCTCTAGCTACAGCCTACGTTGCCAAGTCCATCTTCAACACTGAAGACAATGGCTCCGTCACCAACGCTGAAGCTAATGACAAGGACGACTCTGCTCCCACCTACTGCTTCATGGCACGTGGTGCCAAGGTAAAATCACGCGATGCTTACTTTCAAACATCTAGTGAAGATGACTCTGATTGTGAATCCAAACCCAGCTACAAAAGACTTGCTAAAATTGCAACTGAACAACAGAAAGCTATGGAACATACTCAAAAACTGTTAGATAAAAGCGATGACCTGTTGGACGCTGAAATGACCCGTTCTCAGTCCTTAATTGAAGACATAAAAAATCTTCATGTTAAGTACCAGGAACTTGAAAGTCGTCATGAAACGCTCTCAACAACTCATGAAAACCTCTCCTATGATTATCTTCAAAGGAAGCAAGAGCTTGAGAAATTGAGAGCGACTCATGAAGATCTTCAAAAAGAGAATGAGTCACTTCGCGCTCAACAGATCAGTTCCGCTCAGGAAGGATTTGAACCACCATGTCTAAAATGCCTTGAGCATGATAACGCTACTTCTGTTGCTGAATGTTCTACTGCTGCTACTGTTGCAATATCTTCAACTGCTGATGTGGTAACTAACCCCTCTGCTGAGGATACCACTACTATTGCTGATGAGAATGCTAGGTTGAAGACATTGCTTGAAACAGGGATGCACAAAAGTCTCAAAGGGCATCATACACTGTGCGATGTCCTCAAAAAGCAGATTCTGAACCGAAACCCTAGGAAAGAGGGTGTTGGGTTCGAGAGGAAAATGAATGTTGATGGCTCCTACTGGAAGCCTGAGCAGTACCCCAAAACCACATGGGTTGCTGCAAAGGGACCTTCAGTGGATCCATCCACCCTATCTGGCTTCACTTGTGCTAACCCTATTATCATTGATGAATCCCTTGATGCAAACTATAAACTGTTTAAGAATCAGAATGGTGAAGTGTTTGCCAGGTATATTGGTACTAACTGCAGGAATGGGCCACCTATGAAGAAGATCTGGGTTCCCAAAAGTTGTCTTGAGAATCTTCCTGTGAATGTCATCATGACACCACCTGGGAAGAAGACAAATCCCAGACCAAAGGCTTCATATGGTCCAAAGGCTTCATACAGACAGAGGACTCACCTGAGTCACCCTAACGCCAATGTTTTGCAGGGAAACCATACTCAGACTTATGAATATGAGCGTGTTTCTTCAAACCACTATGTTCATAAAACTAGGAACTATTATGCTTATTCATATGAGTACTATTCACCTCCTGCAAGGCTATTTGCTAGGGCTTCAAAGCCAAAGTTCTCAGATGCTACACTTAGACTCATTGCTTCTAAGCCACCCCTGAAGATGTGGGTGGTTAAGAAGAATTAACTTTCTTTTGCAGGGAAAGGTCTCCAGCCGAAAATCAAAGGCGTCTGATGCTATTGTTGGGGACCTAAAACATCTTGTAGGGCGCAAGATCAAATGCCCAAATGGTCTCACTATGTATTTTGTTCCTGAATCGTTTGCCAATCATCCTATCAGTCCTAATCTTGATCTGAGCTTTGATAATCCTCTTGCCCGTCAAATGTTTATGCTTCACAATACTCTTGGTGAAGCCTATCCCCCTAACTGTACTGTAGGGTATGACACCTCATGCTTCAGAATGGATTATGGACAGCGGATGCACTAATCATATGACTGGTGATCGAAGTCTTCTCATGGACTCAACCTTACGTCCATCTGACAAGAGTCACATCACATTTGCTGACACTGGTAAAAGCAAGGTATTGGGTCTAGGTAGAGTTGCAACCTCAAAGGATCAGCACATGGATAAAGTGATGCTTGTTGAATCCCTTGGTTTCAACTTAATGTCTGTCTCAATGTTTTGTGACTTGAACATGATCGTGATATTTGGAAAATATCGTTGCCTTGTACTAATGGAATCTGACAAGTCTCTAGTCTTTGAAGGGTACCGGAAAGATGATCTGTACATGGTAGATTTCTCAGCAGGACCACAGCTTGCCGTATGTCTTCTTGCAAAAGCTTCAGAGTGTTGGCTCTGGCATCGGAGACTAGGGCATGCTGGCATGAGGAACTTACACACTCTCGCAAAGAAGAAGCATGTCATAGGCATCGAGGGCATCAAGTTCAAGAAGGATCACTTGTGCGGTGCCTGCGAAGTTGGAAAGATGGCTAGGGCCAAGCATCCCTCGAAGACAATCATGACAACATCTCAACCCTTCGAGCTGCTGCACATGGACTTATTTGGCCCTACTCACTACTCTACTCTCACTACTACTGCTTATCATTGTGGCTTCGTCATTGTTGATGATTACTCAAGATATACGTGGGTGCACATAATTCTCTACAAGACTGAAGTGCAGGATGTCTTCAGACGCTTTGCCAACCGTGCCATGAACAACTATGGCGTCAAGATCAAGCATATCAGAAGTGACAACGGCACTGAGTTCAAGAACACCGGCCTCGACCTTTACTTGGATACATTGGGAATCACTCATGAGTTCTCCGCTCCGTACACACCTCAGCAGAATGGCATCATGGAGCGCAAGAACAGAACACTCATTGAGATGGCTCGGACGATGCTCGATGAATACAAGACACCAAGAAAGTTCTAGCCTGAAGCTATTGATACTGCATGCCATGTCATCAACCGTGTTTATCTTCACAAGCTTATGAACAAAACATCCTATGAACTCCTCACTGGTAAGAAGCCAAATGTCAGTTACTTCAGGGTATTTGGTGCTAGGTGCTGGATCAAGGATCCACATCACACTTCAAAATTTGCACCGAAAGCACATCAAGGTTTTATGCTTGGTTACGGAAAGGATTCGCACTCCTACAGAGTCTTCAACCTCTTTCACTATAAAGTGGTTGAAACTGTGGATGTGCGGTTCGATGAGACTAATAGCTTGCAAAGAGAGCACCTGCCAAATGTGCTAGATGAAGTTCCACCTAGTGAATCCATCAAGCTAATGGGAACTGGAGAAATCATACCGACTGATGCATAGCCTGAAGAGGAACTTATCATTTCTGCACCTAATTAACCTGAAGACAATGCTCAGCCCGAAGACAATCCTCCTAACGGTGATAATGATCAGCAAGAGCAAAATCTTCGTCCAGTTCATCCTCGTGTTGCAAATGAAGTACAGATTGAGAAGATAATTGATAGCATCAATGCGCCTGGTCCACTCACTCGTTCAAGAGCAACACAGCTAGCAAATTTCTGTGGGCACTTTGCCTTTGTCTCAATATCTGAACCCAAGAAAGTTGCTGAAGCCTTCATGGAGCCTGAATGGATTCAAGCTATGCAAGAAGAGCTTCAACAGTTCAAGCTAAACAATGTCTGGGAACTTGTCAAGTGTCCTGACCCTCGCAAGCACAACATAATAGGCACAAAATGGATATATCGCAACAAACAAGATGAGCATGGTTAAGTTGTCAGAAACAAGGCTCGTCTCATTGCTCAAGGATACACTCAAGTTGAAGGGATTGACTTCGATGAAACATTTGCTCCCGTGGCTAGGCTTGAAGCTATTCGCATATTGCTAGCCTATGCAAACCATCACAACATCTTGCTGTATCAAATGGATGTGAAGAGTGCATTTCTCAACGGCAAGATTGAAGAAGAAGTGTATGTTGCACAACCTCCTGGCTTTGAAGATCCAAAACATCCTGATATGGTGTACAAGCTAAACAAGGCACTGTATGGCCTCAAACAAGCCCCTCGCGGTTGGTATGACACACTCAAAGACTTCCTGAAGAGCAAAGGCTTCAAACCTGGTTCCCTGGATCCCACACTCTTCACGAAGACATATGATGGTGAACTGTTTGTGTGCCAAATATATGTGGACGACATTATCTTCGCCTGCACCAACCAGAAATACAGTGATGAGTTTGGACACATGATGCAAGAGCAATATCAGATGTCCATGATGGGTGAGCTGAAATTCTTCCGTGGTCTTCAAATCCGTCAGCAAAGAAATGGCATCTTCATATCTCAAGAGAAATACCTCAAAGATTGCCTGAAGAAGTTTGGAATGCAAGACTACAAAGGCTACATGACGCCAATGCCAACCAAGAGTCATTTGGGTCCTGACGCCAATGGTAAAGAGTTCGATCAAAAGGTATACCGCTCCGTGATTGGTTCTTTACTTTATTTATGTGCATCTAGGCCAGATATTATGCTTAGTGTTTGCATGTGTGCTCGATTCCAAGCGGCACCAAAGGAATCGCATCACTTAGCTGTGAAGCGAATTCTTCGATATTTGGCTTATACCCCAACATTAGGATTATGGTATCCAAAGGGCTCAGAGTTTGATCTAGTTGGATTCTCGGATGCTGATTATGCTGGTGACAAGGTGGATCGCAAGTCTACATCAGGCACATGTCACTTTCTGGGACGAGCACTTGTCTATTGGTCTTCAAAGAAGCAGAACTGTGTATCACTCTCCACTTCTGAATCTGAATACATTGCTGCTGGATCTTGCTGCACTCAGCTTCTATGGATGAAGCAAACACTCAAGGACTATGGCATCCATCTGAAACAAGTACCACTCTACTGCGACAACGAAAGCGCCATCAAGATTGCCAACAACCCAGTTCAGCACTCGAAGACAAAGCACATTGAAATTCGTCATCACTTTCTCAGAGAGCATGTCATGAAAGAAGATATTGATATCATACACGTCAACACTGAAGAGCAACTGGCAGATATCTTCACAAAGCCCTTGGATGAGAAAAGGTTTTGCAAGTTGCGGTGTGAGCTAAATATCTTGGAATCCTCGAATGTCCTGTGATCAGGCACACATCCTAACACTTATGCATGTTGATGACTTAGATGTGCAACACACGAAGTAGAGTATATCTTCAATCAATGAAGACTTACACTCTAAGTGTGAATACATTAACGCGGAATTTGACTTCGGAGCGCCACGATAATTGTGCGCCGTGTCTGGGTCTAATACTTCCTATACGGTGGGTAACGCCACCACCAAATTCTTCTGTTTGAAGTGTTTTTCTCATGGCGTTACATTTGCTATGTCTTCACATTTGATTTGTCTTCGATTTCAACATGTCTTCATGATTATCTTCACTATGTTGATTTGGTTGCATTGTGATATATACATATATTAGTGTTCTGTCCTCTACAGCATTCACTTATAGCTATGTCTTCTCGTTTGAATCTTTTGAACTAAGTGAATGTGATCGGACCCTAACCTCTCTATGCTTTCTACCTCAAACTCTATCTATCCAAATCATATGCATTCTATTGAAACTGTCGAATGTCTTCTTTGCGTCCTTGTCAGCAGAAGATACAGAGACAAACATTAAATCTGTTTTAAATGCTCAATTCCTTTTGCCTGAAACCCGGAGAAGCCGGAACGACCATCCGACAGTCCAGGCGGGCGTGGGAACGTGGGACAACTCTAAATGTGTTGCATGTTCGCCATGTGTCCCTCAGATGTGAACCGCCAGGGGCACCTGCGTAATTGCGCTGTGCCGACCCTTTCCCTATAAATACACTTCCAATCGCGGTCAAAATCTTTCTTCCACCTCTCCACCTCGACAAACCCTAGCGCCACTGCTAGCTCTCGACGACACCGGCGACGAAGCGCTTAGCTGCCGCGACCTCTCCGACGCTGTCTTCACGCTGGCCGCGGACATCGTCTTCTCCGCCGTCGCCGTAGGTGTCCTCCGTCGCCAAGTTAGGGCGCGGAAGATCGAACTGCTCAGCCTCATCTTCTACCCCGTCTAACAGTTCATCGTGTGGTAAATTAAAACCCTCTTTTTACCGTCTTTTTGATCCTATAGATTCATCCTTTTTACCAAAAGTAGTTTCTGCCTCCACAAATTTGGATCTATCCTGTCTGCATCTCATATGATGCCTAGTATATTCACTTATGCTTCACACGTAGTTAGATTCCTCACTTGTACCTATTCTTGGATTCGTACAAATCTGGAACCAACTCTCAACATATAAGTGAATGTCTTCGCGCTATGAGGTCAATGTCTTCTAAACTGATTTATCTTAAAAATCTTCTGAGAATGCATATGACCTCTTCCCCTTCCCTCGCATCTCTAATGTTGTCACAAGTACATGTCCGTGGGAGAATCCCTTGGTTCTCATAGTCTGCATTCATTTGCAGAATTCTTACAGCATCATATCAGCTCTCCCGAAGCCAGTTCCTGTCTGACCAATAGACGAAACCCTTTGACAGTTTTGAAGCCATTCAGTCTGAGCTATATGGCTACAGAAAAGTCTGCAAGGAAGGGAGGCAGACAGCACTGCGGAGGCACGTCAATGGATTTGCCTGAAGATCTATATGAGTTATACAAAACTGACCTTGAAGAAAGCTATGGCCAACGCAAAACCCGAATCCAATGGATTCGAAGGTATTGGGCCGAGCAATGGTTCAAGTACAGATTTGTCACCAAGGAATATGCTGAAAAGAATGCCATCAAGCGTCCCTGGGGAGATATTCTCTATAAAAATCTTCAACCCAAGACCAAATCTGAAGCTATTGCTCAAGGCTTCTACCCTTGCATGGTCCGTGGACCACAGCCTGCAGATGCCGACCCATCTTCATTGTTATGGTGTCGTGACGACAATCTTTTCAAGCGCAACTTCCTGTTTGCCAAGAACTCGGCCAAAGAAATAAGAAGTCGCGGGGATTAGACTTCAACCCGGGCCCCTCTGCTCCTCGTGCCGATGGCACACGCGAAGCTGAACCCAATCTTGTTGGGCCCTTCTACAACCTAGAGGGTCTCATCACTCATATTATGGTTCAAGGGACAGCTGTGGATGAACCTGCAGACGACGTTGATTCTCACGAAGCGCCTGCACCACCGAAGCTGAAGAAACCTAAAGCTTCGAAGCCTTCCCCTGCACCAAAAGCTTCACGAGCGAAGCCTCTGGCCACTGCTCCTCCTGCACCAAGTGTGCAGTCTGAAGATCTCTCACGCATCTCCAAGTCTGAGAAGAAGAAAAAGAAGCCTATGCACACCACTGGTCCAGCTCTGACTCCTGCTGCTGTTCTGAGGAACGAGAATGATGCCATTGATCTGTCAAGTGACGACGATCTTGCTGATGACGCTCTTGAGCAGCTGATAAAGAGCATGCAAGAGGCAGAAATCTTCAATGATTTGCCTCTCTTTGATGTAGAAGTATTGAACAACTTCATTGATGAATGGTTTGACACCGCCAATCTCAGCTTTGACGATCTGCAACTTCCTATTGGCCTGAGCGTCTCCTTCCATGGAGCCATTGCTCCTGAGCTGGCTCTTGCTCAGAAAATTGTTGAGCTGAAGCATAAGATCGATTATGAAAAGGCTCAGTTCAAGAAGCACATGGCCAAGCTCAGCGTAACAGACGTCCAGAACTTCAAGGTCATGCTGCATGAGCTCAAGGAAGCGTTTCACAAGAAACGTGAAGAAGCCAAAGGTTCTCATGAGCGCATGAAGGTTCTTGCTGCCAAGTGTGTTCAAGCTTACAATGAAGCTGAGAAGCGCAAGGCACTTGGGCGTCCTGGCATCGACCCCAAGATGGCTGCCAAGAAGAAGAAGAAGCCATCTGTGGACCAAGCTGAACCAACCAGGCGGGAAGAACCTCGCATTGTCTTCCCAGCCAGTATGACAGGCGTGAAGCCTAAGGTCCCCACAGTGGCTTCAGAGCTTCAGAAGACAAGGGCAGCTGAAGCCAAAGCTAGAAAGCGCAAGACGAAGAACACCACTGATGACGCTCCACCCACCAAGAAGCGAAAGACCAAGAAGCAAGATCGGGCTGCTCCCACACAGCCCCTTGTCATTGAGCCAATTTCTGTTGCTCGTCCTCCCTCTGCACAACAAGAACGTCGTTTGGTAGTTCACGAGCCTGCTTCCCCAGAGGCTCCTGAAGCTGGAGACATTCTAGCTGTTGACCCCATCACAGCTGAAGACATTAGTCATCAAGACAATGTTGAAGCTGATGAAGTCCTTCCTCAGATCGGGCATAATGTGGTATCATCGCCTGTTCTTACGAACAGCGAACTCATCAGCATTGGTCATCCTTTGACGCCAATTGCTCAGGATGACTCATGGGCTGATCACCCTCAAGACTCCCACCGTCAAGCAGAAACACCTGTTACTCCCCCAACTCAAGTCACCACTCCGGTGATTGAAGATGAAGACTTTGTGGCCCAACCAACTCCATCTCCACAAGCATCGCCAGCGTTCCGCAGGCTTCGCAAAGGACCAAGGCCACAGGTCTCTCTGTCAAGTGTTCCAGAAGGAGAAGAGCGCCAATCTGCTTCACGCCAAGTTTTTCCTGAAGCCTCTCCAACTGTGAACAACCCTGAGTCTGAAGCCAAAGCGGCTGAAGATATTCCGGCTGCATCAGCCGATGACCCAGAAGAACCCAGAGAAGAAGAAGAAGATGTTGCTACACCCCCAACCAACCAATTTGTTCTCAAGGAGAACGTGTCTGACCCTCCAGCTACTCATGTGGAGGTTAACAACATTGAGGCGACCACCAACACCAACCCTGAAGCCAATGACGTTGTCATGGCTGACGCTAATGTGGCGCCTGAAGCAAATGTGGTGCCTGACGTGATTACACCTGAAGCACTTATCCCACCTGAAGCTATTGTGCAGCTTGAACCTCATGTCAATGAAAATGCTGATGCAAATGTGCCCCCTCCAAGGCCTCATACTGTTGCACTGGCATTTGACCGTGGCCATTCTCGCATTTCTCGATCAGAAAACGAATAAGATCAAAAACGACATCATTCTTATTTTAGAGAGCCTCTCATGGTTCGATGGCCTATTCTGGTGTCTCCGCCTGCTGCTGGTCCTCAATTTGACTATCATGTCGAGCACAGGCCTCAGGTCCAGAAGCCTAAGCCAAGACTGCCCAGGTTTCCAGGTACTGCCACTTCACCAGGGTCCTTCAATGCAAATGGCTTCATTGCGCACAACACTTTCTTTGATAGCGTCAAGAACCCCTATTCCAAGCCAAGGATTTCATCAGACCGGTTCTGGAGCTATCAGCAGCGCAGTTATTATTCTTGTGTTCTTTATGACCAAGGGTGCATCTTTCCTCATATGCGTCTTGACTGCGAAGCCATTGCTGGACTGCCATGCCTCGAAGAAGCCCTTGACTGCTTCCGTGATGCTGAACTGCTGAACTTTGTAACTGACAAGGAGCATTGGAATGAAGAACTTCTGCTTCAATTTTATGCTACCCTCCACATTCGCGGATACAACAGGGATCCGAAGACTTGGGTCCTTGAGTGGATGACAGGCAATGTCCATCATGAAGCCAAAGCTTTTGACATCATTGAGCTAACCGGTCTGCCCACTCCAGGAGAACTATATGAAGCTGGTTGTCAGAATCACCGCAATGCATTGGAGAGCATCTTTCAGAAGCCAGAGCCCAACATGAGCCAAATGCTGAGCATGATGAAGCCTTTTCCACATGACGCTGATTACCCAAAGGAGTTCTTTGTCGAAGACCTAGAGTATCTGCCCCGCACTATTTATCATATCATCAGGCGAACTCTCTGGCCTGTAAAAGGACATTCTTCTGCAGCGAAGCTTGAAGGAGCAATGAAGACATTGGTCTTTTATATCTTCAATGGCATCAGCTTCAATGCTCAAGACTTCTTTATCAGGCAGTTGGCTGCATCCGGCTCTGATCTTTTTGGACTAAAGTTCTACGCCCCATGGGTTATGCGCCTCATCAAGCTTCATTCAGCTGTCAACTATCAGCCTTTTGCTCGCAACCATCTGATCTTTTTGCCAAAGGTTGATATGTCAGTTGAATCCATATACCCCGAGCCTGCCAAGGAACCTGTTTGTCTTCACAATGCTGATCACCAAAGCTTCACTCAGCCCATTGAAGGAGTCCAGGTCGTCACTCGTGTTTATCCTTTGGCTGGCAATACACGCTTACCTCACCGTGCTCAAACTGAAGCCACTGAAAGCACTATTTCTCAAAGGCCTCGGAAGCGATCTCGTGTTCTCAATGACCGAGAGCTTCTCATTGGCCTGCATCAGAAACAGGATAAGCATCACTACTGGCTGAAGCGACAGATGCAAAGCCTCTTAGTGGATGTCAATTGCATTCGCAACCTTGCCACCAAGAATGCCTTTGTCACTCATGAAACCTGTCGGAGGTCATGGAAGAGTTTGACATTGCTGAGTGCTGAAGCAGAACTTCAAGATGATGGCTTCACTGAAAGATTCAAGTTTGACACCACTCCTCCAAGGAATGTTGTCTTGCGTCGAACTCCATCTCTTGAAGACTCTGATTATTCCTCCTCCGCAGCAACGGTGAATGCCAGAGTGATAGATGATCAAGATGATGCTACTTCACCACCTCCAACTTCAGCGCGTATCGACACTGCTCCAAGTTCTTCTGCACCGCCAAACCCCGACGCCGACCCTGCAGCTTCACCTACTCCGTCTGGGAACGAGTAGAGGCTCTATGTCTTCAAACCTTTTTGGTCCTTACTGACAAAAGGGGGAGAAGCATATGAGTTGATAGTCTTCAAGCGGGTCCACATGGGCGGTTGCTTTATATTTTGCCTAGTGTTTACAACTCTCGCTTTTGATACATTTGGTTCTTTGAGTTGTAACACTTAAACTTGATGGTCGTCTGCTACTTGTTTGCTATTCTATGATGCGATGATAAATTCCGCACTTAGTCATTTTGCAGACGTCCATTTTTCATTGTGCATGTCATTATCTTTGTTATATCAAATCATGCATGATGAATTGTCTTCATAAGTTGAAGAGGATCTTCACAAGTACAACCTGCCATGTGCATTTACATTCCAAAAGCAAATTACTTATATGCACATCTTCAGGGGGAGCCTTTTGCTACTTATGAAGACAATATCTAAATCCTTTACAATTTCACATACTTTTATCCCCGTTGAAAACTTCAACCAGTTTGTCATCAATCACCAAAAAGGGGGAGATTGTAAGTGCATCTAGTGCCACCCCTAGTTGGTTTTGGAGTATTGACGACAAACCTGGTTGAGGGACTAATGTGTTTGTGAGAATTCCAGGATAACGCAGGTAGTAGTCCCTCATTGATTCGGTTTACCTACCGGAGATGACCCCTAAAAATGTATGAAGACATTGAAGACAAAGGTGGTATGTGAAGATATTCACATTGAAGACTATGACATGAGAAGACATCGCGTGAAGACTATGGAGCGCGAAGACTTAGTTGTTTCGTTGTTTCCTTTTCTTCTTTGTTGAGTCATAGGAACCACCGTACTGTTAAGTGGGGTCCCAGTGAACAAAGTCAGAGTGACTGAAGTGATGCTCAACCAAAATCCTATGTCTTCGAGCGAAGACTATGAGAGCAAATCTTATCCAGAGCTGGATGAGTCAGCTTTACTTGTAGCCCAAGTAAAGTTGCCGCGTGTGTTTAAAATCTGACCATTGGAACACGTGTCAGTTCCTTAGTGACCCAGGGTCATTTCGGACAAATCAGGTCAGGTTGCCTAGTGGCTATAAATAGCCCACCCCCTACACCATAAATTGGTGGCTGCTCAGAGTTAGTGCACGGCTTTTGTCGTTTGAGAGCAACCCACCCCCGAAGCTTTTGAGAGAGAGAAATCCTTGCGAGGGCAAAGCCCAAACACCCAGAGCCAAAGAGTGTTAGGCATCACTGAAGTCTTTCTGTCCGCGTGATCTGAAGACTTGTTACACTTGAGGACTGTGAATCCTCCAGCCGGTTAGGCGTCGCGTTCTGAGCATCCAAGAGTCATTGTGGATCGCCGGTGAACGAAGTATGTGAAGGTTTGGAAGTCTACCTTGAAGACTTACCAGAGTGATTGGGCGAGGACTGGGTGTCCTTAGCTCAAGGGGAATAAGGTGAAGACGTGGTCTTCTGAGTTGAATCTCAGCCTCCCTAACCAGACGTACAGTTGTCACAGCAACTGGAACTGGTCCAACAAATCATGTGTCCTCTCCAAGTGACTGGTTCTATCCTCTCCCCCTCTTTACTTACAGTTTGTCTTCGTGAAGTCATTGCCTGCTTGCATTACCTGTTTGACTTCACTGTGTGACTAATATCATTGTTTGGCTTCATACTATCTTCCATCCTGATCTTTACTACCTAGCTGCTATTAGTCTTCGAGCTTTCACTTCATTGAATACTTGACTATGGCTTGCTTAGTGTAGTCTACCTTCCGCTGCATATCAATAGGTCCATTTCTATTGTTTGTCTTCGAAACTCTGATGTTTTGAAGACTTTTCATAAAAATCGCCTATTCACCCCCCCCCTCTAGTCGATAACTAGCACTTTCAGTTGGACTTCATTTATATACAATTAGACCATATCTAGCCATGTGCTATGCTTTCAAGCAAATATCTTATTGGTATATTTATGACTTCCTTGTGGATATCTTGTTCTTTCCTTTTTGTAACTATGTCATGTGTACATCCTTCTTTGTGGATTGATATCATCATGATCTTCATCTACCTAGAATCTTATACACTTGAGAGAAGTTGCATATCTAGTTGATATCCCTTTCTTTCACGTCCACCGTTTCTTTCTCATGTTTATTTCCTTGGTGGCTCCGTGAAAGCTTTTTCCTTGAGTGCTTGTCTTATCTCGTTGCATCTTGATGCACTCTTGTTTGGTGACGATTATTTTCCTCATGCTTGTCTTGACGAGGCTTTTGCCATCTTTTTTGGTATCCCTCGTCTTGATGAGGCTTTCTTTTTCTATCTTCACCATGAGTTGTCACAAGCTTGGTTGTTATTTAGCTTTTTAGTAAACTTGTGTATCCTTTTGCTTGTTGTGCGTGTGGGAAGGATATGTCTTGCACCTTGTATCTCATTTATCCAAGACTATGTTGATGCTTAATGCTCATCCTTATATTAGGCTTCTCAAGTGCTTTGCCATGACTCACACACATCATTTTGGTTGAGCCTATTCTTAAGTTACCTCTTTTCCATGTTGCTCAACCATGTGTTTGTTGCAAGTGTGCACTTGTTGTAAGTTTCTATTGATTTTGGGGGAGTGATGATCCTATTTTGTGCCCGTTGTATTCAAATACAAGTGTTCTTATTTGTTCACAAATCATGGGGGGCTTCTCTAGTTTCTTTAGAACACTCCAATGCTCATATCATATTATCTTTTATTCATGTGGCTCATAGGATCTTTGGTCTAGTTGGTTCAATTGGTATCTTTTGTTTGCTTGCTTTAGTTGGTATCTTTTGATTGCTTGATTGCTTGTATCTCTCTTTGATTTGTCTTTGTGGCATATCATTCTTTAGCAATCTTTGTGAAGGAAATATGCCCTAGAGGCAATAATAAAGTATTATTTATTTCCTTATATCATGATAAATGTTTATTATTCATGCTAGAATTGTATTAACCGGAAACATAATACATGTGTGAATACATAGACAAACAGAGTGTCATTAGTATGCCTCTACTTGACTAGCTCGTTAATCAAAGATGGTTATGTTTCCTAGCCATAGACATGAGTTGTCATTTGATTAACGGGATCACCTCATTAGGAGAATGACGTGATTGACTTGACCCATTCCGTTAGCTTAGCACCCGATCGTTTAGTATATTGCTATTGCTTTCTTCATGACTTATACATGTTCCTATGACTATGAGATTATGCAACTCCCGTTTACCGGAGGGACACTTTGTGTGCTACCAAACGTCACAACGTAAATGGGTGATTATAAAGGTCCTCTACAGGTGTCTCCAAAGGTACTTGTTGGGTTGGCGTATTTCGAGATTAGGATTTGTCACTCCGATTGTCGGAGAGGTATCTCTGGGCCCACTCGGTAATGCACATCACTATAAGCCTTGCAAGCATTGTGACTAATGAGTTAGTTGCGAGATGATGTATTACGGAATGAGTAAAGAGACTTGCCGGTAACGAGATTGAACTAGGTATCGAGATACCGACGATCGAATCTCGGGCAAGTAACATACCGATGACAAAGGGAACAACGTATGTTGTTATGCGGTCTGGCCGATAAAGATCTTCGTAGAATATGTGGGAACCAATATGAGCATCCAGGTTCCGCTATTGGTTATTGACCGGAGAGGTGTCTCGGTCATGTCTACATAGTTCTCGAACCCGTAGGGTCCGCACGCTTAACGTTACGATGACAGTTTTATTATGAGTTTATGTATGTTGATGTACCGAAGGAGTTCGGAGTCCCAGATGAGAACGGGGACATGACGAGGAGTCTCAAAATGGCCGAGACGTAAAGATCGATATATTGGACGACTATATTCGGACTTCGGAAAGGTTCCGAGTGATTCGGGTATTTTTCGGAGTATCGGAGAGTTACGGGAATTCGTATTGGGCCTTAATGGGCCATACGGGAAAGGAGAGAAAGGCCTCAAAAGGTGGCCGCACCCCTCCCCATGATCTGGTCCGAATTGGACTAGGGAAAGGGGGCGCCCCCTTCCTTCTTTCTCCTTCTCCTTTCCCTTCTCCTATTCCAACAAGGAAAGGAGGAGTCCTACTCCCGGTGGGAGTAGGACTCCCCCTTCTGGCGCGCCTCTCCTCCCTAGGCCGGCGGCCTCCCCCTTGCTCCTTTATATACGAGGGCAGGGGGCACCCCAGGGACACACTTGATATACGATATTTTAGCCGTGTGCGGTGCCCCCCTCCACCATATTACACCTCGATAATATTTTAGCCCTGCGTCGGTGGAACATCATCATCGTCACCACGCCGTCGTGCTGACGAAACTCTCCCTCAACACTCGGCTGGATCGGAGTTCGAGGGACGTCATCGAGCTGAACGTGTGTAGAACTCGGAGGTGCCGTGCGTTCGGTACTTGATCGGTCGGATCGTGAAGACGTACGACTACATCAACCGCGTTGTGATAACGCTTCCGCTGTCGGTCTACGAGGGTACGTGGACAACACTCTCCCCTCTCGTTGCTATGCATCACCATGATCTTGCGTGTGCGTAGGATTTTTTTTGAAATTACTACGTTCCCCAACAGTGGCATCCGAGCCTGGTTTTATGCGTTGATGCTATGCACGAGTAGAACACAAGTGAGTTGTGGGCGATATAAGTCATACTGCTTACCAGCATGTCATACTTTGGTTCAGCAGTATTGTGAGATGAAGCGGCCCGGACCGACATTACGCGTACGCTTACGCGAGACTGGTTTCACCGTTGCGAGCACTCGTTGCTTAAAGGTGACCGGCGGGTGTCTGTCTCTCTCACTTTAGTTGAACCGAGTGTGGCTACGCCCGGTCCTTGCGAAGGTTAGAACAGCACCAACTTGACAAACTATCATTGTGGTTTTGATGCGTAGGTAAGAACAGTTCTTGCTAAGCCCGTAGCAGCCACGTAAAACTTGCAACAACAAAATAGAGGACGTCTAACTTGTTTTTGCAGGGCATGTTGTGATGTGATATGGTCAAGACATGATGTGATATAATTTGTTGTATGAGATGATCATGTTTGTAACCGAGTTATCGGCAACTGGCAGGAGCCATATGGTTGTCGCTTTATTGTATGAAATGCAATCGCCATGTAATAGTTTTACTTTATCACTAAGCGGTAGCGATAGTCGTAAAAGCAATAAGTTGGCGAGACGACAACGATACTACGATGGAGATCAAGGTGTCGCGCCGGTGACGATGGTGATCATGACGGTGCTTCGGAGATGGAGATCACAAGCACGGTGCTTCGGAGATGGAGATCACAAGCACAAGATAATGATGGCCATATCATATCACTTATATTGATTGCATGTGATGTTAATCCTTTATGCATCTTATCTTGCTTTCATTGACGGTAGCATTATAAGATGATCTCTCACTAAAATTTCAAGATAAAGTGTTCTCCCTGAGTATGCACCGTTGCGAAAGTTCTTCGTGCTGAGACACCATGTGTTAATCGGGTGTGATAGGCTCTACGTTCAAATACAATGGGTGCAAAACAGTTGCACACGCGGAATACTCAGGTTAAACTTGACGAGCCTAGCATATACAGATATGGCCTCGGAACACAGAGACCGAAAGGTCGAGCGTGAATCATATAGTAGATATGATCAACATAGTGATGTTCACCATTGAAACTACTCCATCTCACGTGTTAATCGGACATGGTTTAGTTGATTTGGATCACGTAATCACTTAGAGGATTAGAGGGATGTCTATCTAAGTGGGAGTTCTTAAGTAATATGATTAATTGAACTTAAATTTGTCATGAACTTAGTCCTGATAGTATTTTGCAAATTATGTTGTAGATCAATAGCTCGCGTTGTTGCTTCCCTGTGTTTATTTTTGATATGTTCCTAGAGAAAAATTATGTTGAAAGATGTTAGTAGCAAAGATGCGGATTGGATCCGTCATCTGAGGATTATCCTCATTGCTGCACAGAAGAATTATGTCCTTGATGCACCGCTAGGTGACAGACCTATTGCAGGAGCAGATGCAGACGTTATGAACGTTTGGCTAGCTCAATATGATGACTACTTGATAGTTTAGTGCACCATGCTTAACGGCTTAGAATCGGGACTTCAAAGACGTTTTGAACGTCATGGACCATATGAGATGTTCCAGGAGTTGAAGTTAATATTTCAAGCAAATACCCGAGTTGAGAGATATGAAGTCTCCAACAAGTTCTATAGCTAAAAGATGGAGGAGAATCGCTCAACTAGTGAGCATGTGCTCAGATTGTCTGGGTACTACAATCGCTTGAATCAAGTGGGAGTTTATCTTCCAGATAAAATAGTGATTGACAGAATTCTCTAGTCACCATCACCAAGTTAGTAGAACTTCGTGATGAACTATAGTATGCAAGGGATGACGAAAGTAATTCCCGAGCTCTTCGTGATGCTGAAATCGACGAAGGTAGAAATCAAGAAAAACATCAAGTGTTGATGGTTGACGAGACCACTAGTTTCAAGAAAAGGGCAAAGGGAAGAAGGGGAACTTCAAAAAGAACGGCAAGCAAGTTGCTACTCAAGTGAAGAAGCCCAAGTCTGTACCTAAGCCTGAGACTAAGTGCTTCTACTGCAAAGGGACTGGTCACTGGAGGCGAAACGGCCCCAAGTATTTGGTGGATAAGAAGGATGGCAAAGTGAACAAAGGTATATTGGATATACATGTTATTGATGTGTACTTACTAGTGTTTATAGCAACCCCTCAGTATTTGATACTGGTTCAGTTGCTAAAGAGTAGTAACTCGAAAATGGGAGTTGCAGAATAAACAGAGACTAGTAAAAGGTGAGGTGACGATGTGTGTTGGAAGTAGTTCCAAGATTGATATGATCATCATCGCACACTCCCTATACTTTCGGGATTAGTGTTGAAACTAAATAAGTGTTATTTGGTGTTTGCGTTGAGCATGAATATGATTTGATCATGTTTATTGCAATACGGTTATTCATTTAAGTTAGAGAACAATTGTTGTTCTGTTTACATGAATAAAAACCTTCTATGGTCATACACACCAACGAAAATGGTTTGTTGGATCTCGATCGTAGTGATACACATATTCATAATAATGAAGCCAAAAGATGCAAAGTTAATAATGATAGTGCAACTTATTTGTGGCACTGCCGTTTAGGTCATATTGGTGTAAAGCGCATGAAGAAACTCCATACTGATGGGATTTTGGAATCACTTGATGCTTGCGAACCGTGCCTCATGGGCAAGATGACTAAAACGCCGTTCTCCGGAACTATGGAGAGAGCAACAAATTTGTTGGAAATCATACATACAGATGTATGTGGTCCGATGAATATTGAGGCTCGTAGCAGGTATCATTATTTTCTGACCTTCACAGATGATTTGAGCGGATATGGGTATATCTACTTAATGAAACAGAAGTCTGAAACATTTGAAAAGTTCATATAATTTCAGAGTGAAGCGGAAAATCATCGTAACAAGAAAATAAAGTTTCTACGATCTGATCGTGGAGAAGAGTATTTGAGTTACGAGTTTGGCCTTCAGTAAAAACAATATGAAATAGTTTCACTACTCACGCCACCTGGAACACCACAGTGTAATGGTGTGTCCGAACATCGTAACCGTACTTTATTAGATATGGTGCAATATATGATGTCTCTTACCGATCTACCACTATCGTTTTTGGGGTTATGCATTAGAGACAGCTGCATTCACGTTAAATAGGGTACCATCGAAATCCGTTGAGACGACATCTTATGAACTGTGGTTTGGCAAGAAACCAAAGTTGTCGTTTCTTAAAGTTTGGGGCTGCGATGCTTATGTGAAAAAGCTTCAAACTGATAAGCTCGAACCCAAATCGGAGAAATGTATCTTCATAGGATACCCAAAGGAGACTGTTGGGTACACCTTCTATCACAGATCCGAAGGCAAGACATTCGTTGCTAAGAATGGATCCTTTCTAGAGAAGGAGTTTCTCTCGAAAGAAGTGAGTGGGAGGAAAGTAGAACTTGATGAGGTAAATGTACTTGCTCCCTTATTGGAAAGTAGTTCATCACAGAAATCTGTTCCTGTGACTTCTACACCAATTAGTGAGGAAGTTAATGATGATGATCATGTAACTTCAGATCAAGTTACTACCAAACCTCGTAGGTAAACCAGAGTAAGATCCGCACCAGAGTGGTACGGTAATCCTGTTCTGGAGGTTATGTTACTAGACCATGACGAACCTACGAACTACGAAGAAGCGATGGTGAGCCCAGATTCCGCAAAATGGCTTGAGGCCATGAAATCTGAGATGAGATCCATGTATGAGAACAAAGTGTGGACTTTGGTTGACTTGCCCGATGATCGGCAAGCAATTGAGAATAAATGGATCGTCAAGAGGAAGACGGACGCTGATAGTAGTGTTACTATCTACAAAGCTAGAATTGTCGCAAAAAGGTTTTTCGACAAGTTCAAGGTGTTGACTACGATGAGAGTTTCTCACTCGTATCTATGCTTAAGTCTGTCTGAATCATATTAGCAATTGCCGCATTTTATGAAATCTGGCAAATGGATAAACAAAACTACATTCCTTAATGGATTTATTAAAGAAGAGTTGTATATGATGCAACCAGGAGGTTTTGTCAATCCTAAAAGTGCTAACAAAATATGCAAGCTCCAGCGATCCATCTATGGACTGGTGCAAGCATCTCGGAGTTGGAATATACGCTTTGATAAGTTGATCAAAGGATATATTTTTATACAGACTTGCGGTGAAGCCTGTATTTACAAGAAAGTGAGTGGGAGCACTACAGCATTTCTGATAAGTATATGTGAATGACATATTGTTAATCAGAAATAATGTAGAATTATTCTGCAAAGCATAAGGAGTGTTTGAAAGGAATTTTTCAAAGATAGACCTCGGTGAAGCTGCTTACATATTGAGCATCATGATCTATAGAGATAGATGAAGACGCTTGATAAGTTTTTCAATGAGTACATACCTTAACAAGATTTTGAAGTAGTTCAAAATAGAACAGTCAAAGAAAGACTTCTTGCCTGTGTTACAAGGTGTGAAATTGAGTAAAGACTCAAAGCCCGACCACGGCAAAAGATAGAAAGAGAATGGAAGTCATTCCCTATGCCTTGGCCATAGGTTCTATAAAGTATGCCATGCTGTGTACCAGATCTATTGTATACCCTACACTGATTTTGGAAAGGGAGTACAATAGTGATCTAGGAGTAGATCACTAGACAGCGGTCAAAATTATCCTTAGTGGAATAAGGATATGTTTCTCGATTATGGAAGTGACAAAAGGTTCGTCGTAAAGGGTTACGTCGATGCAAGTTTTGACACTAAATCTAGATGACTCTAAGTCTCGGTCTAGATACATATTGAAAGTGGGAGCAATTAGCTAGAGTAGCTCCGTGCAGAGCATTGTAGACATAGAAATTTGCAAAATACTTACGGATCTGAATGTGACAGACCCGTTGACTAAAATTATCTCACAATCAAAACATGATCACACCTTAGTACTCTTTGGGTGTTAATCACATAGCGATGTGAACTAGATTATTGACTCTAGTAAACCCTTTGAGTGTTGGTCACATAGAGATGTGAACTATGGGTGTTAATCACATGGTGATGTGAATTATTAATGTTAAATCACATGGCGATGTGAACTAGATTATTGACTCTAGTGCAAGTGGGAGCCTGAAGGAAATATGCCCTAGAGGCAATAATAAAGTAATATTTATTTCCTTATATCATGATAAATGTTTATTATTCATGCTAGAATTGTATTAACCGGAAACATAATACATGTGTGAATACATAGACAAACAGAGTGTCACTAGTATGCCTCTACTTGACTAGCTCGTTAATCAAAGATGGTTATGTTTCCTAGCCATAGACATGAGTTGTCATTTGATTAACGGGATCACCTCATTAGGAGAATGACGTGATTGACTTGACCCATTCCGTTAGCTTAGCACCCGATCGTTTAGTATGTTGCTATTGCTTTCTTCATGACTTATACATGTTCCTATGACTATGAGATTATGCAACTCCCGTTTACCGGAGGGACACTTTGTGTGCTACCAAACGTCACAACGTAAATGGGTGATTATAAAGGTGCTCCACAGGTGTCTCCAAAGGTACTTGTTGGGTTGGCGTATTTCGAGATTAGGATTTGTCACTCCGATTGTCGGAGAGGTATCTCTGGGCCCACTCGGTAATGCACATCACTACAAGCCTTACAAGCATTGTGACTAATGAGTTAGTTGCGGGATGATGTATTACGGAATGAGTAAAGAGACTTGCCGGTAACGAGATTGAACTAGGTATCGAGATACCGACGATCGAATCTCGGGCAAGTAACATACCGATGACAAAGGGAACAACGTATGTTGTTATGCGGTCTGACCGATAAAGATCTTCGTAGAATATGTGGGAACCAATATGAGCATCCAGGTTCCGCTATTGGTTATTGACCGGAGAGGTGTCTCGGTCATGTCTACATAGTTCTCGAACCCGTAGGGTCCGCACGCTTAACGTTACGATGACTGTTTTATTATGAGTTTATGTATGTTGATGTACCGAAGGAGTTCGGAGTCCCGGATGAGATCGGGGACATGACGAGGAGTCTCGAAATGGCCGAGACGTAAAGATCGATATATTGGACGACTATATTCGGACTTCGGAAAGGTTCCGAGTGATTCGGGTATTTTTCGGAGTATCGGAGAGTTACGGGAATTCGTATTGGGCCTTAATGGGCCATACGGGAAAGGAGAGAAAGGCCTCAAAAGGTGGCCGCACCCCTCCCCATGATCTGGTCCGAATTGGACTAGGGAAAGGGGGCGCCCCCTTCCTTCTTTCTCCTTCTCCTTTCCCTTCTCCTATTCCAACAAGGAAAGGAGGAGTCCTACTCCCGGTGGGAGTAGGACTCCCCCTTCTGGCGCGCCTCTCCTCCCTAGGCCGGCGGCCTCCCCCTTGCTCCTTTATATACGGGGGCAGGGGGCATCCCAGGGACACACTTGATATACGATATTTTAGCCGTGTGCGGTGCCCCTATAAAAATCAAGCAAGAAAACGGATGCGCTAACGCGCAACGGCTTTCGCGCTAGTTGCTCAAAAAATCGCCCTCCACCATATTACACCTCGATAATACCGTTGCGGAGCTTAGGCGAAGCCCTGCGTCGGTGGAACATCATCATCGTCACCACGCCGTCGTGCTGACGAAACTCTCCCTCAACACTCGGCTGGATCGGAGTTCGAGGGACGTCATCGAGCTGAACGTGTGTAGAACTCGGAGGTGCCGTGCGTTCGGTACTTGATCGGTCGGATCGTGAAGACGTACGACTACATCAACCGCGTTGTGATAACGCTTCCGCTGTTGGTCTACGAGGGTACGTGGACAACACTCTCCCCTCTCGTTGCTATGCATCACCATGATCTTGCGTGTGCGTAGGAAATATTTTGAAATTACTACGTTCCCCAATAGTGGCATCCGAGCCTGGTTTTATGCGTTGATGCTATGCACGAGTAGAACACAAGTGAGTTGTGGGCGATATAAGTCATACTGCTTACCAGCATGTCATACTTTGGTTCAGCGGTATTGTGAGATGAAGCGGCCCGGACCGACATTACGCGTACGCTTACGCGAGACTGGTTTCACCGTTGCGAGCACTCGTTGCTTAAAGGTGACCGGCGGGTGTCTGTCTCTCTCACTTTAGTTGAACCGAGTGTGGCTACACCCGGTCCTTGCGAAGGTTAAAACAGCACCAACTTGACAAACTATCGTTGTGGTTTTGATGCGTAGGTAAGAACGGTTCTTGCTAAGCCCGTAGCAGCCACGTAAAACTTGCAACAACAAAATAGAGGACGTCTAACTTGTTTTTGCAGGGCATGTTGTGATGTGATATGGTCAAGACATGATGTGATATAATTTGTTGTATGAGATGATCATGTTTGTAACCGAGTTATCGACAACTGGCAGGAGCCATATGGTTGTCGCTTTATTGTATGAAATGCAATCGCCATGTAATAGTTTTACTTTATCACTAAGCGGTAGCGATAGTCGTAAAAGCAATAAGTTGGCGAGACGACAACGATACTACGATGGAGATCAAGGTGTCGCGCCGGTGACGATGGTGATCATGACGGTGCTTCGGAGATGGAGATCACAAGCACGGTGCTTCGGAGATGGAGATCACAAGCACAAGATAATGATGGCCATATCATATCACTTATATTGATTGCATGTGATGTTAATCCTTTATGCATCTTATCTTGCTTTCATTGACGGTAGCATTATAAGATGATCTCTCACTAAAATTTCAAGATAAAGTGTTCTCCCTGAGTATGCACCGTTGCGAAAGTTCTTCGTGCTGAGACACCATGTGTTAATCGAGTGTGATAGGCTCTACGTTCAAATACAATGGGTGCAAAACAGTTGCACACGCGGAATACTCAGGTTAAACTTGACGAGCCTAGCATATACAGATATGGCCTCGGAACACAGAGACCGAAAGGTCGAGCGTGAATCATATAGTAGATATGATCAACATAGTGATGTTCACCATTGAAACTACTCCATCTCACGTGTTAATCGGACATGGTTTAGTTGATTTGGATCACGTAATCACTTAGAGGATTAGAGGGATGTCTATCTAAGTGGGAGTTCTTAAGTAATATGATTAATTGAACTTAAATTTGTCATGAACTTAGTCCTGATAGTATTTTGCAAATTATGTTGTAGATCAATAGCTCGCGTTGTTGCTTCCCTGTGTTTATTTTTGATATGTTCCTAGAGAAAAATTATGTTGAAAGATGTTAGTAGCAAAGATGCGGATTGGATCCGTCATCTGAGGATTATCCTCATTGCTGCACAGAAGAATTATGTCCTTGATGCACCGCTAGGTGACAGACCTATTGCAGGAGCAGATGCAGACGTTATGAACGTTTGGCTAGCTCAATATGATGACTACTTGATAGTTTAGTGCACCATGCTTAACGGCTTAGAATCGGGACTTCAAAGACGTTTTGAACGTCATGGACCATATGAGATGTTCCAGGAGTTGAAGTTAATATTTCAAGCAAATACCCGAGTTGAGAGATATGAAGTCTCCAACAAGTTCTATAGCTAAAAGATGGAGGAGAATCGCTCAACTAGTGAGCATGTGCTCAGATTGTCTGGGTACTACAATCGCTTGAATCAAGTGGGAGTTTATCTTCCAGATAAAATAGTGATTGACAGAATTCTCTAGTCACCATCACCAAGTTAGTAGAACTTCGTGATGAACTATAGTATGCAAGGGATGACGAAAGTAATTCCCGAGCTCTTCGTGATGCTGAAATCGACGAAGGTAGAAATCAAGAAAAACATCAAGTGTTGATGGTTGACGAGACCACTAGTTTCAAGAAAAGGGCAAAGGGAAGAAGGGGAACTTCAAAAAGAACGGCAAGCAAGTTGCTACTCAAGTGAAGAAGCCCAAGTCTGTACCTAAGCCTGAGACTAAGTGCTTCTACTGCAAAGGGACTGGTCACTGGAGGCGAAACGGCCCCAAGTATTTGGTGGATAAGAAGGATGGCAAAGTGAACAAAGGTATATTGGATATACATGTTATTGATGTGTACTTACTAGTGTTTATAGCAACCCCTCAGTATTTGATACTGGTTCAGTTGCTAAAGAGTAGTAACTCGAAAATGGGAGTTGCAGAATAAACAGAGACTAGTAAAAGGTGAGGTGACGATGTGTGTTGGAAGTAGTTCCAAGATTGATATGATCATCATCGCACACTCCCTATACTTTCGGGATTAGTGTTGAAACTAAATAAGTGTTATTTGGTGTTTGCGTTGAGCATGAATATGATTTGATCATGTTTATTGCAATACGGTTATTCATTTAAGTTAGAGAACAATTGTTGTTCTGTTTACATGAATAAAAACCTTCTATGGTCATACACACCAACGAAAATGGTTTGTTGGATCTCGATCGTAGTGATACACATATTCATAATAATGAAGCCAAAAGATGCAAAGTTAATAATGATAGTGCAACTTATTTGTGGCACTGCCGTTTAGGTCATATTGGTGTAAAGCGCATGAAGAAACTCCATACTGATGGGATTTTGGAATCACTTGATGCTTGCGAACCGTGCCTCATGGGCAAGATGACTAAAACGCCGTTCTCCGGAACTATGGAGAGAGCAACAAATTTGTTGGAAATCATACATACAGATGTATGTGGTCCGATGAATATTGAGGCTCGTAGCAGGTATCATTATTTTCTGACCTTCACAGATGATTTGAGCGGATATGGGTATATCTACTTAATGAAACAGAAGTCTGAAACATTTGAAAAGTTCATATAATTTCAGAGTGAAGCGGAAAATCATCGTAACAAGAAAATAAAGTTTCTACGATCTGATCGTGGAGAAGAGTATTTGAGTTACGAGTTTGGCCTTCAGTAAAAACAATATGAAATAGTTTCACTACTCACGCCACCTGGAACACCACAGTGTAATGGTGTGTCCGAACATCGTAACCGTACTTTATTAGATATGGTGCAATATATGATGTCTCTTACCGATCTACCACTATCGTTTTTGGGGTTATGCATTAGAGACAGCTGCATTCACGTTAAATAGGGTACCATCGAAATCCGTTGAGACGACATCTTATGAACTGTGGTTTGGCAAGAAACCAAAGTTGTCGTTTCTTAAAGTTTGGGGCTGCGATGCTTATGTGAAAAAGCTTCAAACTGATAAGCTCGAACCCAAATCGGAGAAATGTATCTTCATAGGATACCCAAAGGAGACTGTTGGGTACACCTTCTATCACAGATCCGAAGGCAAGACATTCGTTGCTAAGAATGGATCCTTTCTAGAGAAGGAGTTTCTCTCGAAAGAAGTGAGTGGGAGGAAAGTAGAACTTGATGAGGTAAATGTACTTGCTCCCTTATTGGAAAGTAGTTCATCACAGAAATCTGTTCCTGTGACTTCTACACCAATTAGTGAGGAAGTTAATGATGATGATCATGTAACTTCAGATCAAGTTACTACCAAACCTCGTAGGTAAACCAGAGTAAGATCCGCACCAGAGTGGTACGGTAATCCTGTTCTGGAGGTTATGTTACTAGACCATGACGAACCTACGAACTACGAAGAAGCGATGGTGAGCCCAGATTCCGCAAAATGGCTTGAGGCCATGAAATCTGAGATGAGATCCATGTATGAGAACAAAGTGTGGACTTTGGTTGACTTGCCCGATGATCGGCAAGCAATTGAGAATAAATGGATCGTCAAGAGGAAGACGGACGCTGATAGTAGTGTTACTATCTACAAAGCTAGAATTGTCGCAAAAAGGTTTTTCGACAAGTTCAAGGTGTTGACTACGATGAGAGTTTCTCACTCGTATCTATGCTTAAGTCTGTCTGAATCATATTAGCAATTGCCGCATTTTATGAAATCTGGCAAATGGATAAACAAAACTACATTCCTTAATGGATTTATTAAAGAAGAGTTGTATATGATGCAACCAGGAGGTTTTGTCAATCCTAAAAGTGCTAACAAAATATGCAAGCTCCAGCGATCCATCTATGGACTGGTGCAAGCATCTCGGAGTTGGAATATACGCTTTGATAAGTTGATCAAAGGATATATTTTTATACAGACTTGCGGTGAAGCCTGTATTTACAAGAAAGTGAGTGGGAGCACTACAGCATTTCTGATAAGTATATGTGAATGACATATTGTTAATCAGAAATAATGTAGAATTATTCTGCAAAGCATAAGGAGTGTTTGAAAGGAATTTTTCAAAGATAGACCTCGGTGAAGCTGCTTACATATTGAGCATCATGATCTATAGAGATAGATGAAGACGCTTGATAAGTTTTTCAATGAGTACATACCTTAACAAGATTTTGAAGTAGTTCAAAATAGAACAGTCAAAGAAAGACTTCTTGCCTGTGTTACAAGGTGTGAAATTGAGTAAAGACTCAAAGCCCGACCACGGCAAAAGATAGAAAGAGAATGGAAGTCATTCCCTATGCCTTGGCCATAGGTTCTATAAAGTATGCCATGCTGTGTACCAGATCTATTGTATACCCTACACTGATTTTGGAAAGGGAGTACAATAGTGATCTAGGAGTAGATCACTGGACAGCGGTCAAAATTATCCTTAGTGGAATAAGGATATGTTTCTCGATTATGGAAGTGACAAAAGGTTCGTCATAAAGGGTTACGTCGATGCAAGTTTTGACACTAAATCTAGATGACTCTAAGTCTCGGTCTAGATACATATTGAAAGTGGGAGCAATTAGCTAGAGTAGCTCCGTGCAGAGCATTGTAGACATAGAAATTTGCAAAATACTTACGGATCTGAATGTGACAGACCCGTTGTCTAAAATTATCTCACAATCAAAACATGATCACACCTTAGTACTCTTTGGGTGTTAATCACATAGCGATGTGAACTAGATTATTGACTCTAGTAAACCCTTTGAGTGTTGGTCACATAGAGATGTGAACTATGGGTGTTAATCACATGGTGATGTGTATTATTAATGTTAAATCACATGGCGATGTGAACTAGATTATTGACTCTAGTGCAAGTGGGAGCCTGAAGGAAATATGCCCTAGAGGCAATAATAAAGTATTATTTATTTCCTTATATCATGATAAATGTTTATTATTCATGCTAGAATTGTATTAACCGGAAACATAATACATGTGTGAATACATAGACAAACAGAGTGTCACTAGTATGCCTCTACTTGACTAGCTCGTTAATCAAAGATGGTTATGTTTCCTAGCCATAGACATGAGTTGTCATTTGATTAACGGGATCACCTCATTAGGAGAATGACGTGATTGACTTGACCCATTCCGTTAGCTTAGCACCCGATCGTTTAGTATGTTGCTATTGCTTTCTTCATGACTTATACATGTTCCTATGACTATGAGATTATGCAACTCCCGTTTACCGGAGGGACACTTTGTGTGCTACCAAACGTCACAACGTAAATGGGTGATTATAAAGGTGCTCCACAGGTGTCTCCAAAGGTACTTGTTGGGTTGGCGTATTTCGAGATTAGGATTTGTCACTCCGATTGTCGGAGAGGTATCTCTGGGCCCACTCGGTAATGCACATCACTACAAGCCTTGCAAGCATTGTGACTAATGAGTTAGTTGCGGGATGATGTATTACGGAATGAGTAAAGAGACTTGCCGGTAACGAGATTGAACTAGGTATCGAGATACCGACGATCGAATCTCGGGCAAGTAACATACCGATGACAAAGGGAACAACGTATGTTGTTATGCGGTCTGACCGATAAAGATCTTCGTAGAATATGTGGGAACCAATATGAGCATCCAGGTTCCGCTATTGGTTATTGACCGGAGAGGTGTCTCGGTCATGTCTACATAGTTCTCGAACCCGTAGGGTCCGCACGCTTAACGTTACGATGACTGTTTTATTATGAGTTTATGTATGTTGATGTACCGAAGGAGTTCGGAGTCCCGGATGAGATCGGGGACATGACGAGGAGTCTCGAAATGGCCGAGACGTAAAGATCGATATATTGGACGACTATATTCGGACTTTGGAAAGGTTCCGAGTGATTCGGGTATTTTTCGGAGTACCGGAGAGTTACGGGAATTCGTATTGGGCCTTAATGGGCCATACGGGAAAGGAGAGAAAGGCCTCAAAAGGTGGCCGCACCCCTCCCCATGATCTGGTCCGAATTGGACTAGGGAAGGGGGGCGCCCCCTTCCTTCTTTCTCCTTCTCCTTTCCCTTCTCCTATTCCAACAAGGAAAGGAGGAGTCCTACTCCCGGTGGGAGTAGGACTCCCCCTTCTGGCGCGCCTCTCCTCCCTAGGCCGGCGGCCTCCCCCTTGCTCCTTTATATACGGGGGCAGGGGCACCCCAGGGACACACTTGATATACGATATTTTAGTCGTGTGCGGTGCCCCCCTCCACCATATTACACCTCGATAATACCGTTGCGGAGCTTAGGCGAAGCCCTGCGTCGGTGGAACATCATCATCGTCACCACGCCGTCGTGCTGACGAAACTCTCCCTCAACACTCAGCTGGATCGGAGTTCGAGGGACGTCATCGAGCTGAACGTGTGTAGAACTCGGAGGTGCCGTGCGTTCGGTACTTGATCGGTCGGATCGTGAAGACGTACGACTACATCAACCGCGTTGTGATAACGCTTCCGCTGTCGGTCTACGAGGGTACGTGGACAACACTCTCCCCTCTCGTTGCTATGCATCACCATGATCTTGCGTGTGCGTAGGAATTTTTTTGAAATTACTACGTTCCCCAACACTTTGTGCCTCAATATAGTTTGTCTTCCTCCAAATATTTACCTTTGGATATGTGTATTGCATTCCACTCTTTTTGAGAAATACACTATTTATGGAGGAACACATTTTACATTGGCCTTCTAAGCTTTTTGCCCATTTTGGCAATCGATGCCAATGGGGGGAGACGTTTTAGAGAGTTTTGTGGAGAAGTTTACAGAGTTATTTCTTCTTGCTTTGGTTTTGTTCCTAGGCATTTGCATCTCATACGCATGCATCATTGTTTTTTGCATTGCATGGTGATGCATAATTCCTTGTATAAACTCTCTTGAAAGTAATTGTCATCAATTACCAAAATGGGGGAGATTGAAAAAACATGTGGTGCCCCCATGTTTGGTTTGGCTAATTCATGACAATCCCTATGGACTAATGGTTGCCTTGAGTTATATTTGAAGGATTTGTCCATAGGTGTTTCTTGAAGTCCATGTGAACATTCAAGTTTACCTTCAAGACATCATTCTAATGAAGAGAGTTGGAAAGATTCCAAGTTGATCAAGACTAAGTATAGAGAGTGATTCGAGTTGATCAACACACAAAGCGCACAAGTTGTATCGAGAGGATCAAGTGATCCCATGGTATGGTAAGCATTGTCCATTACGCTTTGTGTACTAACCCATGGTCTACGTGTGAGTTATATGTGGGGTTAGGTATGTTTCCATGGGTTTGCATCAAGAGGAATATCTCATACAACCCATGGAGGATGACATCAAGTGGTGATCGTCATCAAGATTGGGGTGTGGAAGTTCAAGTGGAGCATCACGAAGAGATCATCCTCCATTGTGGTGGCAATGGACTTGTGAAGATGTGCCAAAGAGTGGCTCACCCATAGTGGAGTATGGGGAAGCAATCATCTAGTCTTGATCGAGCCAATGTAATCAAGAAAGGTGGTCCAACCTGAGGGAGTCAAGACTGTCATCATCTAGCTCAAGTGGACTATGTGCAAGGCAAAGGTTTTTCCTTGATAGGTTTTCTATTTTACCGGTCTCATGGTGTTAGTTGGGAGACCGGATTATAGGATCGATAGCCGTACTATCAAGGGGGGCTCTCGAGTGAGTAGCTTGATCGTGTTGTTCGGTGAGAGCTCAAACCATTGCATTCTTGGCATCATCATATTTCTTGGTTCTTGTTTGGATTTTCTCTTTGTGAGGTTTTATAGCTTGTGGTTACCTTCATGACATGTTCTAGTTCATCGAAACCCGATTTCATATGCATCTTCTTTTGTGTTTTCGGTGTTGGAGTTTTTACCTGTCTTATTTGAGAAAGGGTTCTCACCATTTTATTTTGAACATTTTCTCAATTGCTATTTCTTGATATTTCTATTGAGATTGTGTTTTCTCTTGTCTTTAGCTTTCCAGCAAACTTGATTTCATCGAATTCGGAGTTGGTATGTGAAAGTTATGGCTGTTTTGATCTTACCTGTTTTACATAGACCGGTTGTACCGCTTCTTACACCGGTAGTACCGGTCCTACTGTTTTCTGCACATAAGGGGCAGATTCGTGGGGACCTATAAAAGGGGATATTCTTCCCCACTGGACCCTATCCCTTTAGCTCGTGTTCTTCCCCCATTGTTGACCTTCTTCGAGCTTGCTATCTCTCAATCCTTCCATGGATTCTTGCTAGTTTTGGGGGGGGGGGAGAGAGGAGATCTAGATCTACGTTTCCACCAATCACTTTCCCACTACAGGAATCAGGCACTTTGCCGTCCTCCATGGCGGACGGCAAAGGCATGCCTGGCGGACGGCAAAGGCCTTTGCCGTCCGTCAGCAGACGGCAACAGGTCCGGCTAAATAGGCTACGGCAAAGGGTTCATTGCCGTCTACTGGCGGACGGCAAAGATGAAATGGTCTTTGCCGTCCGCCGGCAGACGGCAAAGGTCCTGGACGGCACACGTGGCAACTTATGGCCGTTAGGGGTTAACGGTGCGCTTTGCCGTCCGCTGGCAGACGACAAAGACCATTGCACCTTTGTCGTCAGCCAGCAGACATTAAAGTAACCAAATAGGCTAGCCCCCAGGTTGCACAGGTAGCTGCCACATGGCAGCTTTGCCGTCTGCTGGCTGATGACAAAGCTCTTTGCCTTCTGCCAGCGGACGGCAAAGATCCTGTATAGCCCCTGTTTTTTCTGTTTTTTCCTGAATTCATTGAATTTCAACACACAAATTTCACAGCAGACATATCCAACACACAAGTTTCATCATATATGCATACATAACCAACACATAGTTCCATCCATACATATTACAGTAGTTTCACATTGTTCATCCAACACCTATCCATCCATCCATATAACAAGTTCCATCCATGCAAGTTCATCGATACAAAATAAAATCAAAAAGGGAAAAGAAGCACTCCATCCATGCAAGTTTCCGTGAAGTAAATGAAATCTGCAAAATGGGAAACAAGAAAGTTAGAAGAAGAAGACTAGAATAAGAAGAAGAAGAAAATGAAGAAGAAAATGAAGAAGAAGAAGAAGAAGAAGACTAGAAGAAGAAGTAAGCATACTTAGGTAAAATGGAGCTAACCTAGCTAATTATGCCATTTTTGAGTGAACTAAGCATATTATGCCATTTTTATATAAAGCAGCTAAGTGTAGGTCTTTATTGAGCTAACCTAGGTAACTAAGCATATTAGAGCTAACTTAGGTCATTTTGGAGAAGAAGAAGAAGAAGAAGAGAAGAAGAACTACCCTTTTCCTTCTCATTCTTCTTCTTTTATTCTTTCCTTTTCTTCTCTTTCTTCTTCTATTCTTTCTTTTTCTCCTCTTCCTTGTTTTTCTTCTTCTTATTCCTTATTTGTGTCATTTTAGAGCTTACATAGGTAATTATGCCATTTTTAGCTAACTAAGCTTATTATGTCAATTTGGAGGAAAATAAGGTAAGTATAGGTCATTTTTGTGCTAACATAAGTAATTATGCCATTTTTTAGCTAACGTAGGTAAAATGGATCATTTTGAAGCTAACCTAGCTAAAATGGATCATATTGGAGCTAACCTAGGTAAACTTGGTCATTTTGGAGCTAACCTAGGTAAAATGGATCATATTGGAGCTAACCTAGGTTAAATGGGTCATTTTGGAGCTAACTTAACTAATTATGCCATTTTTGAGTTAACTAAGCATAATTATGCCATTTTTTACACAAGTAAGCCAAGTGTATGTCATTACTGAGCAAACCAAGGTAACTAAGCATATTAGAGATAACTTAGCATATTAGAGCTAACTTATGTCATTTCGGAGGAAACAAAGCTAAGTATAGATCATTTTGGAGATCTGACATACCTGACCTAGTTCACTCCTTCTTCTCCTTCTCCTTCATCATCCTGATGCGCCTAGAGTGGCGAGGGAGTGGAGGCAGTGGGATGTAGTCTTCTACCACAATTGGCATGGTCATGTCGCCCGGTTGTGGGATCGCCGGCGCCACCACCATCGCGAGGTCATTGTCAGGCACCACCACCATCGCGAGGCCATCTTCAGGCAGCACCATCGCTAGGTCATCCTCAGCCACCACCATCTCTTGCCCATCGTCAGCCACCACCATCTCTTGCCCATCGTCAGCCACCACCATCGCTAGGTCATCCTCAGCAACCACCATCTCTTGCCCATCGTCAGCCAGCACCTCCTCATCCCCACTCTGCTCCTCTTCTTCCCCACTCCATTCCAGATCATCCTCGCTGCTGCTTTTGCTGCAGCCAGAGTCGCTGCTGCTTTGGCTATAGCCAGAGTCGCTACTGCTGCTCCCATTGCCTGACCAAATGCAACAATAATTGTTAACAATCGATGTGAGACAAAGCCAAATGTAGAGGAAGAAGAGGCAGAACGTACTGGCAGCATTGTCGTCCTGATAGCACATGTGATACATAGTCGTGTTGAACACCTTCCCGGTGAGCATGGCGTCGCCGTCGTACCTGAAGAGAAGGAAGTACCCGTGCCGCAAGTCGTAGGCACGGTAGAACTGCTCCCAGCCACGACACAAGTACATGTGGCCGTACCTGATCACTACCTCCATGTCCCAATGCCTGCGAAGCCCGCTGCCGGCCTGTCGCAGCTTCACATTCTTTGGCCGATGGCCGTCCAGCATCTTCATAAAAGTGTCAGGCAGCCTCTGCAGTTTGGGACAAGGAGTGATGTAGCAAACAGCAGAGTTATCATAATGAGATGGATGAAGGGGAGATCTCTCTTTCATATACCTGCCTCCTGGACGAAGTCCCAAGTATGATACTGAAGAACTCGAAAGCATCCAACTCGTACTCCGGTGTGGCGGAGCGGAGCCTGCGGTGGAGGCCTCCCCCCATCTCTGCTAAGCAGCATAAGAGACCAATTACTACCCTTACAACATTATAGCGGCAGAAGTTTTGAGCAGAAGATAATCAACTACACGAAGTTATCATTTCACATTCAAAAAGCAATGCACTTGTGGACATATGATGGCAATAGCTTGAACCCTTCAAAAGTAGGGATTTCTTTATACATGAAACAAAACTGAAAATGTAAACCAAACTAACAAGTAGAGTTACTTGGAGTAACATTTGGTTTTAATTTAACTATAATATGCAAGGGATGATATTGCTCAGATATGTGTTACAAAACTGAGAAACAAGTTTGAAGAGAGAATAACAAGCACTAGTGTTGGCACTCTACTTTGGGCAGTTAGTTAGTGGAACTTTTGCTAATAGAGATGCTTTGACTGATTTCCTGGAACGTAAATAATTTCGTGGAACCCAAAAACCATTGGATACGAAAACAACGATATTTGCATCAATAAATAACTATTTCTTGCTACAAGTGCCAGTAATATCTTAATCTTGGACTCGAGATGGGCACAGGTTAATTAACTGCAAGTGGAGACATTGGGTGCATTTTTCTATGAGCACACTTTCTAAGTTGCTATCGCATGGTTAGCTGCTGAAGGCAAAGCTCTCACATGGTAATGATGGATCGTATTGGCTTGAGATCTCGATGTCCCAGACCAATCAAGGTGCTCATGAAATAAAAATCATATATAACTGTTTTTTTACTATGTCAAATTGGACCCCTATTAAAACAACACACGGCAATACTAATCTCCAAGTACTTATCTCTTAATTTCCTCTCAAGCCTTAACCTATCTGTTTCTTGTTCTATTTCCCAGTGATTCCTTTAAATTAGCAGCACACAACTTCTGCCATGGCTTCAATCAGCAACAAAATAAGAGATAAGTACTTCTGCCATGGCACACTTACTTGAGGGCGAGGAGCGGTCGAGGTCAAGGTCTGGGTGGCGCGGGGCGGAGGAGGGGGTCACAGGGGCAACGGCGGCGGCGCGGCGGCGGGGTTGGCGCGGGGGCGAAGAGGGGGTCGCCGGGGCGGCGCAGCGATGTGGGTGGCGCGGGGCGGCGGCGGCATGGGGGCGGGGCGGCCGGCGACGTGGGTGGCGCGGGGCGGCGGCGGCTCGGGCACGGGGTGGAGAGAGGGGACAGAGAGAGAGGGTTCGGGCACGAGCGTGTTTGATTTTTAGTTAGGGCATGGTTCTTTGCCATCTGCTAGTAGACGGCAAAGAGCCTAGCTAAGGGACGTCAGTTTGTGCACTTTCTTTGCTGTCTGCTAGCGGACGACAAAGAAAGTGGCCGTTAGGTGGCTATCGCTAGTGGGCCACCCTCCCTCTTTGCCGTCAGCGAGCAGACAGCAATGCATCTATGCCGTCAGCTAGCGGACGGCAAAGAGCCGGCTGACGGCAAACAATATCTTTGTCGTCAGCTTATTCTTTGCAGTCAGTTTCATTTAACCTTATGGCAAAGACCTTCTTTGCCATCAGCTAGCTGACGACAAAGAGCCAGCTGACGGCAAAGATCCTGATTCCAGTAGTGTCTCCTCTATGTGAGGGGAACCCTTTGTATCTAGATCTTGGAGTTCTTCATGTTCTCTTCTTTGTTCTTCCTTTCATTTTCCTCCCTAGCATTAGTTGCTTCAGTGGGATTTGGGAGAGAAGGACTTGGGCACTCCGTGTGCCCTTGCCATTGCATTTGGTGCATCGGTTTGAGTTCTCCACGGTGATACGTGGAAGTTTAAAGTTGAGAAGCTTATTACTCTTGGGTGCTTGGTACCCTTGAGCTTGTTCCTCTTAGGTGCTTGGGCGCCCTAGACGGTTGGTGGTGTTCGGAGCTCAATCATTGTGGTGTAAAGCTCCAGGCAAGCGTCGAGGTCTCCAATTAGGTTGTGGAGATCGTCCCGAGCAAATTGATGGGTACCGGTGACCGCCCCCAAGGGTTGCCAAAGTACGGGTTCGGTGACTGCCCCCAAGGGTTGCCATTTGTACGGGTTCGGTGACCGTCCTCAAGGGTCCTTTAGTGGAATCACGGCATCTTGCATTGTGCGAGGGCGTGAGGAGATTACGGTGGCCCTAGTGGCTTCCTGGGGAGCATTGTGCCTCCACACCGCTCCAAACAGAGATTAGCATCCGCAAGGGTGTGAACTTCGGGATACATCGTCGTCTCCGCGTGCCTCGGTTATCTCTTACCCGAGCCCTTTATTTATGCACTTTACTTTGTGATAGCCATATTGTTTCATGTCATATATCTTGCTATCACCTAGTTGTTTATCTTGCTTAGCATAAGTTGTTGGTGCACATAGGTGAGCCTAGTTGTTGTAGGTTTTGTGCTTGACAAATTAACCGCTAGGTTTATTCCGCATTTGTTCAAGCCTAAACCGTAATTATTTTAAAGCGCCTATTCACCCCCCCTCTAGGCGACATCCTCGATCTTTCAACAGTTCTCCACCTCCACTGTTCCGGGTGGTGCGACGAGCTTCATGCTGTTGTTTCTTCAAAATAAATGTGGGATCCAAGTAAGCCAAAGGGTGAGAAAACCTTACTTTCCGGGTTACCTTCCGAATTTTTTGGCTTGATAAAGGCTCTGAGTCAGAGGAAATGATAGTTACTTCTTCAACATATGCCTGACTTCCTTCCGCGTCATCTTGGTAGTAATCAGTGTCAATAAGGTGTATAAAAAGGAGCCAAGGGAGTCAAGTTCTACCTCCGACTCTTCTTCCAGAGTAAACGGATCAATTGTGTTTGTCTTCTTCTTGACAAGCTTTTTGACAGCCTTGTTCTTTGTCCTGACCTTTTTGGGTAGTTTGTCTTGAAGCTTCTTGTTCCAAAAGGGGGAGTCAGCCTGCAGAAATCAAGTGGTTATGAGAGGACAGTTTATGTAAATAAGGAATGAGTTAATGAAGGTTTCTCAAAAAATACTTACAGTTAGCGGCTTGTTAAGGGTGCAAAAGGGTTTCAGCCCCACTTTGCTGCAAGTCTCTAGACTCTCGTTGAGCAGAGTCCTTGTTATATCATTGATTTGTTTATCATCCAGACAGATTGGAGAGTAACGCAACGGATCTTTAACATCGCCGGTATACTCACACATTAAGCCGGATTGGTGGCTTAAGGGCAATATTCTCCATGCGACCCAACAACGAACCAGATCGACTCCAGTCAAACCATTGGCCATCAAGGCTTTGATCTTTGAAAATATGGGCATATATTTGGCCCGTTCTTCTGTGCTAATCCGCTCTGGGAGAGGATGTATGTTGCTAAGCCGGCTTACACAGTAACCCGGCAGAGGATTTTCGCCCTCTGGAGAGGTATCTTTGCAATAGAACCAAGTCTGGTGCAGTCCTTAGGATGGCTGGGAGGTGTGGCAGCAGGAAACGTGGCTTCTTTCCATCTCTGAATTGAAATGCCACCTAGTTCTAAGCTAGGCATGTCCGTGAATTCGGTCTGGCGGTTCAGGTAATAGAATTCCCTGAATAGTTCTACAGTGGGCTCCTGTTGAAGATACACTTCACAAAAAACTTGGAAGTTGCAGATGTTTGAAACAGAGTTGGGCCCAATATCTTGCGGATGGAGTTGGAAGAAGTGCAGCACATCACGAAAGAAGTTTGAGCCGGGTGGAGTGAACCCCCGGAGCATATGATCAGTAAAAACTACAACTTCGCCTTCTTTTGCATCAGGGGTGGTCTCGGTTCCTGGGACTCTCCAATGGATAACATTCTTTGCGGCTAAGACACCGACCTGAACATGCTCGTTCAGCGACTGCTCGGTAACCCAGGAAGCGACCCAGTTGCATGAAGTAACAGTTTTGGTCATTTTGTTGATGAAAGCCTGGAAAAGGAAATATTGCCGGATTAAGGTTATGCTCTTAAGCCATCCAGTGATCAACAAGTAAGTGCGTTATGCAAGGCCAATTCATATGTAGAGGGTATGTGCTATAAACATTGGCATGGTTAAACCGGAAGATGATGTCGGGTTATACAGATTCAGAACATATACTGACGGGTGACGGCTTAAAGAGGGGCTAATGGTGTCCAACGGGTTACAGCCTATCTCATAAGCCGCCCGCACGGCTACAGTTCACAAGTATCTGTAGGCCTATGAGTGAAATTTTGCGAAGTGCTGAACAAACATGTTTCACAGATCAGTTCTATTATTTTGGATCTACAGCAATTCAGAAAAGAAAATAAATTTTAAACCTAAGGTCGCGGCAGTGGAAGAACTCATGTGCTAGGATGGGATCTTATGCAAAGAAGGTATCTTCTGCGATTGTAAAGGGATGCTAAACTACTACCGCACGACTTCAGTGTCATGTTCAGATCAAACTACGTGATCTAAAGAGGAAAATGAGGAACGATGAAGAACACCGACGAACGGTGGAAACCCTAATGCAGATCTGTTACGGGGAAAGGTGAATACTTACTGACGCTGATAAACACGGAGGTGCGCCGCAGTTTTCTGGTCCGTTCAGGTCGATGCAGCGGCCAGAGTTGAGGATGTTGGAGGAAGAAGGCGGCGGCGGCGGAGCTCGGGGTTTGCTGAGGCGTCGCAAGGAGGAAGATGAAGACGAGGGGGCAAGGAAAAAGGTGAAAAGAAGGACCCCCTGCCCCTATTTATAAGGCAGTGGATAGATGGCGTGCACGGGAATTGAGGAGGCCGAAAAATGATTATGTGGCTATGTGGACGCCTCGATTTTTGGGAGGTCCATTAAGATAAAGATCTGTTGAGATGTCCTGGGCTTTGTGTGAAGTTAATGCGCAATGATGTCATGGCGGGTGAACACGATTCTGAAATGTGACGTCATGGCGGTTTACAATGAAATAGTAAAGAATTGACAAAAGAAGATTCTGCTAAGTCAAGTGATGAAGATTGATGTGAACCAGTTCAAATCAACCTGAGGCCTAATGTTGGGGATGTAACTACTGGGTATGACCCATCCAGGAGGTGCCGGGTCATGCCATTGGCGACTTAAAGACGAAGAGGCTCGATAAGGTCCAAGAAGACATGAAGATGGCGGTTCATGGAGCGAGCCTATTGAAGGCCCAAAACCCGGAGGCGACTTGAGGCCCAAAGGGGTGAGCCGCCATATGTTTAACTTGTTCTGTAAGGCAAGCTTAGTTAGAAACCGAGCAGGTCACGTTTGTGTGAGCCTGCCGGGACTCTGTAAGCCGCCGGGCATCAACCTGTATATAAAGGGGTGACCCGGCGGCGGGTTAACTCAAGAAACAATCGATCGAGAACTAGGTCAAGCATATTCGCTCCCTGGTAATCGAAACCCAAGCAATACAACCTAAAGCAGGAGTAGGCTTTTACCTCATTGAGAGGGGTCGAACCTGGGTAAACTCTTTGTGTCCTTTGTCCCGTTCAACCCCTTTAAGCTAACCTAGTTGCGATGGCTCCACACCTAAGTCCTTTTGCTAGGGCATCTGTCGTGTTAAGTCCACGACAAATACCCTCTCCTCTCCTTGCGGAGTGGGGTGGTTGTCTACATGCGCCTGCCCATTAATGGATATTAATCCAGGGCGAGTGGAAGTAAGATCATAATCGGGCAGAGAGCCCTGGGTGTCTAGCTGGTTTATTCGGAAGCGGAAATGGAGCAGCTCCCTAGTCGCCTTTGAGGGGGCCATGGGGACACGCTGACAAGCCAGCTTCGGTCGCCATTGCTGAAGCTCAGGCTGGAGTTTTGGAAAGGATTTCGAGTTTAGCAAGGGGAGATCTGGGATGCACGTCTTCGTCGTGGCTTCGAATTGCGTATCTATTAAATAGAGAAAAAGCGATGTTTCGACGTTTGGTCTTAAAGCGGTTGGTTCCCTAGACGGCCTGCAAATGAAGGAATCATTTTCATCATATGGGACCCTGTGCGGTGGGACCAAGTTGCCAGAGGCATGTTCGGAGTGTAGAAGACCTTGGCCTCCCGAGATGAGAAGACTGAAGGTGTGCTGACAAGGTAGAGGAACTCGCCTGCCGAAGCCGAAGATTGCTGATTTCGGCTCCGAAGACAAGTTCAGGGGCTACTGACGGTGTCCTAGACTAGGGGATACCAACCTAGTTGTCCATAGCCCACGGGTCGAGCTTATGGCCCACCATTCTAATAAGGAAGGACTCCGGAAGCCTCAAACTTCGGAGCGATCAAGATGAACTATGTCGAAGACTTGACGTGCACTTCAAGAATTGCCTCGGTTGTGTACATGTGTATCCCTAGCTGGCGAACCGACCATATGTAACCCTAGATACCCCCAGCGTCTATATAAGCTGAGGGGTTTAGTCCGTAGAGGCTAGATTCACAATCATTACATACCTTAGGGTTAGAATACATACTATCTCGAGGTAGATCAAGCCTGTACTTGATACATCATCATCAATATAATCAAAGCAGGATGTAGGGTTTTACCTCTTCGAGAGGGCCCAGACCTGGGTAAATATTGTCCCCTTTGTCTCCTGTTACACATCGATCCGAGATCCACAGCTCGGGGCCCCATACCCGAGGTATGTCGGTTTTTGTACCGACACTCGGTCTTTCATGGCTACTCTACACTAGAGTTTAGTGGCAAGATGGTTGACTAGGTCATGCAGGTAAACTACACAAATCTCTGATGAGTGCTAAACTAATCGACTAGTCGTGTTCTCGGTTATGGACGACTTTGAGCAACTGGACCTAGAACCTCTAGAAGATCATATCACCTCAACGTATAAATAATGAAATGGGCTTAAGTAAAATCACGGTATCCCTGGGGGCTCTCATGGCAACAACCATAAAATCTATGATCCTTGGAGGCTCTCATGGTGAGTTAAGTTGGAGGGGGTCCAACTTGACGGTAGATCAACTAAAGATGAAGACTTGCCTAGTAAGTAGAAGTAAAATGAATGGTAACCTTTGTTCCTAGCCGCTCCCTCCTCCTCCTCCACACAAAAGCTAGGGTTTCTGACTCCTGTCGGCGCCACCGCAGGTCCGCCTCCTCTCCGGTGGCCGTAGGGCCATGGGAGCGAGGTGGGTCTCGGCAAGGGCCGGCGGGAGGGCTCCGTTTTTAGTCGTTTCTTTCAGTTTTGCCAGGGTTTGTGTCCTGCTCAGGAATATGAGACGGTGGTGGCTCCCTGAAGATGGAATAAAGGTCTCCCCGCCTAGCCCCTGTTCCTGCGGTGCGTCTAGCACCGTTGGTGGGCGTGTGGAGTTGTGTCTCCGGCGGATCTATCTTTGGTGGATTTGCTCGGATCTCATCGTTGTTCGTCTACGTTCGTGTGTCTTCGGGTTGGATCCTTCTGATTTACGTTATTCTTCATTTGCAACGGTTGCTGTTCTGGTGCGTTGGTCCTACGGGGCCTTAGCACGACGACTTCCCGACTGTCTACTACAACAAACTGTGCCCGACTCCGGCGATGGAGGGGCGATGACGGCGGCGCGCCTTCGGCTTGCTTCAGTGTCTACGGATCTAGATGTAGTTTCTATTATTTCTGGTATTCATTGTACTGCCATGATTGAAGATGAATAGATTGGAAATTTTCTCGCAAAAAAAAGTAGAACTAAAATGATTTATGCAAAATGAAACTTAGAGCTTTTCACAATGCCACGACCCAGCATGTAGATGTTAGGCCTGTTATAACACCTTGGGTGTGATTTGCCAATACATTCACATTCAATGTATTGATCCTTATGACTACAATGTATCATTTTGCAGGATTTATAAGGATGAGTAAGGATTACGAATTAGGGTTATGATGTTTGTACTCAACTTCTGCCTATGAGTGAATGGACGCCCAAAGATAACATTGTATTCCTTTGTATTTCATCATGTATTGTCAAAAGTTCTATTCTGATCTCGAGCTCAAATGCACCCTTGTGAACAGTAAAATAGTAAAAGTAGTAAACAAATTCAAAAAATTCTGAATTATTTTTGTGGTAAACTTTGACAAATGTTTTGTATGCCCGCAAAATTTGAGCACGAAATGACGTTCGTGGAAATCGTTTCACGGCTTCCACGAATGTCATTTCGTGCTGAAATTTCAGAAGCATACAAAACATTTGTCAAAGTTTACCAAAAAAACAGAAGTTTTTATTTTTTTACTATTTTTTAGTTTTACTGTTCACAATGATGCATTTGAGCTCGGGATCAGATACTCCACGTCCCTGTATTGTGCATATTAGCTATTGATCGAGAGTGATAAGAGAGATTTGGATCACTTATCAGGACTAAGTTGTTACAGCTAAATAATAAAATCTGATCATATATCACCTCAATAAGATTTTCCCGTCAAGGCTGCGGTCCAACAATGATGCCATTTTGCCACCGAATGAGCCCCCCTAATTTCCACGAAAAAAATGTTCCATATTGAAAAGAAACATACTAATTTGTGCAGTGGTATCGGAGCTGCATGGCGCCATCTTTGTAGTGGATAAGTATGAGTACTGTATTACTCCCTACAATTGTACCGCGTCAATTAATTTGAATTGGAGGGAGTACTTCTATTTCCCTTCCTTTCCTTTCTTTCTTTGTTTCTTTCTTCGTGCGTGTGTGCGCGCAATATAGTACCTGTGCGGATCATACATCGTCGTCAGTGTGAGAAGTGAGCTTCCCGAGCTGCAACAACCTCTCTTCCTCGTCGCCGGCGGCAGCCGCCGGGGAGCCGGAGCTGAGGAGGTCCTGCGGGAGCAGCACGTCGGTCTGGTCGGCGGTGGGCACCAGGAAGATGGCGCCCAGCGCGGACAGCCTCAGCAGGTTCCGCAGCAGCACGGCGAGCCAGAGGTTGCTGAAATCGGTCCTCGTCACGTGCAGGGCCCGGAGCACGAAGGCGCCGCCGGTCTTGGCGACCAGCATGCCGAGGCTGTCGATGCACATGAGCAGCGCGAAGAAGGTGCCCTCGGCGCCCGGCGGGCAGAGCTTGGTGCTGAGGACCATCATCGGCATCAGCCGGACGCGGCCGACGACCCGGGAGACGCACTCCTCCAGGGTGACGAAGACCGCGTCCGGGACGCCGAGCGCGAGGTTCCACCGGAGCACGAAGGTGAGGTCGAGGAGGCCGGAGGCGCCGTGCAGGAGCTGGGCGAAGAAGAGGATGCTCCGGAACGGGTAGTCCTTGAGGTTCTTGTGGTAGATCAGGACGCCCACCATGGACGCCACCGCGCCGACGGCGTGCACCATCCCCACAAATTCCTGCATGCATGGAGATGAAGGCCAGATGATCAACACTCTGGACAGTTCACTCTAAAACTCAATGTGCCGTCATTTTTTTCAGTCGTGTTAAATCATAAACCTTTAGCCCAGTCTGGAACAACTGGTTTCTGTAATTCAACTGCTTACTCTGAAACTCCAGAGTTCCAAACATGCATGCCCCGTAAAGTTTACTACACTACATTATTAGAGGCAATGCTTGAACATGGAGACTATGCGCTACCGTTTAAGAGCTGAAAGATATTTTTTGTTGTTGGAATGATGTACTTTATCCTGGCAAGGAATCTTTTTGACATTGGGGACATCATTGTGGAACAAGCAAGATTGTGGGATCAGGAAATGCATGGCTGCAACCTAGATTCCAAGATTTGAAGGTAGGCACCTTTTTATCTAGCTCGCCTTTCTGATAGATCTTGATTGTGTTATATTCAGTTGTCTGAGAGTGATTGACGCGCAAGATCTCAGTCTTCTCTATTTTTTTTCAACCTTTTCGTAGTTTTGCCGCTCAGGCACTTCTAGTATTTTATTGATATCCTTTGGATAGAAAACAGTGGCGATATTTGATAAAAGATAAGAAGTGATTTTAAATTCATTCATTCGAAAAAAAAAAGAGAAAAGCCTCATGAGATGGAAGATGCTAAGCAAGGAATTTATTGTTGCATGTTATATTTTTGTAAAAATCTTCTTGGAGCAGAAGTATTTTAAATTCCAGGGCCATATTGTGTTGTGATCCAATCAACTCCAGTGTGACAATAGACAAATCAAATCCCATTGGTATTTCTTTAATTTTCCGAAAGTCAATACGCACCCGCTTTACCTAGATGAGTAAGATAACTTTTCAGATAATGGATGACTAAGCTACTTCCTCCATCAACCTAATTTTTTGGAAAATATTGACAGACTGTGACTTTTAGTTAACCATATTCTGAAGAAAGTTAAGAAGGAATTTTAGACTGCAGTAGCTACAAACAAGCATGCACTGAAGAAACTTTTTATCTAATATCAATTGCAAAGTTAAATGTCTGAAAAGTTAAGAAGACATTTGATTTTAATGCTATGTTGTTTTTTAGAGATTTCAAATGAACTACCACATACGGATGTATATAGACATATTTTAGAGTGTAGATTCACTCATTTTGATCCGTATGTAGTCACTTGTTAAAATCTCTAAAAAGACAAATATTTAGGAACAGAGGGAGTATATCTTTGCGCAGGGCATCCTAATCTTCTCTTTATTGTTCCAATTTTATAGGATGTCCCCAAACCTGCAGTATGTATATATCTGGCTCATGGAGAGTGGCGATCTGGTGAGCCGAGCTACTAAGATGCAGATCATTTTATCAAGACTTCCTTTGTTTTCTGTAACAAGCCTAGTAGTAAGCACTAGCATTAAGCAGGTCATAAACAAAAGTTCTACCTGTGAAAATCCAGGATTAGGCGGTTCCTTGTTAGTGTACCAGTAGAACTGCCCCTCATGAGTGCTGATACTGAGGGCCAGCGAAAGGAACATGTAAAGAGATGGTTTCCACACTACTGGATACTTTATTGTCTGAACCATCCCTTTAACTGCCACAGTAACCTTGTTCAAAACCTGCATTTGATTAGCATTTCAGTAAGAAGCAAAAAAATTGGAAGTTGCGCAGTTCCTTTCATTGTTAGATTCTTATTTTCTACATGTGCAACAGTGCAAGTACACTTTCCTCAGTTCACTGTCTAGGTTCAGCTATAATTCATTTGAGAAGGGTATAATTTTCCTCAAACAAGATATCTGAAGATTTCCAGTCACTTAAACATCAGGTTCATATTAACTTAAATTTGCTAATATGGTACAATTCCAGGAGAATAATGTATAAAACTATAAATGCACCCAGCTTACCCAAGCCAGTTAACATGAATGGTGTTAGATAGAATGATAGACTATCCTGTTCACTCACATACAGACATCAAGAAACAAATTTAATGAGTTTGGAGCAAAAGAAGCAGTAGGTGGAATAAGATTGCTGATCAACGTACCTTCTCTTTCATGTTATGCTGATACATTTTCAGCTCATATATGTAAAATCCTAGGAAAACCAACATAGTAGGAGGTAAAGCCATCACACCTAATGCACCCTATATTAAATCAGAATGCATGCAAAATTTAGTTTCTCAGTCAAGCAGCATAAAAAATGGGATCCTCTTACCTGGCGAACATTCGCTGGGAGGGGGTGGTAGCGAACGTTAGATGGCAGTTTTAGTTGTGTGGGGGTTAGCAGTTTCTTCAGAACAGCATGGCAGTTTCTGGGAAGAAGGAAATTTTGAGCAAAAACTGCCATGTTTGATCTCGTGTCACAACTAAAACTGCCAGCAAACAGCGTTCGTTTTCCATCCCCTTCCTTAGGAACGTCAGCCAGATAGCATTATCGAAAAAATGAAACTAACAATTAAATAAGCTTCAAGAATTTGGACTGTGGTTTACCTGTGCTCCTAGATGGTGGACAAACATGCCACTTGTAGCATACCCAATAAGTGCACCTAGCGACGACGAGAATGCACAAAGGCTCTGCATGTCTGGGGCCAATGCTGGCTTGTCAATACTGTTCTTTGCAATGCATGCATCTATTGTAACATCAGCAATGGCAACTGCTGTGGAGATTCCCACGAAGCAAACTACTGCAGAAGTCACTGATAGTCCAACACTGGCAAGAATAGCAGTTGAAAACATTCCAAGCATTCCTACAACCACAAAAAAAGAGCGGATTTTTCAATCACGTCCATAATTGTGGGCTTGTGGCAAATATCAATGATGAACGCTTATAAGCACTTGTAACTTGTAAGTAAAGGACACAACAGAGGTTACTGGACAGCAACCCCTTGTAAGAGCATTGAAATGTTAGGACTTACGATACTTCTATGCAATTTGAAACAATAACAGATGCAGAACTTCTAATAAAGCATGTAGATTGTTTGGTGGAAAATTCAGAATTCACCAGTTCTGCCAGTTTATTATCATAACAGCTATGCAACTTCGGGTTATTCGACTTGTGTCAGACTAACAGTGTCATAGTACACCCCAAATATCTCTGGCGTGGAAGTACCTTACATGAGCTCCTCATATCTCACAGCATATGGTTTAGGACACTTTCTCATCTAGTATAAAAATTAAATGTGTTGCATATTTCCACTGGTCCTTGTTGATACTTAATAGGGGACCACTAAATTTAGTGCTAGTTTTTATATTTTCTGTAACAATTTCTAGCCTATGTTGTTTCGTCCTCAGGCATTTTTACCCGCATCATCGGCTTTTGTAATATAATCAGTCCTTATTAGTGGATAATAAATAAAATCAAATGCGATACCATTGCACAGATGAAAAGTTGCAAGGTGTCCCAAGTTATAGACAGTGGCGTAGCTACGGGGTGGACAGGGTGGTCCATGGACCACCCTGAAATTAAAAAATGTTTCTTTAAAAATAAATAAATTTATGTAAATGTTTCTACTATTGGACCACCCTGGCACAAGTGCCTAGAAACAATGCAATTCATGTACAGACATGCCGCCACAATGAATTAACTAAGAGGCTGACAGCGATATATACCAAACAGTCTAGTCTATGCCCCCACAGTAAGGGCAAATCAACAGCTTGTTCCAAAACAGATCAAGCCAGCAATAGTAAGAAAAATGCAGGCATACTCAAATATCTGAACCTACTCCACGTCGCAGTTGAGCTAACACAATTTCATCCACAATTCTGTCATATAAGCTGCCCAACCGCTCTCGGCCTCAAACGGGGTCGGCGTGCGCTTGTTTTCAGTTAAGACGACAGCAGTGTTCGAAAGACCCTCCACCAAGAACACAATTAGCATGCCATTACCCACTACAACAAATTCTGTATGAACACGAAGAAGGAGGTACCTCCGGGCTCCGGCAAGTAACAACATCTATCTATACAGGCTAAAGCAAATGTCGAGTCTCATCCATGAGTTGGGAGAGGTGGATGGATTCATCATTCATGGATGACTGACCTGAGAAGACGAAGTAGGGGCGGCGGCGGTAGCCTCGGACGGGGAAGACGTCGGTCATGACCCCCCAGAGGGGCTTGAGGACCCAGGGGACGTGGAAGAAGATGGAGAGGAACTGCACGGTGGCCGGCTGCACCCGCTGCACGTCCTTCCAGTAGTAGTCGGACGCCACCCGGAAGAAGGAGCCGGCGAACCCCTGGTTGAGGCCGTACACCAGCACCACCCCGGCCACGAACGTCGCGCCCAGCTCCCGGCACAGCATCCGCACCCACCGCACCGGCTCCAGCGCCGCCTCCGCCCACCCGCCGCCCCGCTCCGGCGCGCTGCCGGCGAGGCCGTCCGCCCCCATGGCCCCGTGCTCCTCCTCCAGCATCGGTCCTCGTCGGATCCCTTGACGGAGGAGCTCGGCGGGGGGTCGCGGCGCGGGCTAGGGGGCGGGCATGGGGCCGCGCGCTCGCGTCACGTGCGAGCGACTGCGGAGATGGAGTTGAGTGATGGAAAGGAGCTCGGCATTCGGGTTTCTTTATGGCGAGGGAGTGGTGAAGACGTGATCTTGGACGCTCGGACCGAGGAAGTGGTGGCGTTGGGGAGGTGAAGGTGAAGCTCAGCTCATCTGAGCACTTGAGCAGGGGTAGGTGTTGACTGGTAACGAGTATGGCTGACCTGTGGTGTACAATTTTCATCACGAATTGACCAAATCCATTGTGAATCTTCAATTTCTTCAAAGGTTGAGACTTGAGAGCAGGGAGTGCGTTCACCAGTGCTGACATGTGGCGCCATCTTTTCGCCACAAATTGACCAGTAATTAACTGCGACTTCTTTAACCGGTAACTATCCAAACTGGAAAATTAAATTTTTTGACGGGATACTACGACGGGCTGGGAGCCTGAACTTATATTAGCCAGGGAGAGATGACAACATTCAGGTAGTTACATAGGGTCAAGAAAAAGAAAGATTACAAGGGGAGCAGCCCCCAAAAAATATCAGAAGATAAGCTAAATTCTCGCAGATAAATGATACAACATGGTGCCCCAATCCGTTAGAGCATCTTTAGCCGTTTGGCGCCCCAGTGCATTCGGCGAAGGGCTTTGGGTGTTTGCGTCGGTGGTTTTTTCGGCTTGGGGGCGTCGAGTTTCCAGCCGCGCCCCCAGGTTTCGGCCCCCAAACGCAACAAAATTCAAAATTCTGTTTCCCGCTACCAAAAAACGACACAAGTTCGACAATCATCATGTCACAGGTCGGCGATCGAACATAGCCAAAGTCCGGCGATCAAAAGGGTAGGAACCATAGACATGGAACTCAAACGGTAGGCTCCTCTGTCGTAGGGCTGGCCGAGGTCGGCGTTGGCGTCGGCGTTGTGGGCACAGCTTCAGTGCTCGTTGTCGGCGTTGGCGTAGGCATTGTGGGCACAACTTCAGTGCTTGGCATCAGCGTTGACGTAGGCGTAGGCATAGTCGTGGACGTGGGCGTAAGGGCAGTGGTTGCCGCTAGTCCCGACATCTGGTTCAAGATGAGGCCGCGCTCCACCAGGTACCACGCCTTCACATGCTCGTCCATCGTCGACATGTCTGCCCCCATCAGGAATGCCAGGTCGGTGTTCCTCTTCTTCGCGGCGATGTTGGTCCTGAGAAGGTCGAGCTTGACATCCTGCTTCGCATCAACGTCGACCACCTCGCCTCGGATTTCTCCTCCCTCTTGACGGCATTGCTCTTGGTATCAGCGATGCACTGTTCGATCGACGATTGCAGCCGTTCGGCAGCGGGTGTCGCGTCCCTCGCTGCCTTGGCTCTTTTGTTGCCATCAGGGCGCCCTTCTTCCATCGCCGAGGCAGGCGCGTCCGGGTTGTAGACACCGTCCTTGGCCTTGGCTAGAGCGAGCCGGTATTCTGTCCATTTCTCACACGACTCGATTCTGGTGAACACATGAAGGAACTTGAACTCTTGGTTGTTATTGTCCTGGCGAAACATGTCGAACATCCGAAGCATTTGCACATTCGAAGAACAAGTGTAGGCGAAGAACTGGGCCGGCGAGCGATGGCCATACCCGACGCTCGAAGTTGGCGCCGCTTTCCGGGTGAGCCATGACCTCCTCTTGAACCCCATGCCACTTGTTGCAGACCTGCTGGATGGTCCCCCAATGGTTCGTCATGGCCTTCTCACCGCGATCCTTGTGGATGTTGACGAAGTCGGGATCGACCAACTTGCGCTCGTCGAATGCCATCTTGCTCCTCCTCCGGTACGTGCCGGCGTTCTAATTCGCGCCGGTGATCGGGTCGATGCTGACGGTCTTCCATGCTTCGGCGAGGCACTCGTCTTCCTTGGCCGTCCACTTGACACGAGGCTCGCCCGGCTGGCGGTGGTCGCCCGCTTCTTCTTTCTCCCTTTGGGCGTTGGCTCCGCCGGTTCTTCCTCCTCCACCTCCTCCTCGGCATCGTCGTGCTCATCCTCCATGTTGATGGCGGTATCCAGCGTTTCTTCTTGCGTGCAGAATCCGGGGCACGAAGCAGCGGCGACCGAGCCGCTCGTGATGATCTCGTCCATATCGGCGCCAGTGCTGCTGAACTGTGGCGCCGAGCCATGTGTGAAGGGTAGGGCCCCACGGCGCAGAGTCGGCGCAGGCGAGACTGAGTATGTCGGCGGCGAGTAGCTGAACTGGGTGTTGAGGCCGACGGTGAATGCGAGGGAGGGAGTGCGCGGGTCAGGGTTGAAGACGGGGGGGGGGGGAGTAGGTGCGCGCGGGTCGGGGTTGAAGGCGGGGGACGCGCGCGGGTCGGGGTTGAAGACGGGGGGACGCGCGCGGCGCCGCGGCATGCAGGAATGTGATGTTGGGGTTGAAGCCGCCATGCGCGTCGCCGTCGACGTAGCTAGGCGAGGGCGCATACCCCCACAGTGGCGGCGAGAAGTTGGCCGGCGAGCGATGCTCTGCTGGCTCCCCCACGCGCCTTGTAGGCACTGGTCAGCCTGTTGAGACGGAAAGTTTGCCATCCCCGTGCGAGACGCCTCCTCCTGCTCCGCCGCCGCCGCGTCCCTGGCCTTCTTCATGTTGAGCCTGTTCCGCCGATCGGTGGTGACCGCCGCTCGGTGGTGACCGTCGGCCTTCCACTGGGCGTTCGTCAAGCTCGGGGGCCTTGACATCGGCACCCTCGGCTTCCTCTGCTTTGGCTGGACGGAATCGATGGCTAGGCGAGGGGGCGCATATTTCTTCGGCGGCATGGTGAGCGGATCCGGGGGGAATGGCGAGAGCTGCGGGGGAGAAGGGGGTCGGCAATGGGAAAATGGAGGGAAAGGAAAAACGATGGGAAAATGGGCCGGTGTCGCCGACAGCGCGGGCCCAGCCTTTTTGCTTCAGCAGGTGCCCCCGGACGACCCCCGATGCGCTGGGTTCGGCTTGGGTTCGCCGGTTGTAATTTCGGCCCAAACCAGCGAAAAACGAGGATCTGGAGGTGCGGCTGGGCCGTTTTTTCGGCGCCGGCGCTAAAAAAAGCGCCCTGGAGGGCCTATTCAGGGGCGGCTGGAGATGCTCTTAGAAGGGCCTGCTTGACAGCATTTTTGCAGCCAGAACAATAGATCCTCTCCAGATCGTCGTAGAGTGGCATACAGATCCTCAGCGTGAGCACTGGAAAATTAAATTCAAGGTCAAAGATTGGATGATTAACTACTTCTACAAAAGTAGTGGCCAAAACTGCTGCCAGCCGGTAGAAATAATAACAGATTGTACAATACTCATGTGTTCCGAATGCTTGGTTCATGAACTACTTGATGGTTCATGGGCTGTTGGGTCTAAGGAGATCCCCTATCTGAAAACTCCAAAATTTTCTCCCTATCCTGTTTCGAAAAGAAGAAAAAAATTCCCTATCCCATTTCCTTTACATTTTTTAGGGAAATGATGTTTGCTCATCTAGCAGATCCCCTATTCTAAAACAAAATATGCAGACATTCAGGCAAATTTCTGCCCGAATAAAGGTAGAGGCGGGAGAAACCACATGAGACTTTCTGAATAACAGGAGAAGCACAAAACACATCCGAATTGGATTTCTTATTGACTTTCTCTGATCCATCATCACAAGTTTTCAACCCCTTGTCATGGCACTAATGGCAGATTTACAATCGGCAATCAGCTATGCTGCTCTATACAAATGGCACTATATATCAATATATATATATGTACTCGATACAAGAGAACAATGGCCGTGTTTCGCAGTGTTATGTGCAACCAAACCCTGAATGCTCAAGGCACATTATGGTCGAGCTCCGACGCCTACAACTCCTGTTTGCTTCATCCAGAGGGACCACTTGACCGCCTCTAGGAAATTCTCATTCCTCTGTAGAGCTGCTATGAGGTTAGTATACGTCACTCGATCAGCGTTGATACCTTTGATCCTCATCTCCTGCATCAGCTTGACAGCATCTTCGGGCATTCCCGCTATCCCGTAAGCCTTTATCAATGTGTTGTAACTGTACAGGTCTGGCTCAACGCCGCGGCTCTTTAGTTCCGAAAGAACGTAGGCGACGCCTTCGATCCAACCCTTTCTCCCATATATGTTCATCATAATATTGTAAGTGTAGTGGTCGAAGTCGCATCTTGCTCTCCTCATTTTCTGCAGAACAGCAGAGAACTCCTCCAGCTGGCCTGACTTTCCATAGGCATTCAGCATGCAATTGTACGCCTCGAGAGAAACCGGAAACCCTGCGTCCTGCATCTTTTGGACAAAGTAATTCATGCTGCGGTAATTCCCGCTCTGCGCGTACGCCGCGATGATAGTGTTGTATGATATGGTATCTGCCAGTCCTTGCTTCCGGGCCATGCTAAACACCTTCTCAGCCCTGTTGAAAAGCCCAGCTTTTCCATATATATCTAGCAACACATTCAGGGTGACAGTGCTGGCCAGGTGTCCTAGTTGAATCATTTCGTCGAAAATTCTCGAGAGCTCGTCGACTGGTATCGCTGGGCCACAGCAGTTAATAATGCAGTTATACATGGCTTCATCGCATTCAACCTCGCTCTTGAGTATCCGATAATATGTATCAGTCAACTTCTCGAGCAGGCCGCATTTCTGGTAAGTCCGAAGCATGTCAAGAAAAAGGTATTTATCAGGAACTATTTCCTTTTGTTTATCCATATCTTCCAGAACTGAGCAAGCATCTTCTGGTCTCCCAGCTTTATTATACATCCTCACAATTACACTATAAGCAATCATGTCAAGAACACAAGCTGAAGCCTTCAGCTCAAGGTACAAGGTTTCAGCATCAGTAAATCTCTCCATGATGCTGAAAACATCAATCATAGTGCAGCAAATGCGGAGATTTGGATGCGTTCGGGATTCTGGCATCTGGCTGTATATCCTTACAGCATCTTCATAACTGCCAGCCTCTTTGCAAGAACATATCAAGATATGATACAGATTGTCTTCAAAATCAGAATCTTTCCACTTCTTTTCACGCAAAACACAAAGAGCTTCTTCTAATAAAGAATTTTGAACAAACGTTGTTACTAAAATAGAGCATGAGGTAGCATCATACAAAACCTTCTTGTAGAAGCATGATTGCAGAATTGGTAGAACCTTATGCATCCTCCCGACTGTTCCGTATGCCCGGACAAGAATAGTAACAATAGATGAACACTGGCAGCCTGCTGCCCTCATGTCCCTAAGAATTTCAGCCGCGCTTTCACTGTCATCATGCCTTGCTATTAAGTTAATCATCGTGTAGAAGTTGGACGCGTTTGGTTGAAAACCGGAACTCTTGAGCTTCTTGTAATACGAAATTGCCTCTTGGTGTTTATCTGCTCTACCAAAACCTTCTATCATTGATCTATAAGTTGTTTCATCGGGAGCTAAACCTGAACTCTCAAGTCTGTGGAACACTTCCTTCGCCTTTTGCATTTCAGAAACCTTTCCATACCCTGTAATCACAGTATTGCATGCCACAACATTTGGGGAAACACCTCCATCTTCCATGGACTGCAACACCAATTCTGCTTCTTCCATTTTGCCCTGCTGACTGTAAGCATTTAGCTGCACTAACCAGTTCTCCATGTTTGGAACAACCCCATCATCTTTCATCAATGTGATAACCTCCTCGGACTTATCGAAAAGGCGTGAACGCGTGTACAGAGTTATCATGGCTGAGTAAGCATTGACACACTTGACATTGCATTCCCTCATTTTCGCGAAAGCGAATTCGGCCTCCTTGAGGCTCCCAGTCTTCTGGTAAAGGCCCATGAGCATACCAAATGTGGACACATTCGGCTGCACCTCCCTCTCCAGCATCACATGAAACCACTTTGTTCCCCAATCAGCAAGCCTCCTCTTGGCACAGACATACATCAGCCCGTTGAACGCCCGGGCATCGAGCCGGCAACCCGAAACAGCGACCATCTCGTGGAGCAACAGCTCGGCCCTCCTCCAGTCCTCCTTCCAGGCAATGGCCTGGAGAGCCAGCCGGTAGGCGTCGGCGTTCCTCTCGAGCTTCCCGTTGGCCTTCATCCACACGAAGAAGTCGAGGGCCTTCACATCGCTGTGCTTCTCCAGACGGATCAGGACGGAGTTGCACTCCTCGATGCTGGACTCCCGGCTGACGCCGGACAGAATCGCATTCACATCGGGATTGTTCACCAGAACTCTGCGAACCTGTGGATCCTTTCTCACGGGGGCGCGCCTGGGAGCCCTCGCCGGCTTGTCTCCGCCCGGCGGTCTCCTCCATAACCTCCCCCCTTTCTTCCTCCCCGCGGAGCTCGCCTGGCTGGCGGTGATGCCGTCCGCGATGTCCCGGCCAAGATCCGCTGCCACTCCGCCGGTGCGGCTGGCATCTTCAGACGGAGCGGACACGCACAGCGTGGACTCCGCGCGGCCGCCGTCCTCCGTAGAGCAAACCACGCCGTCCTTCAGAGCTGCCCTCGGATGGCTCCTCCAGGCAAGGAAGCCGTGGGATGCGGCGGCTCCGCCACGGGAGTGGCGCCGGTCCGCGGCGTACCCGACGCTGGTTGGCAGCACCCGAGAGCTGAACCCGACCAAATCCAGCCCCATCTCAGCTGGGTTCCCGGCCGGCAGCAAAGCAATCAGCTAGCGTGGGGGCATGGGGGTTCCGACTGGAGCTCCACTCCACTGCAGTAGAGCGGAGGAGTGGCGGCTGGGTAGGCGCGCGGGGTGGGCATTCTGGGTGGATTGCCGGATAGAGAGCGGGTGATGCAGGAGGGACAACCGCTGGACCTGGAGATGCGGCTGCTGCCGGCTTGGCTGCACGAGCGAGGGGTGTGGCGAGGATTTTATTTTATTTTATATATACCGTTTTGACCCGTTAGCGAAAGAATAACACAATTTGACCCTACTTTCATTCTTTTTTAAATCTGATCATTTTCAATATGCCATTAACTCGCGTTTTGCTTGCACGGAAGACGCCAAGATTCGCGGTGTCTGGCCCTGGTTCACCGTCTGGCAAAGGGATAAACACCACGGTTCGTGGCGCTTACTATTAAGGATTAATTAAATTTTTAATAATCCATGCTTTATGTTGGTTGTGTAGTTTCACAAACGCTAGTTACCGCCTGTAACCAGGGGCCTGATGACATAAGACATATGTTGTTCGAATGCAAATTGGCAATGGATGTGTGGATGATGCTTGGTCTTGAGCTTGTTATCAAACAGGCACTGAAAGTTGACAAGGCAGGTGAACTTGTGTTGGCTCATCTTCTGTGCCTTCCAGAACAACAAATCCAAGTTTTGGGCTTACCGAAGTTCAGAGAAACAATGGCAACGACAGTTTGGTATTTGTGATATGAAAGGCGAAAATTGACACATGACGAAGAAACTCAAAGCGCATATCAAATCAATATGTTAGTGGGAGGCTTAGTAGTAAATTATACCATCTCTTATAGCCTAAAGGCTCGCGTCCGATCAGATGCTTGGCTGAAACTAAAGTATGGTTACGTGAAATTAAACGTTGACGCGGGATTTGATAGTGACACCATAGGGGGGAATTTATAGCGGCTGCTAATGAAAAGATGGACCTCTGCTTCGACTCGTTCATAGCATAAGCAATTGCAGTGAAGTTTGGTTTGAATCTTGCTAATACCGTCGGATGCAGTAAGATTGAAGTGAATTCAGATAGCGTCGGATGCAGTAAGATTGAAGTGAATTCGGATAGCATGGAGGTGGTGAATGCGTTGAGCCAAGGCTACTCTTCTTCAGTCGCTTCATCCATTATAGATGACTGTTATTTCATGTCATTAGGTTTTTTCCATGTCACTTATGATCATTGTAATAGGGATCGTAATCGAGTAGCTCATGAACTAGCAAGGTTAGCTAGGTTTTCTTCTCCGAGTGTTTGGATGGATAACGCCCTGATGAGGTTATCCCTTTACTTGTAAACGATGCTACTTTACTTATGAATGAATAAAGGAGAAGAAGTTCATAAAAAGATGCTAGTTACCGCCTATGTAATAACGGCCTTGTATTAGGTATAAACACCCTACTCCTGTAGGCCGTATCAGTGTTCGCGGACTAGTTCCCACTGTTTCATGGACATATATGTTATCTGGTTTGGAGGTCAGCGTTGGAGATGCCCTTAGCCTTGGTCGTGCCCAAATCCCGGCTCTGCACTGCTGATCAAGGTAGCCATTGGGATATGTTTGGTTAAACGGTATTGAAATCAAATCGTGGGGGTTAATGATAACAGAATGGAAAAAATCCAAATGTTTTGGGTTCAGGTTAGTAAATCTAATGGAAACCGAGGAGAGATACTAGACAAGGCGCAACATGCCAGCATGTAGAGGAGACCGCTGTCGGGGATCCACACAAGGAGCACTCCCTCGGGCAGGGAAGGGGATCCAGAGTCACCTTCCCTTCTCTCATGGCTTTCCCTTCTCTCTTCTGGAGCTTGGAGTTCAAGGGGTTTGGAAACTTCTTAACAAAGGTCTTCTTAGGGAATCTTGGTTTATCTCCTCTCTTCTCATAGGACAAGCTTCGGAGAAGTGATCCGACTCATCACAATTATAGCAATTTCTTCTCTTATTTGGGAATCTTCGCTTGAGGGCTCCCGAGCTAAACTTCTTCACAAAGAGTACCATATCTTCATATAAGGGACACTCATCCAAGTCAATCTCATCACCATATTCGTAATCTTCTTCTTCGTCACTTTGTTTCTCAACATACACTTGTTTGTCCTTCAAGGCAATATTTGGCTTTGATGTAGCACTTTGCATGGCAAGATGTCTTGTGTTCTTCATATTGTTGGAATGTAGCAATAACATCACCGGGAGTCTTGCTTTTGAAACCATACTCACACCTTATGTCCCACACCATATTTTCATGATGGAGAGAGAGCAGTCAACAACTTGTCCACAAGATACTGCTTTATCATGTGAAACCATCTTGAGTCTTGTCACAATCAAAGCACTCAATGTCGACGACGAGAGTCTTGAGGCACTCATGGAGATGTTAGGGAGTCTCATCTTTCTCCATGCAAAAGTAATGCAATGCACTCTTGGCTATCTCATACTGGATTTGTTGATGAGAGGTGGTGCCGGTCTTGGACCTCACAATGCCCTCCTATAGCTCTTTGGCACTTGTGAGATGAGGATATGGCCTCTTCCGATCATCTGATATGCCCTTCCTTATAAGTGCGCATGTGGATGTGTTAAGGTGCTTATCATAGACTTCTGATGGTGTGAGATCATTTGGGTTGACGAGGTAGTAGTCGGTCTCCACGATATCCCACATCTCATCGGTGGTGAACTTAAGATGATCCTGCATAACAACCTTCCAAAGAGCAAAGTTTGCCTTCTCATCAAGCACATGAGGAATACCATAGAAGTTATACTTAGGTTTCTTAATTTTAGCTTCTAGGTAAATCCATTGGATATCGGTGGAGTTATTTCCCAAGGGAGGTTGTTGGGTCAAAGGAGGAGTGAAAGCAAGGAATACTTCTTGGGTTACCAATAGGTATAGCATTCGGGATCAATGCGACCATCTTCGCTTGTACCACGGCCTCAATAGAAGCATCATGTTCAAATTTTTGTTTCTCAAGTGCTCTAGCCAAATCATCAAAGGAGAATATCTTATCCTCTTCCGGTGATGTGTCTACTTGCTCCCAAGAAGCCAAAATCGCCATAATTACTAGGGTCCCATAAGAGTTCATCTCGCTCTAGGGCGGTTAAGCCATAAGAATAGAGCACAAGGCTCTAATACCAATTGAAAGGATCGAGACGGGCCTAGGGGTGAATAGGTCAAATTGCAAATTTTAATGACTACTTACCAATTTTAGGCAATTATGTGGAATATGAAAGTGAGCCTAACAATTGCAAAGATGATTCTAGTGCAAGTAGTAGTTCAAGAATAACTAGTAAGGGAACAAACAAGCACAATATAATGTAAGTAAGACAATGAGACAAATAACCACAAGTAGAGAGTTAGGGTTAGTGATAACCGAAACTCCGAAGTAACATCATTTGTTTCTGATGGGTATTGGCTGGTATCGAGTTTGACTAACATTGGAATTTTTTTACGCGAGAACTATTTACGGACAAAGCGAACCAAACAACAATGCCGAGGATGCCCATAATGACTCCACATGTTTGGCGAAGACCTTTATCGGTTTGAACCACAATGTTGAGGATTGAAATAATTTTGTATTCCATTCCCTTTGTCTCATAATATTTTATTTGCCCGAGATTCGATCGTCAGTATCACCATACCTAGTTTAATAGCATTACTAGCAAGTTCTCTTTACTCATTTCGTAATACAATATCCCCGTGACTAAGCACAATAGTCACATTCTTGCAAGCTATTTAGGATGTTGTATTACCAAGAGGGACCAGAGATATCTCTCCGTCATATGGAGTGACAAATCCCAGTCTTGATCCATGCAACCCAACTAGTACTTTCCGAGGTACATGAAGAGCACATTTATGATAATCCAGTTACGAAGTGATGGTTGATACCCACAAAGCATTTTTCGGTATTAGGGAGTGGCATAATCTCATGGTCTAAGGAATAGATACTTGACATTAACAAAGCTATAGCAATTTAAACGATCAGGTGCTAAGCTTATGATTGGGTCTGTCCATCACATCATTCTTCTAATGATGTGATCCCGTCATTAAATGACAACTCATGTCCATGGTTAGGAAACCTTAACCATTTTTAATCAACGAGCTAGTCTAGTAGAGGCTCACTAGGGACATATTGTTTGTTTATGTATCCACACATATATTTGACTTTCCGGATAATACAATTATACATGGAGAATAAACACTTATCAAGAACAAGGAAATATGATAATAACAACTTTATTATTGCCTCTAGGGCATATTTCAAACATCATACATCCCGAGCATGAGCACAAAGGCACCCGACTGGCGGCCATTTGCCCATAGAAAATGTTAACCACTTCATGTTTTGTGCTGTAATTTCTATATATGGTCACTCCTGAACAGAGCCCGGGCGGCTGTCCGAAGTTCTCAAGAGGTGGCTCTACCACTGATCAGATGTGCTTATTGGTAGACCAATATGTAGGCCAGGGGACCGATGCCCCCCTCCTCATGTTAGAACATCTATAACTAACCACACTTCCTAAATTCTAAATATCAAATCCATGCACAACGATTATACAACACAAATTCAACATACATTCAACGATACAAAACTAGTGTAGACTGAATAAATTCAATACTAAGATTCAATAGTTCATATATAGATAAGCGATACGAGATGAACTTGACACTCGATGAACAATCATCGATTGATGAAATGTAATCTAATGTCAAGCTACCTCGTTCACGCAACAAGAATTGATGGACCTAATGCAACAAAAGAGAAGCTTACCGTCACCCGCCACCGCGGCTATTTAAGCCAGTCAGCGCGTGCCTCGCGCGGCGAGGTGGATCTAAACCAGCAGTACTTTTGAACGATTTGGGTGGGTCCGGCTTGACACGGCATATGTGGCGGGCGTGCCAGAGCGTTCCCATATCCGCCTTAGATGTAGGCCAGGTATGAGGAATGACGGTCAGTCCGGACATTTAGGCAGGAAAAGGGGCACCCGGTTGGATGGGGTTTTTTGATCCCGACACTGACTATGCAACCCGTCCATGCGTTTAGAGCGGATTTGAGGATTGTGTTTGTAGATGCTCTTAGAAAAGGAGCGGGGCATTTCATCACAAATGCTTTTGTCGGAATAAAAATGTTCATTGATTCCCTAAATGCACAACGTTTTCAACATAGTGTGCAATGCACAAAATTGCCCACGCCTACATTTTAACATGCATACAAATAAGTGCACATGATTGTTTTTCTTTCCTCTCTCCCAAAGCAACTTTGGAACCTTCTTCCCCTTGATCTTCGTCGGCGAGCCCATGGATTCGCCTCCCCTCCGCCTGCCGCTTCAGCGGCCGGTGGCGGGGAGAAGAATCCTGGTGTCTCGACTCCCGCTAGTAGATAGGTAGGGTTTTAGTCCTCGCTGGGGCGGCGTTTGGACGGATGATGGTGCTCCTTCTTCGAGTCAGTCTTCCGAATTTTGATCCTCCTCAAGTTCGTTCATTGGGATGGATTAGACAGAGTTTTAGCGTAGATTATTGCCCTGAACATTGACTGGTCGATAACTGGATAACTTAATACCAGTCAATGTTACAGATCTAGAGCATAGTGCTTTTAATTTTCTAGTGATTGATAATAGATTTACAAATCTAGAGCTATGCTCATTGATTTAATTTCTAGGTGTACATGCTAGTTGTTTTTATGTGATTTGTGTTTTGTTTTCTGGTTCTTTTCGACGTATGTACAAGTTTACAAGCTAGGTATATCATTTGATCATAAAATAATTACGGTATAGTTAGGGCATATATTTTTTTCACCCGTACTACTGAATGGGTTCAGAGCACAAATTGTTTCATTTTCTGTGACATACCAGTGCCCTTTCACCGTGCTAAAGCAGGCTAGTTTGGCGTTGAAAGGACGACAGCCTTTTGTGCATAGGAACACGAAGTTGACACTTTAATTTTCTACGTAGGCTTTACAGAAAGGTTAGGATAGGAGTGATGAAACAGCAAGGTTGCATATGGATTTCAGATGGAAATTTTGGTCCATGTACACCTTTATGTATATAGGAAATTTTGGAGGAGCACCGGCGGCGGCGTCAGAAGGGTCGCGGGTGTAGGAAGGGGTGAGGGGATGTCGGCGCGCAGCGCGGGCGGGACAAAAGCGGTGCGGCCGGAGAAAGTGCAGCGCGCGGGAGCGGGCGCACGAAATAAGCGGGGCACGATACAGTTTCGTCCCGCGCATTGAACCACTTATGCCGCACGCGCGTTTTTTGCGCCTTCGCTGGAGCGCCCGGAGCGGCTGCGCGCGCGCAAAAAACTCTATTTTTCCAGCGCGGTGCTTATATCGCGCGGCTGTTGGAGATGCTCTATAGCCGGAACCCCTACTTCTTCCTCAAACGTCCAAAACGCCCTCCCGGTCAGTGCCCGGTCAAAAAAAAGCTGACTCAACCAAACCCCTTATTTTCATTCTAAACGTTCGGACTAACCGACGTATCTCAAACCCATCTCAAATCTGGGGCAATATGAGGATGCCCGGTCACGGCCGGACACTCCTGCCACCTCAGCCAAAATCATATGGACCCACAAGTCATCCACATCTTTATTTCCCCTCTCGTCCATGGCTGGCAGCTCCTTCGGCTCGCAGTTCGCGCTGCTGGACGCGGACGCGGCGTCGTCGTGCTCCTCCGGCTACTTCTGCTCGACGCGGACGGGGCAACGTAGACCGAGGACGAACACAGTGGGCATAGCTAGGATCACCGGAGGCGCGCTGAAGAGGAGCTGAGCCGCGGGGGCTGCACTACACACATGCCTGACACGCCCACTGCCACAAGCAGCAGCGTCGCGGGCGTCCGCGCGTGCCAGCCGGAGGCCGCGGCCTCGCGGGCGAGCGCGCGTGCAGCCGCCGCAGCCGCGCGGGCGAGCTGGCCGGAGGCCGTGGCCTCTAGGGCGTGCGCGCGTGCGGCCGCCGCAGCCTCGCGGACGTGCGCGGGTGCAACCGCCGCCGCAGCCGATGGCTTGCGTGCTGGCCGCAGCCATGCGCGGGTGCGCGTGCAGCAGCAGCCACGTTATGACCGGGCTGGCGGCCGCCGTTGCCCACATCTGGCCCGTCATCTGCGATTTTGTGTTCTCCTTTTTCTCTGCGTGCTCTGGTGATGCCGCCCGTAAGAGCATGTCTAGTAGAACCCTCAAACCCTTAAAACAGTTTTAAGGGTTGAGAAGTGCCAGTTTTTGGCACTTTTAAGGGTTGAAAAACAGGAGCAAAGACTAGAACCCTCAACCTCAACTTTTAAAACTATCATTTTACATATCACATCATCATATGACATATCACAAATTCCATCACATTTGACATATAACAATAATCATTCTAGTTATTATTACACCACAGAATAAAACAATAATCATTCAAATTATTACAACAATGTTTGAGCAAATTACAATAATTGTTCGAATCAAATAGGACATAGAAAAGTAAAACAAAGATACATCATGGGCCCGCCGCCCATCCAACTGCCAGTGGTGCTCTACTAGATCATCCCGGAGCCGACCATGAGTGGTTGCATCCTCAATTTCACGATGTGCTTGAAGAAAAGCGTGTATGAGAAGGGTTTCTTTCCGGTTGCACATGGGTACCAACATTGTCATAGAAACAAGGGAGGTTTAACCCTCTCTCATCCTCTAGGATCATGTTGTGTAGAATCACACAACATTTCATGATGTTCACCAAGGTTTTTTTTGGAAATATGCCTAGAGGCAATAATAAAATGGTTATTATTATATTTCCTTGTTCATGATAATTGTCTATTGTTCATGCTATAATTGTGTTATCCGGAAATCGTAATACATGTGTGAATACATAGACCACAATATGTCCCTAGTGAGCCTCTAGTTGACTAGCTCGTTGATCAACAGATAGTCATGGTTTCCTGACTATGGACATTGGATGTCATTGATAACGGGATCACATCATTAAGAAAATGATGTGATAGACAAGACCCAATCCTAAGCATAGCACAAAAGATCGTGTAGTTCATTTGCTAGAGCTTTTCCAAATGTCAAGTATCATTTCCTTAGACCATGAGATTGTGCAACTCCCGGATACCGTAGGAGTGCTTTGGGTGTGCCAAACGGCACAACGTAACTGGGTGACTATAAAGGTGCACTACGGGTATCTCCGAAAGTGTCTGTTGGGTTGGCACGAATCGAGACTGGGATTTGTCACTCCGTATGACGGAGAGGTATCTCTGGGCCCACTCGGTAATGCATCATCATAATGAGCTCAATGTGACCAAGTGTTTGGTCACGGGATCATGCATTACGGTACGAGTAAAGTGATTTGCCGGTAACAAGATTGAACAAGGTATTGGGATACCGACGATCGAATCTCGGGCAAGTAACGTACCGATTGACAAAGGGAATTGTATACGGGATTGATTGAATCCTCGACATCGTGGTTCATCCGATGAGATCATCGTGGAACATGTGGGAGCCAACATGGGTATCCAGATCCCGCTGTTGGTTATTGACCGGAGAGTCGTCTCGGTCATGTCTGCATGTCTCCCGAACCCGTAGGGTCTACACACTTAAGGTACGGTGACGCTAGGGTTGTAGAGATATTAGTATGCGGAAATCCGAAAGTTGTTCGGAGTCCCGGATGAGATCCCGGACGTCAAGAGGAGTTCCGGAATGGTCAGGAGGTGAATAATTATATATAGGAAGTCCAGTTTCGGCCACCGGGAATGTTTCGGGGGTCACCGGTATTGTACCGGGACCACCGGAAGGGTCCCGGGGGTCCACCGGGTGGGGCCACCTATCCCGGAGGGCCCCATGGGCTGAAGTGGGGAAGGGAACCAGCCCCTGGTGGGCTGGTGCGCCCCCTTGGGCCTCCCCTGCGCCTAGGGTTGGAAACCCTAGGGGTGGGGGGCGCCCCACTTGGCTTGGGGGGCAAGCCACCCCCTTGGCCGCCGCCCCCTTTGGAGATGGGATCTCCCAGGGCCGGCGCCCCCCAGGGGGCCTATATAAAGAGGGGGGAGGGAGGGCAGCCGCACCGCAGCCCCTGGCGCCTCCCTCTCCCTCCCGTAACACCTCTCCCTCTCGCTGAGCTTGGCGAAGCCCTGCCGAGATCCCCGCTACTTCCACCACCACGCCGTCGTGCTGCTGGATCTCCATCAACCTCTCCTTCCCCCTTGCTGGATCAAGGAGGAGGAGACGTCTTCCCCAACCGTACGTGTGTTGAACGCGGAGGTGCCGTCCGTTCGGCGCTCGGTCATCGGTGATTTAGATCACGACGAGTACGACTCCATCAACCCCGTTCACTTGAACGCTTCCGCTCGCGATCTACAAGGGTATGTAGATGCACTCCTCTCTCTCGTTGCTAGATGACTCCATAGATTGATCTTGGTGATGCGTAGAAATTTTTTGATTTCTGCTACGATCCCCAACAGTGGCATCATGAGCTAGGTCTATGCATAGTTTCTATGCACGAGTAGAACACAAACTTGTTGTGGGCGTAGATGTTGTCAATTTTCTTGCCACTACTAGTCTTATCTTATTTCGGCGGCATTGTGGGATGAAGCGGCCCGGACCGACCTTACACGTACGCTTACGTGAGACAGGTTCCACCGACTGACATGCACTAGTTGCATAAGGTGGCTAGCGGGTGTCTGTCTCTCCCACTTTAGTCGGAACGGATTCGATGAAAAGGGTCCTTATGAAGGGTAAATAGAAATTGGCATATCACGTTGTGGTTTTACGTAGGTAAGAAACGTTCTTGCTAGAAACCTATAGAAGCCACGTAAAAACTTGCAACAACAATTAGAGGACGTCTAACTTGTTTTTGCAGCATATGCCTTGTGATGTGATATGGCCAAAAGGATGTGATGAATGAAATATATGTGATGTATGAGATTGATCATGTTCTTGTATTAGGAATCACGACTTGCATGTCGATGAGTATGACAACCGGCAGGAGCCATAGGAGTTGTCTTTATTTTTTGTATGACTTGCGTGTCATTAAATAACACCATGTAAATTACTTTACTTTATTGCTAAACACGTTAGCCATAGAAGTAGAAGTAATCGTTGGCGTGACAACTTCATGAAGACACGATGATGGAGATCATGATGATGGAGATCATGGTGTCATGCCGGTGACAAAGATGATCATGGCGCCCCGAAGATGGAGATCAAAGGAGCAAAATGATATTTGCCATATCATGTCACTATTTGATTGCATGTGATGTTTATCATGTTTTACATCTTATTTGCTTAGAACGACGGTAGCTTAAATAAGATGATCCCTCGCAATAATTTCAAGAAAGTGTTCCCCCTAACTGTGCACCGTTGCGAAGGTTTGTTGTTTCGAAGCACCACGTGATGATCGGGTGTGATAGATTCTAACGTTCGAATACAACGGGTGTAAGCCAGATTTACACACGCAATACACTTAGGTTGACTTGACGAGCCTAGCATGTACAGACATGGCCTCGGAACACGGAAGACCGAAAGGTCGAGCATGAGTCGTATAGAAGATACGATCAACATGAAGATGTTCACCGATGTTGACTAGTCCGTCTCACGTGATGATCGGACACGGCCTAGTTGACTCGGATCATGTTTCACTTAGATGACTAGAGGGATGTCTATCTGAGTGGGAGTTCATTGAATAATTTGATTAGATGAACTTAATTATCATGAACTTAGTCTAAAATATTTACAATATGTCTTGTAGATCAAATGGCCCATGTTGCCCTCAACTTCAACGCGTTCCTAGAGAAAACCAAGCTGAAAGATGATGGCAGCAACTATACGGACTGGGTCCGGAACCTAAGGATCATCCTCATAGCTGCCAAGAAAGATTATGTCCTAGAAGCACCGCTAGGTGAAGCACCAATCCCAGAGAACCAAGACGTTATGAACGCTTGGCAGCAGCGTGCTGATGATTACTCCCTCGTTCAGTGCGGCATGCTTTACAGCTTAGAACCGGGGCTCCAAAAGCGTTTTGAGCAACACGGAGCATACGAGATGTTCGAAGAGCTGAAAATGGTTTTCCAAGCTCATGCCCGGGTCGAGAGATATGAAGTCTCCGACAAGTTCTTCAGTTGTAAGATGGAGGAAAATAGTTCTGTCAGTGAGCACATACTCAAAATGTCTGGGTTACACAACCGCTTGTCCCAGCTGGGAGTTAATCTCCCGGATGACGCGGTCATTGACAGAATCCTTCAGTCGCTTCCACCGAGCTTCAAGAGCTTTGTGATGAACTTCAATATGCAGGGGATGGAAAAGACCATTCCTGAGGTATATTCAATGCTGAAATCAGCGGAGGTGGAGATCAAAAAGGAACATCAAGTGTTGATGGTGAATAAAACCACTAAGTTCAAGAAAGGCAAGGGTAAGAAGAACTTCAAGAAGGACGGCAAGGGAGTTGCCGCGCCCGGTAAGTCAGTTGCCGGGAAGAAGCCAAAGAATGGACCCAAGCCTGAAACTGAGTGCTTTTATTGCAAGGGAAGTGGTCACTGGAAGCGGAACTGCCCCAAATACTTAGCGGACAAGAAGGCCGGCAACACCAAAGGTATATGTGATATACATGTAATTGATGTGTACCTTACCAGTACTCGTAGTAGCTCCTGGGTATTTGATACCGGTGCGGTTGCTCATATTTGTAACTCAAAACAGGAGCTGCGGAATAAGCGGAGACTGGCGAAGGACGAGGTGACGATGCGCGTCGGGAATGGTTCCAAGGTCGATTTGATCGCCGTCGGCACGCTACCTCTACATTTACCTACGGGATTAGTTTTAAACCTCAATAATTGTTATTTAGTGCCAGCTTTGAGCATGAACATTGTATCTGGATCTCGTTTAATGCGAGATGGCTACTCATTTAAATCCGAGAATAATGGTTGTTCTATTTATATGAGAGATATGTTTTATGGTCATGCCCCGCTGGTCAATGGTTTATTCTTAATGAATCTCGAACGTGATGTTACACATATTCATAGTGTGAATACCAAAAGATGTAAAGTTGATAACGATAGTCCCACATACTTGTGGCACTGCCGCCTTGGTCACATTGGTGTTAAGCGCATGAAGAAGCTCCGTGCTGATGGACTTTTGGAGTCTCTTGATTACGAATCATTTGACACGTGTGAACCATGCCTCATGGGTAAGATGACCAAGACTCCGTTCTCCGGAACAATGGAGCGAGCAACCAACTTATTAGAAATCATACATACTGATGTGTGCGGTCCAATGAGTGTTGAGGCTCGCGGTGGCTATCGTTATGTTCTCACTCTCACTGATGACTTGAGTAGATATGGGTATGTCTACCTAATGAAACACAAGTCTGAGACCTTTGAAAAGTTCAAGGAATTTCAGAGTGAGGTTGAGAATCAACGTGACAGAAAAATAAAATTCTTACGATCAGATCGTGGAGGGGAATATTTGAGTCACGAATTTGGCACACACTTAAGGAAATGTGGAATAGTTTCACAACTCACGCCGCCTGGAACACCTCAGCGAAATGGTGTGTCCGAACATCGTAATCGCACTCTATTGGATATGGTGCGATCTATGATGTCTCTTACCGATCTACCACTCTCATTTTGGGGCTATGCTTTAGAGACTGCCGCATTCACTTTAAATAGGGCTCCGTCGAAATCCGTTGAGACGACACCGTATGAGTTATGGTTTGGGAAGAAACCTAAGCTGTCGTTTCTAAAAGTTTGGGGATGTGATGCTTATGTCAAGAAACTTCAACCTGAAAAGCTCGAACCCAAGTCGGAAAAATGCGTCTTCATAGGATACCCTAAGGAAACCATTGGGTATACCTTCTACCTCAGATCCGAAAGCAAGATCTTTGTTGCCAAGAATGGGTCCTTTCTGGAGAAAGAGTTTCTCTCGAAAGAAGTAAGTGGGAGGAAAGTGGAACTTGATGAAGTACTACCTCTTGAACCGGAAAGTAGCGCAGCTCAGGAAGATGTTCCTGTGATGCCTGCACTGACTAGAGAGGAAGCTAATGATGATGATCAAGGTACTTCGGATCAAGTTACTACTGAACTTCGTAGGTCCACAAGGACACGTTCCGCGCTAGAGTGGTACGGCAACCCTGTCTTGGAAATCATGTTGTTAGACAACGGTGAACCTTCGAACTATGAAGAAGCGATGGTGGGCCAAGATTCCGACAAATGGCTAGAAGCCATGAAATCCGAGATAGGATCCATGTATGAAAACGAAGTATGGACTTTGACTGACTTGCCCGATGATCGGCGAGCCATAGAAAATAAATGGATCTTTAAGAAGAAGACGGACGCGGATGGTAATGTGACCATCTATAAGGCTCGACTTGTCGCTAAGGGTTATCGACAAGTTCAAGGGGTTGACTTCCGTGAGACTTTCTCACTCGTAGCGAAGCTGAAGTCCGTCCGAATCATGTTAGCAATTGCCACATTCTATGATTATGAGATATGGCAAATGGACGTCAAAACGGCATTCCTTAACAGCTTTCTTAAGGAAGAATTGTATATGATGCAGGTGGAAGGTTTTGTCGATCCTAAGAATGCTAACAAGGTATGCAAGCTCCAGCGCTCCATCTATGGGCTGGTGCAAGCATCTCGGAGTTGGAACATTCGATTTGATGAGATGATCAAAGCATTTGGGTTTGCACAGACTTATGGAGAAGCCTGTGTTTACAAGAAAGTGAGTGGGAGCTCTGTAGCATTTCTCATATTATATGTGGATGACATACTATTGATGGGAAATGATATAGAATTCTTGGAAAGTATAAAGGCCTACTTGAATAAGTGTTTTTCAATGAAGGACCTTGGAGAAGCTGCTTACATATTAGGCATCAAGATCTATAGAGATAGATCAAGACGCCTCATCGGTCTTTCACAAAGTACGTACCTTGACAAGATATTGAAGAAGTTCAATATGGATCAGTCCAAGAAGGGGTTCTTGCCTGTATTGCAAGGTGTGCAATTGAGCACGGCTCAATGCCCGACCACGGCAGAAGATAGAGAAAAGATGAGTGTCATCCCCTATGCCTCGGCCATAGGGTCTATTATGTATGCCATGCTGTGTACCAGACCTGATGTAAACCTTGCCGTAAGTTTGGTAGGAAGGTACCAAAGTAATCCCGGCATGGAACACTGGACAACGGTCAAGAATATCCTGAAGTACCTAAAGAGGACTAAGGATATGTTTCTCGTTTATGGAGGTGACGAAGAGCTCGTCGTAAAGGGTTACGTCGATGCTAGCTTCGACACAGATCTGGATGACTCTAAGTCACAAACCGGATACGTGTATATTTTGAATGGTGGGGCAGTAAGTTGGTGCAGTTGCAAGCAAAGCGTTGTGGCGGGATCTACATGTGAAGCGGAATATATGGCGGCCTCAGAGGCAGCACAAGAAGCAATCTGGGTGAAGGAGTTCATTACCGACCTAGGAGTTATTCCCAATGCGTCGGGCCCGATGACTCTCTTCTGTGACAACACTGGAGCTATTGCCCTTGCCAAGGAGCCCAGGTTTCACAGGAAGACCAGGCATATCAAGCGTCGCTTCAACTCCATTCGTGAAAGTGTTCAAAATGGAGACATAGATATTTGTAAAGTACATACGGACCTGAATGTAGCAGATCCGTTGACTAAACCTCTCCCTAGAGCAAAACATGATCAACACCAGAACTCTATGGGTGTTCGATTCATCACAATGTAACTAGATTATTGACTCTAGTGCAAGTGGGAGACTATTGGAAATATGCCCTAGAGGCAATAATAAAATGGTTATTATTATATTTCCTTGTTCATGATAATTGTCTATTGTTCATGCTATAATTGTGTTATCCGGAAATCGTAATACATGTGTGAATACATAGACCACAATATGTCCCTAGTGAGCCTCTAGTTGACTAGCTCGTTGATCAACAGATAGTCATGGTTTCCTGACTATGGACATTGGATGTCATTGATAACGGGATCACATCATTAGGAGAATGATGTGATGGACAAGACCCAATCCTAAGCATAGCACAAAAGATCGTGTAGTTCGTTTGCTAGAGCTTTTCCAAATGTCAAGTATCATTTCCTTAGACCATGAGATTGTGCAACTCCCGGATACCGTAGGAGTGCTTTGGGTGTGCCAAACATCACAACGTAACTGGGTGACTATAAAGGTGCACTACGGGTATCTCCGAAAGTGTCTGTTGGGTTGGCACGAATCGAGACTGGGATTTGTCACTCCGTATGACGGAGAGGTATCTCTGGGCCCACTCAGTAATGCATCATCATAATGAGCTCAATGTGACCAAGTGTTTGGTCACGGGATCATGCATTACGGTACGAGTAAAGTGACTTGCCGGTAACAAGATTGAACAAGGTATTGGGATACCGACGATCGAATCTCGGGCAAGTAACGTACCGATTGACAAAGGGAATTGTATACGGGATTGATTGAATCCTCGACATCGTGGTTCATCCGATGAGATCATCATGGAACATGTGGGAGCCAACATGGGTATCCAGATCCCGCTGTTGGTTATTGACCGGAGAGTCGTCTCGGTCATGTCTGCATGTCTCCCGAACCCGTAGGGTCTACACACTTAAGGTTCGGTGACGCTAGGGTTGTAGAGATATTAGTATGCGGAAATCCAAAAGTTGTTCGGAGTCCCGGATGAGATCCCGGACGTCACGAGGAGTTCCGGAATGGTCCGGAGGTGAATAATTATATATAGGAAGTCCAGTTTCGGCCACCGGGAATGTTTCGGGGGTCACCGGTATTGTACCGGGACCACCGGAAGGGTCCCGGGGGTCCACCGGGTGGGGCCACCTATCCCGGAGGGCCCCATGGGCTGAAGTGGGGAAGGGAACCAGCCCCTGGTGGGCTGGTGCGCCCCCCTTGGGCCTCCCCTGCGCCTAGGGTTGGAAACCCAAGGGGTGGGGGGCGCCCCACTTGGCTTGGGGGGCAAGCCACCCCCTTGGCCGCCGCCCCCTTTGGAGATGGGATCTCCCAGGGCTGGCGCCCCCCAGGGGGCCTATATAAAGAGGGGGGGAGGGGTGGCAGCCGCACCGCAACCCCTGGCGCCTCCCTCTCCCTCCCGTAACACCTCTCCCTCTCGCTGAGCTTGGCGAAGCCCTGCCGAGATCCCCGCTACTTCCACCACCACGCCGTCGTGCTGCTGGATCTCCATCAACCTCTCCTTCCCCCTTGCTGGATCAAGAAGGAGGAGACGTCTTCCCCAACCGTACGTGTGTTGAACGCGGAGGTGCCGTCCGTTCGGCGCTCGGTCATCGGTGATTTGGATCACGACGAGTACGACTCCATCAACCCCGTTCACTTGAATGCTTCCGCTCGCGATCTACAAGGGTATGTAGATGCACTCCTCTCTCTCGTTGCTAGATGACTCCATAGATTGATCTTGGTGATGCGTAGAATTTTTTTGATTTCTGCTACGATCCCCAACATTTTTGTCCCAAAACCGAGCTGGACCCCGAACTATGGCAAACCTTGCTTGCAAAACACCGAAAGCTCTCTCAATATCCTTGCGGGCTGCCTCTTGTGCCTTGGTGAAATGAGCCTCTTTTCTTGTTAAGGGCACCCCATTTTTCTCCGTGATGGACTTCACAAGAGTTGCCCATTCGGGATAGATGCCATCGGTGAGATAGTATCCCATTGAGTACTCATTGTCCATGATTTTGTAGTTGCAAGCTGGAGCATCCCCAGAAATTAATATTTTGAACAAAGGAGATCTATTGAGGACATTGATATCATTGAGTGTTCCCGGCAACCCAAAGAATGCATGCCAAATCCATGTGTCCTCCGATGCTACGGCCTCAAGCACAATGGTAGCATCACGGCTTTTACCGCAATACATTCCGTGCCATGCCTTTGGGCAATTTTCCACCTCCAATGCATGCAATCAAGACTACCAAGCATCCCCGGCCATCCCCTTTTTTCATTCATTTCCATTAATCTCTTTGTATCTTCCTCGTTTGGTGCCCGAAGATACTGCTCACCATACAATCGGATGACCAACTTGGCAAACCTACGGACGGACTCCGTGGTTGTATCTTGCCCAATGCGAAGATACTCGTCGGTATAATCCGCGGGTATGCCATAAGCGAGTACCCGCATTGCCGCCGATATCTTTTGATATGCACTAAACCCCATGATACCGGCGGCGGATCTACGACGTTTAAAGTAATCGGAGGCGGCCTCACAATCGGTGACAATCTTCACAAACAAACTACGACACATTCGGTACCTTCTGCGGAAGAGACGAGGAGGGTATGTAGGTACCTCCGCGAAGTAGTCTTGCATCAAATGCTCGTGTCCGAGAGCGCGGTTCCGGTAGATGGTGAGTCGCCCCATCTTCGACCCTCTCCTCTGATCCATAAGCTTCGCGCGGTCTTCAAACGCTTGCACGTCGACGAGGAGGCTTATCATCTCGATGTCGTCGTCTTGCAACAACTCGTCAATGTCCGAATCGTCGGATGACGACCAATCCGATGAATCGGACAACGAGTCCATGTCGTCGTTGTTCGCCTCCATCTACATACCGAGTGGCAACAATTGTGAGTGCCAATGAAGCAAAAACTAAAAACTAAAAAATTAAAAAATTAAAAAAATCTCACCTTCGGGAGCCGGGGACTGGCGTCGAGCGGGGCGGGGACGGCATCGGGGGCCGGCGTCGAGCGGGGCGGGGACGGCGTCGGGGGCCGGCGTCGAGCGGGGCGGGGACGCAGGCGGGCGGCCGGGGCGGGGCGCGGAGGGGCGGCAGGCGGGCGTCCGGGGCGGCGGGCGGGCGGCGTCGATGCGGAGGGGCGGGGCGCGGAGGGGCGGCGGGCGGGCGGCGGGCGTCGGGGGCGCGGAGGGGCGGCGGCGGCGACGGGATCGGGGGAGGGCGCGGCGCGGGGATGAAACTTCTCTCCCGCGCGAGGGTGGAAGAGGAGTGCAGGTTGGGGGAGTTTTTCCTCCCAACCCTCACTTCTACAGGTTAGGAAAATGTTTGAGGGTTGGACCTCTAATTTTTTTTACAGGTTTGAGGGTTTAGGGGTTCTAGTCTATGGCTTTTTTTCGACGAAAACTGTAAAAAAAGCAGTTATTTTAGGGGTTTGAGGGTTTGAGGGCTCTACTAGACTTGCTCTAACATGCTCGATGAAATGCCTGAAGAAATGAGGGGTCAAAGTAGGAGCCGCGACTGGGTGTCAGCAAAAAATGAGGGGTCAAAACAGACACGCCCGGACATCGATCGTGCCGCGGACGTTTGAGGGACGAAATTAGTACATTGTGGATGTAGATGCTCTTATAAATCTGATGTTAGGGAATGGCGATCCGTAAATTTTTTCCTCCCGCATCCGTCCGTGGAAAGGAGGGACCAGTCCGCGGACATGGATGCGGGACGCCGCCATCCAACCGTAGCCGCATACATATGGCCTCCCTCATTTTTTTAAAGGCTGCACGCTTAATTAGCTGCATGCATAGAGTTCACACATTCAAATAGCCGCATACATAGTACAAACGCTCAATTACGCACATGCAACACTAGTTTAAATTTTAAAAAATGCAAATTTTACATTCTAACATTGTTGTCTCCTTTAACCGCCCACTGATGCTCAACCGATCTTCCTTCAACTGCTCGTGAGTTGGTCGATGCCGATGTATTTCAATAAACTCTTCAAATGTGGACGGACACGTAGAGTTTCGGCAGGGGTGTGGCGTGACGGCCGGGTGATGGAGCAGCGGTGAAGGCAAGAGAGAAAGAAGGAAGGAGAGAAAATGGGGAGGATGGAGGCGCGGGGTCTGGGAAGGGTTTTGGGTGGGCTGGGGGTGTCGGAGTCCTACGTGTCTGCTGTCCGAACTCCCGCAAACCCCCCCCCCCCACCGTGCGCGCGCGCGTTTGTCTCGGGATTGCCAGAAAAAATATGCCTGGACCGCTCGGTGGACCGATACAAGCCCGCGTTGGATGGCAAACTGTGTCCGGACCACGCGGTATGGACGTATGCGGGCGGTTTGCGAGCATCCACAGCCAGGCTTCTCAAACCTCCCCATACGCCCGGGTGGACACCCCAGTCAGCGACCAGTCAAAAAAGTCGATCGAGACGGGCGCCTCAAACGTCCGGGCTGACCGACACCCTTCATATATATAGATGAAATATGGGGCAGATATGGGGAGGTCCGGGCGTGACCGAGCGCGTCAGACTGACAGCCGGATCCCACATGGAATCGCTGGAAAACCAACAGTCCGACGGGTGTCTCCTCCTGTGGAGGGGTGTGAATGCCGCGTGACGCAGCTCCGGCTCGCCGCCTGATGTCTACTACAAAACCTTCTTCTTGTAGACGTTGTTGGGCCTCCAAGTGCAGAGGTTTGTAGGACAGTAGCAAATTTCCCTCAAGTGGATGACCTAAGGTTTATCAATCCGTGGGAGGCGTAGGATGAAGATGGTCTCTCTCAAGCAACCCTGCAACCAAATAACAAAGAGTCTCTTGTGTCCCCAACACACCCAATACAATGGTAAATTGTATAGGTGCACTAGTTCGGCGAAGAGATGGTGATACAAGTGCAATATGGATGGTAGATATAGGTTTTTGTAATCTGAAAATATAAAACAGCAATGTAACTAGTGATAAAAGTGAGCGTAAACGGTATTGCAATGCTAGGAAACAAGGCCTAGGGTTCATACTTTCACTAGTGCAAGTTCTCTCAACAATAATAACATAATTGGATCATATAACTATCCCTTAACATGCAACAAAGAGTCACTCCAAAGTCACTAATAGCGGAGAACAAACGAAGAAATTATGGTAGGGTACGAAACCACCTCAAAGTTATTCTTTCCAATCAATCCGTTGGGCTATTCATATAAGTGTCACAAACAGCCCTAGAGTTCGTACTAGAATAACACCTTAAGACACAAATCAACCAAAACCCTAATGTCACCTAGATACTCCAATGTCACCTCAAGTATCCGTGGGTATGATTATACGATATGCATCACACAATCTCAGATTGATCTATTCAACCAACACAAAGTACTTCAAAGAGTGCCCCAAAGTTTATACCGGAGAGTCAAGATGAAAACGTGTGCCAACCCCTATGCATAGGTTCATGGGCGGAACCCGCAAGTTGATCACCAAAACATACATCAAGTGAGTCACGTGATATCCCATTGTCACCAAAGATACGCACGGCAAGACATACATCAAGTGTTCTCAAATCATTAAAGACTCAGTCCGATAAGGTAACTTCAAAGGGAAAACTCAATCCATTACAAGAGAGTAGAGGGGGAGAAGAAACATAAGATCCAACTATAATAGCAAAGCTCGCGATACATCAAGATCGTGCCAAATCAAGAACACAAGAGAGAGAGATCAAACACATAGCTACTGGTACATACCCTCATCCCCGAGGGTGAACTACTCCCTCCTCGTCATGGAGAGCACCGGGATGATGAAGATGGCCACCGGTGAGGGTTCCCCCTCCGGCAGGGTGCCGAAACAGGGTCCCAATTGGTTTTTGGTGGCTACAGAGGCTTGCGGCGGCGGAACTCCCGATCTATTCTGTTCTCCGAAGGTTTTAGGGTATATGTATATATATAGACGGAAGAAATACGTCAGGGGAGCCATGAGGGGCCCATGAGGGTGGAGGGCGCGCCCAGGGGGGTGGGCGCGCCCCCCTGCCTCGTGCCTTCCTCGTTGCTTTCTTGACGTGGACTCCAAGTCTCCCGGGTTGATTCCTTTCCAAAAATAACTTCTCCAGAAGGTTTCATTCCGTTTCGACTCCGTTTGATATTCCTTTTCTTCGAAACACTGAAACAAGGAAAAAAACAGGAACTGGCACTGGGCTCTGGGTCAATAGGTTAGTCCCAAAAATAATATAAAAGTGCTTAGTAAAGCCCATTAAACATCTAAGATGGATAATATAATAGCATGAATACTTCATAAATTATAGATACGTTGGAGACGTATCACCGCCCGAAGCCAAAGTCCGGCTATTTAAGCCATCGGGCATCCCCAACTAGCCACAACCTCTTCCTTCCTCTCCGTGCCGCCAGCCCGAGCACATTTCTCTATGTCTCCACCTTCCTCTTCCCTCGCCGTTTGACATGGCCAGGAAGAAGAAGACCACCTGCGCTATGCTAACGACGGAGCTCCGTTTTCAGATTAAGGAGGAGATCCAAGCGAGGCGTGCCGCCCGGATCGCAGCATGCCTACCCCCGAACTCGCCAGAGCCGGCGAAGGAGGGGGAGCAGCAGTCGGAGCCCATTGGGGGATCCGAAGGAGGCGGACGCCATGGAGCCGGAGTTCACCGTGGAGAAGGCCATGGCGGAGTTCACCGTCACCAAAGCGGCGAAGATGGCGGAGCAGACAACCATCCTGGAGTCCATCTAGGATGAGGTGTACATGGAGTCTAACTGGCGCTTCCTCCGACAAGAATAGGCAGAGACCAACGCGCTCTTCGACGAGGTGGAAACGGTGATGGAGGCGGAGGCAGAGGAGGAGCCCGAGTTGTGTCTGCCCCATGTACCCGCAGCCCAGAATGAAGATAGTGAACATCACCCACGACAACGAGTAGCATAGTCGAGAATTAGTTGATCTACGTAGCACATAGACAGTTTCTTTGCATGGTTTTGTATGATTTTAAGATTTCATATATGAGGTGTTCGGATGCAGAGAGTTATTTAACGAGTGTACGGTCAGTGCTCGTGGACGTGTCTGGTGCGTTCGTGGGTGTTTGAGGGGCTAGATTTGATGACTGCGACTCTAGACGCTCTTAGATTTTTGACCTTGACAAATTAAACGTTTTTATGACAAATTATGTTCTCTGAGAATGATAAGTTTAGTTGACAAGCATGACAAATCCATTTCGCTTCATTTTTATCAGAAAATTGCCGTGTTTACAAACTAAGTTTATCATCATCGCGCTAATATAAATGGCCATGAAAAATGTCAGATTTACCATGCCTAAAACTCTGACATTGGATTTATAGTGTTTCTGTCTTTTATTTGACTATCCACTATACGACAATAGTCCCACATCTATTTTTCTTACCCAGACTTCTTTAATTTGAGAGCGGTTCTCATGCTTAACACTTCTTCACATCTTAACTAACACAAGTCATTTTTTTGCGGGGAACTAACACAAGTCATCACTAGCCGAATCAACGGGTGCGTGCCAACTTACCACCCTGGAGGAGTGCTTTTTATTTGTTTAATTAATTAATTAATTAAGAGTGGACATGAACAGGTTAGTCCCACCTCCCGTCCCCCGCGTCGCCCAGGCGACACGGGTGGAGCTCCAAATCGAGCCGCCGCCGGGCCTTCCTCGTCTCCTACCTCCCCTCGCTGTCGCCGGATGAGGTCGCGGGACTAAGTCCTTGCGGCGGACGACGGCGGCGGGGCGTTTCGTTTCGCTGCGCAGCGGCGTGGTCCTCGGTGGCGGGAGGCGCTCGTCTGCCCCAGCTCGTCGGCGGAGCTGCGGCGGCTCCCTGTGAGCGGCGGCGGCGGCTCCCTGCGCGGATCTTGCGCTCTAGCTCCCGGATCCGGCCGGCGCGGGTATGGAGGGGTGGCGTGAAGGATATATGCCCTAAAGGCAATAATAAAGTTATTATTTATTTCCTTATTTCATGATAAATGTTTATTATTCATGCTAGAATTGTATTAACCGGAAACATAATACATGTGTGAATACATAGACAAACATAGTGTCACTAGTATGCCTCTACTTGACTAGCTCGTTGATCAAAGATGGTCGAGTTTCCTAGCCATAGACATGAGTTGTCATTTGATTAACGGGATCACATCATTAGAGAATGATGTGATTGACTTGACCCATTCCGTTAGCTTAGCACTTGATCGTTTAGTATGTTGCTAGTACTTTCTTCATGACTTATACATGTTCCTATGACTATGAGATTATGCAACTCCCGAATACCGGAGGAACACTTTGTGTGCTACCAAACGTCACAACGTAACTGGGTGATTATAAAGGTGCTCTACGGGTGTCCTCGATGGTACTTGTTGAGTTGGCATAGATCAAGATTAGGATTTGTCAATCCGATTGTCGGAGAGGTATCTCTGGGCCCTCTCGGTAATGCACATCACTATAAGCCTTGCAAGCAATGAGACTAATGAGTTAGTTGCGGGATGATGCATTACGGAACGAGTAAAGAGACTTGCCGGTAACGAGATTGAGCTAGGTATTGAGATACCGACGATCGAATCTCGGGCAAGTAACATACCGATGACAAAGTGAACAACGTATGTTGTTATGCGGTTTGACCGATAAAGATCTTCGTAGAATATGTAGGAACCAATATGAGCATCCAGGTTCCGCTATTGGTTATTGTCCGGAGACGTGTCTCGGTCATGTCTACATAGTTCTCGAACCCGTAGGGTCCGCACGCTTAAAGTTCTGTGACGATCGATATTATGAGTTTACATGTTTTGGTGTACCGAAGGTAGTTCGGAGTCCCGGATATGATCACGGACATGACGAGGAGTCTCGAAATGGTCGAGACATAAATATTGATATATTGGAAGCCTATATTTGGACGTCGGAAGAGTTCCGGGTGAAATTGGGATTTTACCGGAGGGGTTACCGGAACCCCCCCGGGGGTAATGGGCCTTGTTGGGCCCTAGTGGAGAGAGAGAGGGGCCGGCCAGGGCAGGCCGCGCGCCCCCTCCCCCTCTGGTCCGAATTGGACTAGGAGGGGGGCGGCGCCCCCGTTTCCTTCTCCTTCTCCCCCTTCCTTTCCCCCTCCTAGTAGGAGTAGGGAAGAGGGGAGTCCTACTCCTACTAGGAGGAGGACTCCTCCTCCTGGCGCGCCCTACAGGGCCGGCTGGCCTCACCCCCTTGCTCCTTTAGATACGGGGGCATGGGGCACCCTAGGACACACAAGTTGATCATTGATCTCACTTAGCCGTGTGCGGTGCCCCCTCCACCATAATCCACCTCGGTCGTATCGTAGTGGTGCTTAGGCGAAGCCCTGCGTTGGTAACTTCATCAACACCGTCACCACGCCGTCGTGCTGACGAAGCTCTTCCCCGAAGCTCTACTGGATCGTGAGTTCGCGGGACGTCACCGAGCTGAACGTGTGCTGAACACGGAGGTGCCGTACGTTCGGTACTGAGGATCGGTCGATCGTGAAGACGTACGACTACATCAACCGCGTTGTCATAACGCTTCCGTTTACAGTCTACGAGGGTACGTAGACGACACTCTCCCCTCTCGTTGCTATGCATCACCATGATCTTGCGTGTGCGTAGATTTTTTTTTTGAAATTACTACGTTCCCCAATAGTGGCATCCGAGCCAGGTTTATGCGTAGATGTTATATGCACGAGTAGAACACAAGTGAGTTGTGGGCGATACAAGTCATACTGCTTACCAGCATATCATACTTTGGTTCGGCGGTATTGTTGGATGAAGCGGCCCGGACCGACATTACGTGTACGCTTACGCGAGACTGGTTCTACCGACGTGCTTTGCACACAAGTGGCTGGCGGGTGTCAGTTTCTCCAACTTTAGTTGAACCGAGTGTGGCTATGTCCTTGTGAAGGTTAAAACAACACTAACTTGACGAACTATCGTTGTGGTTTTGATGCGTAGGTAAGAACGGTTCTTGCTCAGCCCATAGCAGCAACGTAAAACTTGCAACAACAAAGTAGAGGACGTCTAACTTGTTTTTGCAGGGCATGTTGTGATGTGATATGGTCAAGGCATGATGCTATATTTATTGTATGAGATGATCATGTTTTGTAACGGAGTTATCGGCAACTGGCAGGAGCCATGTGGTTGTCGCTTTATTGTATGCAATGCAATTGCCCTGTAATTGCTTTACTTTATCTCTAAGCGGTAGTGATAGTCGTAGAAGCAATAGTTGGCGATCAAGGTGTCGCGCCGGTGACGATGGTGATCATGACGGTGCTTTGGAGATGGAGATCAAAGGCACAAGATGATGATGGCCATATCATATCACTTATATTAATTGCATGTGATGTTTATCCTTTATGCATCTTATTCTGCTTTGTTTGACGGTAGCATTATAAGATGATCTCTCACTAAATTTCAAGGTAAAAGTGTTCTCCCTGAGTATGCACCGTTGCCAAAGTTCGTGCCGAGACACCACGTGATGATCGGGTGTGATAAGCTCAACGTTCATCTACAACGGGTGTAAGACAGTTTTGCACATGCAGAATACTCGGGTTAAACTTGACGAGCCTAGCATATGCAGATATGGCCTCGGAACACTGAGACCGAAAGGTCGAGCGTGAATCATATAGTAGATCTGATCAACATAGTGATGTTCACCATTGAAAGCTACTCCATCTCACGTGATATCGGTTATGGTTTAGTTGATTTGGATCACGTGATCACTTTGATGATTAGAAGGATGTCTATCTAAGTGGGAGTTCTTAAGTAATATGATTAATTGAACTTTAATTTATCATGAACTTAGTCCTGGTAGTATTAGCATATCTATGTTGTAGATCAATAGCTCGCGAAGTAGCTCCCCGTTTATTTTTATATGTTCCTAGAGAAATATAAGTTGAAAGATGTTAGTAGCAAAGATGCGGACTAGCTCCGTGATCTGAGGATTATCCTCATTGCTGCACAGAAGAATTATGTCCTTGATGCACCGCTAGGTGACAGACCTATTGCAGGAGCAGATGCAAACGTTATGAACGTTTTTGACAAAAGCTCGATATGATGACTACTTGATAGTTTAGTGTACCATGCTTTACGGCTTAGAAGCGGGACTTCAAAAACATTTTGAACGTCTTGGAGCATATAAGATGTTCCAAGAGTTGAAATTAGTATTTCAGACTCATGCCCGTGTCGAGAGGTATGAGACCTCTGACAGTACTTTGCCTACAAGATGGAGGAGAATAGCTCAACCAGTGAGCATGTGCTTAGATTGTCTGGGTACTACAATTGCTTGAATCAAGTGGGAGTTAATCTTCCAGATAAGATAGTAATTGACAAAGTTCTCTAGTCACTATCTCCAAGTTACTAGAACTTCGTGATGAACTATAATATGCAAGGGATGACGAAAGTAATTCCCGAGCTCTTCGCGATGCTGAAATCAACGAAGGTAGAAATCAAGAAAAAGCATCAAGTGTTGATGGTTAACAAGACCACTAGTTTCAAGAAAAGGGTAAAGGGAAGAAAGGGAACTTCAAGAAGAACGGCAAGCAAGTTGCTGCTCAAGTGAAGAAGCCCAACTCTAGACCTAAGCCTAAGACTAAGTGCTTTTACTGCAAATGGACTGGTCACTGGAAGCAGAACTGCCCCAAGTATTTGGTGGATAAGAAGGATGGCAAAGTGAACAAAGGTATATTGGGTATACATGTTATTGATGTGTACTTTACTAGTGTTTATAGCAACCCCTCGGCATTTGATACTGGTTCAGTTGCTAAGAGTAGTAACTCGAAACAGGAGTTGCAGAATGAACAGAAACTAGTTAAGGGCGAGGTGACGATGTGTGTTGGAAGTAGTTCCAAGATTGATATAATCATCATCGCACATTCCCTATACTTTCAGGATTAGTGTTGAACCTAAATAAGTGTTATTTGGTGTTTGCGTTGAGCATGAATATAATTTGATCATGTTTATTGCAATACAGTTATTCATTTAAGTTAGAGAATAATTGTTGTTCTGTTTACATGAATAAAACCTTCTATGGTCATACACCCAATGGTTTGTTGGATCTCGATCGTAGTGATACACATATTCATAATATTGAAGCCAAAAGATGCAAAGTTAATAATGATAGTGCAACTTATTTGTGACACTGCCGTTTAGGTCATATTGGTGTAAAGCGCATGAAGAAACTCCATACTGATGGAATTTTGGAATCACTTGATTATGAATCACTTGATGCTTGCGAACCATGCCTTACGGGCAAGATGACTAAGACTCCGTTCTCCGGAACAATGGAACGAGCAACTGACTTATTGGAAATAATACATACTGATGTATGCGATCCGATGAGTGTTGAGGCTCGCGGCAGGTATCGTTATTTTCTGACCTTCACAGATGATTTGAGCAGATATGAGTATATCTACTTGATGAAACATAAGTCTGAAACATTTGAAAAGTTCATATAATTTCAGAGTGAAGTGGAAATCATCGTAACAAGAAAATAAAGTTTCTACGATCTGATCGCAGAGATGAATATTTGAGTTACGAGTTTGGTCTTCAATTAAAACAATGTGGAATAGTTTCACAAACTCATGCCACCTGGAACACCACAGCGTAATGGTGTGTCCGAACGTTGTAACCGCACTTTATTAGATATGGTGCGATCTATGATGTCTCTTACCGATTTACCACTATCGTTTGGGGGTTATGCATTAGAGACAGCTGCATTCACGTTAAATACGGCACCATATAAATCCGTTGAGATGACACCGTATGAACTGTGGTTTAGCAAGAAACCTAAGCTGTCGTTTCTTAAAGTTTGGGGTTGCGATGCTTATGAAGAAAAAGTTTCAGCCTGATAAGCTCAAACCCAAATCGAAAAAGTGTGTCTTCATAGGATACCCAAAGGAGACTGTTGGGTACACCTTCTATCACAGATCCGAAGGCAAGATATTCGTAGCTAAAAATGGATCCTTTCTAGAGAAGGAGTTTCTCTCGAAAGAAGTGAGTGGGAGGAAAGTAGAACTTGATGAAGGTAACTGTACCTGCTCCCTTATTGGAAAGTAGTTCATCACAGAAATCTGTTCCTGTGACTCCTATACCAATTAGTGAGGAAGCTAATGATGATAATCATGTAACTTCAGATCAAGTTACTACCGAACCTCATAGGTCAACCAGAGTGAGATCCGCACCAGAGTGGTACGGTAATCCTGTTCTGGAGGTCATGTTACTTGACCATGACGAACCTACGAACTATGAGGAAGCGATGATGAGCCCAGATTCCGCGAAATGGCTTGAGGCCATGAAATCTGAGATAGGATCCATGTATGAGAACAAAGTATGGACTTTGGTTGACTTGCCCGTTGATCGACAAGCAATAGAGAATAAATGGATCTTCAAGAGGAAGACGGACGCTGATAGTAGTGTTACTATCTACAAAGCTCGAATTGTCGCAAAAATGTTTTCGACAAGTTCAAGGTGTTGACTACGATGAGATTTTGTCACTTGTAGCGATGCTTAAGTCTGTCCGAATCATGTTAGCAATTGCCGCATTTTATGAAATCTGGCAAATGGATAAACAAAACTGCATTCCTTAGTGGATTTATTAAAGAAGAGTTGTATATGATGCAACCAGAAGGTGTTGTCAATCCTAAATGTGCTAACAAAATATGCAAGCTCCAGCGATCCATCTATGGACTGGTGCAAGCATCTCGGAGTTGGAATATACGCTTTGGTAAGTTGATCAAAGGATATAGTTTTATACAAACTTGCGGTGAAGCCTGTATTTACAAGATAGTGAGTGGGAGCACTACAACCTTTCTGATAAGTATATGTGAATGACATATGGTTGGTCGGAAATAATGTAGAATTTTCTGGAAAGCATAAAGGAGTGTTTGAAGGGAGTTTTACAACGAAAGACCTTGGTGAAGCTGCTTACACATTGAGCATCAAGATCTATAGAGATAGATCAAGAACGCTTGATAAGTTTTTTCAATGAGTGCATACCTTGACAAGTTTTTGAAGTAGTTCAAAATGGAACAGTCAAAGAAAGAGTTCTTCCTGTGTTGCAAGGTGTGAAGTTGAGTAAGACTCAAAACCCGACCACGGCAGAAAATAGAGAGAGAATGAAAGTCATTCCGTATGCCTCAGCTATAGGTTCTATAAAGTATGTCATGTTGTGTACCAGACCTATTGTATACCCTGCCCTGAGTTTGGCAAGAGAGTACAATAGTGATCTAGGAGTAGATCACTGGGCATTGGTCAAAACTATCCTTAGTGGAATAAAGATATGTTTCTCGGTTATGGAGGTGACAAAAAGTTCATCGTAAAGGGTTACGTCGATGCAAGTTTTGTCACTGATCCGGATGACTCTAAATCTCAATCTGGATACATTTTGAAAGTGGGAGCAATTAGCTAGAGTAGCTCCGTGCAGAGCATTGTTGACATAGAAATTTGCAAAATACATACGGATCTGAATTTGGCAGACCCGTTACCCGTTGACTAAACTTCTCTCACAAGCAAAACATGATCACACCTTTGTACTCTTTGGGTGTTAATCACATGGCGATGTGAACTAGATTGCTGACTCTAGTAAATCCTTTGAGTGTTGGTCACATGATGATGTAAATTATTGACTCTAGTGCAAGTGGGAGACTGAAGGAAATATGCCCTAGAGGCAATAATAAAGTTATTATTTATTTCCTTATTTCATGATAAATGTTTATTATTCATGCTAGAATTGTATTAACCGGAAACATAATACATGTATGAATACATAGACAAACATAGTGTCACTAGTATACCTCTACTTGACTAGCTCGTTGATCAAAGATGGTCGAGTTTCCTAGCCATAAACATGAGTTGTCATTTGATTAACGGGATCACATCATTAGAGAATGATGTGATTGACTTGACCCATTCTGTTAGCTTAGCACTTGATCGTTTAGTATGTTGCTATTGCTTTCTTCTTGACTTATACATGTTCCTATGACTATGAGATTATGCAACTCCCGAATACCGGAGGAACACTTTGTGTGCTACCAAACGTCACAACGTAACTGGGTGATTATAAAGGTGCTCTACAGGTGTCCCCGATGGTACTTTTTGAGTTGGCATAGATCAAGATTAGGATTTGTCAATCCGATTGTCGGAGAGGTATCTCTGGGCCCTCTCGGTAATGCACATCACTATAAGCCTTGCAAGCAATGTGACAAATGAGTTAGTTGCGGGATGATGCATTACGGAACGAGTAAAGAGACTTGCCGGTAACGAGATTGAGCTAGGTATTGAGATACCGACGATCGAATCTCGGGCAAGTAACATACCGATGACAAAGGGAACAATGTATGTTGTTATGCGGTTTGACCGATAAAGATCTTCGTAGAATATGTAGGAACCAATATGAGCATCCAGGTTCCGCTATTGATTATTGTCCGGAGACGTGTCTCGGTCATGTCTACATAGTTCTCGAACCCGTAGGGTCCGCACGCTTAAAGTTCTGTGACGATCGGTATGAGTTTATATGTTTTGATGTACCGAAGGTAGTTCGGAGTCCTGGATATGATCACGGACATGACGAGGAGTCTCGAAATGGTCGAGACATAAAGATTGATATATTGGAAGCCTATATTTGGACGTCGGAAGAGTTCCGGGTGAAATCGGAATTTTACCGGAGTGCCGGAGGGGTTACCGGAACCCCCGGGGGGTTAATGGGCCTTGTTGGGCCCTAGTGGAGAGAGAAAGAGGGGCCGGCCAGGGCAGGCCGCGTGCCCCCTGCCCCTCTGGTCTGAATTGGACTAGGAGGGGGGCGGCGCCCCCCTTTCCTTCTCCTTCTCCCCCTTCCTTTCCCCATCCTAGTAGGAGTAGGAAAGAGGGGAGTCCTACTCCTACTAGGAGGAGGACTCCTCCTCCTGGCGCGCCCTACAGGGCCGGCCGGCCTCCCCCCTTGCTCCTTTATATACAGGGGCAGGAGGCACCCTAGGACACACAAGTTGATCATTGATCTCTCTTAGCCGTGTGCGGTGCCCCCCTCCACCATAATCCACCTCCGTCATATCGTAGCAGTGCTTAGGCAAAGCCCTGCGTTGGTAACTTCATCAACACCGTCACCACGCCGTCGTGCTGACGAAGCTCTTCCCCGAAGCTCTACTGGATCGTGAGTTCGCGGGACGTCACCGAGCTGAACGTGTGCTGAACGCGGAGGTGACGTACGTTCGGTACTGAGGATCGGTTGATCGTGAAGACGTACGACTACATCAACCGCGTTGTCATAACACTTTCGCTTACGGTCTACGAGGGTACGTAGACGACACTCTCCCCTCTCGTTGCTATGCATCACCATGATCTTGCGTGTGCGTAAGAATTTTTTTGAAATTACTACGTTCCCCAACATGGCGGCCCTCCCTCCCCTGCTCGGGGGTGGCTTGGCGGCTTCGGCGGCCCGCGGCTTCGGCGGCCCGGTGGTTGGCTTCTCCGCGGACGCCTCATGTGCTGCGGCGGCGGCTCCCGGCGCGATCTCGTGCTTCCGGATCCGGCCGGCGCGGGTGCATAGGGGTGGTGGCCTTCCTGCCCCTGCTCGTGGGCGATGTGCTCGCCTACGTGGTGGCTGCCTACTGGAAGCGGTCCCTTTGGCTGCCTGAGAGGGGGGGGGGCGGATCTGACAGACGGACAGATCTGGCTTGCCGGTGCTGCTCTGGCTGCCGGTGAGTAGTGGTTTGTGTTGGCTCTTCAATGTTGCTGGCGCGACATCTTCGTGGAGGTGGGTGGGCCAGTGGAGGTGTTGTGCGTGGGGGTGCCAGTGGTGACGGGTGCTCCGGGCGAATGTTTGCCGGGCTCTTGCCGGCCGGCGGCATCAGCGTCCGTGGGCGGCGTTTCACCTCCTTGGAGGCGCCGTCGTGGAGCCCCGTGTCCGCCACCCTCGGACCTTGCTCTTCGGGTGAAAGCCTAAGGCCCGGCCGGGTCGGGCGACGACGTCGTCATCGTCGCTTCCCCTTGGGGGCGTCGCCTTGAAGAGCTTTGGTTCTCGGTTGCGCGCTCCATGGGTTGGACGCTTGCGACATTGCGGTCGGCTGGTGTCCGTCCGGCGATGTGGATGTTTGCGCGGCTTCTTGTGTGGCAATGATGGCGGCTTCAAGCGGAGTTGGCTTGTCGGTGGGTCTTGGTAGTCGGTCTCTTCCGGCGTGTTCGAGGGGTCGCCGTGCCCCGCTTTGTCTTCCTGAAGTCGGAGCTGCTGAGGAGGGGCCCTTGCGGCAACGATGACGCGAGACGGTGGTCGGCTCTGGCGCTGGCTCGGCGCAAGCCCAACGCTTTTCTCCTGCAATGCTGGTCGATAGAGTCGGAGCTGCCTGGTCGCCGGCGCGTGTGGCTGACTGTTTGGCATCGGCCGGCGCAGGCCTCGACGCTTGTTCGCGATGAGGGCTTCTTCGGTGGTCGTCAATGGTGGAGTCGGAGTCGCCCTTGCGAAGGTGTGATGACGATGACGTCAGGATGCAACCTCGACGACGCTTTTCTCCTCGGCGGCGTGTGTGCGTTCTTGTGTGGGTTGCCAGGTCGCCCTGTGTGCCTTGTTTTTGCGGGCGTGTTGTAACGGTTTTCGTCCGGTTTTCCATTAATTAACCGGGCAACTCTCTTCTTCTTTATTAATGAGATGAGGCAAAGCTTTTGCCTCCATTTCAAAAAATTGAGACTGGGCATCTCTATACCAGCTCGCTTGCAATTTTAAACGAGCACGCTTAACATGGAAGATAACGATCTCTTCCATGAGTTGTACACAAAACATATGATGTTTGAAGATTTAGAGATGACACATGGAAAATATTTAGAATGACAATGAAGTACCACGTATTGGCAGATATATTGAACTATTTATAGCAGAACTTGGTTTAAGGAGTTAGATGCAGCACATGCACCTTAGCTACTGTATTTCCGCATGATTTTCGTGCTAGAGTTGCTCTAGTTTCATCCTTAGCTAGAACTGTCCAAGATAATTACGGCCACATATGTGCTTGCAACCCAGTTTGAGAAACAAAGAGGCATCCAACCAGAAGCGTCATCAGTGGGGCATTAAGAGCACAACAGGGACACGCATCATCTGCATGATCGGGTTATCATATTTGCTAGGCTGGTCCATTCTAGGGATTGCTCATGATATGCTCCGACGCACGCTCGGTTTATATATCCTTCGTATACATATAGATAGAAGGTGTACATGGACCAAACTTCCCATCTGAAATCCATATGCAACTTTGCTGTTTCATCACTCCTATCCTAACCTTTCTGTAAAGCCTACGTAGAAAAGGTGCCAACTTCGTGCTCAAAAGGCTGTTGTTCTTGCAACGGCAAACCAGCCTGCTTTAGCACGGTGAAAGGCACCGGTGAATCACAGAAAATGAAACAATTTGTACTTTCGGCCCATTCAGTAGTGCTGTGACACCCTTTTCCGTGTACTCCGATACTTCAGTAACATAGTGCTGATTTTCAAGTTTTTCTCAAAAAAATACTGTATATTCTAATTTTCAAGTTTGCCAAACAAAAAGGTGACATCTGATTGTTTTGGAGTACAAGGTACGGGGACAAAACAAAGGGGGAAACAGAAGATAGCCGTCACACCGAGCTAATCAGTTACTTCCTGAACTTAATTCAGTCTATGTAATTAATCAAGCCTATGTACTACTCCCTCCGTTCCAAATTACTCGTCGTGTCTGTAAATTTGAACTAAAACCACGACAAGTAATTTGGAAGATTTGAACTAAAATTTACAGACACGACGAGTAATTTGGAACGGAGGGAGTACAAAGCTTATAGTACATCAAATCAGACACTTTGAAAGAATGATATACATGCATTGTGATCATCTTCTCCCTTCACAACCGCATAAATTCATAACCACGCATACACAACGTATCCCTGTTAATTGCTAGCACTACTTTGCTACCGCTAGCTAGTCATCAATTAATATCTTCGACTACCGTGGATGAGAAGCCCAACGAGGACTCGAATGTAGCGGCCGTGTCGCCGCCGAGGTACCGCTTGAGCCGGTCCAGATCGTCGGCGGCGTCCAACATAGACGGGCGCGTGGACGCGCTCTCCTGGGTGCAGAGAATGCCGAGCTCCAGCAGCTCGCCTATGGCCACGTCCGACATCCTCCTCACCTCGGGCGTCTGGTCCATAACCATCCTGGCCAGCGCCTGGTCGACCACCGCGTCGGCCCGGCCATGGTAGTGGCTCTTCACCCACTTGTGCAGGCTCAGCCCGCCCTCAAACATGTCGTCGGTCGGCTTCTTCCTCGTTACCATCTCCATCATCAGAACGCCGAAGCTGTACACATCGCCCTTCGTCGTCGGGTTCGAGCCGTAGCCATACTCTTCAGATCATTGGCCAAGAAGTAAGAACCACTCAGAAATCAGAACTAAGAATCTGGGAACTCGTCACCGGAATAGCTCGTGAATTAGCTTTAGCAGTGTGTGGTTTCATGGTACGTACCTGGAGGAATGTACCCGATGGAACCGCACAGCATGTTGGCGGTGGAGGCGCCGACATCAGCCGTGTTGGCAACCCCGCCAACGCTCATGACCAGCCGGGAGATGCCGAAGTCGGACACCAGAGCGGTCATGTCGTCGTTGATGAGGACGTTGCTTGGCTTGAGGTCGCAGTGGATAACCTTGACCGGCGAGTGGTGGTGCAGGTAGGCAACCCCCTCGGCAATGTCGCTGCAGATGTTGACGCGCTGCACCAGGCTGAGCTCGGCCGGCGGCCCAGCATAGAGGCACCGCTCGAGGCTGCCCTTCGCCATGAATGGTAGGACCAGCGCCTTGAAGTCCGCCAGGCTGCATGCGGTGATGATCCGCATGAGGTTCCGGTGGCGGATGCGCTTCAGGACCTGGCACTCGCGGCTGAAGCTCTTGGTCGAGTTCCCTGACTGGAGCTGCAGCACCTTCACGGCAACCATGGTGCCGTCCCGCAGGGTGCCACGGTACACGCGGCCGTAGCTGCCCGTTCCGACAAGCCGGTCTGCACTGAACTCCTCCGTGGCCTCAACCAGCTCCTGGTGTGTGATCCGCGGGAACTTGTACTTCATCACCGGTGACGAGCCTCCGCTGCGTCGCCCCCTGAACATGTCCTCCCGCACTGCAGCTAGCCAATCCCGGATCTTCCAGGCACCGACCGCGCAGAGGATTGTCAGCACGAATGCCACCACGGCGGCGCAGATGCACATCACTACCAAATACTTGCGGGACTGGTACCATGGGCGGTGCCTTTGGCAGTTGCGCCTCACCACTGAGCCGCAGAGCCGTGGGTTGCCAATGTAGGACAGGAAGGTGAAGTCTGCAAAGACGCCGGTGGTGGGCACATGGCCGACGAAGTCGTTGTACGACAGGTTGAAATGCTTCAGGCTGGTGCATTTCGTCAGGTTTGCAGGGATCTCTCCGGTCAGGGAGTTGTCGGAGACGTCCAGGTTTTTTAGGTCCTTGAGGAGGTCGAAGGACGACGGCAAGACGCCGGTGAGCAAGTTGTGCGACAGGTCGAGGTCCTCCAGCTCGCTGCAGAGCCAGAGCTGTGGGGAGATCGTGCCAGTGAAGTTGTTCCAGGACAGGTCAATCACTTGCACCTGTTGCATGTCGCTGAGCCCCCGCGGCAACTCACCTCTGATCTGGTTGTGCGACAGGTTCAGAGATATAATGTCGGTGCCAGAGACCATGTCTGGTACCTCTCCAGTCAAGCTGTTGTTTGAGAGGTCAAGGTGCAGCAAGCGGATGCATTCGGCAAGGCGGTTTGCCGGTATCTCCCCGGACAGTTGGTTGTTCTGCAGGTAGAGGTTGACAAGCCCGGTCCCGATGCCGCTCGGGATGCTCCCTGACAGTGCATTGCCTGACAGATCCAGCTCGCCGAGGCTTGTTGCGTTGCCTATGCATGCCGGGATCATGCCCGTCAGGTCGTTGTTGGACAGGGAGAGCCGCTCAAGCTTCGGCAACGCGCAGATGGATGCCGGGACTGTCCCATTCAGCTGGTTGCTTGAGAGGTTCATCAGGGTGATGTTTATCACATCGCCGATGTCAGCAGGGATCGGGCCCCTGATCGCGTTGAGCTCCAGGTTGAGGTGAGACATGTTTGGTGGGAGCAACGAGCCAAGCCGGCTTGGCAGCCACCCGCCCATCCGCACAGCACCGGCCTCTATCTCCAGTATCTGGGAGCAGTTTGATACTGCGGCGAAGAAGGGCTCCAGGTTGGTGTTGCCGTCGTGGCTCGAGAACCGGTGGTTGTTGGACAAATGCAGGTACTTGAGATTCTGCTTGCCCGCTATGATGTCGGCGGGGAGCTCGTCGGCGAGCGAGTTGTCCTCCACATCCAGCAGGTACAGATATGTGCAGTTGGCAAGCCACCGTGGGAGTCTTCCGGTTAGCCTGTTGGAGTAGAGGTTGAGGACTTGAATGTTCTCCGAGGCGTCGTGGGGGACCTCCCCGGAGAGGTCGTTGTTGCCGAAGTCGACCAGACCTAGACTGGTACAGTTCTTGAAGAGAATGGCCGGGATAGGACCTGAGAGGTGGTTATCCTTGAGCCTGAGGTAGTACATGCTCGCCAGCTGAGAGAGGGACGGCGGGATGCCGCCGCTGAGCTGGTTGTGGCCGAGGTCGAGGACCTGGATGCTGCGGAGGTTGGAGAGCTCGGCGGGTATCTGCCCTGTGAGAAAATTTCTGGACATGTCAAGGATCTTGAGGCGTGTGAGGTTACCGATGACCGGCGGCACCGGGCCAGAGATGTTCATGCCGCCTAGTGACAGGCCGATGACGTGCTGCCGCCTCCGGTCGCAGGCGACGCCGGCGAGGCCGCAGACATCGCCGTTGGACTCGTTCCAGTCAGCCAGAGCCGACGGCGACAGCAAGGTGAGCGAGCGTTTCAACGCTAGGAGCGTGGCCTTCTCCTGCAGCAGCACTTGCCGCCGACGCTGCTGCTTCCGGGCGATCGTCCCAGCCCGCCGCTCGCCCGCCGCAGCGGCCACGGCGTGGAAGGGCATGAGGTGGAGGAGGAGGAGGAGAATGGTCACGCGCCTTACGGCCATGGGAGCCCTCATGCTTTACTGGAAAGGCATGCAGCCGGTGATGGACTATGAGAGGTAGCTCAGACCTCAGAGCTAGCTATGGCGGTAGCATCTCAGGTCACTACTCTATAGGCAGGATGCACCAGAGAAGGATCGGAAAGGATGCAGCAGCAGGTCGCAGAAAATATGGAATGGGGACGAAGATAGATGGATGGAGAATGAGGTGATGGCGACCGGCGAGAGTGGCGGTAATGGCAGCATGGCCCCTGGCTGATTTGTTTCAGCGTCGGCTATGATTGCCCAGTGCACGATAAGCGGGCGCAGGCAGTGGGAAAGCGACGGGAGATGGCTCGGCAATTCCCACTTCGGCAGCGCGCACGCGCGTGCAGTAGGAACGAGGTTGCAATGGCCGTAGATTTTCTTCCGGCATGCCGCACTCGCGCCAGTACGCCAATATGGCTGGGGCTATCTGTCTCGGGAAATACTGTAGTGCAGCTGTGGTGCTTGCCAAGAAAATCCCCTTGTGTACAACGTATTTTCTTCTACTGTTAACCCAGCTAGTTAATCTGAACACTACTCTAGGCAAGCGTGTGTATCTCTATTGCCAACCGAACATCCATCTCACAGATCTGGAGTAAGTTGAGCATGATAAAGCTGGAGTGAACCAACCTGGTTATGTATTGACTGTGTGCATCAATCCACACCTCCATGCAGAGGCCGGGCGCCGCCTCCTTTATCCAAAAAAACAAAGCTCTGTAAAAAAGATCTGGTTAGTTTAAGCCTGAACCAATTCATACCAAGCAGCTGCACATATGTGCAGTTATACATGTCAAATCTTGCATGTGTGTAACAACTAGAAGCACAAACAGAAATTCTACTCCCCCGTCCCAAAATTCTTGTCTTAGATTTGTCTAAATACGTATGTATCAAGTCATGTTTTAGTATTAGATACATCCGTACCTAGACTAGTCTAAGACAAGAATTTTGGGACGGAGGGAGTACTCACTAACATCCATCAGCTGGGTCATCTCAATTATCTGGTTTCAGGCTAACATCCAGCAGAGACTAGCAGAGTATCAGGGTGTTTACGGGGCGTCTATCATGCCTAACATGCACACGCTATCTCTCAAAGGTTCAGAGAACAGCCACATTTTTCACAACCCGGGCATGTGATTCATGAACAAACTTTTCAACGGTCTGGACCATCATGCAACATTGCAATTGCAGATTTTTAGCACTAGTAAAGTTCAGCCTACAAGTGTGAGTGTGTGACCTATGCTGCTATGCATAAACTAGGGGTGGGCCAGAAAGCTTAACCTATGAGACCTTGTTTATACATAGGTAACCAAAAACAATGTCAAAGAATGATTAGCACTTTTGCGATGCAGGATAGGAAGATCGGCCTACATGTCTAAGGCTGTTATTTAAATGAGCAGTTAGGTGCATCATGACTGCCCTTTCAACCAAAATCAAGTGGGGCACTCTTGAGGTGTTTCATTTGCTCCATGATGCTTACTTCCCTCTGGAACAAACAAGATGTTCAGTTTGTAGATGTCTGGCACTGTTCCATCTTCCAAGATATGCATGATACCAAGCAGATTGTGTTAGTTGTTTGTACTGCTAGTTTTTTCAGATAAACTGTTTGTCCTCTAGTTCCACACCGTTCCCATGTAAAGCAGCAGGACAAGATAAGTAGCAGAGATAGATAGAGGCTTCTGTATTGCTCTATGTGCATGCCAAACTGTAAATAGGTACAGCAGGGCACTTTTTCTCCAAATACTCGAATCATGTGAGACTGAGCATATGCAGTGAAGCCTCTAGAACACTAGCAATAGCTCACGAAACTAAACTATTGCCAACTGAGATGATCCAATGATCATTTTAGCAATGCCTAGAGAAAATGCCATGCCACCATCTATCATAATTCTGACCTTTTTAATTGAAGTTATCCGTAGCTGGCACCGGGTGAATGGGCTTCGGTCTGCTGTCGCATTCTTCAGAAAGAGCACACAACCACTGTATTTTCTGCCTCAAAATGTAATTGATCAGACAAGGTTCACGAGATAATGGAAAAACATTGTACACGACCGACCTCATGCAAGGAGGAGCTGGATACCAAATCACAGGCATGCGCCCCTGCTCCTTGAATCATCCAGAGAAAGCCCCAGCTTGATTTGAGCAATAATGCCAGTCCTCTGGGACCAGGTCTATTTTTGGCAAAGGTGTCTCCACCAAGAAGGTTGCACATGGTCTCCTAGTAAGCATCCCGGAGGTAGGGTATCCGGCATCGGGATGCAAGTGCTGGGCTATGCCGCGCATTTGCACGAGCAGGTGGTGGGCGCGGCGGGTGCCAAGACGGTGGCAGACAAGACAACCAGGAGATCACAAGCTGTGCAGCTACAAATCCATGAAGGTTGGCCCGCGCCGATGGTGCCGCCCGGCGCGGCTGTCGTGCTCCCCGCCATCGTCGGGTTTGAGTGGGATTTTTTTTTCCACCTTCTTTTTTTCATGTCATGGTGATTGAGTGGTAGTGCAAATTGCAGTACGACGGCTTGGAGAGGCGGGCGACAGAAAAGTCGGCGGAGAGAGACGCACGACATGGGGCGCCCCTATGTCTCGCTTTAAGCGAGACCTAGGGAAACCCTTGCGTCAGGGCAGCTCCAGGGCATACCCTCGTTGTTTTTTCTGTTTTTCTGTCACATTTTTTGTTTCTTTTTACATTTAATTTTTTATGTTTGTTTACACTTCCGAAAATAATAAAAATATATATTACAAAAATAAACTTTACATAATATTTTGAAAAATGTTAATCATGCATTTGGAAAATGTTAAATGTGTATAGAAAAAATGTTGACCATGTATATGAAAAATATACAATGTGTGAAAACAGTTGATCATGTAATTAAAAAAATCCAACTTATAAAATGTCAAACAAGTATTTAAAAAACGTAGTCAAACATTAAAAAAATGTTAAATGCGTATAAAAAAATGTCAACCATTTATTAAAAAAATTTGTAACTTGCATTTTAATAAAAGTTTAAATGTGTATAGAAAAAATGTTGACCATGTAATTGTATTTGAAATTTTTTTAATGTGTATAAAAAATGTTGACCATGTATTCAAAATATGTGAAACTGATATTTAAAAAATGTTAAATTTGTGTAGTAAAAATGTTGACTATGTATTAAAAAATGTTAAATGTGTAAAAAAAATGTTAACCATGTATTCAAAAAATATTAACCTTGTATGTATTTAAAAAGGGAAAAGATTCCCTTCAGCCGGCCGATTTGCAGCCATGATCCGCCGCCTGAGATGCACACCACGCGTGTCACATGGGTCCTGTCACCGCTGATTCTTTTTCCTTTCTATCTTAATCACTAACGACTGAGTGCCATTCGTTTGTTTTTGCTTTCATACGTCTTTTGCAACATGCTTTCTGTTGTGAAAATAATCTACAACATGACCTCTGTTGCGAAAAAAAATCAACATACGTTTCCGCAACATATGCTCTATTGCAAAAAATTATGCAATACGAACTTTGACAAAAAAACTCTACAAATGTTTCCGCAACACGATCTCTGATGCAGAAAATATTCTGTAACATAAATTATGTTGCAAAAAAAATTCTACTAACATTTCCGTAACATGATCTCTGTTGCAAAAAATTCTGCAACATAATCTATGTTGCAAAAGTTAGGATGCCCGTCAACCGCTTGATGGCGCTAGATCTGCGGCTATAGACCCGGCTGATCTAAAGATCAGCCGGCGGACGTGTAGCACCCCCATTTAAAAATGTTAAATGTATATAGAAACAAAGTTGACCATGTATTAAAAAATGTTAAACTTGTATTTTAAATATATTAATACAACTTTTGAAAAATAAAAATATTAAATATGTATAGGAAAAATGTTGACATGTATTAAAAATATTAATTTGATATTTAAAAAAATGTTAATCAAGCCTTTAAAAAATATTGAACGTGTGTTACATCCTCATCGACGACATCCGAGTGTCATTGATAGAAACCAGTCGTGAAACCGTCCACGCCCGGGGCCTTGGACGGTGCCATATCGAAAAGTGCCTTCCTTACTTCTTTAGCCATAAAGTCCTTCTCAATGAACTCATTCATGGCTTTGGATACACGAGGTTGCACACATTCCAGCAACTCTTCCATTGGGCTATACCTTGGGATTGGTACAATGCCTGGTTAAAGTTTGGTATTTCATGTTTTATCTCCCCTGGGTCGCTGCATATCTGCCCATTAGCTCTCTCCAGAGACGTTATGCGGTTCATGCGCTTACGATGAGTTGCCTAGGCCTGGAAATATCCAGTGTTGTGGTCACCCTCCTTAAGCCATGTCACGCGGGATCGTTGCTTAAGCATATTTCCTCCTGCCGATGGGCTTCTCGCAACTGTGATTCACCCGCTTTCTCTCCCTCCATTGGTCCGAATCCTAACGAGGTACTTCTTAGACGGTCTAAGACGTTGTTGAAGCTTGCGTACTTTCCTCGCTAAATTTCCAAATTCCCATTGTCCCCAGGACCCAAGTCATTCTAGACCACCGAGAGAGTGTCGACAAATCCTTGTAGTCCACCTTGTCCAGCTCCTATCCGCCACATTCTCCTTACCATGTCATCATAGTCAGGATGAGATTGCCATACATTTTCGTACCGGAAGGTCGCTGTGCACGTGACCATCCCGACGCCATTGTGGCCTTTAATTCCGCAAGTACAAAGCAATGATCAGATTCCACACTGCTAATGTGCTTGACACTTGAGAATTCGAACAAATCTAGAAACCTTTGGTTGACAAGAGCTCGATTCAATCTAGCCTTGACGTTCTTGTCTCCTTGTTGTTTATTATTATCCCATGTGAAAGGGACTCCCCGCCATCCAACTCCTGGAGTGCACAGTCTGATATCACTTCCCGAAAAGCTCGCATTTGTCCTTCCGGCTTTGGGTTAACCCCAAACTGCTCATTCTCCTGAAGTATTTCATTGAAATCTTCCATACATATCCATGCTTCATGAGGGACAGAAAATAAAGTTCGCATAAAACGCCAACTATGGTGTCTATTTTTCACCTGTGGCTCACCATAGAAGCCCGTGAAACGCCAAGTTTTATTTTCTTGTCTCACAGTTACATCAATATGGGAAGTTGTTGAGGATATAACCATTAGAGTCACCCGCCCAGGAGGGGCCGGGTTACGTCATAATGATCATCACATGAAGCCCAGTACCAAGCTTGAGGATGATGGATCAATAATGGGCTTAAGACCCGGAGGCGGCTTAAGGCCCGTAGTGATAACCCGCCGTTATGGCAAGACTTTTAATGTAAGGCAAGAGTAGTTAAGAGTCCGAGCCGGATACTGTTATAAGCCGGCCGGGACTCTGAGAGCCGCAGGGCGTCAACCTCTCTATATAAAGGGATGACCCGGCGGCGGTTCAGGACGAGAGACAACAGATCGAGAGCCAGGCATAGCGATTAAGCTCCCTGGTCATCGAAACCCTAAGTAATACCGCCTCAACTGGACGTAGGCTTTTACCTTCATCTTAAGGGGCCGAACCAGTACCAATGATCTGTGCCTACCGATACGATACTCCTCCAAAAAATTGACTGCGGAGGAAATTAGGTGAAGTACGCCAGATACAAAGTACGGAAAAGTATCTAGAACTTCCGTTATCAGTGGGATCAGGGATACTTTCAGCAAGAAATATATCGAAGAGTTAGCAATGGTTTAGCCGAAAATCTTAGCCCTCGTGTTCCTTGACCCGCTTAACCCCTTTAAGCTTCCTAGCTGCGATGGCTCCACGACTAAGTCCTTGCATGAGGACATCTGCCGTGACAATTCCACGACAGTTGGCGCCCACCGTGGGGCCAGCGCACGGTGGATTTGAGTTCTTGAAGGGCAGCTTCGAAGGGCTCAAGGGATACGCTGTGGGCCGGATGACCAAGAGTCGTCGCGGCAAGCTCTACATCGACGATGCAAACTGGGGCCCCGATGCCGGCTCAATTGAGTACGGGTACCGGGTCCCCTTCGGCGGAATCCATGTCTTTATTGGCAAGATTGGCGAGCCGGGCCTTGAGCCGGACCTCTGCGCCGATCTCATCGAGACGGCTCAGCGTGCACGACCCGCCCGGACTCTGCCTGCCTTGAAGCATGCTTTCGTAGGATGCATCCATGGAGGACTCTCTGAAAGATCTGGATCTGGCGAGGAGACGGCCGCTCGCTCTGACGGTGAGTCATCCACAGAGGAGACCGACTCGTTATACCAACTTCAAGATGACAGGCTCAGGGGTTGTTCCGATGGCGACAGTATTCCGGACCCCTTTGAGCCGCCGAGCCGGGTTGGAATCTTCATGGCTAGCGCACAGCCTGTTCAAAACCCCGCCGCAGGGGCAGGAAGCCCTGTGCCCTCGCCGGCTCAGGTGCTGATGGACCTCACAGACAAGATGACGGCCCTGTTAACCGCTACGGTCGCCCCAGCGGATCAGGCTCAGCATGACGCGGAGGTGGCACAGTTAAAGTTAGATTTAGCAAAGGCCAAGGAGGATCTGGCGGCGGAGGGGATCAGGATGGCTGCAGAGAGGGCGGCTCTCGACGCCCAGACTCAGCTGATTCAGGCACAGTCTTTCCGGCTCACGATGGATCAGAACGCGTCCAATGAGGTCATGAGAAGGAGGAATCAAAAGGCCCAATCTCGACTCCCTCCGGTTTACGATCCGCGAAACCTCTTCAACACGCCTGGTGCAGGGCCCAGTAACCCGCCAGAGATCACGACGCCCGGGGTTGGAACGTCAATTCAGCCCCAAGTGATGGGGCCTCCCCGGGTGAACGCTGCCCCGCCTCAGTACGTGCCAATACCGCCGGGTCATTACGCTAACCCATTGGAAAACATGGTCGCCGCGGCGGCACGCCTGGCGGCTCTCCCAATCGACGGTGACTCTCCGACGGCGGTTGAAACCCGCCGGGTCAGAGAACTCCTTCACACGGCTCTGGCGCAGCAGGAGGCATATTCATATAGCCGGGACAGGATTCATTCAACCCCTCGTCCAGGCCGGAGCCCTAGTTATAGCAGACACATGGTCTCAGCGACCGGCTCTAGCAATGTCCGACGCCGTGACTTGCCTCCGGGCCACGGCCCGGCTCATAATGGAGCTTTTAACGCGGTAGACCAAGACAGAGCACGACAAGAGGCGGAGCAGGCGGCTCAATTAACGGCTTACCAGCCACTCCCGGCTTATCCGACGGCTTCCATCGACGCGGGTATACCTACAAGGACTGGAGGTGTTCCTTGTCTGGTGCCGGCTCTTCGTAATGAACGTCTGCCCAAGGATTTCAAAGGGCCTAGGAAGGTACCTAATTACACGGCTGATTTACAACCCGGAGCATGGATCGAGAGTTACGAGATGGCTATGGAGTTGCTGGAGGTTAGTGAAGCGGCAATGGCCAAGTACTTCACCATGATGTTAGATGGGACTGCCCGCACTTGGTTGAAAGGACTGCCACCGAACTCTATCGGGTCTTGGGCTGAGTTAAAAGCCCGGTTCATTCAAAACTTCAAAGATACTTGTAGGCAATCTATGTCAATTGTGGATTTGACTAATTGCAAGCAGCAAGTGAAGGAAATATGCCCTAGAGGCAATAATAAAGTTATTATTTATTTCCTTATATCATGATAAATGTTTATTATTCATGCTAGAATTGTATTAACCGGAAACATAATACATGTGTGAATATATAGACAAACAGAGTGTCACTAGTATGCCTCTACTTGACTAGCTCGTTAATCAAAGATGGTTATGTTTCCTAGCCATAGACATAAGTTGTCATTTGATTAACGAGATCACCTCATTAGGAGAATGACGTGATTGACTTGACCCATTCCGTTAGCTTAGCACTCGATCGTTTAGTATGTTGCTATTGCTTTCTTCATGACTTATACATGTTCCTATGACTATGAGATTATGCAACTCCCGTTTACCGGAGGAACACTTTGTGTGCTACCAAACGTCACAACGTAAATGGGTGATTATAAAGGTGCTCTACAGGTGTCTCCAAAGGTACTTGTTGGGTTGGCGTATTTCGAGATTAGGATTTGTCACTCCAATTATCGGAGAGGTATCTCTAGGCCCACTCGGTAATGCACATCACTATAAGCCTTGCAAGCATTGTGACTAATGAGTTAGTTGCGGGATGATGTGTTATGGAACGAGTAAAGAGACTTGCCGGTAACGAGATTGAACTAGGTATCGAGATACCGACGATCAAATCTCGGGCAAGTAACATACCGATGACAAAGGGAACAACGTATGTTGTTATGCGGTCTGACCGATAAAGATCTTCGTAGAATATGTGGGAGCCAATATGGGCATCCAGGTCCCGCTATTGGTTATTGACCGGAGACGTGTCTCGGTCATGTCTACATAGTTCTCGAACCCGTAGGGTCCGCACGCTTAACGTTACGATGATAGTTTTATTGAGTTTTGATGTACCGAAGGTGTTCGGAGTCCCGGATGAGATCGGGGATATGACGAGGAGTCTCGAAATGGTCGAGACGTAAAAATCGATATATTGGACGACTATATTCGGACTTCGGAAAGGTTCCGAGTGATTCGGGTATTTTCGGAGTACCGGAGAGTTACGGGAATTCGTATTGGGCCTTAATGGGCCATACGGGAAAGGAGAGAAAGGCCTCAAAAGGTGGCCGCACCCCTCCCCATGGTCTGGTCCGAATTGGACTAGGGAAGGGGGGCGCACCCTTCCTTCTTTCTCCTTCCCCCTTCCCTTCTCCTACTCCCACAAGGAAAGGAGGAGTCCTACTCCCGGTGGGAGTAGGACTCCCCCCTATGGCGCGCCTCTCCCCTTGGCCGGCTGCCTCCCCCTTGCTCCTTTATATACGGGGGCAAGGGGCACCCCAGAGACACAACAATTGATCCTTGAGATCTCTTAGCCGTGTGCGGTGCCCCCCTCCACTATATTACACCTCGATAATACCGTTGCGGAGCTTAGGCGAAGCCCTGCGTCGGTGGAACATTATCATCGTCACCACGCCGTCGTGCTGACGAAACTCTCCCTCAACACTCGACTGGATCGGAGTTCGAGGGACGTCATCGAGCTGAACGTGTGTAGAACTCGGAGGTGCTGTACGTTCGGTACTTGATCGGTCGGATCGTGAAGACGTACGACTACATCAACCGCGTTGTGATAACGCTTCCGCTGTCGGTCTACAAGGGTACGTGGACAACACTCTTCCCTCTCGTTGCTATGCATCACCATGATCTTGCGTGTGCGTAGGAATTTTTTTGAAATTACTACGTTACCCAACAGCAGGAGGGTGAGTCTACAACCCATTGGGTTCGCCGGGTCAAGGAGATCATATATTCATCTGATAAGATGGATGCCGGCTCAGCAGTCTTAATGTTAGAGCAGAATTGTCGTTTTGCGTCCCTGAAGATGAAGCTCGGGCGGCTCAAGCGCGATTGCAATGATATGGGTACGCTGCTGGCGGCTCTGGTCAAGTACGCCGACTCTGATAGTACCAAGGATCCCGCGTCGGATGATGAAAGGACAGGGAAGGGAAAACGGAACGGCAATGGCAAGGGCCCCCAGCATAACCCGGCGAACCAAGGAGGTAACAAGCGTAAGGCTGATGGCAGTATGGAATTTGTGGCCAACACCAATTCACAGGGTAACAACCACCGGCGCAAGGGGAGACCACCCCCCCGAGCCGGCGGGTCAGGCCCGACGCTTGAACAATTGTTAAATGAGCCTTGCCCAAGGCATGGCTCTAGGGAAAAGCCGGCCACTCATCTATGGAAGGATTGCACAATCATGAAGGCCTTTAAGAATTCCAATGCTTTCAATGGCAACAATGGCCCGGGCGGCGGCTCAGGCGCCGGCGGCTTTCATGGCCCGGGTGGCGGTTCAAATTCCAATTCTCAGAATGTTCAAGGGGGCTTTAATCAGCAGTCCGGCCAGGGTCATCAGCAGCAGCAGGGGGGATACCAGACCAATCCAAAGCAGCTCAATGGTGGACAATATCATGTGTTTACCACCAGTCTGTGCAAGCGAGATCAGAAGCTTCATAAAAGGGTTGTGAATGCTGTTGAGCCGGCGGTTCCACGCTATTTAAGATGGTCTGAGCAGCCTATTGTGTGGAGTAGGGAAGATCATCCTCCCCGGGTTGATAATCCGGGTCACCTGGTGGCTCCTCAGGTGGGGGGATATAAATTCACTAAAGTGCTCATGGACGGAGGCAGCAGCATCAACATCCTCTATTATGAGACCTTCCGTCGTATGGGATTGATTGATAAGAACCTCAGCTAGTCCAATACTGTTTTCCATGGGGTGGTGCCTGGTAAGTCGGCATATCCAGTTGGTAAGATCGAGCTGGAAGTGGCTTTCGGAGATGAGTACAACTACAGGGCGGAAAAACTAACCTTTGAGGTGGTTAAGATAAGAAGTCCGTATCATGCTTTATTTGGGCGGCCGGCTTACGCCAAGTTCATGGCACGGCCGTGTTACGTGTACTTGCAGCTCAAGATGCCGGGTCACAACGGGACCATTATGGTTCATGGCAGCCGAAAGATAGCCTTGGAGTGTGAGGAAGGTGACGCGGCTTATGCAGAATCTGTTTGTGCAACAGAGGAGTTGAAGTTTTACAAGGACAATGTTGACCCGGCAGATATGACGTCTTTGAAAAAGCCCACCACGGAGCATGAGCCGGTAATGAAATTTAAGTCCGCTGATGAGACTAAACTTGTTGACTTTGTTCCAGGCGACTCATCTCAGCAGTTCAGCATCAGTGCCAATCTGGATCCGAAATAGGAAGGCGCGCTCATCGAGTTCATCCGTGAGAACAGGGACATCTTTGCATGGAAACCTTCTAACATGCCGGGTGTACCTAGAGAACTCGCTGAGCACACTCTCAATATTGATCTGAAGTTTAAGCCGGTCAGGCAATTCCTCCGGCGGTTCAATGAGGAGAGGCGGAAAGCCATTGGTGAGGAGGTAGCCCGGCTCTTGGCGGCCGGGTTTATTGTTGAAGTTTTTCATCCAGAATGGTTAGCTAACCCGGTACTCGTGCTCAAGAAGAACGGCACCTGGCGGATGTGTGTGGACTACATGGACTTAAACAAGGCTTGTCCGGCTGATCCTTTTGCTCTCCCCCGTATTGATCAAATTATTGATGCTACGGGGGGTTGTGAGCGCTTAAGTTTTTTGGATGCTTATTCTGGATACCATCAGATTAAAATGGCAGTTAAGGACCAGGAGAAGACGGCGTTCATCACCCCCTTTGGAGCCTTCTGTTATGTGTCTATGCCTTTTGGGCTCAAAAGTGCACAGGCGACTTACCAGCGTTGTGTGCAGAATTGTCTTCATAACCAGATTGGGCGCAACGTTCATGCCTATGTGGATGATATCGTGGTTAAGTCCAGGGAGAAGGAGACCTTGGTAGATGATCTTAGAGAAACCTTTGATAATCTCCGGGTTTACAAGATGATGCTTAACCCGGCCAAGTGTGTTTTTGGTGTTCCTGTAGGCAAGCTCTTGGGCTTTTTGGTTTCTCACAGGGGCATTGAAGCTAACCCGGAAAAAATCAAGGCAGTCACCTCTCTGGCTAAGCCGGCGTGCATAAACGACGTCCAGCGTCTGGCGGGTCGCATTGCTGCTTTGAGCCGGTTTATAAGCCGCTTGGGTGAAAAGGCCATGCCGCTGTACCAGATGATGAAGAAAACAGATGACTTTATTTGGAATGATGCTGCTGATGCTGCTTTTGAGGATTTGAAGAGACAGCTGGCTGAGCCCCCAGTCCTTGCTGCTCCTGTTGACAAGGAGCCCTTATTGCTGTATGTAGCCGCTAACACACGAGCCGTTAGTGTGGCTGTGGTGGTGGAGCGTAAGGAAACGGGTAAGGAGTATCCGATTCAGCGGCCGGTTTATTACATCAGCGAAGTACTCATTGAGTCCAAACAACGGTATCCACATTGGCAGAAGCTTGTTTATGGGGTATTCATGGCAAGCCGGAAGCTTAAGCATTATTTTCAGGGTCACCCCATCACTGTGGTTAGTTCTGCTCCCCTAGGAGATATCATTCAAAACAGAGAAGCCACAGGAAGAGTTGCTAAGTGGGCTATAGAACTTGGGCCTCATGGTCTGAAGTACGTGCCACGCACTGCTATCAAGTCTCAAGCATTGGTGGATTTCATCAACGATTGGACAGAGCTGCAGGTGCCTGAAGAGAAACCGGACAATACTTACTGGACTATTCACTTCGACGGGTCTAGGCAATTGGAGGGCTCGGGGGCTGGAGTTGTATTAACTTCCCCTCGAGGTGACAAGTTGTGCTATGTGCTACGGTTGATGTTTCCTTGTACTAACAATGCAGCTGAGTATGAGGCCTTGCTCCATGGTCTTCGGATGGCTAAGGAGATGAGCTTGAGCCGGGTAAGGTGATTTGGCGACTCAGATTTAGTGGCCCAACAAGTGTCAGGCAAGTGGGATTCCAAGGACCCTCTCATGGCGGCTTATCGCCGCGAAGTTGATGCCATTGCTGGACATTTTCAGGGTTACCAAGTAGAGCACATCGATCGCGGGAAGAACGAGGCGGCTGATGCATTAAGCCGGCTGGGCTCTCAGAGAAAGCCGGTGCCGCCTAATACTTTCTTGGACATTTTGCATAACCCTTCTGTCAAGTTGCCTACAGAAGAAGACTTGGTTGTTCCTGACCCGGAGGCACAGTTGGTGGCGGCTCTCCACATTACCCCGGATTGGACAGTACCATACTTGGCTTACATGACCCGGGGAGAATTGCCTGAGGATGAAACTTTGGCCAGACAAATAACCCGGCGGTCTAAGTCAATGATAATTATCAATGGCGAGCTGCATCGTCGCAGTGTTACTGGAACTTTCCAGCGTTGTGTTTCCCCTGAGGAAGGTCAAGAAATTTTACGTGAAATTCATGAAGGGGATTGTGGCCATCATGCCGGCTCAAAATCCCTTGTGGCCAAGGCTTTTCGTCATGGTTTTTATTGGCTGACGGCTCATGCTGATGCAGAAGACTTGGTCAGTAAATGCGACGGTTGTCAGAGGTTCTCGCGACGGGCTCATGTGCCGGCTCAAGAATTGAGGATGATTCCAATTACTTGGCCATTTGCGGTCTGGGGGCTTGATATGGTTGGGCCTTTTAAAAGATCCAAGGATAAGAAGACTCGCCTCTTGGTGGCGGTCGACAAGTTCACAAAGTGGGTTGAAGCAGAGCCAGTTAGTAAGTGTGACGCAGCCACAGCGGTTCGGTTCATGAAAAGGGTGATATTTCGCTTTGGTTTTCCACACAGCATTATAACTGACAATGGTACCAATCTGTCTAAAGGCGCCATGAAGGAGTTTTATCAACGAGAGCATATTCGACTTGATGTTTCATCAGTGGCTCACCCTCAATCCAATGGTCAAGCTGAGAGAGCTAATCAGGAGATCTTGAAGAGCATCAAGCCCCGGCTTTTGGTCCCTTTGCAACGGACGCCGGGTTGTTGGGTGGATGAGTTACCCTCCGTGTTATGGAGCATCAATACTACTCCTAACAGGTCTACGGGTTACACGCCTTTCTTCATGGTTTATGGAGCGGAAGCGGTCCTCCCTAGCGACATCCGTCATGACTCGCCTCGAGTGGCGGCTTATGTTGAGGCGGATAATGAGCGGGCGTGCCAAGATGCTCTTGACTTGTTGGACGAACAGCGTGATGTGGCAGCAGCTCGCTCGGCGATTTACCAACAAGACCTGCGCCGCTATCACAGCCGCCGGGTTAAGTCCAGGGTCTTCCAGGAAGGTGATCTGGTGCTCCAGCTCATCCAAGATCAAACAGATGCACACAAGTTATCCCCGCCTTGGGAAGGACCCTTTGTGGTCAGCAAGAACTTGTACAACGGGTCATACTACCTTATCGATGTTCGGGAGCACAAAGATTCACGTGAGTCGGAGGAGGAGACCCGTCGGCCGTGGAACATAGCTCAGCTTCGGCCTTATTACACTTGAGCCACCGGCTCTCATAATGTACATATTTCTATAGCCATGTATAGATTATGATAAATAATAAAGCAGGACCTCTGTCCTTTTCTCCTCCAAAGGTACATGTGTTATTTCCATTACAACATTACATGGTCACTTGGAGGTGGATCCGGCTTACGATCGTATTCGAATCTAGCCGTTAACAATATGATCACCTGGGGGCTTCCTGTTCAAACATAGGTCGTATTTGAACCAAAGAGAACATAGCTGTCGATACCCACTTGATTGGCAAATTGCCGAGCTCATTGGGGAGTTTTTCTTGATCATATTTGAATCATGGCTCAACCCCCTTTGGGAACCGACGTGGATCGTATTCGAATCAGCGTCGTTAAACAACTCTTAAGGTCATTTGGGGGCTTCCTATTCAAACATGGGTCGTATCCGAACCCAAGAGAACATAGCTGTCGGTACCCTCTTGATAGGCAACGCCAAAGCCACTGGGGGCTATATGATCGCATTCGAATCTTAAGCTTAACCCCTTTGGGACGGTTCTCTGGTCATGTTCGAACCAGAAGCCCCTAAGTTTTGATCTTTTGGTTTGCAACAAGTTCTTTTGATCATATCAACAGTGTGCAAGGGCGGTTCTTACTCCGCCGGCTTAACTTTGATTAATAATGTTGATAGCATACAATAGGCATTATAGGTGCTGATGAACCGGAGTTGCGCTCTCAACCTCATTATTTGGGTTACATAAGCCGGAGGTGTACTTGCAAGGCTTGCAGGTATGCTATTGTGGTTATCCCGAAGATATGATTGAGAGCCGGTCTTTTATGACCTTGGTTTATATTCCGGGTTATATGTAAGATATATGATTTTCCATGCGGTAAGCCGTCTAGAGACTTGTGATTTATTTTTCTATGCAGAATAATTAAAGACAGTTCTTCAAGCTTAAGGAAAGTAAATGATCAAACATGATCCGGAGGAACATGAAAGAGCAGCTTCAACGGAGTTAAGCGCTGCACACGTGCACGATGGCACGACAAAATTAACTGTTTTTCCTACTCTATTACAGGAGTCCTCGAGTCCAAAAGGATAGGCATTGTTTATAAGGCGTAACCATGAGCTGCCTAAGTAGTCAAGGTGCTTGTTGGGTTGAAGCTTCCGGCTCATCCCTCTCCGCTCCTCCGGCTGTTTCCATGACCTGGAAGGTTGATGATTTCCAGTCAATGCCGCTCAAAGCTTCAAATTGAGCCTCATCATCAATTAACCCGGCCGGGTCAACTTCTGGGGCGAAGGTATGCTTACGAGTCGGAGGGATCAGGCTGACTGCTTCATGGCGTGCAGTTGGGATCCTCTGATTCTCCGCATCATAGCCCGGCTGATACTTGGTAAGGTCTGTATCATTCCCAATCAAGGTGGCCACCGGGCGAACGCTCTTCACACAGGCGGCAAAGTCTTTCTGGTCAAAGGGGGTGCCATCTTCCTTCAGACTGGGATATCCAAGAGCGATGTCGGCCGGGTCTAGCTCCGGTAGAAACGCCTTGGCCCGGCTCAGAGCAGCTATGGCTCCGGCTCTCGCAGAAGCCCGTCTCAGCTCTTGGAAGCGCTGAGGAAGTACGGCAAGCCGCCTGAGTACATCTGCCAGGTGAGTGGGAACTTCATTGGACAGAGCCACAACGGCTAAAGCACGTTGTGACTCGGTGTAAAGTTGCTCCACCAAAGTGTAAACCGCCTTCAGCTTGGTCAACACGTTCTGGTTGAGGTTGGAGCTCCTGGGACCTGCATTACAAAGTCAGGTGAGCTGATGGCAATGGTGGGACTTATCAGACGTAAATGATGTAAACTTGTTAAAAGCTTACAGAGTAACTTACCGAAGATTGCGGTGACCATCTGCGATACATGGCGTTTTAAGCCGGAGAGTTCGGCGGTTCTTTCAGTAAGAGCAGCCTCCGCTTGTTCAGCCCAGCTGAGCAGGGCAGTCTTCTCATCGGCCCAGGCTTTTCTTTCTGTTTCAAATTTTTTCTTCAGTTTTTCTTGTGCAGAGACGCTGAACTCAAACTTGGCATTGGCCTTCTGGGTCTCCTTTTCCTGAGTCTTCAGGCGGGTCTTCAGATCAGAGATTTCCGACTCAAGTTTTTTGCAGGCAGCCTGTACAAGTTCCGGGTTACAGTTTGAGCGATTATCATGCAATATTAAAGTCCCAAGCGCTTTGCAAGCAAAGACACTTGGCACTTGGGGGCTAATGTAGGCTGAAAAGCTTTATTTACAGTGCCGGTTCATGAAAATAAGTCCCAAGCACTCTGCAGGCAAAGGTGCTTGGCACTTGGGGGCTAATGGGCAAAGTTGCTCCATTGCTTGATTAAAACATAAGGTAAGAGACCGGTTCACCTAGGCTATTTAACCCGGCCCTTGAGTGTTAACAGGTAAGCCGGTATTAAGTCTACAACATATTCTGTCATAAGTAATAGACTTGGGGGCTAATATGGTAAGAATGACTATGGAGTAAACAAGGGAATTATACCTCAGATTTTTGCTGTATCTGCTTCACCATGTCAATCTCCAGGTCCCGGCTGTTGTGCACTTGACCAAGATAACCAGCAACAATATCTCCAATGCTCAAGTTAGCATAGTCTGTGATATCCAGTCTGGCCCTGCGGCGCTCTAGCAGTTCTTCTTTAGCAGAGCATCTAGCCAGCACAGTGGGTCTTCCTGGCTCAACATATTCGGTCCGGGTAATCACCACATCCGGGTCGTCGGCCGGTTGAGCTGGGCTGGGAATCTCCGGGTTATCAGAACCCCCCATGGCTTGTTCTTCAGTTGGAGCGGTGGTTTCTGGAGCTGGTGCGAACGGCGGCTCAAAGGCAGAGGCGTTGGGTTCAGTCAAGACCGGCTCTTCGACCGGGTTACTTTTCTTTGCCCTCTTGCTGAGCTTTGCTTGTGCACTGAAAGTCAAAAGGTTAGTGCAAAAACATGAGTAAGATAAGCACAACATAAGCTGATCATCATTACCCGGGTGCGGTCTTGAAAGCCGGCAAGTTAGATTGCATGGAGTCCCCGGAGGAAGGTGAAGTTTCCTGATAGTTTGAATCAGAAGAATTGAGCGGTTGACGAGTGACGCCCGCCAAAGGATGAAAAGGATATAAGTTGGAGATAACCTCGGTCCGGCGCTTCCTTGATGCTTCAGGTAAGCCGGAGGAGAGGTCTACATCCTTGTTGGTCCGGGTGTGCCTTCGGCTCTCATGAATCTGTCGCTTCAAAAGAAATTGAGGATCTTGATAAGCTAAAGGATGTGAAAATCTTACTTTTCGGGTTACTCTTCGGACTTTCAGCCTTGGAAAGGGCTCCGAGTCGGAGGAAAGTATAGTTACCTCTTCAGTCACCGGGTTACTGGCTCCGGTGTCCTCCTGCTGATAATCAGTGTCAATAAGGTGGTTAAGAACAAAAAAACAAAGAAGAGCACAAGAATCAAGGGCTACCTCTGACTCGGAGGAGTCATCCAGCTGAAGCAGGTCTGAGGCGCTAGGCTTACTCCCCTTCTTGCGGGGAGCGGCTCTCCTGGCGGCTTTTTTAGCCTTCCTGGCTTTTTTAGCAGCCTCATGGTCATACCTGACCTTCCAGAACTTATCATTAGCCTGAAAAATACAACAAAGGTTTCCTGAAGTTAAGACGAAAAGTGTTAAAATGAAAAGTAAAGTGTTCAGGTCAGTAGCTTACTGCCGGAGCCGGGTTAGCTTTGCAGAAGGGACTTAAGCCGGTCCTCCCGCAATCTGCTAAGCTCTCGTTCAGAAGGGACTTGGTCATGTCATCAATGACGTCTTCAGGTAAGTCGTTGGGGCTGTGCCGAAGGGGATCATCCTTCCGGCCCGTGTAATCACACATTAAGCCGGGGCGGTGGCTTAGAGGAATCACCCGCCAAGCAATCCAGACCCGGACCAGATCAACGCCGTTAAGGCCATTTCCCAGAAGAGCCTTGATTTTGTTGATGGTGGGGATAAGTGGTTGACGCTCCGCTTGAGATAGTTTGTCTGGCAGGGGGTGGTTTGACTCCAGACGCAGGGCGCGAAAGCCGGGCAGAGGGCTCTCATCAGCCGGAGAAGTATCCTGGCAGTAGAACCATGTCTGATTCCAGTCCTTTGGGTGGCTTGGCGGCTCAGCGTAAGGAAAGAGACAATCCCTCCGTCGTTGAATTGATATTCCACCAAGTTCCAAGCTAGGTCCGTTGGCGCATTCATTCTGGCGGTTCAGGTAAAATAACTCCCTAAAGAGTAGCAGGCTGGGTTCCTCTCCAAGATATACCTCACAAAACACTTGAAAGTTACAAATGTTCGACACGGAATTGGGTCCAATGTCTTGAGGTCGCAGATCGAAAAAGTTCAGAACATCTCTGAAGAATTTTGAGCCAGGAGGAGCAAAGCCTCGGCTCATGTGGTCAGCAAATACAACAACCTCTCCATCTTTTGGTTGAGGTCTCTCTTCGGACGGGTCAGGCGCACGGTAGGACATGACCTCCTTTTTGGGCAGGTAACCCGTTTTTACGAAGTCATCTAAGGTGCTTTCAGTAACGTTGGACCTCACCCAGTTGCACGTAATGGGTGCCTTGGGAGCCTTCGGCGGCATTGTGGAAAATGGAAGCCTATGACAAAGGAAAATTTCCGGTTCAAATTTAAGCCAGAGAAAAATTTCAGTTCAGTATTCAGGACGGCGGTTCATGAAGGGGCCTAATGATATATGACTAATTGTGTCAGGTTATTTAAGCCGCCGTGGGTATTATAGGCAATTTAAGTTATTTAACTCTATTATGAGTAAGCCGGAAATTTCACAGAGCATGGCCTCTTTTAAGCCGGCGATATGAGCCGCCATGGCTCACAGAGGCAGTTTTTGTCTAAGTGTTGCACAAACAAGTTTCACAAATTGCAGGGATTATTTTGGATCAAATGGTCGTTTAGAAAGGAAAAATTTCTAGACCTAAAAACTGGCACAGAGAAGTTCATAAGTTCTAATGAGGTCTTTTTTGCAAGCAAGAGGGATCTGCTAGTATGGGAAATGAGTACGAAACCACTACCGCAGGAGTTCTATCCTACTTTCCGGATCAAAAGAAGCCGCGGTGGAAGAACTGCGAAGAACTCGAGATGAACTATGAAGAACAGGGGAGAACGACAGAACCCTAATGCGAATCTACTGTACGGAGTGGCAAGAACTTACTGGCGCTGATGAGCTGCGGAGGTTGCCACCGTTTCTCTGGACCAGCTCAGGGTGATGCAGCGGCCAAGGTTGAGGAAGACAAGGGGCGCGGCGGCGGCGGCGGAGCTCGAGCTCTGGGCGTCAGAGGAAGAAGACGAGGGATCGAGAAGTGACGAAGGCCTATGGGCCGGGCCTATTTATAAGGGACGGCTCATAAATGGGTGCGAGAAATGAGGAGGCTGGAGACATGATTATCTTGCCGCAGAAACGCCTCGATTTTCGGGATGGTCTTTAAAGATAAGATCCGTTGAGATATAACAGAATAAAAAATGAATTTAATGGAAGATGACGTCATGGCGGGTTACCAAGAATCCAGAAGATGACATCACGGCGGGTTATAACCTTTGCACAAGCAGAAGCCGGAAGATTTTGAAGATTTTTGAAGATTGACATGAACCGGTTCAAATCAACCTGGGGCCTAATGTTGAGGATATAACCATTAGAGTCACCCGCCCAGGAGGGGCCGGGTTACGTCATAATGATCATCACGTGAAGCCCAGTACCAAGCTTGAGGATGGTGGATCAATAATGGGCTTAAGACCCGGAGGCGGCTTAAGGCCCGTAGTGATAACCCGCCGTTATGGCAAGACTTGTAATGTAAGGCAAGAGTAGTTAAGAGTCCGAGCCGGATACTGTTATAAGCCGGCCGGGACTCTGAGAGCCGCAGGGCGTCAACCTCTCTATATAAAGGGATGACCCGGCGGCGGTTCAGGACGAGAGACAACAGATCGAGAGCCAGGCATAGCGATTAAGCTCCCTGGTCATCGAAACCCTAAGTAATACCGCCTCAACTGGACGTAGGCTTTTACCTTCATCGTAAGGGGCCGAACCAGTATAACCCTCGTGTTCCTTGACCCGCTTAACCCCTTTAAGCTTCCTAGCTGCGATGGCTCCACGACTAAGTCCTTGCATGATGACATCTGCCGTGACAATTCCACGACAGAAGCACTATAATTTTTCAGAGTTACATTGATATCACTTGACCAAAAGAGACCAATACCTCCACTAAGCACGTCGCTATCGACGGCAAAACAGCCTGAAAAACCAAATGTGTTCTTCAGATCCTCAGCCCTCTTGCCCCTGATTTTCGTCTCCATGATAAATAGCAGGGCGGGCCCTTCTTGCTTCACAAGTTTGAGAAGCTCTCGAACTATCCAAGGGTTCCAAGCCCCCGGCAGTTCCAAGACAAGGTACTCATTGGCTCTGGCAGGGCTGACTCGCAGCCGCTGCCGGAGATTCAGATGATGAGGGGGGGCCTTCTTTTCCTTATGTTCCTTTTCAGGAAAGGCCTCCCCGAGGTTTCCCGTTTCTTGCTCTGTTACGGTGGTCGCCACCGCCTCGACGTCCTGTTCCGTATGTGCCTCCCCATGCTCAGTAATGGCTAGCGGTGTGGGAAGCACCTTCAATAGACTTAGAGTGGACTGAGACCCCCCTTTGCGCTTATTCTGCTGGTTATTCTTGACAAGGGAGTTAACCTCAGTTCCCTTCTGCTGCTTAGTACTCGACGAATGAGACTCTCTGTGAGTCTTGTTTCTCCTTCACCGTATGCTCCCCCAAGTTTGCTTTCTTCCTATCCTCTGTCGCCCGAAGGCTCGGTTTGAAGGATAGATCTCCCTTCTCATCGCGAGTCCCTGGCGTAGGGCAAAATAAGTCTGAATGTCCCAAACGGCCACAAGAGAAGCAGAAGTGCGGGATGTTTTCATATAGGATATCATAGCAGTCCGTGTTGTGCCTCTTGATCGACTCAATCAAGATCCATCTGTGTAGGGGCTTTTGCACTGCAATAGTTACTCAAACTCTAAGCAACCCCCCCCCCCCCACGGGATCAATCTCCACCACGGTGGCCTGCTGATAAATTTGATTCGCAATAACCAGGCCCCATGTGTTGTTCTTCAGGTTGTAAGGGAGATTTATAACCCTAGCCCACACCGGCAACCGATCAAATTTGAGACGATAATCCAACATTTGGCATTGCCAACACTTGGCAAGCCAACAATTGGCAATATCAAAAGTTGCCAAAAATTGACAACTTCTTGTGAGGTTGGCAAGTAAACATGGTAACCAGCCAATTACTAGCCAATATTTGGCATTTGCCAAATGTTGGCATGCCAATTTTTGGCATCAAACCAATCATGCTCTGAGTTCCGATGGCTGCATGTGTGATTCAAAGTCCGCAAGGATCACTATGTGTTTGCTGATGTGCCATGGAGATCCTTCCCAGATGCGATCCCGGTCTCTCTTAGATTCAAACTCCGCAACGAACATGTTCTCCCCCAATGGACGAAAAACCAAGCCCCTAGGGTTACCCCATGCTGGATGTAGGGCGTTGGAAATAGTCTGGATGTGGAATAGATTTCGTTACAGGACCTTGCCCGCCAGTAGCCACTTGGGTACTGCACCGTCGTCCGTGTCATCGATCACCAGAGGAGTCACCTCCTCTTCAAAGATGTCGAGCTTGCCGAGCGCTTCTTCCATCTGCGCCCGAGCCGAGCGCAATGAGAGAGCGCCGCTTCCTTGCTTCCCCTTGCCCGCACCTGATGTCGCCATTGTCGCCGGGAACACGTGCACACCCCGCCGATGATATTTGCGGGCGTCGTCAGAGTCGCCTAGCCCTAGTCGTCGCAAGGGTTTTAGGGTTTCGGGTGTATACACGGTACTAGGACAATATAGCCATCACACTAAGCTAATCAGTTACTTCCTGAACTTAATTCAGTCTATATAATTATAACCAAGCCTATGTACAAAGCTTAAATCTAACATTTTTAAGAAGTTGCTCCCCACTTCTACCTATTCTCTCGTCATGCACACTGTTCACATCAGCTTTTTGCCACATCATCTTTCAGTTTGCAAAATCAGCCAATCAGTCTTATTCCCCCTGCGGGTCATGCGTTGAATAAAAAAACTGTTTTTCCCCTCTGTTTTTTCCCTCTACCTACCTCTGAAAAAGCCCATCTTCTCCACGAAAGTTTCTTGATTCCCCTGTGCCTCTTCACCTATCTCAGCGCCTTCTCCCTTTCCCGGATATTTATTCTTGAGGCCCCTACACCCCTTCCCACAACCTCGCGCTCTTCCTCTTCCATAGTTCCACCAAGATCAAACGCCTGACGTGAACAGCCATATGCCAGCCCGCAGATCTCTCCTTTTTGGATGGCGCGCGCAGATCTCTCCTTTTTTTGCAGCGTGCAGATCTCTCCCGTCGATGGTGGTTCGTACTTCACTGAAGAGTTTGTCGTTCCCTTTAGCCATCTCCGGCGATTCACCATGGAAGCCAATTCTGCTTGCCTAGCTCCGTACAAGATCTTCTTTCCCTCACAGGTAGGTGCAAGAATCTACTCAGTTTTTTTAGATGAACATGGTTCTACTCAGGTGAGACCGTGAGAGTACACCTTCCTGCAATAATATTTCTTCGATGCTTACTGTTAATAATCATCTCCATCTACCTGACATCTACCCATGTGCTTTATTCGTACTCATATTGAACGAGCCAGTTTTGGTGTTTTTGGTAGAGCAAGACTATAAGTTGATCATATCTTATTCATGGACACTTTGTTCTGTACCTTACAGGGTTGCTTATGCAATATTATTAATTTGGGAACTGATTTTAAGCTTAATTTAAATAGGTCAGGTTTTCTTACCTTTTTGCTCATCTGCTCATGCATCTATTTCTATGCAATTCAAAACATAGCGATTTTCTTGTTCGAGTATACTGGGTGCACACATGCCACAATTCAGTTTTGGTTCTTTAAATACTTCCCTTGATTTTCACACTGAATTATCTTATCTTCCTCACTGGCTTGCAGATAGCAAATTGGTAATTGTAAAAAAATAGGGATGAGGTAACTATATATTAACTGATTTTTTATGCTCTGTTTTCATACACTCATACATGATTGAATTTTCTTCTGACATGTGATGTTGTTTGCCAGATGTTTCTACTGAAGTATTTTCAGGCACCTATGCAGCTACAGGTTTATAATCCAGATTATGTATGTTTGATATGCTTCTTCAAAACTGTAATTTTCATTTTGCAAATTAATTACCAAATTAATCAGTAGCACAAGTAGTTCGATGCCAAAATCTGTCTGAGCACTTTTATACGTCTTTCTATGGAATTTTGACAGGATTAATATAAATACTTTTGCCTCTTGATAACTCTCTTGGATCATCACATTCGTTCTTAACTTCTTATGATGACCAATAACATATTACTCGCAGAAGTTTCTCATAGTACAAAACAATCTTGGATTACTACACCCCATGAAGGATCACTATGATAGTACCTTACATCCTCATAGTTCATGAGCTGGCCACAACTGCTATGAAAGAACCGTGGCATCTGATTTGTGTATTCCATGCATGGTATTGTTACGGGTGCTTAGGTAGTTGGTAGTTTCTACTCGCCAAAATTGAAAAGTATGATGTTCTGTACTCGGCCTGATGTTAGTAGAAAATAACAAGACATGCATTCTGAGGTCCTAATAATGTTTGTGACCCTTGAACCTAAATATTTTGCTTCCTCTTAAGATTTTCGGTGCGCATTATAGTTATTTCCTATAAATTCCCGCTGCAACGCGCAGGGTGTCATCTAGTTACATCAAATCAGACACCTTGAAAGAATGATATACATACATCTTGTGATATTCAGAAGACCATCTACCCCGTTCAGAACCGCATAAATTCCTGGCTACGCATGCACAACGTATCCCTGTTAATTTATACTCCGTGGATGCGTAGCTTGCTACCGCTAAGCTAGTCATCAATATCTTCGAATGTAGCGGTCGTCTCGCGGCCGAGGTACCGCTTGAGCCGGTCCAGGTCGTTCGCGGCGTCCAGCATAGACGGCCGCGTGGACGCGCTCTCCTGGGTGCAGAGAATGCCGAGCTCCAGCTGTTAGGTTGATCTCTCTCTCGTTCGAACCCAACGGGTCGAACGGCCCCTGACTCGTGCCCTGATCGAGGGCGCCCAACCAAACCATGGTTGGTGGGCCCCTGTGACCCGCGCTATATAAACAGAGGTGGGGGCCGGGGCACGACTTACGAGGTTCATCGCTGCCACAATCCCCACCTACAATTCCTACCGATCTAGGGTTAGCGCGGTGCTCACGGGAAGCTCCACCACCTCGCCCACTCTCCGCCATCGCCGTGCGCCCCAGCACCACGATGGCCTCCGGCTCGAGTTCATCCACTGCTGGAGAAGGTAGGTTCACCGGATCTAATCCTACCCTACACGATCCCATGGATCTATCAATGGTATCAGACAGGTTGGGTATAGGATTTTTTTTCGGTTGAAATAGATCACAAAGAAAAAAGTTTCCCTCCACAAAGAACCCTAGAAGGGCAGCGAAAAGCAAACAAAAAAAAATCCCAAAAGTTGACCGGAGTAGGGCCTCGGGCCTCGCCGGCAAAGAGCGCCGCCGCAAGGCCGCGCCTGTTCCTCTCGATCCTGTCGCGCATCGGCAAGCAGAGGCGACAGGAACGAAGAACATACCCCGAAAGGGGCAAAGAGCACAGCAGCCACGCCGTTCGACGCGGCGCGTTTCCGCTAAGGGAAACGCGTCACCGGCGAAGGGGAGGCAACGGCGCTACAGATCGTCGCCGGACGCACAGGGGAGCAGGGAACAGCTCCGTCGCGCCTCACTCGCCTCTCTCTGCCACTGGATTCGGTGGATGGGGAGAAGAGGATGGGAAAGGAAAAAGAAAACGGAGCCGCGGCGCGGCGCGGTGGATGTCGCCGTCGCCAGAGCCCTGGCGCAGCGCGGTGGCGTTCGACACCGTCGCCGGCGACCGGGGCGAAGCCCTCTTTTCCGCCGTCGCGCGGGACAGAGAAGGTGCGCGAGCGAGAGGAGAAAGGGGCTCGCGCGGCGCATAGGGAAGGGAAAGAGCAGAGGCTCGCGCGGCACGGCGGCGTACGTCGCCGTCGGCGGCTGGCCGGTGTCCAGAGAGAGCCGCGCGTGCGGGAGAGATGGTCGAGAGAGGAGAAGAAACGGAAATGAGCTAGGGTTTCGGCGGAGAGGCTGATTCGGGCTGGTTTTGTCCCAGTGAAAGCCGCGGATGGCCGTCGGATCATATCGAACGGTTGTGAAAGAAACCCTAATACAGACCGGGCCAAGTGGGCCGAAAGTGTAGGCGGGCGCAGCCGCGTGCTGGGCCGCGGCCAGCAGCCGCGGGCGCAGGCGCTGGGCCGAGGCTGCAGCTGCGGGCAGCCTAGGCCGAGTCGAGGTTTCTCTGTTATTTGTTTTTACAGAGCAGTTTTTTGATGAATTTTGTCCAGTTTTCTGGCAGATTCTAAATAGTTTTTCTTTGCAATTTTTCCAACAAAAATTTTGTTTAGAAAATAGAAAAGTAAACAAATATATATATATATATATATATATAGAAAAGTTTCTGAATATGAAAATAGAAAATTTTCAGAAAAAGAAAAGTTCATGAATTTTTTATTCATGTTTTTCCGCTGCGTAAATAATTAATGCTCTTTTACAAAGACAATAAAAGTTTAAATAGAATTATTTTTAAGAGCATGTTAAAGTGATTATTAAAACGAATATGATTATGTTATTTTTATGACCAACGTTGTTAATACCATGATCATGTTTTATTATTGAAATTTAAAGGTGCATTTATTTCTAATTTTTGCCCAACGGTAATATAGATTTAATTGCATAGACAATTATATGTTTAATTTGACCAACGTTAGATTAATGCATATGATTGTTCTACTAAGAGATGTTTTATTTGTTCCATCATGTCATAGAAACTTAATAAGTGTTTCTTGTTTGGACAAAGATAATTATGAATGTTATTTTGGACATGGCAAGTGTGCCATTTGGTTAAATAATGCTTATGTGGGTGATGCTTTACTACATGATGAGCTTTATTTGTTATCACTTCGTGAAAAAGTTTATTCCGTTTGCAATGTGAAAGAACATGTTTCCGCGTCGAATAAAGAACAAAAGAACAGAAAAAGAACATTCGACTCATCAAAATTATGGCACTGTCGCTTGGGCCATATTTCGAAGGGGGGAATAGAAAGATTAGTCAAAAGTGAAATTCTTCCTCCGTTAGAATTTTCAGACTTAGAACAATGCATAGACTGCGTTAAAGGAAAGTACGTAAAACAAATCAAAAAAGGTGCAATCCATAGCACAGGCACACTAAAAATCATTCACACTGATATTTGTGGACCATTTCCGGTGAAAAGTGTGGATGGATATGACTCGTTCATAACATTCACATATGATTACTCTCGCTATGGTTATATTTATCCAATCAAAGAAAGATCGGAAGCGTTGGATAAATTTAAAATATTCAAAGCTGAAGTTTGAAATCAGCACGATAAAAGAATAAAGATAGTAAGGTCCGACCGTGGGGGAGAGTACTACGGTCGACACACTCCATATGGCCAAGTCCCTGGACCTTTTGCGAAGTTCTTGCGGGAGACTGGCATAGTAGCCCAGTATTCAATGCCGGGCGAGCCTTAGCAAAATGAAGTAGCTGAAAGGCGCAACCGCACCCTTATGGATATGGTGCGCAGCATGATGAGTTATTCCAACTTGCCATTGGGATTATGGATGGAGGCGCTCAAAACTGCCATTCACATTCTCAATAGAGTACCAAGCAAGTCGGTGCCCAAAACACCGTACGAGCTATGGACAGGAAGGATGCCCTCCCTACAACACTTCAGGGTGTGGGGGTGCCCTGCTGAGGCCAAAATGTTTAATCCAAACATTGCAAAGTTAGATCCCAAAACAGTAAGTTGCCACTTCATTGGCTATCCAGACAGATCAAAAGGTTTTCGTTTCTACTGCCCTGACAGATATACAAAGTTTGTAGAAACGAGACATGCAGTCTTCTTAGAGGATGAAATGATGAGGGAGAGCTTGGTAGCTCGGAAAATTGATCTTGAGGAGAAGAGGGTGCATGCACCTAATCCGATGATTCAGGAGCCATTTTTCTCACTACCAGTTGCAACTCCACCCATGACAGCTATGGGGGAAGACCCGGAACCTGTCCGTCAGGAGCCGACTGAACCCGTTGTTGAGCATGAAAGGGAGGTGCAACAGCAAATTTTAGAAGATGTGCCAGAAGTTGAGGCACAAAATGTGCTAGAAACTGAGGCCCTTAGAAGGTCTACAAGATCAAGAAAGTCAGCTATTTCTACTGACTTTAAAGTTTATAACACAGAAATGCTTCATATGGAAAAAGATCCCACCTCATATGAAGAAGCCATGAGAAGCCCTCATTCATCGAAGTGGATGAAGGCAATGGAAGACGAGATGAAATCGATGAGTTCCAAAGATGTTTGGGACTTAGAGGAAATTCCCAAAGGAGCCAAAACAGTAGGCTGTAAATGGGTCTACAAAATTAAGTATGAGTCTAAAGGGAATATAGAAAAGTATAAAGCACGACTCGTGGCAAAAGGATTTACACAAAGAGAAGGGATAGATTACAATGAGACATTTTCTCCAGTCTCATGTAAGGATTCCTTCAGAATCATAATGGCATTAGTTGCTCATTTTGATTTAGAGTTACATCAAATGGATGTTAAGACGGCATTTCTGAATGGTGATTTAAAAGAAAAGGTCTACATGAAACAACCCAAGGGTTTTATCATGGAAGGCAAGGAAAATATGGGATGCCGCCTGAAGAAATCCATTTATGGATTAAGACAAGCCTTTCGGCAGTGGTATCTAAAGTTTAATCAAACGATTAAAAGTTTTGGATTTAAAGAAAATATTGAGGATAATTGCATTTATGCAATGTTTAAAAATGGGAAATATATTTTCCTAATCTTGTATGTGGATGATATCCTACTTGCTAGTAGTGATGTTAGTCTACTACAAGAAACAAAGAAATACTTATCCTCAAATTTTGACATAACAGATCTTGGTGAAGCATCATATGTTTTGGGCATAGAAATTCACCGAGATAGGAACAATGCAGTCTTAGGACTATCTCAGAAAGCATATTTAGAAAAGGTTCTTAAAAAGTATAATATGCATGCGAGTAAAGCCACACCTGCTCCAATAGTCAAGGGCGATAGTTTTGGGAAATTCCAATGTCCCAAGAACCAGTATGAGATCGATCAATGAAAGCAGTACCATATGCTTCGGCAGTCGGCAGCTTACAGTATGCACAAGTGTGCACTCGCCCTGACTTAGCTTTTATCACCGGGGTACTCGGTAGATATCAAGAGAATCCAGGCCTAGAGCACTGGAAGATGGTAAAGAAAGCATTGCGTTATGCGCAAGGCACGAAGGACTACATGCTAATATACAGGAGAAGTGATTCCCTAGAGATAAAAGGGTATTCAGACGCAGATTTTGCGGGGGGACAGAGATGATAGAAAATCCACGTCAGGATACATATTCACCCTCGCTGGGGGAGCTATTTCGTGGAAAAGCTCCAAACAGTCGATAGTTGCATCATCCACGATGTATGCAGAATTCATAGCATGCTTCGAAGCCACGGGGCAGGCGATATGGCTAAAGAAATTTGTACCCGACTTGAAAGTGGTAGATTGTATTCACAAACCACTAAAGATGTACTGCGACAACCAGCCCGCGATATTTTACGCTCACAACAACAAGTCGAGTAATGCTGCCAAAACAATAGAGATAAGGTATTATGTTGTGAAAGATAAAATCCAGGATCAAACTATAAGTCTCGAGCATATAAGGACAAAGGATATGCTTGCGGATCCGCTAACGAAAGGCTTACCATCCAATGTGTTCAAGGAACACTTAGCCGGCATGGGTTTAAGGGAAAGCCTTATGACTCCTGGATAGGCCCAAAAGGAACAGAATTTGTTTCTGAACATAACGTATGTTGTAGCTGTATGATTCTAACGGCAATTAAGCCGTGACGATGAAACATGCTCTATGTACCAATATGTGATGAAACAAATAAACTAGAAAGTATAAAGTTAAAAGTAAAGTTGAGATCAAGGGGGAGAATGTTAGGTTGATCTCTCTCCCGTTCGAACCCAACGGGTCGAACGGGCCCCTGACTCGCGCCCTGATCGGGGGCGCCCAACCAAACCATGGTTGGTGGGCCCCTGTGACCCGCGCTATATAAACAGAGGTGGGGGCCGGGGCACGACTTACGAGGTTCATCGCTGCCACAATCCCCACCTACAATCCCTACCGATCTAGGGTTAGCGCGGTGCTCACGGGAAGCTCCACCACCTCGCCCACTCTCCGCCATCGCCGTGCGCCCCAGCACCACGATGGCCTCCGGCTCGAGTTCATCCACTGCTGAAGAAGGTAGGTTCACCGGATCTAATCCTACCCTACACGATCCCATGGATCTTATCACCAGCAGCTCGCCGATGGCCGCGTCCGACATCCTCCTCACCTCGGGCGTCTGGTCCATAACCATCCTGGCCAGCGCCTGGTCGACCACCGCGTCGGCCCGGCCGTGGTAGTGGCTCTTCACCCACTTGTGCAGGCTCAGCCCGCCCTCGAACATGTCGTCGGTCGGCTTCTTCCTCGTTACCATCTCCATCACCAGAACGCCGAAGCTGTACACATCACCCATCGTCGCCGGGTTCGAGCCGTAGCCATACTCTTCAGACCATCGACCAAAAACCACTCAGAAGTCAGAACTCAGAGCATGTGAACTCATCACGAGGATAGCTTGTGATTTAACTTTAGCAGTGTGTGGTTTACCTGGAGGAATGTATCCGATGGAACCGCACAGCATGTTGGCGGTGGAGGCATCGACGTCGGCCGGGTTGGCCACACCACCAACGCTCATGACCAGCCGGGAAATGCCGAAGTCAGACACGAGCACGGTCATGTCGTCGTTGATGAGGACGTTGCTTGGCTTAAGGTCACAGTGGATGACCTTGACTGGCGAGTGGTGGTGCAGGTAGGCCACCCCCTCGGCGATGTCGCTGCAGATGTTGACACGGTGCACCAGGCTGAGCTCGGCCGGAGGCCCAGCATAGAGGCACCGCTCGAGGCTGCCCTTCACCATGAAGGGCAGGACCAGCGCCTTGAAGTCCGCCAGGCTGCATACGGTGATGATCTGCATGAGGTTCCGGTGGCGGATGCGCTTCAGGACCTGGCACTCGCGGCTGAAGCTCTTGGTCGAGTTCCCTCACTGGAGCTGCAGCACCTTCACGGCAACCATGGTGACGTCCCGCGCCGTGCCACGGTACACGCGGCCGTAGCTACCTGTTCCGACGAGCCGGTCTGCACTGAACTACTCTGTCGCCTCAACCAGCTCCTGGTACGTGATGCGCGGGTACTTGTACTTCATCACCGGCGATGAGCCTCCGCTGCGTCGGCCCCTGAACATGTCCTCCCGCATTGCAGCTAGCCAATCCCGGATCTTCCAGGCACCGACCGCGCAGAGGATTGTCAGCACGAATGCTAGCACGGCGGCGCAGACGAACATCGCGACCAAATACTTCCGGGACTGATACCATGGGCGGTGCCTTTGGCAGTTGCGTCTCACCACCGAGCCGCAGAGCCGTGGGTTGCCAATGTAGGACAGGAAGGTGAAGTCCGCAAAGACGCCAGTGTCGGGCACATGGCCGACGAAGTCATTGTATGACAGGTTGAAATGTTTCAGGCTGGTGCATTTCGTCAGGTTTGCAGGGATCTCACCGGTCAGGGAATTGTTGGAGACGTCCAGGTAGGACGCCGCTGAGCAAGTTGTGCGACAGGTCGAGGACCTCCAGCTCACGGCAGAGCCCAATCTGCGGGGAGATCGTGCCACTGAAGTTGTTCCAGGACAGGTCAATCGCTTGCACCTGTTGCATGTTGCCGAGTCCCCGCGGAAGCTCACCTCTGATCTGGTTGTGCGACAGGTTCAGAGATATAATGTTGGTGCCAGAGACCATGTCCGGTACCTCCTCGGCTCCCCGGTCAAGCTGTTGTTCGAGAGGTCAAGGTGCAGCAAGCGGATACATTCGGCAAGGCGGTTTGCCGGTATCTCCCCGGACAGCTGGTTGTTCTGCAGGTAGAGGTTGACAAGCCCGGTCCCGATGCCGCTCAGGATGCTCCTCGACAGCGCATTGCTTGACAGATCCAGCTCGCCGAGGCTCGTCGCGTTGCCTATGCACGCTGGGATCATGCCCCTCAGGGCGTTGTTGGAAAGGGAGAGCTGCTCGAGCTTCGCAAGCCGCAGATGGAATCCGGGACTGTCCCATTCAGCTGGTTGCTCGACAGGTTCATCA